>NW_024039429.1:0-1200000 GCF_016077235.1 Cyprinodon tularosa | reverse complement strand
CAAAGTATTATGGGATTTGCTGTCACAGCTGCCCGCTGTCGCCATTGGCTGCCGCTACCCGACACTTACGACTAATAACAGGTCCACTGCGCAGGCACCATGGACCAATGGGGATGTGATCATCTGTCCAAACTGTAAGTTAAGTGAGGTCACTATAAAATCCCTGCTTCATATAGTGATTGAAAGATGTTCGGACACAGTAAGCTTGTATGACCTATGAGAGTAGCAACTTTTAAACAGAGCATACATGAGGAGAAACGGCCTCGTGCATGCTCTTGCAGGCCCTATTTTTTTTTAGAAGGTGGATCTTTTAAAAAAATTAAGAAAATCTTCCACAATATCTTTAACAATAATAGCCTTGTTCTACAGTAAGAAAAGCCCTGCCTCCACACCCCAAAATGCAGATAATTGTTTAGGAAACATATTTGTCAAGTTAAAATGTGTGCTTTCTAGCTATTTAGACATTACATATTTAAAGGTCCAGATTTCCAGCTCACTTACAACTTCATCAGTTTGGTCTACATTTTTCCAGCAGGCTAATGAGTTGCCAAAGACAGAAGGCTATCTGCTAAGCATTAAACTGTAAACCAACTAATGTCCATAATGTGCACAGGTCAGACAGATAAAGGAAAGAGAATCTCAGAGAAATCTGAAGGGCTGATTTAGGATGGATTCACATACAAGTGGCTGGAAATATGACATGCATGGATGGCAGCAATTCTGAGTGAAATAGAAAGATAAGCTGTTCATGAAAAATGAGCTTTCAAAGAGCTGGGTTAGTGTTCAGGGAATCTTGCTCTAATATAGAAAATGCGAGGATGCAATATAAAACTACTCCTACAAATTGTATAATCTGGAACCCATTTGACTAAATCCTATTGGCAGAATTCATTAAGTTATTGGATCCCTATAAAGCAGGGACAACCAATTGAAAATCCGTTCAGAATAAAGAAAATCAACAACCAGTAAAGGTCCAGAGAAATTTTTCTTTATAATCTGTTACTTTAAACAGCATTAAACACTGAAATAAAATGCAGGTGTTTATGCATCCATGTTATACATTTAGTTTTTAAATAAAAAATATAGAAAAATATAAAATGTTTCCTTTTTAGAATATAATTTGTTTTTGAAGTAGAGAACAATCATTCAATCATTCAGTTCGATATATAGACAATTTCCTTAATCACTATTTTTATAAAACACCTGAACTGTCTTTTTTTTCTTTTTTTTTCTTTCTTTTTTTATGGCTCAATGAGAGTCATGGGCTTTAGGCTGACCTGCAAGCCTTGGCCTGGTTTTGATTGGCGACAAAACCATTCTCAAGCACATGTTGAGGTACTCATTTTGAGCCTGGATCGATATTTATGTTTGAATATGGTCATGGTGAGAATTGCTGCTTCACAGCAGTAGGTTGAGCGAAACATACTCAAAATGTGCAGGGTCATCTTTGAGCACACCATTTCACTTTTCTTTTACTAGTTCACCCCACTTCTTCCAGTAGTCCACTCTTTCTCTGCTCTCTTTGTCTCAATGTATTCTCCTTCTTTCTCACTGCCTGGCTTGCCACAGGTTTGCCTGCTGTGGCTAAAAGTAGCTAGCAGCAGCAACCCAGACTGATGCAGCTGTATTATGAAATTTAGGCAGGATCGGAATGAGTCGGTAATAAAGATGACACACTGAACACACAAACTGTGTCTGCTAGAGTAAAATGTGTCATTTTATTCCGCCACAGAACAAAGCAAAGCAAGCACATCAATCAAGGCGGGGTGCTGAATTCAAATTATATTGTCCCCCTACCGTGACACAAAGGATCGGAGAGCCAGTCGACCCCGGCAGGGCAGCAACACGCGCAGCTAGGCGTTCATACCCAACCCTAGCAGACTTTGCCAGTGCCATCCATCATTTATGCCAAACTTCAAAGGAAAATCTGTTACCCAATCAGGAAAAGTGATCGCTCCCTCTCACGCCTGGAGCGCATGATTACAGAAACCAAAATATGCAGTGTTGCCAACTCAGCGACTTTGTCGCTATATTTAGCGACTTTTCAGACCCCTCCAGCGACTATTTTTCAAAAAAGCGACTAGCGACAAATCTGGCGACTTTTTACAGTGTCACTGGCGGCTTTTGGAGACTCTTACGTGAAAGCATGTATCGTTCCTACTCTTGTCCCCCAGCGGCAGCTGCTGCCGTGGGGCGCCACCCCCATCCCAACTCCATTCTCCCGCTCCCGCCCCTCTCAGCACTGCAGTCAGAGCCGCAGGATGTTTACCCTCAGCGTCAAGACTGCAAATGAAGCGCGCATGCGCTGGGATTGACGGCGAAAATTTATCACAATAATTTAAATAAAAAAATAAAATAAAAAATAAATAAATAAACATTAATGGACAAAAAAAAGTAGTTCTATATATTGTTTAGTTAAAGTTTTGTCTTTCTGTAACAACATTATTTCTCCCACAGCATCAATAACATGCACATCACTTCCTGTGGCAGATTATTCAAATTAGGCGATGACGTCATTTAGCGACTTCTAGCGACTTTTAGAACAGCTAATAGCTTTTTTCCTTACTGAGGAGTTGGCAACACTGAAAATATGTTTCGGGCACCCCCCCCGAACCCACATTACATCATGGTCAGCATGATCTGAGCATGGCACCGAGAGCTTGTGAGTACAAAAACAAATTATATCATGCTCTCAAGGAAACAGAAACTTAGATAATGAGAGTGCTTAGGTAATAAGAGTGCTTCATTTGTGATACAAAACTTGTATGATTGTCAAAGAACATAAAATATAAAACCCATATATATCAGCAGCTTATTGGCTAATTTGTATCACGTGCAGCCTGGTCCCGGACGCTTTACGAATGGCTTTACCACACAAACAGGAGAAGAAGCGCAAGTGACGTTTAGACACTGCCGTCGGGCAACATGCAGTAATTTGTAAATGTTTTAAATCAGTGTGGGTCCAGATTAACCAGCAGGTTGGTCCGGATCTGGACCCAGGTCCGCTAATCCGCAACCTGCTATAAAGGGTAAAATACGTATGGTGTAATTTCTCTATATTCCCCAGCATCAATCCTCTTCTGAGCTTGAACTGGCTCATGGTTCCACCACGTAAATCAATTTCAGACTAGATGATGTGGAATCATCATCAATATTCTCATCCATCTCCATTACATCACCACACGGAGATGAGTTTTTCTCAGCTATAAATCAGAGTGCTGCCCTGGTGTTACTAAACATAGGATATTGGTTTTAAAAGTAAGCCTGTTTGACTCATGACAAAAGAGAATCACCTGCTTTGTCCTGGTGTATAATCTTAAATGATAGGACAATTAATCCCAGCCCTGCATGTCCCAAGCAACTAACATCATCAGCGACCCCTCTCACCCCCACTATGGACTGTTCTTCCTGCTGCCTTCTGGGAATCACTTTACAGCATCCGCTGCAGGTCCAGCAGGTTCTGCAACATATTATTCCCTACTGCCTTTAGACTGTTGAACTGCTGAACTCTAAACTGGACTCTGCATCACATTATTTTGTACTACAAATGTTGCTGAACTTTCATAATCTGTTTAAATTGGACACAATGTTTCTACTGCATTTTGAACCATATTTATTTTTGCACTGCACTGAAATTTTGCATTTTAATGCCCTTTGCACCGTTATTTAAACTGGTTTCTTTTTTCTCCTTCATTGTTACATTCTTATCACTGCTGCACTGTTTATCTACTAAATGTGCAATATCATTACATTGTTGTAAGCTGTATGCAATGAAAATTTATGTTTTATACTCTCTGTGAATAAAAACATGTTTAAATACAGTTTGTCTAAGTCTAATGTTGCATTGCATAAAATCAATATTGTATCACCAACACTATGACCAATGATAATCTTCAAAAAAGGAACCTTGAAATTAGTCCTACATAAATTCCATTTCAACTGATTTTTGTCTCTCACTTTCTTGTAAACAGATTAATGAAGATACTTTATATGCTTTTTCACCTGCCAGCATTTATTTACAGCAGGTATTTTTTCCCCATCACCAGCAGCGGAGGAAGGTGACTTTTGCAAATTAATGGCATTGCACTGACTTTGTGATGCCTCCCCCTTCATTAAATCCCAATGACAGGATTCTGAAAAGCCCAAACAGGATTATACAAACAAGGAGTGGAGGTGTGATGAGATGTCAGGGCAAAGATAAATATTTGTGAACAAGTGTCAAATGCCCAGCAGCAATCATCTAATGGCACCTGTATGTCACTATTGAGATACATACAAAATAAAATCCAGAATGCATTTCTTATGCATGCATCTGTGTTTTATTGATGCAAATGTCTGCTTTAGCGCTTATTTAAAGAGGTCTTTGGATGTGTTGGGAGAGACTATGTGAGACAGTAATAAACACAGTGTGAGGGAGGTGGTGGAGAAGAGTGATAGATTGTCTGCCTGCCGCAGGATAGGTCTCCAGGGAAGGACCCTGCTACATCCTACCATGGAGGGACAACTTAGAGTAATTGGGTCACTAGTGCTGGGAGGAGAGTTCCGACTAAGGAATGCTTAAAGTGAGATGGGGGCATTGAAGGAAGAACAAAACACAGAAAGAATGGAAGGATAAGTGGTAAATTATTACACTGTGGACTATAGAAATAATACAGGCAGTACGATAGAATATAACAATTTAAAGATGCAACCCTAGACATGAAAAACAGCCAGTTTTTTATACTTCCTATATGGGTGATAACAAAAAACCTCTTAAGTTTCTCAACACACAATCTGGTGTTTCAGACCATTTTCAGAACTATGCATTAAAAAACCGAAAAGACAAGTGAAGATGAATTAACTCTTCCGTGCTTCCTCATCTTCCGTTCTTCCTCCAGTGAAGCTCAGCGGTCAAATCAGATCAAGCTCTTTTATAATGAACAAAAAGTTGTGCAAAAGACCCACTTGGGAATCCTTGAGCTGCTTATGGGTTCTGGAAGAGAGAGTCAGCAAGATGAGAGAAGAGAGGGAGGCTGAAACAAAGGAGAGACAAATGTGGGCGACCACAGCTTCTATGGTAAAAAGGAAAAAGGTCAAAGAGTGAGGAGAGTATAAATCTATCACTACATCGCCAGAGGGCTCAAACACTAGATCTTACAGCACAACCTGCTTTTCTGACATCATCTCGTATTCTAAACTGACATCTTTGTCTTTTTTTTTTTGACAGTTTGAAAAAGGTTTTCATTAGTTCACACAGTATTTAGTCTCATCTTCGCTGTGTTTTTAGCTGTTTTTATTGCATTTTGTGTTAATGACAAATGTAATTTATGTTATGAATTAATGCGCAGGTAACAAAAATATGCAGTATAATTTCCTGTAAGAACAGATGTCTCCAAATTTTAATTTTACCAAAGACAAATGCTATAAGAGATGAAAACACTACTTTAATACACCTGCAGCTTATTGCTAACTTATATTATGACATTTTTTGGTTTGACAGTCACCAACCTTCCCTTTGTTTCTGTCATGATGTTACAAAGTTCAGACCCAAATGCAGAAAACCGAAACAGAGAGACCAGGGAAAAGGTTTAACGGGTTTTATTGAAGAAGTTAAACAGAGGGAGAAGTGTTGCTCTGCACACTGCTCAACCGGAACTGTAAAGTGAGGGGAAGACACAGCGGTTAGTTCAGGCTCAGTGGGGAGTTTGACTAGTGAACTTGGAGAAAAGGATTTGGTTGCCAACTCATGTTTCCAGAGAAGTAGTAGAATCCTTGACTCCTGTCCGTGTGCTGTGGTTCCAGTGTTTGTCTGATTCGGTGGAGGGCGGAAAAGGGTTTACCCAGAATGCGGTTGATAGTTGGTGAACGGAAAATTGACTGCCACTCAGATTTTCTGCGGTACTTGAATGGGTCGTAGTGGAGAATAATCCCTTTCTCAGTGAGAAGCTCAAAGATCTTGGGGAAAGTGGATCCAAACCTCCTTTTTGAACTCCAGCTTAGTTTGAAGCTCAGTTGATCCTTCCAGGGAGTGAAGGTCCAAGACATTCAGTTTGCAGGATGACTTCCTGCCAAGAGGCAAAGACAAAACAAAGTTAAACTCAGGTTGACAAAAACTCAGCTTGACTCAGCTTGGCTAGTGTACCCTAAACTGGCAAGCACTCTGGCATCAAAGTAGTGGCAGTCAGCAGCTTAAGAACACTCCGTTTAACGAGGAAACCATCAGCAGGTGTGTGAGGAGGCGAACCAGAACCAGGCGCCCTACCAGTCACATTTCTTTTATTTATTTATTTTTGTCCTTACTTAGATAAAACATAACTGTGCAAAGAACACGGCTATGTTTCATTAAATTATTTTATCTCTACCTTGTTTTGCAACGTATATTGTCAAGGTGCTGTTGGGAGGAGCTGTTAGAGCTAAATCTCAACAATTAGAGCATAATCTGTTTTTATGTCAATTAGCAGACAAAAACAACTTTTTTCATGCCTTATTTTATATTTGTTATATTTAATCTGGACTTCAGTTCCTCTCATTTTAGCACTTTAAGAGAGGCTACCTGCTTCAGCTGCACTATAAATAACCAAATCAGATTGCACATCCTTAATATTTGGCAGGAATTTTTGGGGATGGCCCACAACACGCCTACTGCAAAAATAAAAACAAAAATCTGAAAGAAAAAAAAACTGCAAGCTGTCAACTCTCTTTTGGAATCTTTCAAGTTCAGGCCCAAACTATTAAGACTTTTGTAAAAACAGGCCACCACATAGACAGCCTTTTCTCTGAAGCTTTCTGTCTAATAAACAACTTAAAGTCAAAGCTGTTGGATGTGGTTGTGGACCCAAACACAGAGTAGAAGGAGGCCAAGATGAATATTTGCTGATTTAATCAAAAAGGGCAAAAGAAACAAAATCCAAGAACAAAACCAAAAACCAGGATACATCATGGGAAACACGCATGAGGAACAAAGTAACAATGAGAAACTAGAACTAAGGAACTGCAGAGGAGGTGTATATATGGGAGACAGTACAAAGACTGGGGTAATCAGCTGATATGGAGCAGGTGTGCATAGAAGCAACAGGTAACTAGGAGAAAGGAGACTAGTACGAGGGGGAAACAGAGAGCAACAAAAAAAAACACTGCTTAAATATAACTAGAAAATGACTAAAATGACACAAGATGGAAAATTAACCAATGACCAAAAAAACAGAATGACATAAATAACTGAAAACTCAAAAAGAAAGTAAAAAATAAGTCAAAACGGGAGAACCATAACACTAAAAGAAAAGGCATACTTGCATTTTTTTAACCTTAATTTAACACACTATATTTGATGCACACAAATATCTGCATTTTTTTTTTTTATTCATTACGGCTAAAGCTTATGTATTCATAATGCATGGGGACTTAAAATGTGAAACCCAATATGAATTGGGGATTGCTTATTGCAACAACCTGTTTAAAATATTCCATGTCTTTTTTTCAACATAGTTTTTCTTCATATTTACTTTCAGGAGCAAGAATGTTTGCAGTTGCGTAAGAAAGTCTTGTACATCTCTTATCTTAAAGATACTGACAGAAATGCCTGCCTTTGCTCTGCCTCTGAACAGAGGAGTCATAGATTTAAATCAGTATTTTAAAAGAACATCCTAGCTTTGTCCCATGTCCACCCACTACTTCTCTGGTTCTCAGCTTATCTGCGGTAACTAGACAGGTTAAATGTATACTCTACATTTTCTTTCCATTAAGTATTATTATGATCCTCCATGGTTGTTTTTATTTATTTTTTTAACCTTACATCCCAGCAAGCTTATTGTTTTTGTCTCAATGTTACAGGGAAGCATAGTCTAAAATGTCTGTCCTTCAAATATTATCTTGCATTTTGGTTGCAGTTTAATTGTCTAAAACATAACCAAAGACTGTGGCTCTATCATTTAACATCCTGTCTATTACTAATGAAAGGTTAATATTTTTACTGAATCAATGGTTCTGCAAGCCTGCAAGCAACATTTTTCAGCATCTGGTTCCCTTATTTGATTTGCAGCATAAGTAAAACATTATGAAAAAACAAGTACATATTTGATGATGTTGTGGCTTATGCATGCAAGTTAACTGATTTCATAACCTCAAATTAAACTTTAACTGAGTTGATAAGCCTCGTTTTGAACATTTATGCAGAAGTTGTTGCAATGAGTTTTTAAGTTCCAAAGTTATTAAAAAAGTGTGACTTCAAGACCGAGAAAAACTATTAGAGAGAAATTTTTTATTCCGTCCATGAATATGTGGAAGTATAAGCTGCAGTGTAAAATAAAATCATTAAAACATGACTTCTGGACATGAATTGATGATATGTCTCAATCAAAAACTGTTAACTTAAAAAAGCAGCCTAGAAAATTCACAGGATAATGGAGCAAATCAATAATATGGATTTATAAGCAGGTAGGATTTGTAGAAAAGGACTTTCTGTCTGTGCTAATTTGATTTGCTAATTTGTGAGTCAGAGAGATCAGAAGATCAACTTAAAAGCATCTCAAGAGCATTCCAATTTAAAAATAACTCCCATAGAACACCCTATTCATTAAAAATGTAATTAGATTCAGTAGCATTAAAACAATTATCCCTAACTCTAGAAAAGCAAAAGAAGGATGCAAGTTAGAGATTTACAATCCAAGTCAATAGTTTTAATGTACTTTTAAATCATTTTCTGTTCTTATCTGCTCATTTCTTTATAGGCCTTATTTTTTTCCCTAACTTAACTGCAGTGTACCTGCTCTTAATAGAAAAGTCAGTCACATATCTGAGCATGAAGGGTTTTGCTTCAAAATATTCTACTTACTGTGCTCTAGAAGTTTTGAATAAAATTGATAGTCTATTATTGGTATCTTAAAATGGATGCTCATCTTTGTTCCTACAGGTAAACAAACATGTAGGATGACACTAAAGACATATTACTTACACTAACCCATTCTGTTTGGAAAGACATTTTAAAAGAAGAAGATGTACTTATCTGTCCATCCTGTTACATCCCTATATCCACATCTTTAGGTGATCTTAAACTGCTCAATCTGCCCATTAAACAAACTCTCTAAACATATATTTTTACATCTTGTATGAAAACATGCTTTTAATGTTTGGCTTTTTTTAAAATTATTAATTTTTTTGGTTTTTATTTGGTTATGTTTTCCTTGTGATTAAGCTCTTTGGTCAACCATTTGTTGTAAGTGCTACTTAAATTAACATGGTATGGTAAGTTTAAATAAAGGTGAAAGTAGATAAATTACACAGGGTTTCCGTAGGTCATTAAAAATCGTTAAAACCCATATTTTTTTTCTTTTAATTAAGGCCTTAATTGGCATTAAAATCATTAAATGTGATTATCGTGGCATTTAAAATGCTTTATTTAAAAAAAGAAAAACGTTTATGAAAACAATTTTGTCAGATATGTTATATCAGATATAACTGATTCCACGTGTTTGTGCGGAACTGCTTCTGGTTGATCTTGAAGCCGTATATTCAGAAAAGAAGCTTGAGGTGGAGAAAAAGCTAAAGAATGGGAAAATGCACATTTCAACAAAAATGGCTGGAAAACGAGGTATTCAGGAAATGGCTGCAGCCTGTCTACGGTAAAGGTGACAAAGGATTTTGATACATACAGGTGCTGGTCATAAAATTAGAATATCATGAAAAAGTAGATTGATTTCAGTAATTCCATTTAAAAAGTGAAACTTGTATATTATATTCATACATTACATACAAACTCATATATTTCAGATGTTTATTTTGTTTAATTTTGATGATTACAAATGACAACAAATGAAAATCTCAAATTCATCATATCAGAAAATTAGAATATTACTGAAGACCAATAAAAACAAAGGATTTATAGAAATGTTGGCCAACTGAAAAGTATGAACATGAAAAGTATGAGCATGTACAGCACTCAGTATTTAGTTGGGCCTCCTTTGGCCTGTATTACTGCAGCAATGCGGCGTGGCATGGAGTCGATCAGTCTGTGGCACTGCTCAGGTGTTATGATAGCCCAGGTTGCTCTAATAGTGGCTTTTAGCTCTTCTGAATTGTTGGGTCTGGTGTATTGCATCTTCTTCTTCACAATACCCCATAGATTTTCTATGGGGTTAAGGTCAGGAGAGTTTGCTGGCCAATTAAGAACAGGGATACCATGGTCCTTCAACCAGGTACTGGTAGCTTTGGCACTGTGTGCAGGTGCCAAGTCCTGTTGGAAAATGAAATCTGCATCTCCAAAAAGTTGGTCAGCTGCAGGAAGCATGAAGTGCTCTAAAACTTCCTGGTATGTGGCTGCGTTGACCCTGGACCTCAGAAAACACAATGGACCAACACCAGCAGATGACATGGCACCCCAAACCATCACTGACTGTGGAGACTTTACACTGGACTTCAAGCAACGTGGATGAAGTGCCTCTCTTCTTTTCCTCCAGACTCTGGGACCTTGATTTCCAAAGGAAATGCAAAATTTACTTTCATCAGAGAACATGACTTTGGACCACTCACCAGCAGTCCAGTCCTGTTTCTCTTTAGCCCAGGCAAGACGCTTCTGACGCTGTCTGTGGTTCAAGAGTGGCTTGACACAAGGAATGCGACAGCAGAAACCCATGTCTTTCATACGTCTGTGTGTGGTGGTTCTTGAAGCACTCACTCCAGCTGCAGTCCACTCTTTGTGAATCTCCCCCACATTTTTGAATGGGTTTTGTTTCACAATCCTCTCCAGGGTGCGGTTATCTCTCTTGCTTGTACACTTTTTTCGACCACATCTTTTCCTTCCCTTCGCCTCTCTATTAATGTGCTTGGACACTGAGCTCTGTGAACAGCCAGCCTCTTTAGCGATGACCTTTTGTGTCTTGCCCTCCTTGTGCAAGGTGTCGATGGTCGTCTTTTGGACACCTGTCAAGTCAGCAGTCTTCCCCATGATTGTGTAGCCTATAGAACTAGACTGAAAGACCATTTAAAGGCTTTTGCAGGTGGTTTGAGTTAATTAGCTGATTAGAGTGTGGCACCAGGGGCCATCAATTTTGAACCTTTTCACAATATTCTAATTTTCTGATATGATGAATTTGAGATTTTCATTTGTTGTCATTTGTAATCATCAAAATTAAACAAAATAAACATCTGAAATATATGAGTTTGTATGTAATGTATGAATATAATATACAAGTTTCACTTTTTAAATGGAATTACTGAAATCAATCTACTTTTTCATGATATTCTAATTTTATGACCAGCACCTGTATGTATGTATGTATTTATGTATGTATGTATATATCTAATATATATATATATATATATATATATATATATATATATATATATATATATATATATATATATATATATATATATATATATATATATATATATATATATGAGAGTCATGGGTACTTGTTGAAAATTATTTCTAAGAGCATTAAAAGAGCATTAAAAAGCATTCAATTAGAGTAACTCATTCTTGTATAAACACTGTTACATAGAATGTATAAAAAGAAAATATTCTGACTCTCTACCATTTAAAAAGACAGAAACTTTCCTGCTTTAGGTCAGATAGGATTAAGATCGTTTTTGGATATTTTTTGCTGTGGAAACTAAATTTATGGATGATGCTTAGTGTTTTCAAATTCATTGGGCATTATCAATGTCTTTAATTATATGTACATTTCTCTAAATCTAAATACATACCTGAGCGGGGGAGTGTCCCTAACAGCTGTGATATCAAGGTTACCACATGTGCACTTGTAACACAAAAAAATGAAGGTTTGGTGCAGTCCTCAAAAATCCTTTGGGTTTTATAATAGGGATAATTACATGGAGATAGTGTCAAGCCTCTCTACCATCTACTAGAGTGTGAAACCAACAAAAAAGGCCATATGAATGAAGGCACTGGTGGGAAAACTAATTAGAGTTGGTAATAGTCAGGGAGCAGCGCTTTTTAGTCCCACCACAGAAGATTTCATCACTTTATAGATATCACAGTCTATTCAGACAGGTACAGACAAGTCACGCTGCTGTCTGCCCTCTGCTCAGCCTGACTTTGGCTCAAAGCACCTTTACAACTCATCAATCAGTGGCTTGCTGCCAGTGTGTTAGACTTTTTTTTTTCTCTGCAGGATCATTATAATAAAGGACTATTGGAATAAAGTTTTACTTTTTTGATAATGAATTGCTAGTTAAGCATCTGCTTCTTTGCATGTATTTCCAAAAATGTATTTTTTGTTGTTGTTCAGTCAAGGGAAGAAATTATATTACAAAAAAGAAAAGTCTTACTGGGCAATGCATTCTGTTAGCATGTGAGCACCAGTAGGTTGTTAATTTTACTTTTTTCTAAAATTGCCATGAAATACCACTGCAACAATGCAAGTTTTATAGTTGATTAATTATTTTGATCTTGTTATTTGTGAGTCATGGTCTGCCGTGTAGTGTGTTGTGATGGCTGTTATTAAAGATATACACATAAATCTGGTTTTGTAGTTAGTTTACAGTTTTATATAAACATCTGACCACCCTCTTTTTTAATTGGTACCACTTCAAAAGATGTGTCAAAGTGCTTTTGTTCAGAGGAAAATCACATAAAATTATTTTGTTTTTGAGAGTAACCTCAGATCAAAACATTGAATGGCAACACTGCTGTAAATATATTGTATGTTTCAGCCTCTTTATTAATAGCACAACATTTCTGTCACATTCTTTTTCGATGTAAGTTTATAGGAAGCACCAGAACTGCCATTGGGAAAAGAGAGAGAACTTTTGATTTGTTGCCACTGCATACAGTAGGTATATGATGCTGACAAATTATTAAAATATCTTCCTACACACTGTATTTCTCTAACAGCTAGAGGATAAGAGAAAAAAACAAAAGACAAGGCACAGGGATAGTCTGATTGAGCTTTATTTTGTCATGCTTATTTTTTCATGCTTTTATAGTTTTAGTTTTGGTCTAATTACTCCCACTCCATGGTGCAATTCCCCCTCAAAAACCAGAGCCTCATAAGGAGCCCACTTTATGATGTGACGTTCAGCCCGCAAGCAGCAAGAGCAGCAAAAACATGCGTGCTGCTTCATTTTTTATGCTGTACAAGTTTAGTTCTGACATGAGGCGGAAGCAGCTTAGCTGCTCTGGCTGTGTGGTGGGAAAAAGGGTCTGATGTGCGTTGGGCAGAGCTAACCTATCCTTTCTTTGCCTGTAACAATGGCTGCTATATATGCTGTGATCAGTGGGTAAAAAGTAGTTTTAATATGTTTTGCAGTGAGAAAGTCCAACTGAAAACTTAATCTGTGCAATCAGTTTTTCCAGATTACCGTCCCTCCTTCTAATATTATTTCACTGTCGGAGCCGCTCAGACCCTCACATATCGGCGATGCACTGTCAGTAGGAATCCCATTCAACAGCAGCCATTTCTTCGCGGTTTGCTATGGAGGCTGGAAGGCAATTTTGATGTACGTAATCCAAACCACAGGCACCAGGATAATAAAAGTGAACATGTTTTGCTGGCAGATTTCGGCATTTTAATTTAATTTAGGCATTAAAAACTGTTTCACAGGAATGATCATAGTGATCTGCATCTTAAGCGAAGTGTCTTTCTCCCTGTCAGCTCCTAGGTCAGCTTCTGTGATTGGTTGATGTGGTGCGTCAAGAAGCAAAAGTTAAATTTTTCCAACTCTAGCAGCAACTGCATTTGTAGCACGTCCCGCGCGTCAAATGCTCACAACGCACTGCTTCAGGTGCCCAAAACGCGATGCGGGAGGTTTTGCTGCGCCTTGATGGGCGTCAACCATTGACTTTGCATGTAAACTAGCTGATCCTGCTGCCTTTGCTGCTTTAGGTCTGAATGTGGCATAAGTTAGCACTATGACTTGCTCCAGCTGCTACCACTAATTATCACCAGGTCTTTCCACCTATTTTTCTCTCTTAATATAGACACCCTAGCCACTGCTACTCAGATCATCTTTGTTTGAAATAAAAGCTTTTGAATAATCTCACTGCCGTTCTTGCCTTGAATACTGGGTCCTCTGTTCCGAGTTATAACAGCAGTGTCTGATTCAATCAGACAGACACAATCCTTATTTGAAGATGAGAAGTGGAAACAAAAAAAGCGGCACAATAAATTTAATATTAGGAATTTAAATCCCCTTTTAAAATTGGTAAAAGGAATGATGACACTATGACTCCATTTGTGATGCAACCTCTTCTGCACACTAGTGCTCCTTGCCAACTGAATCCTGCTGGACCAGCTGCTCATCGGGATCCAGAGCTGGCGTTTCCTCTACCTGGAAATCAAAGACCTTAGCTTTGCCATCCCTCCCTTCCACTAAAAACCCATCCATCCAGATCAGGGGACCCACACCTTCCTGTTCTATAGGGTCTAGTCTTTTGCCTCCCACTGTCAAGCCACCTAGCACTCTTTCCCCTGCACTTCTGATGCCTCTTACAAGGCCCTTGAGGAGAAAATAAGGAATTTTTTCCCCTTTATTAAGAGGCTAAGAGAGACTTTTAACAAGCATTTTGTCATCCATTTTAAATGAAAAAAAAAAAAAAAAAAAAGTAATTGCATTGTATTATAGAGTACCTTTAGAAAATTTCTATTTCCACCTGAATTTTCTTATGATAATAAACTCCGCTACTAGGCGTCAGCCAGCTGATTCAGTCTGTAGCTCCCTGTCAGCCTCTTAGCACTGAACCAGAACCTCTTAGTGATCCCTTTCAAGTGTCAAAGCTTCATAAGGCCCACTTGCTGTCATTTCCCAGCCACCAGTTAGTACTATAACTAGCTTTAGCTGCTGCCACTTATTATTCTTAACTCTTTCCACCTGTTTTATTCCTTTTATATACCTTCCTCACCCTCCACTTGCCAAAATTCAAACTAATCACTCTGCTTGTATCTGCTCTTAGAATTTTGTTACTCTACCTGTTTCTGCAATCCTGCCTTATTGGAACCACAGCAGCTTCTCCCTACAACCATTTGGGCAGCTGCTAGCCATCTCTGACCTTTTGGGCAGGTGCAAGGTACGTCGGTCCTTCTGGACAGCTGCAAGCCACTTCTGACTTTTGGAAAGCTCCTAGCTGCTTCTGACCAACACCACCTGTACTACCTGTGGAATATCATTTCTCCAGTGTGAAGCCTCAACTAATCCTCTCTACCCACTGAAATCTGGCCTGGTGCTGTCAGCTACTCCAGTTCATGTCTGCCTTTTCATGAACTATCTGACTCAATCCCCCTTTTTTTTTCTCTCCAGGACAGGCCTGCCTGCCCCTTGTCTGCAACATCCTCACTCTTGTCAATGTAACCTTAAAACGGCATACTGTGTCGGCTTGATTACCGTTCTCCATGCTAAAACATAACAATTTTAGGCAGGGGATGAGCTGCAAAGGTTCTAAAAAGCATAGCATTGCAAGGAATTCTCATTAGTAAGAGGCATGTAAATAGAATATTGAAAGCCCGGTATGGTGATCAATCATCCCAATGTGTACAGAACTATGCTGCATTGTTCTCTTCTGTTCCGGTGTTGTCCCTTATTTGACAAGGTCAAATCTTAAAAAAAAAGGTTAATAAAAAACAGGTGCTTTCTCTTAGAAAGCAGAACTGCAGTCATTTTCGCAGAGCAGCGTGATCTTTACATTAAACCACTCCGTGTGTCTGTCTCTTTCTCAAGACCGGGCTGTATAGAAAAATGAAAGTAGCACCAGCTGCTGTCAAATTGATATGTTTTACTCAAATACACAAGGTTTTAGTACAAAGGTAAATTCTTGGTTGAGAGGACGCAAATGTATTTATGATCTACCCAAGTAGCACCCTAAAGGCGGCCACAGCTTGCAGCAGCAGTATGCACAAGGAAGATATGATTGCTATGTGGAGAGGATAGAGGCAGATTAGACAGAGAAGAAAAATTACTCTTTCTGTTGCTGTGAATATCTTTGAAATGACAGAAGAAAAATATTACCTTATCACTTTAGATGACCTGGAGCCTCTAACATGATGGAGGGACTTCTACATCATTCCACCAAACTATAGATGCATACAAATAAAATCGGGAAAAAAGGACAAACTCGAAACAAGTAACTGGAAAGCTGTATATGCATAATTCCAAAGTTATGTGATTGTAAGATTTCTTCAGTGGTCTGGACATGTTTGGGTTTTTTAGTGTGCTGCACTGGGTTTGAGACTTGACATCTTCAGGTATCAGTCACTACAGCCAAGTTCAATCAAGACTCATGTGATCAGAGTTTTTTTCCCATCTGTAGTGGTGCTTTAGGCACACAGGTTTACTCTCATGATCATGACTCTGAGAGGTGGCCTAACTACTCATTTCATTCACCTGCCTAACTCTGCCCGGTTTTCATTACTACTCATCTAATCCACCTGCTTCTGCTTCTTTATATACGGCTCAGTCGAAGCTATCGGAACCAGATCATTGCGGTTTAAATCATTGCTGATGCCATAGTTCATGTTTTCATTCTCAGGGGCCAGTGGTGAGGGTTTCAGGACTTTCATAGTATTCCTGTTTTCCTGATCATGTTTGGTCACTTATCCACTGAGCATGCCCTGTACCTGTCTGGGTTCAACTCAGTCGAGAGAGCAAGTTTTTAGCGAATCGTAGTGTTCCTGATATCCTGACCTGTTCTGCCTCTCGACCTCTGAGCTTGCCTGTTCCCATCTGAACATTCTGCCTGAACTCTCTGTTGGACTCCTGGAACCCTGAACCAGTCTTATCAGAATCCCTGACCAGGGTACGGACTCCTGGACCTCTGAGCCTTCCTGTTCTGATCTGTTTCCCTGACCTTGCTCAGACTCATGCTTGCCCTCCGCGACTACAAAATTGACATTCTGGGCAGTGCCTGCCGCATCTAGTAGGCAGCCCTCTGGCTGTATCTTACCTGGTTGAAGGGAGATGGACTGAAGTGATAAACCAGGTAAGTGATTTACATGGATAATCATCTTCCATCAGTTATCATGGTCATTTACCTGTGTTTTTCTCCACCAAAGTTTACAGTGATGGGCTGGCCCTACACTAGGCGCAGCTGCAGTAGATCTGCCTGTTAATTTAAAATAGACACTTTGAATTTCCCCTCTGTCTTGCCTCAATTTTGGGTCCTACATTCTGAGCATATGACAATTACATCATTACCAATGATTCAGCAACTGATTTTTAAGCATTTGTTGCACTTCACTTTCTATTTTATACTGTATTCATACTGTTGCAGTGATATCAGGCTCTGATCTGACTGGTGATTCTTTGTCTTCTGTTTCTTGTTTGTGAAGGCACATGTAAAATGTAGGCTCTAAAGTTTTTTCTATGTGAACAGATCTGTGCCAGCATATACTTTATATTTCTGTGAGAGATGGAACGTAGTGGCAAACATAAATAACGACAGATTTTAAGGGCACTTTTTATGAAAAAAAAGAAACTTTCTAGGCTGATCACTCAAATGTTTTAATCACAGTAATAATGCTCCTATTGTAATTGCAAGTGTGCACTGACTTTATTTTCTTTGACTTATTAAAGGGTTATGGTCCCCACACCTCTTGACTGAATCAGGTTCCACTGCACATTACATAATACCTATGTTGTGGCTAAAAATGAGTATTTTGTGGGTGCATATTAGTATTTCATGTGCATGTTATATAGAATTTGAGGCCACAATTTAATATCTTATATACACAAAATATAGTTTTTCAGAAGGAAATGGTATTCCGTGCACATGCTGTATCCCATCCATGTCACTTCCCAAGCTCTATAAGTTCACAGTATTGCAATGTATGCATGCTTGTATTAATGTATATAAATATGTATATATATATATATATATATATATATATATATATATATATATATATATATATATATATATATATATATATATATATATATATATATATATATATATATATATATATATATATATTTCTTTGTCTTTACGTCTTTCTTTTAACAAACTCCTTAGATCTACAGTTTTCAAATTATGCTGTAAGTTTCAAAGACATTATTTTGCTTTGAGTAAAGATGTTCACTGAAGGCTAAAACTAATAGTATAAGTTACCACTGCAATTGCTTTTTAATGCATTTTTTATTGTTTTGTTTTTTCGTTGCTGGATGGAAATGATGTTTGCATGCTTCCGTCGACTAGATTTGGTAACTCCTTGATTTATCAGTTCACAAATCGAAATCTGTTCCTGTCAATGATTACCACAGTCTCTTCTTTTTAAAGTTTTGAAGAGTAGCTTGTAGATCAAAATATAATAGTAATACCTAACAGTAATGAGTTATTAGAAACTTTGTCCTGTTTTATTAAATAAGCTATACTTAACAAAAACACTAAAATTAACTTATTCTCTGGTTCGATCCTGTTTTTTTACCCACAACCTAAAAAGTACTCAGATTAAATGTCTATCAAAAATAAAATCATGTCAGAATATTATATTATTTCAGCAAAAATATAAACTTATTTGAAGAGTTCTTACACATCTTTGCGCAGAATAAAAAATATTAACAAGAGAAGATGAATTAACATTCAAACACATTTTCTAAACATACACCTATACAGTCAAAATTTATAAAGAGTGAAATGCCATAAAAACATTTCGGCATCCCAAGTGATGCGAGACCTCAGGCCTTAATTAACTTCTTTGGGCTAATCCTGGATCATTAGGAAAGGTCAGGAGATGCAAATTTAAAAGCATGATAAATATTCTGACTGTTGTCTAAGTAATCAGCGACACACTATCTAAGCATCAGGCTATTTCTCTGAATGTTAAGTCAAACCAAATGTCAATAAGACAATTACACTTTCTAGCAGTGATTCAAATTCTCCACTTGTAATAAAAAGATGGCAGCTAAAGCTGAGATCTGCCTCACTGAGAGAAATTTGCAAGGACGGCTCATAAGACTGTCAGTGCAACAAAGCCAAATGTGTGTTTAAAATGCAAGAGACCTTCCGGCAGATTTAGTAGGCTCTCAACTGGTTGGTGCGTGATTTTGCAAACAAACTGAATGTCACTGTCATAGAGGTATCAGAGCTAAAGAAAATAAAGAGCCACAATTTATGAAGAGAATGTGGTTGGAGAGGCAAAATGAAATAGAATTTTGTTACCACCCGTTGGAAGCAGTAGATGGGAGTTAATAAATACAAATATATATACACTTTTTTGAAACATTAAAGGGTGACATGTCTGGAACAATAATGTCTTGAGGGCTTTAAAGAAAGTGAAAAAAAAATGTTTTTTACTATATGACACCACAGATTTTGTAGTTTAGTTTATTCACTCGGTCATTCATATATATGTTGTAACAACTCATATTTAGTGGTATATAATGTAAAACTAAACTAAAAAAAGCAAAATCTTAGTCGGATTTTTTAGATCTGTCTGAATATTGATAATATCTATCTGCTTGTTACATTTAAAGTACATAACATTATTTGAGCAGATAAAAATATAAAAACTGTCCACATTTCACCTCATGAAATACAGAATGTAGTTGCCAAAAATAAAGTCTTAACGACCATAAATATATTTTTTGTTCCAACATTAACTCCCTATTTCTCTCATGCATGCACTAATACATTTAATGATACAGGGCATTGTGGGATTATTGTAGTGAACAAATCAGAAAGCTGCTGCTGCAGTTATCATGATCTTGGCACTTATGAGTGGCTTAATTGCTCATTTCATTCACCTGTGTAACTCTGCCTGGTTATCAGGGTGAGATTTTTCTCATTCTCTCGTGAAAGTAGTGAGAGGGTTTTTAGCGTACCTTAGTGTTTCTGATTTCCTGATCCTGACCTGTTCTGCCTCTCAACTACTGTGCCTGCCTGTTCAAATCTGAACACTTTGCCTGAACTTTCTTTAGACTCCTGGACCTCTTAGCTTTCCTGTTCTGATCTGTTTGCCCAACCGGGCTCCTGGACCTCTGAGCCTCCCTGTTCAGATCTTTTCGCCTGACCTGGCTTCGGACTTCTGCTTGTTCTCTGTTCTCCGGGGCTGGAGCATCTGGGACACTCTGGGCGGCGTTCGCCACATCTTGTTGGCAGCCCACCGGCTGGATCCTACCTCGTTCTCAGAACACGGGTTGAACTATTAAACCAGAGTGCTACTCAGATCATCTTTGTTTTAAATAAACGTTTTTGAATAATCTCACTCACTCTTACCTTGAATACTGGGTCCTCTGTTCTGAATTATGACAGCAGTGTCTGATTCAGTCAGAGAGCCACAATCCTTATTTGAAGATGAGAAGTGGAAACAAAAAAAAACGGTAGAATAAAGGTAATATTATGAATTTAAACCCCCTTTTAAAAATCGGAAAAGGAATGATGACACTATGACTCCATTTGTGATGCAACCTCTTGTGCACCCTGGTGCTCCTTACCAACTGAGTCCTGCTGGGCCATTATATTACAAATCTTGATTGCAACATCATTCCACAAATTGTGATATTTTACTTATAAACCATTCTATCACTATATAAGTAGCCTTTACATGTAACTGTTGCATGTTGTTGTGTTGTCAAAATAATGTTCTTAGTGTCTCATTGCTCTGAGCTGCTCAAAACAAGCTTTTCGACATTTTGACTGCTGAGCACAAGAGGGGGAGACTGTGGCTGATGTCTCATCTCCTCTCCTCTGTTTGGATACTTTTTTTTTTTTTTACTTTGCATTCCGACAGGTTCAGCTGGTGTCTGCAGCAATGGCAGAAACAGCATTCCTTAAACACAGCAGGAGCTGTCAATAGCTGTTCTAGAAAGAAGGAAAGCTGTAGGAGTACATTGCAGCATTGTTTTTTGAGCGTGGTGGAAGCATATGAGCATGTTTTGCATAATCTGACTTCTTTAAGATTCCTTTTAAATATTTATTTTGGTCAATATACATACAATTGGTTTTTCCCTGTCGTGTGCATCATTATGGCAACAGAATCTGAATTTTTTTTTTTTTTTTACTAAAATCAACACTGCATGTCCCACTGCAATTAATATACAATACAGTGCCTGCATGTTAAAACCAAAAGATTTGATGTATTATCATTGGAATCTTTCTTGACAGACCATTACACAGAAATGCAGTAAAGTGTGAAGCGCAAGAAAAACATGCATTTAAACCAGCTCACAATTAAAATTCACACCCCTGAGTAATTGAAGATCTTGGGGACATGTTTCTACTAATTTTACTCAGAGATAAGTTTGTTACCATTCTTCTTGTAAATTGCTACAGTCAGTTTGAATGGATGGAAAGGGTAACTGGATATCCACTTTTAAATCTTGTCACAGATCCATGAATACATATTAGGGTTGGATTCATACTAAACATGCTTTTAATGAATAAAACTACAGTTTTATATGTGTTAGTTAGAAGAAAGTAAACCTCAATTAAAAACTAAAAAGCCATTTGTTCTGTACAACAGGTTTTATTCCTTGATTGCCCTCTATTTGGCTCCATCTGGCTAATAGTCAACCTTTACTTGCCTCTTTCTATTTGCTAAAAGAAAGCTTTCAAATGGCATAATGTAGCCACCAACATGTGACAATAAAGTTGTTTTTTCTATTCCCTATTACGTAAAACTCTCAAATTGCTGAATAGCTAAAAGTATTGGATATTCATCCCATTATGAGTAATTTAGTATGAATCATTTAAAGTACTCCTCTTTCTTGGCAAAACCAAGCTAACAAAAATAGTAGGGATAGTGTATTTAGACTAAAAAGCATTTTGTTTTTGACTGTTTTTGTCTAACCTCAGAGCATCTTCTTTTACATGTTACGTCTTATACTTTACTTGCCACTCTTCCACAAAGACAATGTTTGTGGGGTGCATTGAAATATAGGTGTCCTGACAACAGATTCTTCTACCTGACCTGTTGACACTTGAACACTCCTCCAGTGTTGCCTTTGACTCCTTAGCTGCTTCTCTATTAAATCATCTTCTTGTCAGTTTACTGTAATTGGGCAGCCACACCTTGGTACTGTATGATTAATGTACTGCCATACCTAACATTTAAAAGAGCTTTGTTTATAAAATATGCAAACATGGAAAACATACATTGGGGGAGTGGTTAGAGCAGTGCGCTTGTGCTTGTGCTCTGAGAAGGTTGCAAGTACCCAGTTCGATCCCCACAGCCTGCACTGCCTCCCCACTGATCCCCACAGCCTCCACTTTGGAATTATGCAATCCTTTGTAAATGAAAAAAATATATATTAGATAGAAGTCCAATAAGTGGTATGACCACTCTGGCTGAAGACCAGCAATAAAAAGAGGAGAGATAATGTAAAAGTAAAAATTTACAAAAAATATTCAAATAAAATAAAGTTAATGTTTAAAAAAGATTTTTAAAAGATTTTTTAAGTTGCAATCGTAATCCACCCCATATACCCGACTCCAACACAATTCCTTAGAAAAGTGTTAAATCCTTATATTCTCCTTTTCTCCTTACTTCCGAAGTCTTGCTTTTCTCTCTTCCCAAAAGTGAAAAGCGGTTTCTATGGTTTCTGTAAAGCTGTCTTGTAATTCTAAAATCAAACTTCGCACCCTTTTGTTTTATATCTCATTTGAACTAGATAGGTATTTCTTTATTCATGAGATTGAGTTCTAAGAGTAATGCAAAAAAGAAAAACATTTTTTAAGTATTAACAGAATTTATTCCAGTTAAATGTGGCATAATCATGATAAGTACATTATACAGAGAAAGAGTTTACCTCAGGCCTGGGCTGAGTACTAGATATAAGAATAAGATGTCCTCCGTATGTGTGTCTAAACATCTGTTCCGCGACAGTACGCTGATCACCTGCACACACACCAACCCCTAAGTTTCCAAATGAGGTAACCTACAAGTTCTCCCTACATCTAACAGAAAACACAGATGGTTCTCATTATAAAGCAACAGCTGTGTTGAGATGTCCATCTAACTGATAGGCAAGTCGCCATGTCAACACAGTTTCAGACCTTACAGAGCCAGTAAGCTTTGTCTTTACTCATCACTAAACACATGAAATGATCAAAATCATCTAAAGACAATGTATGGATTGTGGATGTCATTAGAATTTGCCAGCTTGAGAGGAAATATACTATTGCATGTATTTCATCCTTAAAGATGAAAAAGTAATACAATCTTTGCCTTTTGGATCTAAAAGGTCAAGTTGTTTAAGAAGCTGCTGAGAAAGGGTAAAATAATCATGACTATCTATTTGGTTTATTGAGAAAATGGCTGTGTGCACTTTGTATATCTCCCCCAGGAGGACCGTAGTAAGCACAATATTGTATTCTGTAAATACTGTATTCTAGAGTAGTAATACTGTAGAATAGTTTTGCTGAGTTACCTCTGTAACAAGGCTTACCAGGTACTTTCTTGCAAGCACTGATTTTGAATTTCATCGAACAATAGAAGTGCATTAATCCAAATTTAGCTTTTTAGGGGCAAAAACGTTTTGGAATTGCTTATAAAACAGTTAGTTTATTTAGTAGTCGATTTATTGGGACTTAAAAATACTGCTGCAAACAGTACTTAAATAATATTGTAGCACTAAACATGAAACGAAAAAAAATGTACTATAGTGTTGATAAGATTTTTGGGCGAATTGATGTATTCTGGCTTTTTTTTCTTTGTTTAAAAATAGTTTGATAAAAATAAGTAAGAAAAAATTGTTAAAAATTCTCTGTTATGTTTTCAATGAAAACATATAAAGAATAATGCAATGGTGTAACGACACAACATTATTAAGCAACATTATCTGGGTCGGCCTCATATGAAGTACAACACGTGATAAAGATTCAAAATACGCTCTTAATCTACCCATAATTCCATGTTGTAGTGTAAAAAAATAAGATACTCAAATACATCTTTTAAGATCTTTATTGCAGTTTGAAACATATTATATTTTTTTACTGTCTGCTTTGCTATTGGTGTTTAAATGGCTCACCATCATGTTGACATTTGGCATGTGTTTTAGTATAAATACTGTCCAGTGCGGCCTTTCACTTCAGTATCAGGGGGATTTAAGAGGAATTTTCCTAGTCTACAATTGTGTAGGGGGCCTAACAGGTGTCAGTGATGGGGCCCCTAAGAGATCGTGGGCCGTAAGCAACTGCTTTCTCTGCTTACCGATATTTACGCCTCAGGAATAATGTGTGAACAGTTTAAGACAAATGTTCTTACTTTTGATCATGACAACATGACAACCTTTGGAAAATATGAAATGCAGAGAGAAATGTTATATTCAACCTTGAATATCAGTTCTGATGAAATATGAAACAAGTCAAAAAGTTGGTTGTTTGGTCAAATGAAGTGAATGTAAGTGTAAGGTGCTTAAAAAGATGCCTCGAGGCCATGATTAAAAATTGAAAGTGTGAATGTGGAGCATATTGGTGAATCGTGAGCAGATCTTTACTCCTCCTTTAATTCCATTCTTATTAGGTCTTTCTGATATATCCTGCAATAAAGATGAGTTTATATAAATATTTAAATAACAGAGGAAGGATATATCTGGCTTTATTTGTGTAGGGTTATTCAGAGGAAACATCTCTTCAAGTACAATATTTGTTTTCCATGTTTCACCCAAAAATGTTTGAAGTTGAGCTCAGCCTTTGTTTTTCTCAATCTACCTTCCTCCTAACCAGACCCTTGGTCTTCCTCCATGCCCCCTCTGTAAAGTATCCATCAGCATCATGTCAGTAAGGTGCTGCCCTCATCTTCTCAGCAAGATGTTGGAGAGCATGCTGACCAAAGAGCTGGTAATGAGGCACAAATGAACAATACATCACCATGGTGATCAAGTTGTAGGACGTGAAAAGACTCCAGTTTTCTATCACGTCCCCATGATTCTGTTGAATCTGTTACAAAAAATAAAGCTCACCTGAAAAAGAAATGCACTTTCCTTTCAGTCTCCTCTCTACTAATCCATCTTTAATTCCCCCTGCATTCACTTGTTCTAATCTCAACCTGTCATAGCCACTATTTTCCTCCTCTCATCCCACACATGCCTCCAATTCATCCCTAAAATTCAATTATATTTATTGTATTAGCTTACAGCTATATATTTTTTTTATCTTTCTGAAGCATGACTATAGGAAATACACACAAAAACATAAAGCAAAACCTCATAAATATGAATAGGGATTAAAGTTGGTAAGCCTTCATATTTAGTCAACAGCGAAGTTAGTTTAAAAGGGAGTCACCCTTATAAAGGCTTCTATGCCACAGCTACATATCCAATGAATTAACACTGCTTTATTTATGTTCTGCTACAATCAGATACACAATCAATTTTCAAATAACATAAATGGAGTGAATCTTCGCCCATCCAAACACAGTTATGCCAATATTTTGCACCGGCTTCCATTCTTCTTTTTTACGCTAATCCTAACGTGACCTCAATTCACAGCTCAGTGGTAAACCTAATACTAGGGATATAAATAATGTATGAACTTACAATTAATTGTTGATTTACGTTTTATTAAATTAAAATTTTTATTCCAACCGATTAATGGATAATCTCCCTTTAAGGAATTTCTGACAGTGTTGTAATGCTACCACCATCCACTAGACAGTGTCACTGTTCCATCTTAACCAAAACCTCACCAGTGTTCATAAAAGAAGTAATGCAAAAAACGGACGCACACTAGAGCAGAAACATGAATCAAGTCAGTCTGGCAAGGAATTAATTACACCGTTTAATGATGACAAGGATGCAGAATGCATTTTGTGCAGTTCTGTTTGTGAATATAAACACTGAAAAAAACCTAAATAGTGCCCATTTAGCCTTGCTGTATATAGGAGCAGCTTAACTTCTACAGCAAATGAAAGGTACAGATTTGAGAATAGCAAAGTGCAGGGCATTGTGCAACACATTTTAACACCATAGAAAAAGACATGTATAGCAAAATTCTGTGTAAATTTTAATTACTTTTGTCTGTTAATGCCTTTTATCTTATAAATATCTCTAGTTCAATGAGAAACAAATCTTTTTGTTTATTCAATCAGTATTTGATACAGCAGACACAACAAATTATTCAAATGTATTGATGTACGTTTTTGAATGTATCATATTGTACAAAAATATGTAGCACCTCATGTGATGAGAAGATCCTTGATACAAAAGAAAACTCACGTATTAAAGGAAATGGTATGCCATGTTAATGTTGTGAATGAATTTTATATTCAATTCCTAGCCAGCCGGCAATTCCTATTTTCTGATACTTTAAGATGTTTATTGCCCTCCCCAGTAGGGATGGGAAATATCTTATTTAATCAGATATTATTTGGGCTGTTATATATTTTTTATGAACACACGCCCTACTAGCTGTGTGTTAGAACAATAAATGAAAGAGTGATTCGAGCTCAAATCATGGTCAAACAGTTAATTCTGCACATACATGGAATAAATTCACCACAACTTCTGTTCAAAATATAAGAGTTTATTAACAAAATCATTCAGCTCCAAGTCAAACAGATTTCAGTTTAAAACTAGAAAACTAGTGAAACTCAACTAAACTAAACTACTATGTACAAAGAGGGAGGGGACACATGGTTGAAAACCATATTAAAGGTTAAGATGGATTTTGTGTTTGGAAATCAAAGTTTATCTGGAAGAATTTGGGATATGATCAAATTAGCTTTTCACTAATTTAGAGCTAATGGAATGTTTCCAAACCAATTCACAATGCAAATCCTTGAGGTGAATAAAACATTAATTGGCCAAATAATGTTTTACTAAATTATTTCCTTTAGTTAAATGATTATTTACCCTCTTTGAAATGGCTAGCATCAAATAGACATGAGGATTCCATTAAATGACTATTGGTCATACCTGGTAATGGAAATGTAATGAACTCATGAACATCAATGGTATATCAGTGTTTAAACCCGTAGTTAAATAAAGCTTGCGCCAAGCTTCAACAACAGCTCAAAACATATTACTGTAGCATAGCATGCAGTCCATCCTGTCAGCTTTGTCTTTACTCATCACTAAACACATGAAATTATCAAAATCATCTAAAGACATATTTCTTGTTCTGTCTCTTAATGTGCCAGACCTGCAAACCTTGTGTTCATGTCCATTTGGAAGGCTTGAGTTTTCATCCAGCAGCAGGTTAGCAGGCAGGCTCACAGCAACCACGGTTTCTTTGTCCATGTGGCTCACAGCAAGGGATCCTTAGGAGGCCTTCTCATCCAGTCTGGCTCTGTAAGGTCTGAAACTCAAGAGAAATGTGTTGCAAAAAGTCTGTTTTGCAGCAGTTTGGTTCTGAAAAGTCAACCCTCCCATTATCCTTGGTCATTCTGGAGATCTGGGCTTTTTGCCTGGATCTCCATTTTAGTGGAGACCCTCTGATGTGGACCCTCATGCAGCTTCATGGGAAAGAGAGACTGAAATCCTGTGTGTTGTGGTCTTTCCTGTGGAGGCAGTTGGCTGAAAAGGAGGGGGTTGCAGAGGTCTTACAGCTGCTTATGAGTCAAAACTGCATTTTCTCATGTCAAGATGAAATATGGACACTGGTTCCTAATGTCCAAAAACCATGATCATGGCATATGGCACAACAACCCCAAACCCAAGAAGTTTACTTGTTTCCTCAAGTACCTATAAGTCACCACAATCAGCATATTACTACCAGATTGGCCTTACATGGTCCCTACGAGATAAATATTTAGCCACACAACCACACATACCACACATGGATTTACACAGCATGCTACAAAAAACAAGCTGGCAAACAAATGCCAAACTGCCTTCTCATAAGTTCAGATAGCCATGCACAGTCACACATAATCATGTGCACCCATATCCAGGCATATTTAGCAGAACTTCTCCCAAAAATTATAAGCTAACTAAAGCCAAAGAGTCACATGCAAGAATTGGCAGTTGTCTCCATACCTCATGAAATACAGATGCAACAATTAATACTTAAAGTGAGATTTCTGGTGACTGGTCAACACAAAACAGAACATAGCTGTGTAGTGGAACTTAAAGATGTTTAAACAGAAATGTACTACATTTTACAAATATGCCAGTGTGGTTTACATTGAAACAAGACAATAAATCAACGTTGCTACTGATTTGATGCTTTGTACAGCCACCATTTTATGCTAAACAGTCATCAAAGGCTTTGTATATATTTGCAAAACGGCTCAAGCTCAGTTGAAGGATGAAAAGCATCAGTGCACAGCAATATTTGTGTTGGGTTTTAAATCCTTGCTACATACAACAGGTTTGCTTCCAGGATTGCCATATACACTATATTGCCAAAAGTATTTGCTCACCTGCCTTGACTCACATATGAGCTTAAGTGACATCCCGTTCCTAATCCATAGGGTTCAATATGACGTCGGTCCACCCTTTGCAGCTAGAACAGCTTCAACTCTTCTGGGAAGGCTGTCCACAAGGTTTAGGAGTGTGTTTATGGGAATTTTTGACCATTCTTCCAGAAGCGCATTTGTGAGGTCGCACACTGATGTTGGACGAGAAGGCCTGGCTCTCAGTCTCCGCTCTAATTCATCCCAAAGGTGTTCTATCGGGTTGAGGTCAGGACTCTGTGCAGGCCAGTCAAGTTCATCCACACCAGACTCTGTCATCCATGTCTTTATGGACCTTGCTTTGTGCACTGGTGCACAGTCATGTTGGAAGAGGAAGGGGCCAGCTCCAAACTGTTCCCACAAAGTTGGGAGCATGGAATTGTCCAAAATGTCTTGGTATGCTGAAGCATTCAGAGTTCCTTTCACTGGAACTAAGGGGCCAAGCCCAGCTCCTGAAAAACAACCCCACACCATAATCCCCCCTCCACCAAACTTTACACTTGGCACAATGCAGTCAGACAAGTACCGTTCTCCTGGCAACCGCCAAACCCAGACCCGTCCATCAGATTGCCAGATGGAGAAGCGCGATTCGTCACTCCAGAGAACGCGTCTCCACTGCTCTAGAGTCCAGTGGCGGCGTGCTTTACACCACCGCATCCGACGCTTTGCATTGCACTTGGTGATGTATGGCTTGGATGCAGCTGCTCGACCATGGAAACCCATTCCATGAAGCTCTCTGCGCACTGTTCTTGAGCTAATCTGAAGGCCACATGAAGTTTGGAGGTCTGTAGTGATTGACTCTGCAGAAAGTTGGCGACCTCTTCGCACTATGCGCTTCAGCATCCGCTGACCCCGCTCCGTCAGTTTACGTGGCCTACCACTTCGTGGCTGAGTTGCTGTCGTTCCCAAACACTTCCATTTTCTTATAATACAGCTGACAGTTGACTGTGGAATATTTAGGAGCGAGGAAATTTCACGACTGGATTTGTTGCACAGGTGGCATCCTATCACAGTTCCACGCTGGAATTCACTGAGCTCCTGAGAGCGACCCATTCTTTCACAAATGTTTGTAAAAACAGTCTGCATGCCTAGGTGCTTGAATTTATACACCTGTGGCCATGGAAGTGATTGGAACACCTGATTCCAATAATTTGGATGGGTGAGCAAATACTTTTGGCAATATAGTGTATTTAGCTCCACCCATCCTTCATTTAAATTAGCTATCCTCTATATGATGAAGAAAAACATCACCACAGCATTGCAGCCTCACCATGTGCTGCAGTGGACACGAGGGGTAAGGGTGATGTGCAGTTTGAGGGTTTCTGCTTCACATCATGTTTAGCAAGCAAAGTTTCAAGTTTTTCTAAGTCTACCGAACCCCTTTCTTTCTGGATTATCTTGATGTTTACATCCGTCTTGTGTTTTTTTTTTTTTTTTAAATCTCTTTTCCCTTTTCTTAAACAGCTGAATTGGAACTTTTAAATGTTACTAACAAATAGTTCAGTTGTGCATCTCAGTGGCTGTGTCAGAGTTATTAAATAAAATCAGGATAGAATACACTTACCATAGTGATTGTCTCTAGAGGTAGTTCTTGCAGGAATGGTGTTGTTGGTCAGTCTAACCCTAACCTCCTTCAGAGTGGGGCTTGAAATCAGAACCTCTATTGCAATGCCCTCACCACTAACCATTTTTTGATTTTTTTCCAGAGGAAGCAGGTGCCCCAACTTGTCATTCATAGGCACCGACCCCCATTGAAAGACAAGTTGTGTTTTGTATCTGGTGCTTGTACACCACTCTTAATGCTGCCCTGGAAAACTGTCCTTTATGCCTATATCAAAGGAAACATGAAGACTCAAGGCACTCTAAACAATGCAAACAGTTCCGGCCTCAATGGTGTACACTGTGGGACCTCATTCCTCTGACACTCTTTACCCCAGGCTGCATAATGCCTGTGTTTTCTAAGTGCCAGCTCAACTGTGCACTGTGAGTATGCATGCAGTAGGGAGGTAACGAAGAGACTACATTGCAGCTATGAGCTTTGAAATGGTAAGAAGTACTGTTTATAGGGCATTGCAGATGAAAGGGAGCCACGACTAGATGCCAAGGGGGGAGGAGGACGTGGCAGGATGAAGTATATATGGAAATAAAGAGGGGAGGAAGGAGGTTTTTTTTTTTTCTTTTTTAGGAATGAAACCTTTACTTTATCGTAATGCCACTGCTACCCAGAAATATTTAATCCCTTCCCTCTTTTATTGTAGGTTCTGGTAAAGCAGACATTTTTCTGGTTCACTTGTACACCTCTGTATCCAATTGTCTACTGAAGTGCGGTAATTCTAAAGCTATTCAATGGCTGGAGCTTGTTTTATGCATTTAAGAGACGGAAAATGATTACTTACACTTCCAGCCTCCAGCTCAACATCATTAAAGTTTTACTTTAGTGTACTGTGCCTTGCAAAGATATTAATATCTTAAACCCTCATATGTTGTTACATCACAGCTTCAAACTTTGATAAATCTTAAAGAGAGTGTATGTGATAGATTACCAAATACTTTTATTTTTTAACTATTATTTTAAAGGAGAAATAGATATAAACATGGTTTCAGAATGTTTTTTTTTTTTACAAATAAAAATCTAAAAATGTGGTAAGCACTAGTTTTCCACACATTTTGCCAAACAAATGAATAAATCATGTGCAAATAACTGCCTTTAAAAACAACCAATCAAAGTCCAAATATGGGTATTTCGAACAGATGCTGTATTAAGACCTAGGTGTTTAAGAACATATGTGATGTACTGACAGATAGAACACAATCACTAAAGCTTTAAATATCTCACAAAGCAGTGTGCAATCTGTTATCTTAAAATGGAGAGGTTTTTGCTAAAACTCCATTTTTACCAAAGCTAATGTAGCAAAAGTCAATCAGTGGTGGATGAAGTACTCAACAGTTGTACTTGAGTGACAGTGTTGATACTCATAGTCTTAGACAAACTTTATTGTCATTTTGTCCACACAGTGTCTACAAAACAAAATTTCGATACATACAGCTTTCTGACAGTAAATGAGCAGCTTAGCAGTGAAAATTAGCACTTCAATTTATAAAGTGCAGCAGTGATCAAAATGTAAAATGTAAACAGTGTTATGATTCTCCCCTTTTGGGAGTCTGAGTTTTTAGTTTTCAGTTATTCTGTTTTGTTGGTCTCTGGTTTATTTTCCTATCTTCAAGCAGCATTCAGTTACTCTCTGTTGCCCTCTTGTCCTTGCCCCTCCCCCCCTTGGCTTTCTTCAAGTTCGTTCCATTTGCACCTGCTGCATATCCAGCTCATTAGCCCATCCTTTGTTCTGTTCCCCTTATGTACACCACCGCTGCAGTCACTCAGCGCTGGTTCCTTGTTGTTGGTTTTGCTGTTTCCTCATCTCTGGCTCCTCACGTGAGTTTTCCCCTGAAGTTTTCAGTTATTCTTTTGGCTCCTTATATATTTTGTACTTTGGATTTTCTGGATTTTTTACCTCAGTTGTCTTATTAAATCTTCAAGACTCACCTCTGCCTCCTGATCTCTGCATTTGGGTCCTCAAAATCCTCCACTCAAGCATGACAAACAGGTTCAGAGCAGTGAAAAATAAATAAATAGATATGGTGCAAAGTGCAGTAGAAAAACTAAGTTGAGTTCTATTTTGAAGATTCACCATGTATGATGTTTACAGATTGATGCTGAGTCTCGATTTCTGACTTGATTAGAGTTTCAACAGTTCAACAGTCTTAAGGCAGCAGGGGGAAAAGCTGTTACAGAACCTGCTGGTCCAGCATTAGATGCAGTATGCAATTGCAGAATGCAATCTAGTAACTTTAAATAAAAAAATTAATACAATAAAAAAAAATCTGAAATATAATGTATGCAAATTGCTGTATAACAATACAGTTTTGGACATCTTTGTCTTGGTCTGTGGCAAAATATATTTAAAACTCTACTTTTAAACTAATATGATGTAAAAGCCTTCAGATACTACAGTAAAGATCTTTGTCAGTTAAGTGGCATCAAAGAATTGCTTGGAATGCATACGAAAGGGAAAGTGTGAGGAAAACAGTAACAAGGGGAAAAGAAATGAAAGACATGAATTATGGATAGCAAGTAGAAGCCATCGAGATGAGAACAAATTGTAGATTCCCAGTAAGGATGGCACTAAAAAAGCCATTATACAGATATATCTGAAGAAGAATTTTGTAGCTATAGTGGCTTATTGGTATACACACACTCATTAATGTGCGGCACATAGATGCAGCATTTGTGATGTGTTTGACAGTAATAAGGCAGAAGCAGAGTGCCATATTTGAGTAGGAGAGCCTGCGAGCTACAGACAGGCAAGCAGAGCATGTCAAATCACCCTCATGCGGGACAAAATCATTATGTTGCCGCAGTCCAATCTGGCAGTCGCTAACTGCAATAGGTCTTTTGGCAAAACAAGGGTCGCTACAAACTAGGCAGTGGCTGGGAGTGTGCAACCAGCGGCTGGCCATAGAGACATACTCATTGTAATGCTCATTCACATGTCTGTCTAATCTCCTCCTGGAGGGTTAAACCTGTCTCATAAGATCTATCAGGTTTAGGCCAAGGCATAAGAGTGTACACTGAGCATCTGTACATATCATGTGTTTAAAATGTTAATTTAATTGAGGGAAATAATCGTTGAAGACTTAGGATGTAAAAGCTTCAATTTTTTAGCTTTTTGAAAGAGAGAAAAATAAATGAGAATGTATAGATAATAAGGTGGGGACCTTCTATATGGCCTAATGTGAAATTCTTATCGTCATGTTTTTGCTTTGCAGATACATTGGGTAACAGCTTTTTTTTTTAAAGTCAAGTTACATAAAATGACTAAAGCACCTTCAAAATAAGCTTTATTAAATGTTTTACTCTGGAAAAAAGTTTATTTATCATTTCAGAGAAATAATTCATTAATGCTAAAACAAATACAAACAGTGTTGGATTTATTAATTTTTTAACCTTTTTATATACTTATAGTAATGTTACTGTCTGCAATATGAACCTGTTTGTGTGGGGATAAAAGGTGCTCTTTATACCATTGGAGGGAAGATGTAACTGTCTGCTGAATGCACAAGGGGACCTAGCTAGAAGCGATTTGACTAATTTTAATTTGGAAGATTGTGGAAATAAAGCCTTGATGAGCAGGAGAGTGTATCACTGTATAACAATGTAATGTCTTGTGACAACTCAACTGCACCCTGATTGCATGAAATAAAAAGGCCTGCAAGGAGACCTACAGTTGCAGTGGAGCTTAGAGACTTCGGTGCACAGTTTTTTTGCAAAAGCTTGTGAAACTTAAACCGTGTCTGTCTGGTCTTTCTTTTTATAGGTTAAGCAATTAAATAAACCTATCAAACAGTAGCTTCTGTATTGTTTTTTTTATTTTATTTTATTCAGTCAAGAAATTACTCATAAATAGCTTTCAGTACTATACAGTGTTTTAGAGTATATAGCTATTTTCAAAGATATTTAGGACAGGAAAGTCCTTAGGGCAGAAGGAGTTAGGTCAAATCAGAGTAAGCATTTGGACCAAGAGAAAATAATATATGAATAAAATTTATACAGTTTTCTAAAAAATTTCATTTAGCACAACATATGTCTCAATCAATTAGGTCAAAGCTTTAGCATCTACATGAAGACAATAATGCTAATTACTTTCTGATGCTTCAGCATTAATAGTAATAACCTTTGTACTGCAGTGAACATCTTATCCTAAAAGAGGATTTTTTTCTCTTCATACAATCACTATACATTCACAGTCAATCAGAAAAAGATAGGTCAACACTTGGGTTAATTCTCCCTATTGTTGAATTTTACTAATTTATTTCTTCATTCAGAAACAAAACAATGAAAATTCGAAATCTAATCAAACCATGTTGAAATTAAGTGTTCGCAAAGGTGCAACATCTGAAAGCATTAAGTTTTCATCACACTTTGGGATGGTGCTTCATTAAACAATGCTTACAACTTAATATAATCAACATCTGACTGCATATGATACCGCAACAATTTGATCCTTTTTAAGGTCAGGCTGATGCTGGTATTTTGCCAGTATAAATAAATTCTGTGGTGAGAATGTAGTAACTCAGAAACAAAACAAATCAAATTCAGTTCAATTCAATTTATTTATATAGCACCACTTCACAAAAACATGTAACCTAAAAGCAATTAACAGCAACAGTTTAATCAAGTCATACAGTCATACTTGTTAATGTTTCCCATCTGATTAGATCGAGTCACTGACTTTGCAGGATTTGCACCTGCTAAATGAGCCTCTTCAGCTTTTACTCTAACTGCATGAGCTCTCTTTCACCCCTTTTGACATGACAACAAGCTCATACTGTAGCTAACTTGCTGAACTGTTTCTTTCCCAGACAGAGCCACATATAAAGCCAGCTTACTGATACCTTTTTCTAACATGCAAAGTATTTATGTATAAGTGCTTCCATGTTCCTTTTGTATGTCTGCTTCTGTCATCCTTAAAACCCCAGCCTCGGCAGAATGTTCTTCATTCTGAGGCTCTATAGCTGTTTTCTTTCCTGTTAAAAGGGATTTATTTTCTCTCCACTTTCACTGCATGCATGCTTGGTGTGAGGGATTTTTCTTGTCTTAATAAAAAGAGTTTGTCTGGTCTGCAGCACATCCAAAATTAACAGTAAGGTTTCTGCCTCACACTAACAGGAAGGATATTACCTACATTTTAAAATGTCTCCATTGGATACCATTGTTTTTTTTTGCTCAAATTTCAAAGTCCTGGTTATGATTTTTAAATGTCCTCACGGTAAGGCAGCCTTAACCCATACAGTATGTTAGAGACCTGTTGTGTTCATATATCCCATCTTGAAGGCTGAAATTAATGGTTTAGAATCTTCTCATGGTCCCTCAAACCCATTTTAAGACTAGAGATCACTCCTTTCAAGCCGTTGCACCAAGGTTCTGGAATAATCTCCTGCTCTAGTTACATTCTCTTAATTCTGTAGACGCTTTACAAGCAAACTTAAAACTTAAATCTTCTTCACAAAGCTGTTTAAAAATTCTAGTGTGTCGGCTGTTCTTTTGTGACTATCATAATAACGTCTAACTCTGTTGTGATGGTTTCTTAGATGTTTTATTCTTTTCCTATGATGTTTATAGTGTTTCATTTTATTGTAATTATTGTAATTTGGCACTTCTGTAAAGCACTTTGTGAGCCTCAATTTCTGTGAAAGGTGCTATATAAATACAATTTTATTTACTTATCTGGACTGAAGTAAACTTGTGCAGCAAGTTTCAGCTTCCAAACTTGATAAAACTGTACATTTTTACACTTTATAATAGAATATAGTATGTTTTTGTGAATAATGAGTTTTGTCAATAATGAGTTATTGTAGCTCAATTATGCTAAAATCACCTCCATACACCCACTCTTTGTTTATGCATTATACAAAATAACTGTGGCTACCATGATTTAAAGTAAGACTCTCACTTATTTCAGTGTTTTAATTAGTTTTTACCACCTCTACATAGTTCAGAGGTTATCGCTTGCATTCTGCTGCATTTTGCTGTATTAATTAGAAAAATGATCAGCTCCACTTAATTTGTTACATTTTCACTTAGCTGCTAATCACCTGCCAACAAACATAGATTAGGCTGTGGAAGAATGTTGTTGTTGTCAGCATTTCCAGGTTTAATTCTAACAAACAAAAGGCTCTAAGTGTAAAAAGAAAACATGATTCTTAGTTTGACTTTTGTACTCCATACTGCAATGGTATGCTTGTCATTCCATGGCAAAAGGCTGAAAATGCTAAAATCTTAAAGATATTAAGGGTTTAGGAAAAGTAATTGGTAAAATAACATGTAAGGCAATATGAAGAAATAAAAAAAGAAAGTTATCTAAATGAAAATGAAATGTAGACAGACAGACAGACAGACAGACAGACAGACAGACAGACAGACAGACAGACAGAGACTATTCAATGTACTTTTAATTGCAAAATATAGATACAGTATGTAAAGGATTTCTTAAAAGGTGAGGGTTAAGGGAAATTAGGTCTTATAGCAGACACAAATGTTCTATTTAAGACTCCTTAACACACAAATATAGATGCCTTATAGTCTCAATTACTGTACTTTTATAAAAACTTAAAACTAAATCATCATCTGTTATTTATGCTATTATACTGTATAACATATCCTTCAGCCATTCGACAGAGCTAGAAGCACAAATTTCTTCTCTACCGAAGTTTGCTTCAACTCGGTACATCTTTCTCCCTCTTCCCAATCGAATCCAGTGTCATGGATTAAGTTTTTTGTGTTAAAAAACATATCTTTTAATTTGAAGTGCAGATAGAAAAGCTCATAACTTCCCTTTATTCAGCAGTCAGTACACATGACATTTTTAAGCAGCAGTGATTTAAAGTTAAGAATACAGCCGCTGCTGTATGTACAATTTACTGCTTGTTAACAGCTTCTTGATGATGAATTAAGACAAAAAGATCAATTTATGTTTAAAAATACATAATCAAATCAAAGCTAAACAGACCAACTGTATACCTTAAAAAAAAAAAAAAACTAAATCAATGGAATACATTACAGTTCAATCCTTACTGTAAACCAATATCACTGAGTTTGAACAGGCATGTGGATAAGCTGTATCAAATATCTAGATATGTTTTTCTCATTACAATGAACTACCATGATTAAAAGTATACAGGATGATCTTTTATTTCTGGGTGGATCATCTAAATAAGTTGTCCTCCTAATTGTCAATCATTCTGGTGATATGTTTACGTAAGGGTGTCCTACGTGCCTATCACTTTAGCTATCTTTTTCTGTGCATGTGCACTTTCATGCGTATATTTGTCCTAAACTACGGTTTCAGACAGTCATTGAAACTCACCTTTCTCACTGCGGTTCTTTAAAAATGGCCGAGAGCTGCAAGAGAAAAAGTGTCTATGAAGTATATGAGAAGAAAAGAACAGCCTCAGAAGAAGCAGATATATCCCGGAATGCTTTTGGAGAGCTCTCCTTGCAAAGCATTATGGGACTTGCTGTCACATACCCCACTGTTGCCATAGGATGTCGCTACCTGACAACGGCAACCAATAACAAAGAGGGCGCAGGCACCGCAGAGAGGAAGAGGAGTTATGTGACCAGTGGGGAGAAAAAAAGCAGTGATCATCTGTCCGAACAGTCAGTTAACTGAGTTTGATATGAAGTCCACTATATAGTCTGCACTTTATATAGTCATTGAGGGATTTAGGGTTTAGGGACACAGTAAGCTTGTGTGAGCTATAAGAAGAGCAACTTTTAAACAGTGCGGGCACGAGGAGAAATGGGCTTGTGCATGCTCTCGCACAGGCATTTTTTTAAGTGGAGAGGGCGGGTCTTTTAAAAAATGCTCTAAAATCCTCCACAATACCTTTAATTTTTCCAATACTCAAAAATACTGAGCAACTTTTATCCTCTTCTGAATGTAAAAAGGGACCAACCTACATTACTAAAACATCTGTGAAGACCTTTCCAAGGTTCTGCAGAGATCATTCATATTAAACAGAGGCTAGTGCATCCTAAAGATAAAACCCCCAGACCGAATATGAGCGGAGTGGTATATGCTGTTCAGTGCAGCGAGGAATGCTCTGATCTTTATATTGGCGAAACAAAACAACCTCTCCACAGACGCATGGCCCAACACAGAAGAGCGGCCGCCTCTGGACAAGACTCCGCAGTACACCTACACCTTGTGAACAAAGGACATTCTTTTGAGGACCAGAATGTCCATATTCTGGATAAAGAAAATAGGTGGTTTGAGAGGGGCGTGAAGGAAGCCATCTATGTTAAGAGAGAAAAACCAACTTTAAACAGAGGTGGTGGACTCAGATTCCAGCTTCCAAAAACATACAATTCAATCATAGACATGATCCCTTCAAGATATCACCAAACCCCCCACCCCATCACAGAGGAACGAGGGGCCTACCCGCTCCAGCCGGTGAACAATACCTCCTTAACGACCGAACCTTAACAATCATAGACAGGTTCAGATATTACAGGCTAACGATGGAACTAAACGACCCATTCATCGGTTACCATTGCATGTTTCCAAGCAATACAAGGCCTTGTCCATATAGACTCAAACTCACTGCGGATCCAGACATTTGAATTGAGAAAGCTTCCTGGAGAGGTGGCGAAACGTCTTCAAATCTTGAAAACCAAGTCCAGTGGGTATTTTTTGAATTTTTTTGAATTTTTACGAAATCATTCATATTCTTGCAGGTTTAAAATGTCTACAATCCTTACTATCAAAACAAAGAATCCTACCAGATATTTTGGGTTTTATGAAGCCATGAGAACAAAACAAGGTTATTAGAAAGCAGACAACTTTAAATAAATGCTGTGGAAACAAAGGATGTTTCCAGAGTAAGAACATAATTTCTTTTGTGTGAATATTTTTGAAAGAGACTGTATCTGACTGCAGTGATAAGTTGGAGTTTTTCTCTCGAATAGAGAATATGAGTTGGATAATTATGACAAGAATTTATCTCCATCCATGTTTAATATCATACAACTGCAGTAATCTTTTATGTTACGCCGTACTGAAGCACTCTAAATTCCGCTGGTGTCTACAGGTAAGAATGGTGAACTTATGATGAAAGGCTGAAAAACAACTTTCCACTCTCTGCCTGTCAGACTGCATTCTTTCACACACCCCAAAAGCATGAAAACGCTTGTTACATAACATTGAAGCTACAGCTGGAGATCTTACCCAAAATAGGATCGGGGTTTGTTTCTAAATATTTAACACCCCTATTCACACATTCACTTTGAATCGGGCAGAGGAATAACCTTCTGATCTCCTCTATCAAAGATTATTCTGACAGTCACCTCACATCTCACTCCATAAGCCGATTCTAATCGGCACTGATTGGCTAATCATGGCAAATTACTTTTATCGTGACGCTGTGTGTGTGGGTTCTTTGAATAACTTTGAACTGATAAGTTGAGTGTGTGATGGCTTTTCTGTCTCTCCTTGATTTCAAGAAGCTGTGTGCAGTCAGTCATGTAGATGCAATTTTGAGAACTAATGAGACAGAGTAGTTTTTTTCTTCTACACACAGTTGTAGAGCCCAGCGGATGACAAAAAAATACTGTATGACCATATTATTGTCATAACTCCAAGTTTGGGGTGTGGGGTTATGCAAGCTAATGTTGTAAGGCACTGAACCATGACTTTACAGCGTGTTAGCTGATATGGAGTTATTGACCTGATCCTTTTCATGTTCTATTTCTGCTCCAACTTTGCTGCATGATATGCCTGCGATGTATCCAGGGCATCCATCTGTGCACTTATGACCTCATCCGTTGTCATGCTTTTTTCCATAACGTTATGCTTTTTGCATTTTTTAGACACACTTTTTGCCTTGTCTAGACATACAAAGTCTTGCTCTAAAGCAGGACTTTGTATGTCTAAACAAAGCTTTTTGTTGTTGTTCAGACTGTATGATTATTTTGTTTTTCCTCAGAAACTTTAACCACCATCTTAGTCTCAAGGTTTTTCGGCCTATGAAAGAATTTCTGGCGATTTTAGGGCCAGCAAAATATGACACTATCACACTGGATTTTATGGACAGTTTACTCTAGTATTATAATAAAAGCTGCTTGAATATGTTTACTGTTTAATCTGCATAACCTGTGGCTTTCTTTGTAACTTTGATTCATTCTGACTTTTTTTAAACAATGTATTTGTGTCTGCTAATATTCATCAAAAGGTATGGAGAGATAATTAACCAAGCAGTGAACAAGATCATCAAAAAGACCAGGAAACACGTAAGGCAGGCTTGGATAAATCTGTCATCGCAGTGTAAAATGAGTATGGCATCATGATGAATCTACGAGGGCATAGCCATCAGCAATAGCGTAACAACACAACAATAGGCCCGTATGCAACATTATCTGGGTGGGCCCCAAATGAAGTACATATGACATTCCGCTTAAGTACCTCTTTTTGGTATCCATCATCGCTAACACATTCTACACAACGGTTATGGTTTTAATCTACACTCTGGATTACCCATAATTCCAAGTCATAGTGTAAAAAAATAAAATACTCAAATACATAGTTCTTTTAAGATCTTTATTGCGGTTTGAAGCATATTATGTGAGTGAATTTTTTACCAACCTTCAAATGAACTACAGGTGCTGGTCATAAAATTAGAATATCATGAAAAAGTAGATTGATTTCAGTAATTCCATTTAAAAAGTGAAACTTGTATATTATATTCATACATTACATACAAACTCATATATTTCAGATGTTTATTTTGTTTAATTTTGATGATTACAAATGACAACAAATGAAAATCTCAAATTCATCATATCAGAAAATTAGAATATTGTGAAAAGGTTCAAAATTGATGGCCCCTGGTGCCACACTCTAATCAGCTAATTAACTCAAACCACCTGCAAAAGCCTTTAAATGGTCTTTCAGTCTAGTTCTATAGGCTACACAATCATGGGGAAGACTGCTGACTTGACAGTTGTCCAAAAGACGACCATCGACACCTTGCACAAGGAGGGCAAGACACAAAAGGTCATCGCTAAAGAGGCTGGCTGTTCACAGAGCTCAGTGTCCAAGCACATTAATAGAGAGGCGAAGGGAAGGAAAAGATGTGGTCGAAAAAAGTGTACAAGCAAGAGAGATAACCGCACCCTGGAGAGGATTGTGAAACAAAACCCATTCAAAAATGTGGGGGAGATTCACAAAGAGTGGACTGCAGCTGGAGTGAGTGCTTCAAGAACCACCACACACAGACGTATGAAAGACATGGGTTTCTGCTGTCGCATTCCTTGTGTCAAGCCACTCTTGAACCACAGACAGCGTCAGAAGCGTCTAAAGAGAAACAGGACTGGACTGCTGGTGAGTGGTCCAAAGTCATGTTCTCTGATGAAAGTAAATTTTGCATTTCCTTTGGAAATCAAGGTCCCAGAGTCTGGAGGAAAAGAAGAGAGGCACTTCATCCACGTTGCTTGAAGTCCAGTGTAAAGTTTCCACAGTCAGTGATGGTTTGGGGTGCCATGTCATCTGCTGGTGTTGGTCCATTGTGTTTTCTGAGGTCCAGGGTCAACGCAGCCACATACCAGGAAGTTTTAGAGCACTTCATGCTTCCTGCAGCTGACCAACTTTTTGGAGATGCAGATTTCATTTTCCAACAGGACTTGGCACCTGCACACAGTGCCAAAGCTACCAGTACCTGGTTGAAGGACCATGGTATCCCTGTTCTTAATTGGCCAGCAAACTCTCCTGACCTTAACCCCATAGAAAATCTATGGGGTATTGTGAAGAAGAAGATGCAATACACCAGACCCAACAATTCAGAAGAGCTAAAAGCCACTATTAGAGCAACCTGGGCTATCATAACACCTGAGCAGTGCCACAGACTGATCGACACCATGCCACGCCGCATTGCTGCAGTAATACAGGCCAAAGGAGGCCCAACTAAATACTGAGTGCTGTACATGCTCATACTTTTCATGTTCATACTTTTCAGTTGGCCAACATTTCTATAAATCCTTTGTTTTTATTGGTCTTCAGTAATATTCTAATTTTCTGATATGATGAATTTGAGATTTTCATTTGTTGTCATTTGTAATCATCAAAATTAAACAAAATAAACATCTGAAATATATGAGTTTGTATGTAATGTATGAATATAATATACAAGTTTCACTTTTTAAATGGAATTACTGAAATCAATCTACTTTTTCATGATATTCTAATTTTATGACCAGCACCTGTATACACAGTTATTAACATAGCAATAAAAAGTACCACTGTCTGCTTTGCTATTGGTGTCATGTTTAAAAAATCTGGAATGGGTTGGGGTATAAATAAAGTCCAGTCAGTAAACCTAGTATCAGGTTGGTTTAAGAAGAAGTTTTCACACCATTACTTCTTCAAAGAGACGTCCTATTCCACAATTGCTTAGAGGGCCTACCAGGTGTCAGTGACGGGGCCCCTAAGAGGTCGGGGGCCCCTTAGCAACTGCAGTCTCTGCTTGCCGATATTTACGCCATTGGCCATTAGCCTAAACTAACAGATAAAATGAATCAAACAAGGGGGAATATTTACTTATTAGCTGACTTCTGAAGGCACTTGATCTTATTTAGAGGTATTAAAGTTAAGTACACACAGAAGTCACAGTTTTTCATGTTTATTAGTTAAGGAAAGTTGTTTTCCTAACACTTTAAAAATTTGCACTTTTGTATTTGTCATATAAAATCCACAAAAACTACATTACAGGTTATAGATGTAACAGGTGAAATCGTGAAGAGCTTCAAGCCACTGTAATGGTTTTACTGTCAGAGGAATTTATGGCCATTGTATGTGGAAGGCAGTAAGCAGTTGTTTTGTCCACCTCTGCCTTTGATCAGAGCTGCAACTGCAAGTTTTAGATGGATTGCTATTTTATAGAAACATTCAGAAAATGAATTCACAAGGCCTTTAATATAGCTTTCACTCTGACAATGACATATGTTGTTTGTGGGGAGGTTTTTCTGGGCCAAGCAAAGGGCCATTTTGAAGTCCCAATTGAGGCAGGTCATTTTAGGGTTCTTTGATACATTTACAGAGGCTTTGAAGTTCTTTAAAAAAAAAAAAAAAAGGAAGGTAAATTTGAATAAAAATCAAACAATAATCCTTGGGAGCACTGGTTTAACAGGGCTGGAAAACAGATGAATGAAATAAGGACAAACCCGAAAATGGTAAAACTACACAAAACATAAAGAAATATATAAATAAAGAATACAAAAAAATACGAATAAAAAGAATAAAGAAACAAAACTAAACAGTTTGCATATATTCCAGGAGAATGGCCAGATTTAAGGCCAGCATATGGGAGCTAGGTTCAGATTGACATAACGGTTTTTGTTCAGGCGGACACTGCTGATTTACTTTCTGCCTTAGTCTTTGCTAGAAAATCTGGCAAAGTTTCATTCATTTGAAATTCTTGGTGGTTCTTGGGATGCGTTTGTCTTGACCAAGAGCAGATCAAAGTGCTAACTAACTAAATGAAATAATTTACCATTACTAACAGTAAACGACTTACTGGTAGTAATAGTAGCAAAAACACACAGATCTGATAGCCATAATAAATGGCTAAATAAATAAAAGTATTTACTGATGAGTTATTAGTTAATTAATTAAAGGGGGTGTTGGTGAAAAAAACTGCAGTGTGAAGTTTGATTAGAGAGATCATTCATACTAAGAAGAACATATTTTAAACTGCTGGCTCTTATTTTAGGGTGAAGGCAAAATTCTATAAGCAAATAAAAGGGTGATCAGCTTGAATCAATCTAAAACACTAATAAATGGAAAACAAAACAAGACCAACATAGACAAAAACCTAAAGTTCCCAAATAATGCATTTAACACAATAAGCAATAGCAAGTCACTCAACGATCAGCTTCAGGGTTATCTAAAGAGGTCAACTGCTATGAGTACTGTAATAGTTAGCAGAAGTCCATAAGAAGCAAAGCGATTGGCGGGATCTTTATCATAAAATTCTCATCATTCACTTTAATAAGGAGAAAAAAAACACCAGATGCTCTCTTTGACATCACAGGTCTTTCACTTGACAGAATTTAACAAAAACAAGTTTGTACATGTTACAAAAGCTGAGAGTAGGGCTGGATGATATGGTCATGATCATTCTGGATTCTGGTCTAAAGTCGCAATTTAACAAAATAAAAGCCTCTAAAAGACACTGTTAAAAATGTAAGTTCAATAGTAGCTTATTATATTATAATTATTAATTATAAGTTCTTTGGTTTTTAAGTTTTGTAAGGATGATCAGCTGTCTTGTGAAAATGTTATTGCAAGTAATTTATGGGGTTGACTCAACAACAAAGACTTTGGCAGCAGTAAGAATTGTTTTAGCAGAATGCAAAAACAAGAACTTGGAAGGACTTATCTGAACGTCTCAAACTTTGAAGTTGAGTAAGCTGCTGTGGCAGGCAGATTTAATACTTTTGGAGATACTCAAAGTCAGACGGATGATATTTTTTGATATTCCAGAAACAGTTGTTTAAAAGCACCAGTTATAGACATACGTAGTTCTTTTGGGATCTAGGTTTTTCTTCTTTTTTTTTTAACACAATGATGCATTGATGTTACATTGGGTTAACCTTCAGTCTGTTTTTTTTTTTCTCGATTTGGTTGTTTTTTATTTGTTAGTTTTTCTTTGGTTTTTTGTAAATGTTTCAGTCTGAAACTAGAAATACAGATTCATCTTTTTAAAAACAGTGTCATATTGATTACTCCTTAGTCATAGAATGATCATACATTGGTTCAAATTTTCTTCACTTTTTCATTCATAAAATCATATACAATGCTCCCAAAACACATAGGAAACCTGTGGTTAGGATTTACATGTAAATCACTTATTTAACGTGGTTTTGAATGTGAATAGAAGTCTATACATTTTCTTTAGGTTTTTTTTTTTTTCTTTTTTAATATTTACATGGTTTAAACAATTTGTATAACAGTTTCTGCATTTAGTTACCAGTATCTCATCTGCTCCGGGATAAGGTTTTTGCTTGATACAAGAATGGCATGTTGCCAAATTATCTTATTTTTCTTTTCTTTTTTTTTTCTTATTATTAATTACAGCAGCATTTGCAATTAAAATATTCAACAGAAAAGGCCTTTCATGGTTTAAAACTACAGGCAAACGCCTAATGTATTAGAGATGTTTCTCCAAATAAACCGTCCCTTGAGTTCTGACTTTATAGTCCAATCAACGATGCCTTTATCACAGTGAGCCCTGTGCCAGCATTGGCAGTAATTCGCTCATGTCTGATGCAGTCTACAGAATTAGGCTCCCGCTTCATGTCGCTCCAACATATTTGAATGGAAGCTGTGATTGATAGAGACTGAGAACAGGAGAGGGAGAGAGAGATAGGGGGGTGGAAGGAAGAGAGAGGGGGTGGGGGAGGAGGGGTAGGTGTTTAAGCCTATCCGGAGGAAGAAGCAGCTGGCCAAGAAGCCTCAGCAATTACACTTGCCAAAGCGGTTTCATTTGGCCAACAGGCTTCGCTTTCAATATTCACGATCCTAAATGCGAACTCACCTATTTCGCTAACGGGTTTCGAGCATCTGTCGCTCGGCGTGTTGGGATTGGGAATTTCTTTAACTTCTGAGCGCCAGGCAGCAGTTTTTCCTGTTGTACCGGCGTTTTCAGCGCATCCACGCAGCGGATTTACAAAGCCACATTGCGCGGAGCCCGAGATAAGATTCAGCACCACGGACAGAGACTGAACACCCAGGGGATCCTGGACTGCGACCCACCGACAACTGGAGGTGAGAGCAAAGTTAAAAAAGCAGCTTTCCTCGTCTCGCTATAGCTAAGGTATTTTGGGTGGGATTCTAAAAAGATATGGCACGCATTAAATAAGCATGGCTTTTTATAAAGGTTAAAATTTATGTATAACAAGTCCAGTTTTATTCAAGTTCAACGTCTCAGCATTTAAAATTTACGCAGCTCTTTCATTTTAATCTATTTTCATTCTGACTCCTCTAGTCGCTTTTCATATGCAAAAAAAAATAATTGTCTGGAAGGTTTATGAGATGATAAACGCAAGACGCGAAGCAGTAACCAAAAATAATTTGGAAAATGGTAACAGTACCAGTGTTTTTTAAAATTATTTTTGTATTGATAAACGGCAAGCTTCCCTTTGCTCTCGTCAGCTTTATTTAAAGCAGCTGGCTGAGAGGCAGCGCGTGCCCAAGCAGCAGCGGCTCGTGCCTAAGGTCCGCGCGCGGGAAAGAGAAGGGGAAAAAAATCACCCCATCCACCCCCAGCACGCGCACATGCACACCGTTTATAATCCATATGACCCCCGTGGATCTCACGTCACCATATTTCAGATTGACTGTTTGATAATGACGCTAACCCCGTTCACCCAGCACATTTAATTCCAACTATTGAGTTGAAGAGGTTCAATTTCTTGCACACATGAGCTCTCATATCACCTAAACCATGCCCTTAAATACGAAAAATGAGGGTTAATATTCAGGTGACAGTGCTTTAACACGCATTCGATAGATATGAGGCTATATGATCAAAGATGTAGTGTAGGAATTATTGATATTTTATGGCAGTATCATTTATTTTTGCCAAGAAAAAGATTTAGTGTTCCATTCATTCTAAACGTTTCTCTCTGAGTCTTTTTTCAAGCACAGGCCGGTGGTGAGAACTTCATTGTATAATAGGTTCTAAGTATAACCATATTTGCACAAAGGTAATAAAATATAAAATATATCATGATATTTTAACATAAAATAAAATGGTATCAATTCCTGAAAAAAAGATTTCTTCTTATTAATCCTGTAAATGCATCTGTTTCTTGATTGACTCTGACTGATGATGTTCCACTCAGATGCTTATAAATGCTTTAGAATTAATTTGTTAAATGCAGGAACGTGTGGAGAGATTTTCAATCTGTAAATGACACCTGCTTTATTTTTGATGAAGGTGAACATTTCAGATAAAGATTAAAAGTATTGCTATGCTTGGGGGAAGTCAAGGTGAAATCAGGTGGACTTTAATTGACGTTTTCATTGCTTTCTTTTTTTGTTTGTTTTCTTACCAAAAATACCAACTGACTTTAACTCCACTGTATTACTTTTGAATAAAACTGAATCATATTGAATTGGTTTGAATCGGTCTGTATAATTTGTATTGGTTTGATTGGAAATTAGTTATGAACTGTGTATTTTCATCACGTATTGTCTTGCATTTTAATGAGTATTGATGCTATGTATGGAAAACTAACCTGAACTTTGTACTTTGATGGATGAAACTGGAATATTTTTGAATTCCTTCCTCATATTAGTATCAGTATCACCCAGAAAGAGCTGGATCTGTGCTTTCTTCATGGTTAAAGTTTTACTGAAAATTTATAAAACAGTTATTCATAGTGATTTTAATCAATCATTTTATACTGTAATACACTGTAATACAATAGAAACAAAACTAAATGCATTTGTGCTTTTTAAGAGTTGATTTATTAGATTCTTTTAGTTTTCTTAACTTTGAAAAATAACAGAGAACTCAGAGTTGGATACTCATATCAAAATCCTCCCGGCTGTAGTTTTAAACAATCTTTTCGAAATAAGAGTGATTTCTGCCACTCTTTTTTCCAGACCATGACTGTATGGTTTTTCCATGACTAGATACATCTCCAACAGCCTAATTTATATCTCCTGTCCTTGAAACTTATTTGAAGGACTTAAAAGCAAAGATATTATGACAGATATATATATATATATATATATATATATATATATATATATATATATATATATATATATATATATATATATATATATATATATATATATATATTTATATATATATATATATATATTTATATATATATATATATAAACTCTTCCTCACCTCCCCTGGTCTCCCCTTTTTTCCTCCACTCACTGCCCCTAGTGCTCAATGACCACGGGTACCACTGATGCCTTCACCTTACATATTTCCTGGTATTTTTCTAGTTTCTCATGTTCCTTTTTCCTGATGTTGCAGTCACTAGGTATTACTATGTCAACCACCACGGCTTACCTCTGCTTTTTGCCCACCACCACAATGTCCAGTTGGTTTGGCATTACCATTCGGTCCGTCTTTATCTGGAAGTCCCACAGGATCTTGGCTCGATCAATCTCTACCATATTTGGGTGTGTTTTCCACTCTTACCTTGGGGTTTCTAGCCCATACTCTGCACAGATTGTCCTGTACACTATTCTAGCCATTTGGTTATGGTGCTCCAAGTAAGCCAGCATCTTACATCCTGCAGTTCTGCGCTCGATTGTCTCAAGGGCCTTTTTGCACAGTCTGCACATGGGGTCTTGCCTAGTGTGGTAGAGCCTTGCCTAGTGTGGGTCTCTATTAATATTTTATGGCAGTCATTTTTTTGATAGTTTATACTTACCAGAAGATACTGTATAAACATTGTTGTGTGCCATCTGCTGGCTGTACTGTATGTACTTACTCACACATTCATCAATTTGGCAGTGAAATCTTAATGCTCTGCAGCTTTAGTTCCCACTTCAGCAAACACCAAGGTTCATGTTTTATTCTGTCACTTGATCTTGGACTTTTGTTCTCTTTTTGAACTTATGCTTGGTGTTTGATTGGCTCAATTCCATTAATGGTTTACTCCGTACACGCATAACCAATATGGTTATGGACCATTATGATAAATATACACAAAAAAGCTTCTTTTTAAAAAACAAAACAAAAAACAGAGTAATCAGAATAAGCAAGTCGTAGTACACAGATAGGTCTTAAAAAAAGCAACAACAACAAAAAAAAAACAAAAACAAAAACTGTATGTGTTTATACCAGTAACAGATCCACACCTGTAACAGACCCACACCTGTATGGCTCTAAACAAATTGGTCAGGTTGGTTTTCCCCAATAAAAGACATATTATTTTTTACTTGGAACCCACACATATACATAATCAGTCATAAGTTAGGGGCACCATATTTTGATTTCCGAAAATGAGGACACTTTGCCAGCATCGAGTCTGGTTCAGACAGTCTTCTCAAAGATTACAGAACATGCTTTTTTTTTGTACCTAAATGGTGCAACATTTTTTTCTGTATAAAAACAAAATCTGAAACAAATAGTGACAAAACTATAGCTCTCTTTTAGATACATAAAATCAAATAATGTTCTCAATATGACCCCTTCTGTGAGAAAACGTATTAGAAAATACAGCTTCAACAAATTACCTCGTTACAGCATCCTCTGTTTTCCAGGTCTAACTAAGTACTCATTCAACTTTGCAGAGGAACTCTCACCCTAAACAGCTTTTTTATGTTTTTCATTGTCCATGTGAGTTTTGAGATCTGCAGCACCTTTATTAGACACTGAAACATGTGTGACAGTTTTTCACATGGTGCACTTAGCTTCCCACTTGACGCGACCAGACGGTACATGCTAATTTTTCTGGATGTCCAGATGACCAAATGTAAAAAGTGAACATGTCTGGGCAAAAGAGGACATTTGGTCACCCTATCATAAGTAGAGCAGTAGGACAGCTGTCACAGGTTAACAAAAGCTGTCAAATTTAGGGGATTTATTAAATTTGTAAATCTGTAATCCCAGCAGAGCATTAGCTGTTGCTTGGATTAACCATGTGACCTTTGGGTTGGTTCTTAAAATTGAGATGGCCACCCACCATCCTTATTTATATTTCTCTTTGCTTTCTTTAATACGGCTTAATGAACTGTCATGCCCCAGCTTATTAAAAGAATTTACAAATAATATGTATTTAAAAGTAAAAACATGTCAACCGGGCTTGGAATTAAAAAATGACCCCCCAAGTGGCTTTCCCACAGACACTCTAACAGGGTCTTTAGGGAAACACACACAGGCATACATTTATCCAGGCCATGTTAAGCCACTGTGATGAGAGCCACAGTTTGATTTTAATGATGTTCATTAAGATTTTGATTACACTTAATATTGGATAACTCTCGGCACTGTGTTAAGCGTGTCTGATATTCTGGCTCAGACTGTGAGTGACAAGAATTAAGTGGAGGGAGGCAAAGACTGGGAATCATATCAATGATGTTGCCCTCATACTCTGGTGTCCTTGAAAGAAAGAAATCACATACAGGTATTTCAGTTTTTCTATTCTCCTGGATATTGAGCCCTGTGCACCCCCTATAAAACCACTGCTCTGTATTACTAGAGTGTTTAAATAATTGTAAAATAATCCTTCATGCTCATTTTATTGTCTGATAAACAGAGTGAATTTTAATCTGATCAGTGGCTCTGCAAAGGGCAGGACCTACAACTGCTTGTTACCTTTATGTAAACCGTCTTTGTCTTGTTAGAAAATGAAACGGTCAGGGTTGGTTTGAGAGCTCATGACAGGCTCAGCTCAGGGCATTTTACAGTATCTCACGTCATCTTTTAGCCAGTTTAACAGTCATTTGCCACCCAGCAGGGTACCTCTTCAGTGTCTCAATGCGTGCCTCATTGAGAAACATGGCACAGCGAGCAGCCTTAGGGTCAGCACTTACCAGCCGGCATTGGTATCCAGGACACAGCGGGCTGATGGGCTTTCGCTTCAGATATTTTTGCATTACACAAATTGCAAGCCAGGTTGCTTTCCATGAGTATGCACTTTACATGCTCTTTGCACGGTGGATCGTGTTCCTGCATGCCTGGAATTTCGTTTATGGGTCTCTTAAAATTTTTCGTCCTTTGCTAGAAATGCAATTAAATTCAATATTGCTATAAATACATGACTGCTTGGTTTGAACACAGAGAGAGGGAGAGAGAGAGTAGGCAGTGGTGGTGAATGCTCACTTACACCCCCTCCTCTCCCTTTTTTTTCACAATCATCCCAGGCCAATGAAAATCCTCCGCCTTTCATCCTCACCCCAGCGCACAGTGAGTTGTGGTCAATTTGACTGATCAACACAAGGCACTCTGGTAGGCAATGGCTGTCACAGGGGATATTAGGCTGTGGTGAGCTGCATTAATAAATAAGAAAATCTGCATTTCTGAAACAGCCAGTGTCATTATTCTCTGTGGTTCTATAGCTCCCTTTGGTATAGTTATAAACTAGAGCAGTGAGAGTGGTAGCTCTTGGGCTACAGCATGCTATCCTAAGCTACATGTAACTGTGCTGCTGTTTGCATCTTATTCAGCTCACCCTATCAGTTTTCAGAGGCTGGCTCCCTCTTTAAACTTACTGTGCTCCGGAGGGCTACAATATCACTGACATAATGGGATCTCCACCAATCAATAGCCAAATGGCGGAGTGAATCGATAGCCACTGTGCTGAACGACAACAGAACCTAGGTAGGAGCAAACCGTAGCTGTTGCATGCATATTACAAAGCCTTTCAAAAATATTCATTACCCAGGTTCTCAAATTTTGATACATTAAAAAACAAACATCAATACTGTTGTTTGGGCTTTTATGTGATACAGCAACACCAACTGGTGCACCATTGCAGAGTGGGAGAAAATGACAAAAGGTTCTTAAAGTGTTTTACGCATTAAATTCTAAAAAAGGAGTGTGAATGTATTGAGTCCCCCATGTTCTGATTTTCATAGGTCTGGAGCAACCAATAGGTTTTGAAAATCATTTATAAAAAAGACCACCTTTGTTTGGTTCTGCATTCCTCAAATATGACCTACGCAGAATAGTTGAAGAATTTTTTAAGAAACCATAAGACAAACAGCTTATCAATAGGGATATATATATATATATATATATATAATATATATATATATATTATTATTATTATTATTATATATGGCGCACAGTGAACATGTGTTTTAATAAAATAAAAACCAAAGTTGCACTTTTTGGCGTGAATGCAAAAATGGTAGTGATTAACCTGGACACCACCATGACCCTACCCACCCTTACCTTCCTCATGCTAAAAGGTGGTGGCAGCTTCCCTCTACCTGAACATGTTGCATGTTCAGAGTTGGTGGGAAGTTAGATGGAGCTAAATTCAAGGAAATCTGAGAAGAAAGCTTGTTAATAGCTTCAAAATACTGAAGACAGTAAAAGGGGGTTACAGTTCCGTTCACTGTGCCAGGGACAATGTGTTTTACAGCCTGTAGACCACTTCCATCCATTTAGATATCCTTAAATAAGGTCATGTGAAAATTTCAAATGAAACATGAATAAGATGCTATTTGTATCTGTCAGTCTATACTGGCTTCTTAAGGAAACTAAAAAAGAAACACTTTACTTTGAAAGGGAGTTTTATTTTCAGCAAGCCCCCTCTTATTTTCCTTTAGTGTTAAAAAACTGAGGGCAGATTCTGGACCGACATACTCAAGCACTCTCCTGTAAAAGTGTCAGTCCATGATTTAAAAAAAAGAGGAGGGGGGACTGAGGCGTCTCCATGCCCCCAACTTCAGACTTCTGGACTCTCATCCGGGTTCAACTTGGGAATGACTCGCCACCGGTGGAGCCCATGGGCTCGCTGCCACGGCCTGGTATGACCACAGAACTATGGCCTCTAGAGTTTGGCCCCTCAGGAATTGGGCTCCTTTTGGGTTTGGCGCCTCAGGGTTCGGCCTCCAGGTGCTCTCATCTGTCCTTTTCTGGTGAATTTGGCCATCCCTATGTCCTCCCCACTTGTGTCGTAGTGATTTTGGGTGTCTCTGGATAGCTGGGACCAGGATTGCCTCCTTTTTGGCCCTTGGCCTTGTAGTGCAAGCCTGGGGCCAATCACACCAGGTATTAAGCATATTTTTCTTCTGAATAACCTTTTTAAATCCTTTATACAGGATCATGCCCATGCATACATACCACAGGTCTTTTAAGATATACTCTAATAATAAATACTATATAATAATAGATATATTATTGGTTGCCAATTGGCGGCGCTTGGGGAGCAATTAGGGGTTAAGGGTCTTGCTCAGAGACCCAGAGTGCAGGCTGTTTGCATCAAGTGGGGTACTTGCACCCTTCTCGGAGAACAAGTGCACTTCTCTAACTGCTAGGCCAACACTCCCCCATATACTGTATACCACCCTGAATAATACTGTGTAATCATCATAGGTTTTGACTTTGGCATGATGGATATCTAAGAAATACCAGCTGCTCTTGAAGCTATTATTGATGTTTACCTTGGTTGTCTTGTTTTTTGTGTTGTTTCTTGTTACTTTCTCACCCCTTACTTCTTATCCACTCTTTCCTTCTTATCTCCCTTTCCGTTTCTGTGACCATTATATTCGATTTTACTCCCTAAATCATTTTCAGGAGAGCTTCACAAGTACCAAGCAGGACCTTATGGCAACAGTCATAATGATCTGCTTCTGAAAGGAAATCTATTAGGGTTGTCATCTAGATGTGATATCCATCCCCAGAGGTATATTGGCAAAACAGGACACCAAAAAAAAAAAAAGAGAGAGAGAGAGAGGGTGAAGAGAGAAAAAAGGAAGAAAACAATAAAATCAGAGCATAGAGGGTTGTTTTTAGATTAAACATGGACGTACATATTCATTGACAAAAACTAGAGCTGGGTTAACAGCTTCTAAAAAAAGTATTTTGTATGGAAAATACAAATTTGTGTTGTAAAAAACTTCAGATCCCAATTCCTTTCAAAAGTAGTTCTAGTTACTGATCAGGTCTTTATCCGGCTTTTAAATTTTCTTTAAACTTTCTTTCAGCGTGTTTTGTCCTATTCACTTGCATGCAAAATATAAATATATTCATTTCTTTGAGGCCTACATGGTGCAGTTTCTAGCACTGTTGTCTTGCAGCAAGAAGGTCCTGAGTTGTATTCCTTGCCTAGAGCCTTTCTGTATGGAGTTTGCATGCTCACTCTGTGCAGGTCAGGGTTCTCTCTGGGTACTCTGGCTTTTTCTCACAATGCAAAAACATGACTGTTAGGTTAATTTGAATCTCAAATTTGGTGTGTCTGTTTGTATGTCTCTGCCCTACAATGGACTTCAGACCTGTTCGGGTTTTACTCTGCCTTTTCCCCATAGACTGCTGGAGAGGCACCAGCTCACTGGGACTCTGATAAGAGGCAGAAAACGGATGGATGATTTTTATCGCTGCTGTCAGTTATTGGTATGGAAATATTTTTAAAATGCAAAATGTTTGATTTAAAGAGTTTCATTGTCCAAGGGTTTTGGGTGGAAATTTTAAACGTTAATATGATGGGTCAATATTTAATGCTCAGATTAAATTCAATCAAAGTCAATTTTTCCTGTTGCCATAGGAACTTCTCTTTACATTTTGTGTTAGTCTCAGTGTATAGTTACTTTAAAATACACTGAGGTTTGAGAAAACACAGTGCGTAAAAATACACTCCCTAATTATGGATCAAAAATGCCAGCCTTGCTAATGAGCTATGTATTATGGATTGCTGCATGATCTATGCTAATATAAGCACAGCAGTTTTTTTAGAAATAAAAAATAGAAGTATTGGTGCCAGTTTGCCATACTGCTCTCTTGGCTCACTCTAATAATCACCCTTTGCTCAAACACACAGACAACCAAAAAGTAAAGTCAAAACTAAAAGCTTGAATATTAGACAGAATAAACCGTATAAGTAAATACCCATAATTAGCTAGGCTCTTTTTAAAAACCTCTCCTTGACACATTTCTGGAAGAACTGGTGGTTTAAAACAAAGTTAAGCATTAAAGCAGTGTTCACACATTCAATTAAGGGTTTGTTTGCTTTCCTTGAAGAGTAAAAAAAATCCCTGTTTTTTTCCAAGTGTTAATCAGGCTTTTTATCCGTGCCTTGCATAGAGAAGTCCTAGATAAGACAGGACATTTTGTGGCCAACAAGGCAAGCAGCATCTAAGATGAAACAACCTTTTTATCACGTTTGACATTTCAGAACAGAGCCTTTTAAATTATCTGCCTGACTGACATCTGATGTAGGCAGCCTTTAGTACACAAAGAAAAAATCCTAATGGAAAGAATAGAGTTTACAAATCCAGGGGAAATACATCTACAGAGCTTATTTATGGAGCCAAAAATACCTCTGCAAATTACAGATGAGATATTTATTTTTCTGTTTCTACAGCAACTTAACATAAAAAATAAATTTGTATTCTCATTTTAAAAGAAAAATATGAAATACCCATAAATGAAATTAATTGTTATATTTTGGAAGTCCGTGTATCAGATTTCATTCATATGCTTGATGCTTTCCAGATTGTATTTCATTGCAATGACAAACCTTTACTTACACAAGAAGGATTATATCTATGGACCAAAAAAAATAAAAGATAGGAGAAAGTGGAGTGAAAAGATGAAATATTTTATGGTTTGTTTACAAATAATGATCTGAAAAGAGTGGTCTGTTGTGCAATCAGTTCTGGACAATTAGAGACTAAGATTTTTCCCATTCTTTTTACTCAAGCTAAGTCAGAATGGTTGAAAATCGGTTTCAAAATCGCGTCACAGAATAGGATTTAGATCTGGGCTTTCACTTGGCCATTCTTATGTGCAAACATCTTTTGTTGTTAGTCATTCCACTGAGGTGCTAACTTTATTTAACAGTTGTCCAGCTGGGAAGTGAAGCTTCCTCACACTGTTAAAACTTGCCTCATTCTCTGCACAGAACCAAGAAATCTGCTCTTGTTCTCATAGTGGTGGAAGCAACAAAAAATAGTTTTGCCTTTCAGTATCCATACCCCACAAGAAGCTCAGCTGCCTAAGTCCACCCTTCTATAACTAACGTCAGTGAAGATCGATTGAGAATGAGCAATGGAGGGGCATGACGTGAGCTAGCTGAGCACAGGGCAGTAAAGGAAAGTAAAGTAAAGGAGCAGACCGAAATCTGAGCTCACCGTATGCTGTTGCTGTTTGGAAAGACTTCAAACACCTGGAGATTGCATTGCAACAGGGTTGGGACGACCCCACTACAATAATTTATAGAGCAAACGTTGCAAGCAAGCAGAAGTGACTGTTCAACCAAATTTTTTTTTTTTTTTTTTTTTTGAAAGGACACAGACCACAGGAGACTTTGATGAAAGGAAATCGCAAAAAAAGTTAAAAACAAATCATGGGACTTTGTTTTCCAAGTTTGTCGACATTTCTCTTCCCATCCAGAAAGATTTCTTAGTTTAAAATGTCTGGGGTTGCGTTAAGCTCCAGGCTTTTAAAGAGTAGCCCAACAAAAGCCTTGTTATGGCTTAGAAAAATGAAAAGAACGTAACTTATGCTGATGATGCCCGATCATATGACCTTGTAAAACTTTTTGCAAGGTCATATGATGGGGCATCATCACCATGAGTTACATTAATTTATTTAAAACTCTCCCGTGGTGTGCGTCCTTCAAATACAATAATCGGATGTTGCACAATACTCAACAGACCCGCATGAGGGTACATATGTACGTTAATATGTGTATATATTGTATATGTATTTGTATATGTGTTTGTGTATTTTCTTTTTCTTTCAAATATTGGTTGTATTCTTAGTTTTGTTTTTAATGTATATATTTTTTCAGGACCCCAGGAAGAATAGCTGCAGCATAGCTGTAGCTAATGGGGATCCTTTCAATAAAACTAAAAACTAAAACTCAGTTCAAACACCCTAAATTCAAATTCAAGTTCAAACACTAAAATCAGAAACTACAATTAGTTCAAAACTGTAATCTGCCACTTAATCTATAGAGATATAAACATCTGTACATGCAAAATTTCAGCTAGATCAAACAACTGGAAGTGGGTCAGGTGCATTACTTATTGAAAGCCCCTAGTATGCAGGAGGTTTTGCTTCTTCAACCTAAACATAGCGATCTAAAGCCTTTACAATCACAGGTAGAGCAGTTGAACAGCCCACAAGAAAAAACTTCTGCACAGACATGTTGAGAACAAGCAGTGAGACACTACATGATATTGCTGAAAGGGAATAAACCAATTAGTAGGTTGTTGGATTGAGAACAAATATCTTGGTTCATGCAGAGTATATAGCATCCTCTAAAAGCTTTTCTTCTAGGATTGCTCTCTATATATTTTCATCATTGTTAAGAGATTTTTGAAAAGAATGAAAAATTAAATAAAAAAAGGAACATTTATAACCATTTATCATATTCCTCTACTTCAAATTTGTGCAGTACTTTGTTTTGATCACAAAAACATCCAACTAGAGTACACAAAAGGTATAAAAATGTTCAAGTGGTATTATTACCATAGAAATGCTCCATATTTTTGTACTAGCTCAGAAAACCTGCTTCAAAGTGTTGGCAAGGAAATGAAAACAAAAGTATCAACAGAGGTTTTTTCTTTTCTCGGATTCCAGCCGATATGTGTGACATGTTATCAAAAATGTTATTATGTGCAACATTACCAGCTGTTGGTGCTGCACCCCAAAAAATGAGCACAGACAAAAACATAGCACCCACCATTTCACAGCCTCCACTGGACTCACCCACTCCATTCAAATGCACAAACTGTGGTGTTGCCCACACTAAAAACTACTGTAAACATAGTGCAGTTGGGTAGGCATGTAGCAATGAAATATTGGAGCCATTGCAGCGCTTCAGGCATGCAGTTATCGGGGATACAGAAGTGATGTGAAATCAATCTGCTCAAGTGGAGTGGCTTGGTCAGATGTGGAGAGTCTTGTCCTTTTCACACGCATGCCTCAATGCCTGCAGCTCACTGCTCAACCAGTGAATCAAACATACATTTCCTGTCTGATAGTGTGTTCAGGCAATACAATACAAACTACCCCACCTTTCCACCTTGCCTTTCTTCTCCAATCTCTTGTTTATTATTTATATTGTACAGTTTTCTGGTAGCGACGCAGTATAAAGGCCAACAGATCTGTTACATATCTATATCAACCTCATATCTAATTCATGCACTTTATTGTGGCTCTGCAGCTATGCACATGCTCTCGAGGGCATGCTGGCAAAATCTGAGTCCCATACAAAAATGAACAAAGCAAAGTAATGTACTGGAGCTGGAGGCTCTGGAGGATTTAAGTGTCCATAATCATTAATATCCAACATTATCCAATAGGGATGTTTTCCTTTTTGATGATTTTATAAGTCAGACTGTACAACCTGTTTTTACATTTTTATACAGCGTTCTCAATGGTTTCTTCTCCTTGGAGGAGAAGTGGGGACAGAGAGTATGGGTCTCCTTTCACATTTTTCAAAGCTCTCACAGGAAACAGCTTACACCCTGCGCAACCCTGCCTGCTTAAATGCCTGGACTGTCAGCATAACACGGATCCACATTAATCTGTCAGGGAGTGTGTGTGGCTGATACAAATGCATTTGTGCACTTATTCGCTCCCATGCATAGAGAGCAAGTCACAGTGGAGCCCCTACTTTATGTATCTAGACATAAAATTAGCAGCATACCAGGCTAAGTTGTTCATACTCCTCCATCATTAATGAAAAGTATGTACACCTAACCAGATGGCCAGAGAGTGCTTATTTGTGCATTTGCATCTCTTGTGCATGGGGGCATTTTCCTTATAATATTCCTAAAAGTGTGCAAGGGAATAGACTTGAGCATCTGTTTGACAGAGGGTGTTATAGCTCGTGGTGCTTTGCGCTTTGATGCATGCACGCAAGTGTAACGTGTGTATATCAGAGTTTTGAAGTGTGACAATAGGTGTTTGTGCATTTGTGCAGTGTGTATGACCGGCTGTGCTGCTAAGGTGTCAGTTGGCGCTTTAAAACATCTGTTTCAGAAAAGCATGAATGACTTTAAAGAGTTAGCAGTTTATACTCTTCAGTGTTATAGAACCAAACACCTTCAGGAACTGTCACTTTTTGCAGTGGATACTGATATTTGAATACAGGCTGTAACTGACAACCATCTGTAAAATTTCAGAACAGAACCATTTTTATGTATATGACAGGTCAAGCACTGATATATATAATAGTTTTCAGCTTTTAATGTGTCAAAAGAATCACACTAACAGCCTTTTTAGCTCATTCATATTAATACATTGTTCTCTTGGATATAACCTACTAACAGTATCAGTAGACAGTATTAGTGCATACGTCCAGAATTCAAACACATTATTAAAATAAAGAATAATAACTCGTCTTAGCACTGCCTGGATTTTTTGAGCTGAGTACTAATGATGACATCATTCTTTACTACTTATTGGGCTGAATAATTCAGTATGTACCCAAATGACAGTTGCTGCAGGTTTTAAATTAGGGTTTTTCCACAAGCACCTATTAAGGAAATAATGACAAACCACTCTTACTTGAAAAAGCATAGTAAACTGTGCTCAAAATGCAGAACAAAACGTTAACTTAAATATTTTTTAGGGTCATTAACACACAACAGTCAGCAACACTGACAGCGTCTTGCTGTTGCACCTTATCCTAGACTTGCTTAGCACTGATCTTTCTGTCACTGGTTTATATTTCAATGTGGCCTATTCAAACTATACAAAATTAATGTCCAGTCCTCTGTACTGTCTCATTTTAGAGCAAAATTTAATTATGGGTCATTACTAGTGATGTTTTTAAGTTAATGTTTCTCAGATCAAGAATCTAATGACAAAAATTAAACATTCTGTAATTAAATGGCAATTATCCTGTCCACACAACTGCAATGCTGTGTAGACTGGGAATTCAAATTGCATGTATTTTGTACTCATTTCAACACGAGAAGATTTATTACTCCCTCTTTCAGGCCAAGATATTCATCACAAAAAGGGCTTTTATAAACTATTGTACATAAATGTCTTATATGATTAAACTGTAAAGTTTGTCTCTTGAGACATTTTTGTTCAAAACTTCCACTTGTTTACTAGACGGTGTAATATTTTAGGGTTTGATATTGAGGACTGGGTAGATCATAAAGGAACTATGCAATGAATTTAAAACCTTTCTTGACAGCTCTAAAGAATAAACCTGGTCAGAGACTTGATTTTGTTTTTGTTATTTTAAAAGACATATTTGAAAAGAGGTATTTTTTTGTGTGACAACTTCTCATAAGTTGTCAAAGGTCATCTTTAATGCTGGAATAATCTGATATTTTTTATATAAATCCTTTTGAGAGACATCCACATAATAATTATTTTATTTTTGTTTGTTTTCACAGCAAAACAAAACTATTTCAAAGCATAAAGGTTACAAACAAATCTGATGGCATAGGTAAAACCCAGTACTGGATTATATGTTAAATAATATCAAAAATATCAATATCAAAGTATCAAGCGTAGGTTTATTCATATACACAAGAGCCAAAATAATTACAAAAAAGTTAACTTTTTTCTGTAATCCTAAAATATAGATATATTTTTTAATATATGAGCAAAACTGGTTTCAGAGAAGAACTCAGATTAGTTGCAGAAAAGAGTGAGCAAGATGTTTTAAACAATGTAGGATAGAAGTTCTTTTTTGTTTAAAAAGTTATTTTAGTGATCAGTAAATTCATCATCATAAATAATAAATCTAAATTCATAAACATTTCATGATAGCTTATTAGTTCGAAACCATCTAAAAAATACATACATCTTGATTTATTTATTTAAACAAATTAGTTTAACTCCACTGAAAGCTAAAAGGCATGTCAAATCTGCAAATATATCATTGAAAAATTAGAGTTTGATATAATTGCAGGATCTGTAAAGGTTGGGTGGAGGTTGGTTGAGGACCCAAATGCAGAGATGAGGAAGCAGAGATTAGTTTTTGCTGATTTAATCAAAAAAAGGAAACAAAATCCAAGACAGAATACAGGAAACCAAAAGACCACGAGATGCCAGAGGAAAAAAAAAAACACATGAGGAGCCAAGTAACAACGAAAAGACAACAGCCAGTAACTGAAGAGGATTGTGTATTGGGGACAGAACAAAGAATGGGCATCTCAGCTGATATGTAGCAGGTGTGGATAGAAGTAACTAGGAAGCTTGGGGAGAGGAGAAAAAATGCAACATTGCTTAAATGTAACACAAAATGGAAAATAAACCAGTGACCAACAAAAGAGAATAACCTAAATAACAATAATTTCAAAAAGAAGTCCAAAAAAGGAAAACATAACAGGATAATTTTAACGCATGAGAAATAATAAAGGTCCTACTATGAATACTTGAGGAACACCATAGGGCAGCTCTTTTTTGTATGGAAGTAAGTCATTCAAACAAACTCCTCACACATTATTAAAAAAAATTTAAATAATTTAAAAAAGCATCTATATAGTTTGGAGAGTGCTATAAAATAAACCAACTGAAAATTCATCTTGAGTTTCATAAAGTAATTACTTGAAATTCATGAAGGTATAGTAATGTTATGCAAATGGAAAATGTTTATGGAACCCATACTAATGATATCTGATAAGAAGGCATTAGTGCTAGTGATTTAGGATTGTTTACTTGCATTTTCTTCTTTTTTTTTTTTTTTTTTGAGGAACTAGGTTATGTTGAAATAAGGAAATAACTTGTAAAGGTCACAGGATTTCCTGACAAAAATTAAACAAACATTGATGACAAAGACTTAATAATAAGTGGGACTACTAATTTTTTCCTTACCATAAGAAAGAAAAGCCAACTCCATCATGACCTATAACCCTGCTTTATGCTGCGATTTTTTGTTCGTAGTTTTTCGTCATCATTCACTTTGTGCCGCACTTTCAAGTTGAAGCAAATCTGAAGCTGCTTAATGTAGAACCTATCATTTCTTTCCTAGATTTTTCACACAGGCAATTTAATTCTGCCACTTTGCTAACATGGCATTTTACCCTCCCTGCAAAATATGTTTTACACATGCTTTCAATCATGGCACCATACTTAAACTGTCAGTTATCTACTCAATCTTTGCAGCAACCGTTGCTGCTTTAATACTCCACTGAGTTCTGTGCCTTCATATGCTGTCATCACTCCTTTTTACATAATAGTAATAAGGCACCTTCATCACCAAGCGTCAACGTGAGTGTTGAGGGATGGGGTAATATGTCATGTGTTTACTAATAAAGTAAAAATGGTTGCCATTGGAAAGATAAATTACTTACACAAATCTTTGGTTCTAGCTATTGAAACCTCAACAAAAAACAAAATTATGTCTAATATGATCCAATATCTTATTAATAAAGTTGTAAACAAAGAGTTTTTAATAGAGTATTGCTTTGAGATGTCATTTTTCTTTAGATTCTAATATTAGCTAATTAATGGGACTGGATATGACTTTTAAACAATAGGGCTAACATGTAAAGTGGAATGAGAAGTATCTTGTCTTTTCATTTTTAACAAATAAACCTAAAGAAGGTATATCATCAATAGGTACAGTATGATTCACCTATGCATGATAGGGGTATATCATACACAGATAGTCAAACCCCTTTACTTTGATACTCCAACAGAAAATACAGAGCAACCATAATTCATCACATTTAATCTTTTCACTTCATGAGTTACTAATTTAATCTTAATATAGATAAAGACATCAAAAGGTTATCAGATATTATTAGGTAAAAAAATAGCATCAATATAACCAACGAACACATTCGACAGGTCAGAAATACATTTGGGGAGATATTAAAGTAGAGCTAGGTTGTAAAATGATACCCCTCCTTCTAACATTTCTCCATCTATCCATCTAAACTACCAAGGACAGTATTAATTAAGGAAGTAGCCAAGAACGGTTACTCTGGAGGAGCTAAAATAATCCACCGCTTGTGTGGGAGAAACATTTGACAGAGCAGCTATTTTTCATTCACTTCAGAGATCTGATCTCTATGGAAGAAATACATTGTTGAAAGAACTGTCAACTTTAGGAGGTCACAGTTATTGTTTTTTTTAGGAGTCATGTAAGGCACACAGGAAACATTTGGTAGAAGACATTCATGTCAGATTAGACCAGAATTTAGCTTTTGGCTCTTGTGCAAAGATTGACACATCAATACAATTGCATATCACCATCTCCACAAGGACGTGATGGAGTTGCTTTTTCTCCAAAGGTGATCAAAAATGACGGATTTAAATAAATACAGGGACATGAAATAAAAGAAACCTGATGACAGGCTTCATGACTTGAAACTCAGGGAGCGGTTTAACCTCCAGTAGAATGAACCTAAACAACAAGCCAGAGCCACAACAAAATGCTTTGCGGATCTTCAAGGGATTTTAATTTTGTCCTTTCTGACATCCAACATGCCCGAAATCACAGCTTTACAAATGTCGGATTTAAAGGTTTACAGAAATGTAAAGATGTGAATGTTCTGGTGTACTGCTGGAACATGAGTGACAGCTCTGTTTATATCTGTGTCTCAGGCTGGCAAACTAGACTTGGCCCTCTGGCAGCCTCATCTTTATGCTGCCATCCCTGTTAAGCAGCAAGAGAATATTAGATCACTTAGAAAACTAGCTGATCTGACAAGCGACCGGTCACAGCTTGCAGTATACAGACTCACTACGTAGGTCTATGTTACTGTGATCCTGAGAGGTTGGTGCTGGTTGTGTTGCTGTCCTAAAACTGGAACTCTGCACCTATATAGGTATGCAAAGATATTTTTCTGACTTTTTTTTCCAATATGCTATTTACTCATGCGTTTTAGAAGCTTTTTGTGCTTTTACATGTAACAGTTTCACCCATCTGGAAGACATACAGCTTTATTGTGCTGACGGCATCTTGCTGTCCTTTGTGTCTTTCCCTTCTTGGCATGAAATGTGTTTGGGGTTTTTTGCTTTATAGCCAATGCAATGCATATCTTTATATATTGCTTATGATCCAATATATTAAAGATGCATAAGCGGCAAAGCAATGACTCAATGCAATTTGATTTACTTCTCAACCACTATGCACTCTGATTCAGTTAGTTGTGATTAAAAAACAAGTTAGTTTAGTTTAATATGATAAAATTCAATGGCGTAAAGCAAGCGAGTATAGGGGATCACAAAAATAGATATCTTTGTCAAGGGTGTGTTTGATAGAGGACCCAAAGGCAGAGCTGAAGAGGGCAGAGATGATTTCTTGCAGATTTATTGAAAAGGTACATAGTACAGAAGCAATAATCCGATGTGACGTGTAAGGAACTGAGGACTCAAAAAACTAGGAAACGCTTGGGGAAACAAACATAAGGAATAAAAAGAATCTGGCAAACAGTAACTGCAGTGGAGTATGTATGCCAAACACAACAATAAATTGAGTAATCACACAAACACAAAGGGGGCAACAGAGAGTAACTCAAAAATACAACTTTGTAATGACACTAAATGGAAATGAAACTAATGACTTAGAAAACACAGAAAGACATAAATCAAAGTCTAACTGAAAACCCAAAGAGAAACTTGGAACAGAGCCAAAAGTCCTAATCAGGAGATAATGACAGTACCCCCCTTGTAAGGGGCATGACAACCAAAAACAAAACTACCACACAAAGGTGGGCAACAAAGACGCAGAGTTGCTGAAGGCCGGAGGAAAAAACGAGCCTCTGGAGGACGGCCTGGAGGCTGGCGATGAAGAAGAGCCACTGGAGGCTGGTGGCTCAGCAACAGGCGCCTTTGATGCTATTCATGACCCAGTTTGTGTATCAATGGGCCTTGCTTTAAAACCATACATAGCAGCTTTGCTATTTTTTCAAAAAAATTTTCAGTCAGTCTTTGGCAGGGCCGTGGGGTGGGGCTGCTGACCCCCACTTCCCTCAAGAGGGAAATAAAAAAGATTTGTTAAAGAAACTTTGCACAGTTATTTAATTTCTTATCAATATTTTGGGGAATTATTTTGTCTTTTTATATTATTATGTGTATTTGCATTTTTAATTAATTATTTTGAGGCCTAAATAACACAAGTTCACCTAAGTTACCTTGTCATGTCAAATTCAGAGCAAGCTAGAGTGTGGTACTGTATCCCTCTCGCAGCAGCAGACTATTAAATTAACATGGTCTAATGACAGAAAAAAAGAGGAAATTTGGCACAGAACCACTTATCAGATTTGTCCACTTATGAGAAACTTTATCTCCACAACCCCAGAGCGCACCTCAACATTTCGACACCTGTAACCAGGGCACCCTGTCTGTAGCCCAAAATAAGCGCATGGTGTCGGCGCGCATTGTCATATCTATTTGTGTGTTTAATGTAACTATATTGGCGATGGCTATTCACTGCATACATTGTAGTGTTCGGAGAAGAGACAACACAAAATAGCAGTAAATTTTAACTGGCAGGTACTTCCCGTTTTATTTTGAACTTAAAGTTATGAGACAGGTTGGTTAAAAACAAACAAACAAGAGAAAGATGCCACTCAAAAAGCCTATAGACATGCACAGCTTTAGAAAAAGCAATAGTTTATGCTACGCAGGTTAGTATTATCAGATATTAAGTTTGACAAAACATTGCGTTTAAATGATGTCTTCCTCTTTACTAGTTAAAACAAAAGCAATTCAGCTCAGACCCTAATAGGATAATGACTGCAGGTAAAAACTAACTCATATTTATTGTTTTCTTATTTAACAGAAATTTACCAGACTGCAACAGTTCTAGAATGTCCTGCAGAGGTGACTTTAATATTATTTTCTCTAGCATCATTGTATTGGTAGATATCTTAATGTCATGTATTTTTCAGAAGAGCACTGACACAGAAGCAGGGAAAGCTTCAGATATAAAAATATAACAAATTTACCAGGGTATGCCACAAGCGATAAAATCTCAGAAATTTTAATGTTATACTTTTGTCTTTTGTAAACCAGCAAGACTCTGAAGTAGCTTTAGTCTCGCAGTCGAGGGACTTGAAATTGAAATATAAGAAACCTACAAGATTCAAAGCACAAACAATACAGTAATAATCAGTGAATCAATAAATGAAAATAGAACCTTCAATATTCAGACTTTGTCAAAGATATGTGTGGGGAAACCTCTAAATTAAATTTTCCTGCTTGTCAAGGGGCATATTAATCAATGATAATCATGAAATGGAAGCCATTCAGCTATCTGGGAATCATAATTTGCAGTCTGTTAGTTTTAGTACCTTCCATTTTTACATATATTCATTATTACAGCAAAGGATGGATGGATAGTTTCCTATTTGAAATTGTATATATGCAGGAATGCCCAGTATATTGCCGTTTGACATCAGTATCAGCTGTTGCTATTAGTTTTTTGTATACTGTATATGTCCATCCATTCATCCATCTTCTTCCGCTTAGCCATGGTCGGATCACGGATGTCTCCCCTGCAACTTTGGTCAGCTCCTCTGGGGGAACCCGGAGGAGTTGGCCAAAGTGGCCAGTTTCTCTGTGCTCCCAGCGTGTCCTGGGTCTCCCCCTGGGCCTCCTCCCGGTTGGACATGCCCTGAACACCTCACCAGGTAGATCCTAATCAGATGCCTGAGCCACGTCAAGTGGCTCCTCTCGATGTGGAGGAGCAGCAGCTCTACTCTGAGTCCTCACCGGATGACTGAGCTCCTCACCCTATGTCTAAGGGAGAGCCCAGACACACTATGGAGAAAACTCATTTCAGCCGCTTGTATCCAGGATCTAGTTGTTTTGGTCATGACCCAAAGCTTATAAACATAGATGAGGATAGCAACGTAGCTTTGCTTTTTGGCTCAGCTCTCTCTTCACCACAACAGACCGGTACAGCGCACACTTCACAGCAGATGCCACAGTAATCTGCCTGTAGATTTTCCGCTCCATCTTCCCCTTATTGGTAAACAAGATCCCAAGATACTTAAACTCTTCCACTAGGGGCAGTACATCCTCCTCAACCTGGAGAAGCTCAAGACCATGGTGTCGGATTTAGAGACATTGATCCTCATCCCGGCGACTTCACACTCGGCTGCAAACTGCTCCAGTGAGTGCTGTAGATCACGCCCTGATGAAGCCAATAGAACCACATTATCTGGTTACTAACAAATCCCCTCAACACCTTGGCTGCACCCAGAAATTCTGTCCATCAAAGTTATGAACAGAATTGGTGACAAAGCGCAAAGGACTCGGTACTCCGTACCCCCAAAGGAACAGGTTTTAGCATGTAGCAGACATAGCAGACTTTTTAGCATGTGACATTTACGAAGAGCTATGAAGCTCTGAAGGACATATGGTTATCTACATACACCTGTGCTTCATTACTTATTTTTTTTCTACTTAGTTTTTTGTATATAGTGAGCGATTACAAAACATGTGATTTTTTGGAGGACCACTGTATTTCTATGACCAAACATATAACTGCATTCCAAAATTCAAGAATAAACTCCCAATTCAATTTCAGATATTATGCCAAGCTGTTCCAAAAATGACAAAGTAGTGCTTTCCAAAGTGCTGCACTGCTGTACTTTTTTATTTTTATTTCCTTTGTTGAAAGACAAGTAAGAAATTTTGCATGTAAACATCTGGTAGTTTTTTCAGGCAAAATATAGTTTCACTTCTACTTCGTCCTCCAGGACCTTAATGTCAGTTCATAACAAGAATAGCAGTTGAGAAATGTCTTATAAAGTATGAGTATGCCCTTTTTTGAAAATAGACTAGTGTGCTTAAGAGGAAGCAAACCTCCAACAAAACTAGGCTCAATGTGAGTGGCCTTCTAACAAGGCTGTGGGTTTGAGAAGAGACATACAGACACACAAAAGGGACATAGAAGCAGGGATACTTTCTGTAGAAGAAAAGGTGAAACTAGATTCATATGTGGTTTTGGTCAGGAAAGACACAGTTAAGCATATGAGCTCTTTCCATAGATGGTTTTCTGGTTGAAGGACTAAAAAGAGAGTGCATACAATCAGTTGCAGTAAAAGCTAAGCCAATAGCTACATATTTCTTGTGAAAAATTATGACTAAACACTGGAAAAAAAGGGCCAACTTTATTTCCTAGGCTGGAAAGTTGCTAATAACCATCATTTTTACAGGTCAAAGCTCTTCTCAGCTGATGTACTTAGACCAGGCCAAACTGAAGGATCACAGTTTAATTTATTATTTCACAATGAGAGCTATTAAAGGAGAAGTTCACTTTTTAACACTTTAAGCCCATTTTCTGTAGTGTCCAGGATGAAATCGAATGATCGACACCAAACTTTTGACAATTGGTCCTGTCTCTGCTTTTTGGCTCATTTAGAATCACCCCCTGGCTGCTTTAGAATGGCTAGCATAGAGCATGTCCGATAATGTCCTTAAAACAACCTTAAACGTTCTTTTTTTAAAATATGCTACTCACCGGGTCGTCAGCGCTGTTCAATGACGTTCCAAAAAAAGTTTCGTAAAGAAAAAACGTTCCTGTAGTGTTTTATTTAGCATTTTGTAAATCCCATTGAGTTCTGTTGGAATAGTCAATATTCCCCTGCCACCGGAAACGGAAATGGGGCCTGTTTACACAGTTGTAGTCTTTTCGCTTCACTCTGTGTACTCCGATGTCGAGGTGCTAACGTCTCTGTTAAACACTTTAAAAAACTCTGAAAATGGAATACGAAAGGTGGATTCTTGATTCTCGACGTCGGAGTACACAGTAGCATATTTTAAAAAAAGAACGTTTAAGGTTGTTTTAAGGACATTATCGGACATGCTCTATGGAAGCCATTCTGGAGCAGCCAGGGGGTGATTCTAAATGAGCCAAAAAGCAGAGACAGGACCAATTGTCAAAAGTTTGGTGTCGATCATTCGATTTCATCCTGGACACTACAGAAAATGGGCTTAAAGTGTTAAAAAGTGAACTTCTCCTTTAAATACTATTATAAAGTTTATAATATAGATCATCAATGGTAATTGCAGCAGAGGACATCTTTTTGTATTAATGTGGATATTTTCTGATCTGAATAGATAACTTTTAAAATATTGATACGGTTGCTGTGTATCTTCTGCACACACCTTAGTACAGCTAACTTACCTAACCCTATGCTTAAGGCTGTGCTGCATAAAAACAAATAGGCTAAAGGTTGTAGTGCATAGAGCACTGCTTGCATTGCACAGGCTGTCTTAATTCTTCCGTATGCCTGATTATTAGATTAAGTTAAAGCTCTTCCTGTAGTAAACAGTGTTTGGACAGCTCTATATCAGAGCTGTTGGTGCTGTACAGGTATGATTGTGTGTAATTACAGTTTGCTGTGTTTCCTTGTAATTAAGTCAGCACCAATCCATCCTTCTAAGCGCCATGTGCTCCAGAGAAAGTCCCCTGATTTAATTACTGCACAAACAAACATGCAGTGAGTGAACATCCGCCAACTGTCCATGTCCATTTTCTCCTACGGATTCCCTCTCGTTATTCAGCAGCCTTTGCCAGCCCTTCAATAATCCACTAGCTTTGTGATGGTACAGGAAAGCAACGACCGTGGTAAGGTGATGACCCCCATGTATGAAAGTTACCTGACCTCTTCTATTGGACATTATTGCCTCTGGGTTGTACGCTTTAACCCTGAAGGCAGAACTATTGTGTTCATCATTGCTGATACAGATCAGCCCAGACAAGGGGAAAGGGCAAAAAGCCTCTGCCAGGTTGAAGTCACGACTGCTGGACTGATAAGTCCAAAGTGACTGCTAGTATTTGTTGCTGGAGGATAAATTTGGCTCCAAATCACTGTGACTGAGCCGTAAAAGGCAGGGGAAGCTGCCTCTGTGTCACTGCCTCTGAGCTGTGGATGGGAAGTCAGGAGATATGGGCTTCCTTTTCACCCAGACCTCCTCCCCCAACTGTTGTTTTTACTCCTTCTCCCCTATCGCTGCTTACCTCACCTTCTTCTCTCACTTCATCCCATTTGTCTTTCCCAACAGTGCTCCAACACCAACAGGCTGTAATCCAAGGACACACACAAACACTTGTGAGCGATGTACTCTCACGTGTACCTCTTTGTTTTTGGCGTGTGGGCTTAAACACAAAGAACCGGTCTCTTTTATCTTCGCCTTCTTCTTCTATATTACCCAAGCGTGCATGTGGATAATCACAAGAATGTTTCTACATAGAAAACTCAATAGGAATGGATTAGTATTTGTCTACATAAAAATGTGTTTGAATATTTTTTTTCTTGTTTTCTATGCTTACTTGTCTCTCAACTCAGCAAGGGACTAATAGGCATTCTGCAAGCCACTGTGCTATGCAATTAGGTAGAAAAAAAACAATAAACAAGGAAGAACCAGTTCACGGTTTGCCCATCACAAAGTCCACAAAAAAAGTTGTTCGCCATTATCATCACGGCTATGCATGTCAGCAGGTAGGGGCCCGCCAATCTGCAAAACAGATTGGAACACGGCAAATCAAAGCCGAAAGACTTATTAAAATCCCACACAGGCAGCTTATGTAGGTGTTGCTACTGGAACCGGAGCTAGGGTAGTTGTGGGGGCTTTATCTTTGTCTACTGGGGGCTACTGCCCATGGTTTCATGTCAGGGCCAGAGCCAGGGACTGTAGCTGAAAGGCCCTATCATCTATTCAGAGCTTGTTGCAAAGTCCAAAGACATGGCTTGAGGAATAAAAGAGAAGATCATGAGTTGTTTGCCTTTTTTTGCTTTCTCACCTTCATCTTTCACAGCTCAGAATTTTCTCATTTCAGGCTACTTCTGCCTTGAAAATGTTTACACTTAATGAAACCCAGCCAGCCTGCTCCCTGAAGCCTGGTGCCTTTGAGCATTATTCTTGAACTCAGCAGATCAATATCAGCTATGTTCCCTGTCCGTCTGTTCGCAATCATTAAAACTTTGTAGTAATGAATTTTTTTCTACCTCAAAAACCTCTTTGGAGCTTTGTGAATGTCTGAGTGTTCCAATAGGCTTTTCTCTTGACTGTCATGTATCTTTTAATCTCTCACCAATAATTGAAGTGTGATGATAATGAAATGCTCAAATTCCCAATCACAGCAGTCACTCAGAGTGATGTAACTTGTTGGAAATCAGAAGAAGGGGCTGAACACATAAGAAAAGCCTCGAGTTGCATCACTGCAAAAGGCAGGCAGACCGCATATTGTGTTGGTCAAGCAAGAACTCATCTGCCATACTGTTTACATCAGAACTGGTCAAGAGGAGTTAAGAGGGTGAATCGGAGTCTGACTTACGCTTTGCATCACTGAGCTCTATGAGTTTTGCAATCTAACTGTCAAAAGTCAGGAGAAGCTATGATCTGACAATTCTACACAGCAAACCGTGTGAGTCTCCCATTTGTTTTGCTAAAAGATTTTTACTTGAGAAAATATAAGAGTCTGCCTGTACCCACTGAAAAAAATTGGATTCTCTGTAATAAATCAATTTCAACCTGAAGGCAATCTAAAATAGGATCATAATGTATGAACACAACCTGTACTTTCATAATGTAGATTAAAGATAATTAAAGCTCAATTATTCTGACTGGTTTTACACAATATAATTTCAAAGAGATCTTTTCTATTTCATTTTGCTATAACTAGGATGTTTTTACATTGGAAATTATAGGGATTCAACCCTAAATTAATATAAAATAATTTAAATCCTGATATATCTATTTAACTATTAAAAAACATTTAATCACACCTGATTTATAAAGAAAATGTTCCCTCTTTTTAACAGGGCAATTATAATAGCTTAGCAAGGCTTATATCTGTTCCAAAATATTGACTCAGGCCCCACAACACAACGTTTTCAAATGATCTGTGTCAGAATAGCTGACTGCAGTCCACTCCTAATCTACTGTGTTGCATTTGCCACGATTTATGTTTTTGTCTGCACTAGAGTTCACTTGAATGCTGAGCCTGTGTGAAAAAAAGGTGACCTCTGAATCAGACCTCTGGGGAGTGCTGGCACTCCCCATGGATATCCGCATGCAGTCCACAGTTTTGTGCCCACTGTGACCGTGCCCGTCAAAAACTATAAACAACTCCCATCATGAGGCTGGCAGCAAATAAAAAGGAGATAAAGAAAATTTTTTTTTTGATTGGCTGAAAATAAAAATCACAAAGCAAACTTATTTTTAAGAATACAGTTTAAGCACATCTAGTTAAACTCTTTCTCTCTTTCTTCAGGATCCCGAAACAATTATCAGTATCCTGGTGAGCAATGAGTTTCCCTCTTATTTATTTATTCTTTTTGCTTGTCATTATTCTGGAAGATCAACAAACCACAGCAGTATCACATCCTGTGGGTTTGTAGTGAAGCTTTTATATTTCTTTGTGGAACAGTGCAGTTTAACAAAAAAAAAAAAATGGTATGAAAATGTAAAATGGTATGCTGCACCATAAAAAGCCATTAGCTGCTGCAAAACACTGGGCGAGTAAACAAGCGTTGAGAACATTTCTGGGACTTCTCTGTAGATATAAATGAAGGCTCTTTAGATGTCTACTGCAAACATTCAAATTGTCCCTGAAGAAATACTGAACAACGTGGTCCATTATATAAACTTCTCAGAGATAACATGAAAGTAAGTTAAAACAACACACTCTCAGAGAAATCCTATAGTACCAATTTATGTTAAAAAGACTCAAGAAAAAATTTACTAAACTTAAAATCCTGGATGACCAACCTATTCCCTGCTTTAAATACTGTCAGTTAACATTGTCTTTTATCAGAGAACTGGACTCCAATTTTATGACTTTGACTTGAACTGCACCTGCAAAATAAAAGTTGCAAAAATAAAAAGACTTCAGACTTTATTTAGACTTGATACTTGATATGGACTTCAAGTCTAATTTCCATTTTATCATTCAGTGTTGTTGAAGATTACAGGATGTTAATGGCTTATAACACTTAGTTCGTGTAAGCTGCAGTCACCTAATAATGATCAGATAAATGTCTCCCCCCCCCAAAAAAAATAGGAAAAACATAAATAAGCATTAGCAAATGCCTAATTTGTGAATGTAATTCTAATAAATTAAAAGACAACAGTTAATATTAAAAGACTGAAAGTTAGGTATAATATGATCCATATGGTATTCTGAAAGTTTTGGAATCCTCACCTGCAGAGCTGCAGGTAGGCAAAATAAGGGCAAAATACATGACTGAGGAAAAATAAATGATTAAGGCTTCAATTGGACTTATCCATAAACACTTGACACCTGCCTTTTCCAGTTAAATCCAATTCAATTTATTAATCAGGGCCAGTTCACAACACATGTAATCTCAAGGCACTTTACAGAAGCAATCAAATCATAATAGGAATCAAACCATAAAGAAGGATAGGGAAAAAAATAATCTTAGGAACCCAGGAAATTTGCATTAATTCATGGACTTCACAAGAATTGAACCACCTAGATGAGCATGTGGTTAGAGTTGACATTTCTTTGCATAGTGCACAGATGAAAGAGTCATAGACTTTGCAAAATCCCTCACACGGAACATGCATGAAGCTTAAGCGGAGAAGAAAAAACTTTTTAACAGAAAAAAAACTCCAACAGAACCAGTCACAGTGTGAATGGCCTGGCTGGCAGACTAGGGGTTTGAGAAAAGAAAACTGAAGCAGACACACAAAATGAACATAGAAGCACTGATCCATGAATACTTTATTTTAAGAAAAGGTAAGGATGAGGGAGAGCACATAGAGTCAGTCACAGTAGATGCTGAGCCAATAGCTGTCTAGGAGAGAGACAAGACAAAACACTGAAACACAGGCCCAACTCTGTCATCTATAACCTACTGTAAGTCAAATGTCAGCAGTCCAGTGGATCTCTCTTTTCTGGAAAAGATAGAGGAAGAAGTGGAATGTAATAGAGTGATAGAAAGGGGTCTTTATATTCTACATCAGCCTACAGGATAACTATAGTGATACTCTGTTAAACCTGAACCATTTTAATTATAAGCTTTATCAAAAGGAAAACTTATAAGCCTGGTTTTAAAAACAGTCAGGGTGTCTTCCCCTCTGGATAAAACTGGAAGCTAATTCCACAGGAGAGTACCGGTAGCCTCGTGAGATCTGCCTCACATTCTACTCTTAGAAATTCTTATAAAATTATATTGTATTTGCTTTGCTACAGATATTTTAAAGGTAAAGTTTTTCCCGTTTGCAGCGCATAAAGATATCCTAATTAATCAAAATCATTAGGTAATGTATACCCAGCTGTTTTACTGATCTCAGTTTGCAGAGAATAGAAGCAAGCTGTCAATAAGACTCCAATGTAGTGTTAAATCACGAACAGATTACCTGGAATACACTTTAGCGTGCACACAGCCAGATATTTCTCTAATATTGAATATAAGTGCTTGAACATAAAGCTTTTTAAAAAGAGAAATAGTAAAAGATGAATGCTCTTTAGGGTGATTGATATATGCAAAGGTTAAAACTCATCCTACATATTTCTATGACTTGGTTTTCATCAATAAGAATAGTAACTTCATGTGAGACCTTGAAGGAGATCTGATCCAACCAGAAAGAAAAATTCTCTCTCTCTGGAAGCAAAAACAAACAGGTGTGAAAAAAAGACGGGTATTTTTTTTTTGGCCAAACAAATGTTTGCAAATCCATGCCTTATGACTTCATTATGGGGTGATTCTTGGGTGCTGTGAGAGTTGGATCAGTTATAAGGACGAGAATAGAGTGAGTCAGAGTGACGATGAACAGATGGCAGAGACAGCCAAAGGGATATAAATCTCTGACCAGCCAACCCACAGAATGGAGAAAGTGTGCCTAAGCTTGGATCAAGTTGATTAAAATTTGGTTGCCTTGTTTATATTCACAATATTGTTCTTTAACCCTATCCCCATACAGAGTCAGTTTTGAGACTGAGTTTAACAAATATTATGCAGAGACTTCCTGTCCCGAGAGCTGAGGAACAGAACATCCAGAACCCTGTGTGATTAGTTGACACAATGAGACCCAGGGCTAAGATAAAGGCAGTCATTTCCAGCAGCTCTTGCTGATACCCAGTTTGGTTTACACTTAATACCTTGTCTGACAAACCTTTTTCAATAGCTGAACAACGAAAGATCAAGTGCAGTAAATTACATACTGAAATAGAATAAACAACCCTTAAATTCATGAACTACATCCTTTAAAGTACAAATATTTCAAGTTTACCTTTGTATTTTATTTTGAATCAGAATTGAAAAAGCTGTCAATAAGAAAAGACCTATCAAAATGGGTCCTTTATTCAATTTATTATACCCCCCCATGAAACCATGATCTTACTGTTCCACCAACATATACTTTTTTTATACCAGTAAATTTATGACAGCTCACAAAATCCTGAAAGTTTCCTCTAGTTCCTTTAAAAACTCTTTCTTACTGAAGTTGTTTTTAACAATTATTTTTAGGTCTTTTTAATGTTTTGTCTCATTGGTTTGATTACTATTAGTCTCATCACCGATTTCCTTTGGGAACTGAATCTAGTTTCTCTGTGGTGGAGTGGGCTAAGTCTACTTCTTTGATATGGCTGGGATTCTGAAGGTGAATAAATTTTCATAAGCTAGAGAATGTCTATTAGTTTGTTTTTCTTAACCAGGAGCACATTTTGAGTTAAAAAGTGATCCAGTTTGATCAAATGGATTTCCTATTTGGATGTAATATAATATAACATAACCTACAAACCTGTCAAGTTTTGGATTAGAAAATACCGTATTTTCACGACCATAAGGCGCACCGGACTAAAAGGCGCACTCTCAGTTATGTGTCCCATTTCTGTATTTAACACACACATAAGGCGCACCGGACTATAGGGCGCGTTTTTTATATACAGGTACATGTCCTCTACTACCTTTAAATACCTCTACTGCGTATTTAAAAATACAGCGGGAGCAAAACTGAGTATGACTGTGCTTTATTCATGTATTTATTACAAAGTATTAATCAAACCTGGCAGCTGGCCGTGAGACAGACACATCGCAGATGACACAGCGCTGTGGTCACTCCTAAATTAACTTAAAATCCTGAAACCTGCCGACGGAATATGTTTGCTTTTATTACCGGTATCCTGGTGCCTGCAGCTAAAATTATTTAGATGAAAAACACCTGCCAGCAGCCGCGGTGAACGAAAGGATTTCTACTGTCGGTGCACCGCTGGTATGTGGGGGTCTGAGCGCCTCCGACAGAAATAGATAATCTGGATGAACTGACTGCAATTATTAAGTTTTCAGGTGGCCTTTCTCACTTAAAAACATATTAAAACTACTTTATTCCAACTGATCACAGCAAATAGCTGCAAGATTTAGATTATTTAGATGAAAAAACACCTGCCAGCCACCGCGCTGAAGAGGAGGAGACGCGCTCAGAGGATGCTGTTGAATTAAGTTTTCAGGTAGAAAAATAGAGCGGGAGCAAACCTGAGTATGATTGTGCTTTATTCATGTATTTATTACAAAGTATTAATCAAACCCATCAAAGTCATCATCCTCTGTTATCCTCAGCATTCCTCTGAATAAAACAGCTGCGCTAAATCAGACATGCCAGTTTCCCCTTTTTCTGCGCTGTCAGTCACTTTCCGTGCAGCGCAGCTCCTCAGAAATAATGCCGGCTTTTGCAAAAGCTTGAACAACAGAGCCAGCAGACACATCTACAATCCATCCGCAAACGGTGGCGTAACTTGCACGGCGCTGCCTTCCATTTATCATGAAACTGTGGTCTCAGTCTGTCATCCATCGCTCCCATGCCGCTCGCAGCCTTACTGTGAACGGCCGCTCCACACCGATGTCAAGCGGTTGAAGTTCCTTTGTCAGACCCCCGGGATCACGGCGAGCACAGCGTTCATTTGATTCATCTTTTTTTCACATCGGCTGTGAGATGGGCACGCAGCGATGGTGATGCGTGGAAAAAAGCACCTGGTCTCCTCACATACACCTGCCTTTCATCATCTCCTCATTCATCCAGCCTTTTTCATTTGCGTTAATATCATGTCATCAGAGCGCTGTGTCTGTCTCCCAGCCAGCTCCCAGATCAGCTTCTCTGATTGGTTGATGCGGCGCGTCCAGCAGCAAAACTTCAATTTTTCCATCTGAGCAGCAGCAGCGCGTTGGCGGTGCGTCAGATGCTTAAACGCTCCCGACGTGCTGCACCAAAACGCGCTGCAGGACCTTTTGCTGCACCTATATGCGCGTCAACCATTGACTTTGCATGTAAACTCGCTGCTTCTGCTGCACCTGCTGGGTCCGGTTCACACCGATGTTGAGCGGTTGAACAGCGAGCACAGCGTTAATTTGTTTCCCCATGTTTTTCACATCAGCTGTGAGATGGGCACGCATGGAGTTACATATTAACAGCGATGGTGAGGGGTGGAAAAAAAACAGCTGGTCTCCTTACATTCAGCCACTCTTTCATCATCTCCTCAATGAGGTGGTCTCAAAAGTCGCAGTTACAACACACATAAGGCGCACCGCACCATAGGGCGCACCGCACATTTTGAGGGAAAAAAAAGACGTTTAAGTGCGCCTTATAGTCGTGAAAATACGGTATGTGAAAATTTACGACATGCGGCTGCGAGCCGTCTGACTACCCTAGTGAAGCTACAGTATCCCTTATATTTTAAGACATGTAAACAAGAAATCTAAAATAAACACTTGTCAACCAACTGCAAACTACAATAAGGTGATCAGATTTGGACTTCTGATGTTAGTGACAGTTTCATTTGGTAGAGAATACTACATATACATATACATATATATATATATATATATATATATATATATATATATATATATATATATATATATATATATATATATATATATATCATTCAGTCATTGAGAGTGTGTTTTAGTGAAATATTTGTAATTAATTGGTTATTTAAGAGAGTGGCGGCCTAGTGGTTAGGGCAAAGGGTTTGGAATCCTGAGTTGTGAGTTCGAACCCACTCCCACAGACTGCCACTCTGATTCTCTGAGCAAGTCCCTTAACCCCACACTGCTCCCCGGGCACCGCACAATGGCAGCCCAATGCTCCCCAAGGGGATGGGTTAAATGCAGAGAGTGAATTCCATTGCACTGTTCTTGTGACAGTGTAATGACAATAAAATGCTGGGGGGAAAAAAAAAAATTGTTTTTCTTAACAAGTAGATTTGTCCCAAGGTAAATATGTCCAATCTACAGTTCTGGTTCTTTCCAGTTTTCGGTTGCTTCCTTGTTCATTACAGCTGAATCACAAGACTTGTTCATGAACAGGCCTCCAGAGGCTATTCACCACCTCAAGGTCAACTGCAATGGAGCAGCTTGGAAAAAAATAAAACTATTAAGGTTAACTACTTACCTAATGGTCAATGTAATTAGTAACCCGACTGTGCAAAATGTGGTAATCATGGTTTTTTGCTGCACATCATGTAGCAGAAAGCCAGAAATGTGGACACAATAGACATCCTGGACAATGCTAAATGGTAAAGGAATTGACTACGGTTTATTATGTGCAATATTATTGCAATATTTCTTAATTTTCCGAAAATTTTTGTAAATCCTTTTCAGGATGGCTTTCTTATCCATTGACTTCTAGAGTAAGGTACCATCCTGGATGGAAGGAATTATACAAATATTTGTCTACATTTCCTAAAACTAATAGACAAGTTGATATGAGAATTTACGCCATGTTGTACAATCCAGCTCCTGGTTTTAAATTAATTAATTCAATATGAAAGCCCATTTTAAAGCAACACAGCTAACCAAGCTGTGTCAATACAGATCATGTAGCCTTCAAAGTAGCAATGTAATGAAAATTGCTTGTTGCAAAATAGTAATTTCATCCCTTATTCCACAGATGCACATTCTCAGTGAGCTCCCCCTGCGTTGTGTTTTATTTTTCTCCTTGGAGATGTGTAGACATCTCCAAGGAGAAAGGTAAGGTCCGAGGTTTCCACTCGATCAATGTGTGTTCTTAGAAACTCTGTTTCGAATTAGGATATTTTCCTGTGTTTTCCTGAAGGAATTCCTGGAAAGGTCAAGTTGACTGTTCTCCCATTAAGGTCTCAGTGCACTCATAAAGATTGTGTTCACTATCGGGATTAATCTAGGCCCTGTATTTACATGTGACAAAAACAGGCCAGTGACTGATGACATAAGGGGTTTTGGGAACTGTCAGTTGTTGGCCTATGTGTGCCTCATTCGACCTGCTCAGAGAGACTACCAGAGTAATCACCTCATGTTTCATCTGAGCTTTCCAATGGGATAAATGATCAGAATAAAACACAGGGAAACAAATTAACCACCGGTGTCAAGATTTTAATGGTTCCAATTAGTCAACTCTTTGGGGAACGCAAATAATTGAGAATGATGACGTGCCACTTCGAAACAGTAGCTTCCACCCTGTTTGTGGTGAATAAAACCAAAATGGGTAAGTCTCTAAATATGTCTCACAGACCTAACATTTTTGTAACTGGAGTTGATTAAGTAAAGTGAGCTTAGCCTGAGAGCTGTGTATTCAATCAGGCAGATCCTCCAAAATCTCCACTGCTCTGTTTTAACACTATGAAATATCCTAATGAATATTTTTTCTTTAATGAACTAATAGGTTAACTATGTTTTAAGAAGCAAAACAAAGGGGAGCCAAATAATATATAAACCAAGATGGCGCCACCTACGGTCGCCCTGGTCCTCTCGTGCGCCCTGTTTTGTCTGTTTTTGTTAGTTAATTGTGCGTCTGCGTGCTCTTACTCCCGTGAAGAGCTTCTAAACATTAGAGCTACCACTCCTAAGGATTTATTACCAGTTTTTTTAGTTTCTGCCGTGGACTCGGTCCTATTTCTGGCCAAGAGAGGAAGACGCCGTAAGAGAGGCACACGTGCCGGAGCTCTTGTGCGCCTTCGCAGACGGGGGACACGCACGCCTTTACCTGGCGTATTTCTTTCTAATGTCCGAGCTCTCAGCAACAAGATGGATGAGCTGGCGCTGCTCATGAGAAGGAACAAAGACCTTTCCTCCTCTTGTGTTTTGTGCTTCACGGAGACATGGCTCAGCGGACAGATCCCGGACAGCGCGCTACACCTGGAGGGATTTCAACTCCTCCGTGCGGATCGCAGCGCGGAGCTCTCCGGAAAAACAAAAGGCGGCGGAGTCTGCTTCTACATCAACAAGAGCTGGAGCACCGATGTGACGGTGATCTCACAACACTGCTCTCCTTCTCTGGAATATCTCTTCATTAACTGTAAACCATTTTATTCTCCGCGTGAGTTTGTTTCATTCATCCTGGCGGCTGTATACATCCCACCCGCCGCTGACGCACGTGAGGCTCAGCGCGCGCTGTCGGACCATGTCTTACATGTGGAGCGGACTTTTCCTGACTCTCTTGTTATTGTGCTTGGTGACTTTAACAAAGTAAATCTGAGTCAGGAGCTACCCAAATACAGACAGTTTATTAAATGCCCCACCAGAGAGCAGAACACTTTGGATCACTGTTACACAACAGCAAACAACGCCTATCGCGCCATCCCCCGTGCCGCCCTCGGACTATCAGATCACTTGATGGTCCATCTCATACCCACATATAGACAAAAACTGAAGCTAGCTAAGCCTGTAGTTAGCACAACTAAGATCTGGACCAGTGAGGCTGTGGAGGAGCTCCGCACGTGTCTGGAAACCACAGACTGGGAAGTGTTCAGGGCTGCTACAGATAATCTGGACGAGTACACTGACATTGTGACCTCATACATACAGTACAATGAGGAGCGCATCCTACCAACGCGCACCAGGGTGCGTTATGCAAACGACAAGCCCTGGTTCACACCTAAGCTCGGCCAGATTCCACGAGAGAAGGAGGCAGCACGCAAGACCGGGGACAGAGACAGCTACAAAGAGGTGAAATACAGGTTTAGCAGGGAGATGAGGAAGGCTAAATCTGTGTATGCAAATCGCCTCCAGCAGCAGTTCTCTGCCAATGACTCTGCCACAGTGTGGAGGGGCCTCAGGGCTATTACCAACTACAAGCCCAAAGCCCCCCGAGCTCTGAATGACCGGGCACTGTGTGAAAGACTGAATACACACTACTGCCGTTTCGACTGTCCCAGAGCCGTTAGCACCTCTCTGGTCTCTCCAGCCACCCCCTCCTCCCCCAACACAATTGAGGCCACTCCATCAAAGGCCCCCTCAATCCACCCCTTGTCCCCCCCTGCCCTCTGCATCCTGGAGCAGGACGTGCACAGACAGTTTCTGAAGCTGAACACCCGTAAAGCTGCTGGCCCTGACGGCGTTTCTCCCTCCACCCTGAAACACTGTGCCAGCGAACTGTCTCCTGTCTTCACGGACATTTTTAACATCTCCTTGGAGTCATGCCATGTGCCGGGCTGCTTCAAATCCTCCACCATTGTTCCTGTCCCGAAGAAACCAAGGATCACAGGACTAAATGACTACAGGCCGGTGGCGCTGACGTCTGTGGTCATGAAGTCCTTTGAGCGATTGGTTCTGCAACACCTAAAATCCATCACCGCCCCCCTCCTGGACCCGCTGCAGTTCGCCTACAGAGCCAACAGGTCCGTAGACGACGCAGTCAACCTGGCCCTCCACTTCATCCTGCAGCATCTGGACTCCCCAGGAACCTACGCCAGGATCCTGTTCGTGGACTTCAGCTCTGCCTTCAACTCCATCCTCCCGGGTCTGCTCCAGGACAAGCTGTACCAGCTCAACGTGCCCAGCTCCCTCTGCAGGTGGATTACTGACTTCCTGACGGACCGGAGACAGCACGTGCGGCTGGGAACAACTGTCTCGGACACACGGACCATCAACACCGGATCCCCCCAGGGCTGTGTCCTTTCCCCCTGGCTTTTCTCCCTGTACACCAACTGCTGCACCTCTAGCCATCAGTCCGTGAAACTGATCAAGTTTGCGGACGACACCACCCTCATCGGGCTCATCTCGGACGGTGATGAGTCTGCCTACAGGAGGGAGGTGGACCGGCTGGTGTCCTGGTGCAGCAGCAACAACCTGGATCTGAACACCCAAAAGACAGTGGAGATGATCGTGGACTTTAGAAAGGTCACAGCCCCACCGTCCCCCCTTGCCCTCACAGACAGCCCTACCCCCATCTCCAACGTGGAGTCCTTCCGCTTCCTGGGCACCACCATCACCCAGGACCTCAAGTGGGAGCCGACCATCAGCTCCCTCGTCAAGAAGGCCCAGCAGAGGATGTTCTTTCTGCGGCAGCTGAGGAAACTTAAGCTGCCAACCCGGATGTTGGTGCAGTTTTACACCTCCATCATTGAGTCCATCCTCACCTCCTCCATCACCGTGTGGTACACTGGCGCCACCGCCAGGGACAGATACCAACTGCAGCGCATTGTGCGCTCCGCTGAGAAGGTGATCGGCTGTAAGCTGCCATCACTCCAGGACCTGTATGTCTCCAGGACCAGGAGACGTGCAGGTCGCATAACAGCCGACCCTTCTCACCCTGGACACAGACTGTTTGAACCTCTCCCCTCAGGGAGGAGGCTACGGTCCATACGGACCAGAACCTCCCGCCATAAAAACAGCTTCTTCCGCTCTGCCATAAGACTCATGAACACTATATGTCAGACTCCATAACCTGCCCATGCCATTCACACTGCTGTATGCAGTGTGAATGGCATGCACTATCTTGCACTATCTTGTACATTTTACTTTTTATATTTATCCATATTTTTATCTTAAGTGTATATATTAGTATATTTTTTGCATGCCTTATACCCTAGTGTTTTTAGAGATTTTTATAATTTTATTTACTATTTCATATATGTTTAATGTTGCACGACTGTACCACAAAAATTTCCTAGTTGTGAACCTCTTCACTAACAATGGCAATAAACCCGATTCTGATTCTGATTCTGAAAATAATACTGGATAAATTATGAGCTGCAGCTGATCATGATTTTTTTTTTTACTTAAATACTATGAAGAGAAAATGTTATTGCTTAAAGTTTGCTTTTCTATAGTTCATGACATGTAATTGAGTTTCTCAATTTATCCTCATTTTCTTTTTCTTTTGTCTCAAATGTTTCTCATGTGTTTCCTAAAATTAACTTAGAGAAATAAGGTAAAGTTAACTTTACAGTACAGAAACCATAAATAAGGGTTTAATGAAGATACCATGCAAAACAGAAATTTACACATTGACACTCATTCATCCAAAAACATTCTTGCCACTCACACATCAGCATGGCAGGCCACACAGTACCCACAGCCACCCTGGGGCTCCCTGACAGAAGAGAAGCTGGCGTACACTTGCGCCGCTGGACCCCCAGACCACCATCGCTTCTCTTCCCATACATTTGAAATTATTTACATAATGACATTTCAATCCGGAGCCAGGGCCCCAACCGGAGGGTTGTGGTTTGGACCCATGGCCTCCGATTGCAGGGCATCCGACACCGCTGTTGTCCAAACATGCGATAGTGAAAGAATAAGCTGTATATGTAAGTTGAGAGACTGGATAAACTTTGGCAATCAAAATTTATCAAAAAATGGAAATATCTCTTTGTAGCCAAGAATTCAGCATGCATTTTCTTTATGACAGGCAAAATATTCAAATTTTCTTTTGTCTTATGATCCTTTATAGTCAAACCTAAATATTTTATTTTTTCTTTTACTGGAATCCCATATAAGGTGCTTTTTTGATAATCATGACATTAAATCACTTTAAATGTAGGTATAATTCAGAGGCTCTAGAAAACCTTTTTATCTTATTTTTATCTTATTTTGTCTTTCAGATAAATAGTGGTAGCATTAGTGAGCTTAGTTATCATAAGAGGATAACCAAATACATTTCATGGCTCAATATATTGGATACTCTTAAAAGCTAGAGCCAATAGCTCTGTAGGTAAAATAAATAAAGGAGAGCAGAGACAACCGTTTTGGATTCTCCGCTTCAGTTCAAGTCTTGGTTGTTCCTTCAGAGAGAGGGAGAATGAAATATTAATATCTTTATAAATCAGAGTAATCACTTTTATAAAACTTTCTCCAAAGCCAAAACATAATTATAAAGGGATTCTCCATAGAGTCAAAAGCTTTGTTGAAATCTGAATATAAAACAAAACCTTTATCTTCAATAAACAAATTATAGTCTATTAAGTCAAGAACCAAACTAATATTATTGAATATAGACCAATCCATAATAAATCCTGATCAATCATTTGTGATCTATATTCAGTAAGTTATTGGCCTCAGATTATTGACATATTTGTTTGTCTTTTCCTTGCTCGTAGTTGGCATTAAATAATATTTTCCAATACATTATTTTAAGATAATATGAGACGATAATCATTTGAAGTCAGTCCAGAAAACTTTATAAAAATTGCAACATCAAATTCTTCAATTTTTATTTCAGACTTACATAACGTTGTAAATATGGAGTCAATTCTACGAATGTTGTCTTTAATGCTTTCCAACAAGGATATTAAAGCTGTGATGAGAGTAGACTGAGTTCACAAGGAGAGTACTCTGAATAATCTGCTTGGGATCACAGTGATCAAAAAGTTGAGGAAGACTAATAAGAATATTTTAGCTTGTTGAGATATTTTCTGAATTTTAAAATGAAACTAAATCAAGCTTTAGTACATCTTATTACTTCAGAAGAAAAACTCAGACACAGGAGAAATAAATCTTAGTCTCCTTTTGGTGTCTAGAAGTTGTCTAGGAGTACATGAAACATTTTGGAGAACTCATTTCATGTTTTTTTCCTCTGTGATACCAATGTTTTTAGAGCCATGGTCTTAAAACAGAAAAAAATGGGTTAATCTTACTGTTCCTGTAGTTTAAATCTATTTCATCAAGTACTAAAAAGATTTATGGAAAGACTGGATTTGAAAACTAGCCCAGAAAATTAATGGTTTGGATGTATTTTTGATTGTGACAGCCAAGGTATGAAAACTAAGGAAAAACAAAATCATGTCACATAAATGGAAATTTTTACCACGTTCTGAAAGCATCTTGCTTGAAAGCAGATTGAATTCCTGGACTTTATTGGAGGAAAGGTTCAATCAAGAGCAAAGTTTTGGAAAATGTATGAACGGAACTTGTAGCTTCGAGAACAAAGTGTTGCGGGGATTGTAGCAAATAGGGGCAGATTTAAAATAAATAATTTAATCAGTGACATATTTTTGTTTTACGCACTTCTGAGGGTCTCTTGCAATGTTTCAGATATGTCTTCCCTACCCAATGGAAGTAATATTGTCTAAATCCACCAGTGTAAATATTGCATACTCATATATATATATATATATATATATATATATATATATATATATATATATATATATATATATATATATATATATATATATATATATATATATATATATATATTTTTTTTGTGATCATTTCAGTGAAGTCTAAAGTTAAATATTAATATCAGGGTTGGTGGATATTGTTATTGACCCAAATGCAGAGTATAGGAGGCAGGGATGATTATTGCAGTTTTAATGGTGAGGTAGATGGTACAAAAACATAAATCCAAAAATAACAGACTGGGCACTAAGGAAACGAAAAAAAACTACAAAAGCTCAGGAGAAAAAGCCAAAAAGAAATGAAGAAAATCCAGCACTGAGGAACTGCAAAGGAGGAGTAAATATATGGGAGACAGAACAAGGAGTGGAGTAATCAGTTAACTGGAAGCAGGTGTGAACAGAAGCAGCTAGAAAGTAGCTAAGGGGAAACGAAACGGGCACTAGGAGGCAACAAAGAGTGACCAGAGAAAACGGTCACTATGGTTTAACGGTAACTAGAAACTTAAATAAGGCTAAAAGGGAATAAAATTAATGACTGCAAAATAAGGAATAACCAAGGGGGAAACTAGAAGATAAGAGAAGGAGCTGGAGATAATTGAAGCTATGGAAAAAAATAACCTAAGAATCAAATAATAACTAAAACTAGACCAAGGAATAAAAAAATGCTAAACTGCTGAAAATATATGACAAGACAGAGTAAAAATAACAATTCAAAAACGGTATAAATCTTGACAATGCAGAATCACATAAAATAAAGCATAACTGAGAACCCAAAATGAAAATTTACACAGAACCAAAAAGTCCAAAATGGCAGATCATGACAATTAAACTACATTGCTCTATCATAATATTAGATCATGCTGTACATGTTGGGAAATATTGTATGTAAATAATGCAAATTTCTGCTATTTCATTTTATGATAAAATACATGCATTATATATATATATATATATATATATATATATATATATATATATATATATATATATATATATATATATATATATATATATATATATATATATATATATATATATATATATATATATATATATATATATATATATTATTTTATTTTTTTATATTTTTTAAAGATTGTTAGCATATTACCTTTAAAAAATATGGCCTGAATTCAGTGGCAGCTGCTGCTCTCTGAAACAGGGGAGGCTTGATGTTGTTAATTAAATCCAAACGGCACATATTGCATTAACAGGTGTTTAAACACATAAAAAAACATTGCTATAACTGATGAAAATAGCTGTTGTGAAGCGCTCTGAAATAATAAACTCCAGAAACCACACTAAGAGGTCAGAACAAGATGACTGCTCTGACTGAATTATCCCTTTTTCCTCTCAACTCATAAGGGAAACCTCCTCACTGTCTGGCCACTGTCAGTTAAAAATCCTAAAGTATGTTTGTCGATCAACATTGAGAATCCAGCTTCTCAAACCGCCCCTCCCTGCTTCATTGACCCTCTAAGAAGTTTCACCATACTGGAAGTGGTGTATTTTGGCCTTTATCCAATCAGGGCTCTACCTTCTCGCTACTTACCTCGATAGTCTGAGGCTTCAACCTCAACAGGGAATTCTCATAGAGACTTACTGGTAGCGTCTTGCAGCTCCAGAGTGATGGGAGATCGGGGCAAAGAGCGGAATAAACAGCTGATGAATACACAACATACTCATGAAATCAGGTTCATTTTAGTGCATATTTAATGCAGTTTAATTAATACATTTATGAAGTTTGACAATGCATATGTTACCAATAATTGTAAAAAAAAAAAATTAAATGGGAGGTTTAGCTTCCCTAGTATTGAAATCGGCACTGCCTGATTCAGATCACATAAAGAGATACAATTTCATGTAACATTAAAGCAGCTTGCTGATTCTGATTTTAATATTTCAATAACATTTGCTTAATGGCAGCAGGTCACAAAGTTCATGGAGAGTGTGAGGATTCTAACAATGTTTAGAGGCCTAGTTCCTTTTGGTGAGGCAATATCTTATTCTCTCCACAACAATTCTATAAGTTGTGAGGAGAATGATGCCTCGTTGTATAGATCCTGTCATCTTCTCAGCCTGTGATCAAGCATAAATAGAAAACATTCTAGTCAGTTCTTTAATTCCAACCATGACAGACCCAATGGGTATTATCTTGTGGAACAGAATGGCTTTCATTTACGACACAGGATTTTGATTTTGAACACAGGATGCAGGGATGACAGGCTCTCTGTGAATGAGGGGTTAGGTGTGATAATTGATTCATTTTACAAGAAAGAGTCAGGTTCTTGTTCGACCTGTTTAAAAATTATGGATTACTATTCTACAGTAAAACTATGTTTTACTTAAACTAAGCTTTAAAGAGACGATTGCAGTTTTTTTTCTTTTGCAAACTAAGTTTTGTCTAATGCAGTGTTTGTTAATGCTGATCATCAAAGTACTCTGGCCTACATGTTTTAGGGGCTTTCCTGCTTTCATATTCCAGACCTTAATGAAATTGCAGCTTTTGATGACTGCCAAGGTGGTAATGCAATGTTTTGAATCAGGTATGCTTAAGAAATCCTGGTCTAATGGATCATATTTGAAAAGCTAATTTAGGATTTGAAGTGTTGTGGCCACCATAATGATTTAAATGTACCAATAAGAGTGTCATTTCTTAATGGTAGCTTTAAAAACTGCTTTTTTTTTTAACAAGTTGCGTCATTTGACATCATGTAGGTGAGTCAAATAGTTGGAGCTTCTTCACTTTCTGTGTGGAGATAAGTTTGTTATCAGGCAGAGTGAATGTGTAATTGAATTTGTTGGAAGTTTGAGACTGTGTTTATTGATCATTAACATGGTCAACTGTTGCGTTTGTGAGGGCTGCATCAACTCTGTTAAATTATGCTGAAATGAATGATACGTGTTTCCTCAGGGGGCCTGAGATACCACCGGTGTTGGAAATTCTTGTACTATAGTGCAAACCTTGTCTTAAAGTCATGCTGGTAACAAATTAAGCTGATTTTCATTTCGTTTTACTAACAATGGCCCCAGGGCAATGGATATGCATGGATGTTTAAGATTTATTTTTTTGTTATTCCAAATCCTAATGACACTAGAAGTTTTAACCCACAATTTAGTTAGATTAGATTACAAAAGAAACATGCACAACAGCATTAGTATAAATGCTGCTTTCCATCTATCCCAGTGCTTCCCACAAAGCAAGCAATTTCAAACAAAAAATGCAACATCTAATATTTGTATTTAATTTTAAAAAGTCTGTTTTTTATCAAATGGATGAAAAAAACTGTGCTTGCAAACTTCCTGTTTAGTAATTTCCGTAACAACAATTTGCACCTTTACAGTATTAGAATGAAATCACGCATCTGAAACAGGGCACTGTCTTTTTTGAGGACAGATGGAATTGGCTGTCAGCTGGGTTTTGTTATCCTTTTTACTAATTACTATTAGTAATTACTATTATTTATAAATCCTTATCAAAGATTTGCTTCTGGGTAAAAACCATTTCCCATTGTGCTGATGGCATAAAGATGATCACCAAATGCCTTAACACAGACAGGAGATAAAAGTACAATCTAAAAAACTTCCCCAAATATAGAAAAACAGGAAGTATAAATAGAGAAAACAGTGACTAATGAATGAGGCAGGTATGTTGCTATATGAAGGTGTTTAAATGGGGACATGCAAGAGACTGTAGTCAAAACAAAACTCAGCATAATCAAAACTAAGGCAAAACAGAACAAAATAGTATTAAAAAGTAATCTTTAAATCTAACATTCTGAAACTTAGAAATCTGAAGTATTGCAACTAAACATGTCAGGATGGGTGATAAAGTTACAACTTTATAACATTTACATAGTAGTACATAGTTGTAATGTTCTTTGCATAAGATTCTTTGTGACATTTTTGCATAGCATGTCTTTCAACGTCTTCAAACTTGGAAACAAAGTCCAGTGGATTGTTTTTTGAATTTTTTGGAAAAACAATTTGATATCAGTGCAGTTTTAAATGTGAGATGATGACCCTGAAATAGCACCTCTCGTCCACCTGCTATCCCAAACATAACTACAGCACACGTAATCAAATATGTATTAAAGTTTTGTATATAAGTATGCAGTTTAAGTTTAAGCAGTCTTAGGTAAAGCTAAAGATGACCAAAAACGGTCAAGATTTAGAACAAATAGAAAAAATCTCTTAAATTTAACATCTCACCTGAAGCTGCTAATCTAATAACAGTTTCAGTATTATCAAAAACAGTTCCAACTCCCTGTTGAAAAGACATGCTAGTGAATGACAGGAAATTAGTAGACTGACATCTTTTATTGGTTTGTGTGCATGAGACACGTTGTATTCAGTGCTGCACAAAGATCTTAATATCTTGAGATAGTTGGAGAGAATTGAGTATGGTTATGGATGTTTTTACCATATCATTATTATGAATACATTTTGTTAAAGAGATAACACATGAAATTACCATGTCTACCTCAGGTGTAATAAAGCAGCTATTATTTGCACATCTTTTTGCTTTGGTATTGCCCTTTAACTTTTTATAGATTTATTAATGAATATTAAATACGTTATTAGCTCTTTGACATGCATCGTTAGTCCTTAAAGAGCTTATTATTTACCATCTTTTTTTTTGCAAAAATGTATGAAAATATTTCCAGAAGTTGTTTTCATATTGAATTTTTTAAAAGTGTTAGGTCATTACTGCAGTATTTAACAGTCACTAACAGCACATGTCTATTGTCAGTTTGTATACAGAGTGTAAACAAAATTACGATAAAAGTTGTCTAAGTCTAAGACATGTGGCGTTAGTGACTATTAAATATTGCTAACAGTGCACGTCTTAGACTCGGGGGAGCATGTGGGAGTCATAAAGGCAAAACAGAGGTAAAAACGCAAACATATAAAAATGATAAATAAAGAGGAAAGAAAAAACTAAGACATTAAGAAAAAAGAAATGAGAACTGGGATTTATGAGATTTAGAAAACACTGATAAATAAGTACTAATGGGACATGGAGTAATGCATAGCTATATCGGTACGCTTCTCTGGTCTTGACAGCTTGCCATTTCTTCAATCTATCAGTTTAGACATGCTGTAATTATTTGGCAAATCAAAAGCAGTCATTTCTAATATATGAAAACCCATTTATGTGAAATAATATCCCCTATTTACAAAAGATACTGCACATTAAAGAGCTGTAATGTGAATGCCTGTTCTCTACAAAGAAACAGCTAGCATGGAGCAATGTATATGGCCAGGACTGCAGAGAATCCAGTTGAGCTTTGTTATTGATTCCCATAAAATATGTTCACCCACATCAGGTTTAAAGCTAAACCTTGACTAAGACTTTCACCTTGTGATCCCCAGCAAGCTGTCGGTTCTCCATCTTTTTCTCTTTTACCCCACCATGGTTTATTCAGCTCAAAGCTACATTAAACAGAGGGCAGAAGATGCCCTGTCTTGTCTCAGCATGGCCCCCACAGCTTGTTTTGAAGAACAAAGAGGTATCAGGAGGGGCAAAAAGGTTTTCCTGAAAGACAGATAGCAAGTATACGTCAACCTGATAAGCCAAATGTGAGTTCTGCCTGCGATATCTTGTATTTATATCCCAGAGTGTTTTCTTACCTACATACACAGCTTGAGAACTGTCGGGTTTAAGACAAGCCAAAAAAAATAATAAAAAAACAACATAAAAAAAGAATGAGACAAGAACAAAAAAGAGGAAAGAGACTTAATACACCAAAACACAGCAAACTGCAGCTGCTGTTGAAGGTGGACAGCTGCTTGAGAACGATAGAACGTTGGTGTAACTCATCGTCTTTCTGCTCACGGCTGCGGTTAATTATTCACCCGGGTTGTTCTGCAGAGATGAACTGAGGGGCTCTGGGATAAAGGCACTGGAGGAGGAAGATGAAATTATAAAATCCTAATGATGGGACTTTGGCTGAATGGTAATTTCTTAAATTGATTTTGAAGAGGTGCCCAGAAAGAACCAGCATGAGGTATAAGGGGAAGGATTCCCTGTTCTCTTGCTCTATACTATTATTTTTCTGTTATGCTGGACTTGTTCCAGCCTTCTTAACCTCTGGCCTAAACTTCCTTTCATCTCATGCTATCGCTAAATCTCTACAGTACATGTCTTGCCTATCTCTTATACTTAACCTCAGCAAGCTTTTATTCCTTCTTTCCCCCACATGTCTAGAAATCAATAGGATTACCCTATTAACTGGAACATATTTATTTCTCAATTATAGATCTTCCAGATGTTCCGGCAAGCTGAGTCTACTCTGGACCTTTATTTAAAAAAATCTTCTTTCAGCATTTGATGATTGAGAGAGCAAAGCTTCTTTTTTTAATTTTGGCATATATATTTGCTGTGATGCCACATGAATGAGAGAAGCCATGTAGGTTCCTTATACAGATGCAGTCGGTAAAGAGAAATGAGAGGTGCTCTGAAATCCACTGGTAGAGGGCTATGTTAAATTTAGAGGCAATAAAACACAGTTGACCAGAACCATTAGATGACATGGTACCACATTCATAACAGATTTTGAAAACTGGACACCAGACCTCAGGCAGTTTGTATGCTGTGTGGCCGCTCCAGGAGGATTGACCCCAGCTCTAGTCCACTTATTGTGGATCTCCCCCATAGTCTTGAATTGGTTTTGCAAACCAGTCTTTAAAGGTCTTTGGTTACCCTTGTTTCTTCTACACAATTTTCTACCACACTGTTTTCTTTAATGGAACATTGTCAATATGCCTGTATAGAGCTGTTAGGGAAACGCTAGCTTTTTAAAAATGGCCGTTCTGTACATACCCTAATTGTGAGTGGTCAAATCAAATCCACAGTTTTCCATACGTAGACTCTCCGCATAAATACTCCTATTTTTATTGCTCATGGAGCCATGTAGTGAAACAAGTTGTCAAAAAAAGAAAAAAAAAGAAGAAAACGCTTTATGTCTTGCTTTGAATATTTGGTTGTCTGGTCAACTTTAAGTACTAATCTCTGACAACAAAGCGACAGAAAAGTAACACCAAGTTGGTAAGGACCTCTGTTCTATATAAAGCATGATCAAGAAGGAAGAAGATGAAGAACATTTTTATTAAAGCTTTTAATGAAACCACTTCATGATTTATTATAAAAAAAATGTTTGTCCCTTTTGTTTGCATGGTTAACATTGTGAATCCATAGAAAATAGCCATGATCATTGGGAACTAGCCTACATATAATGTTTAGTTCAGCCTGAGTTATGCTGTTCCTCCTTTTTTTGACAATTTGTAAACTAACTTTTTCATGCAGAATCTAGTAAATTACTGGAATATGTTTGTAATGGTTGTAACCTATGTTGTATTTTTTCACAAAAAGACCCAGGCAAAATAGGAGAGCCTATCAATATAATTGTGCATGTGGTTAAGAGTCAAGCCCTGGGTGCATAGTGATGAAATCCCGAAGCCAGCCCATTTATGAGGTTGAATACACTTAAGCATTATTAATGCTAAATGAATCGTGATTTGGTTTAAAACTTCAGTAAATCTGTGCTTGAGCTGCCTGGCCAGTGGATGACATTTCACTCATTCACACTCTGAATACAATTAAAGTTTGCCCCTGGAACTTGAGTAGCCTTATTGCATTTTATTGCTGCTAATGAGATGTTTTTCTTCTAATATCAGTGCAGCCAGATTCAAAACTCTGACATCACTTAAATATATTTGAAATAATTCAGTTAGTTGGTTCTGAACTGGCGTCAACACTTATTCGTTAAATTCCGTAAGATGTGATAGCCAAAGACAGCCACAGTAATAACGTTAGCTGACCCAAATGCATGGCTCAAATGCCCATATGCATTCAAGCATTAAAAAAATCTACTTAATCTCCTATGTTCAGTGAACTTTATGAGTTTTTTTTTAATTGTTTTTGTTTTAATGCATAGCAATATTTTCAAAAGAATGCTTAGATCACTAAAAGCTGATTAAAACATTAATGTGAGGTGAATGAATTCATATTGAGTACATCACTTACTGTTTAACTGCATGACTGATTGGATACAACAGATTATATAATAAATGTTCATTTAAAAAGGAACCATTACATATTTAAATAACACTACAATATTTGTAGTTTGTTTCAGTTAATATAGTTTTATTAGTGCACCATTCACCAAAGCTGCATGTTTTAGCCTTTATGTATAATGTTATGAGGCATAAAATTAATATTGCATATTATCTTGAAAATAATTCCCATTGTTTAACCTGGTGGTTACAGTATCATACAACATGTTCTTCTTTAGTATGAATATGGAAACTTCTCAGGGTGACAATAAAATGATATGATCAAACAATTTATTTGTGAAAATAGGCTACTTTTATTAATTATGACTGATTTTTGCACATTTTGCAAACAAACATGGACAAAAATGCCAGTTTGTATAATAAGTACAAACAAACTTTAAATGACATGTTACTGTAATGGAGGCATTTACTTAGCGAGGCAGGAAAAATGTTTCACTTGCAAAAATGTTGACAAGCATGTACTGTTTTTTCACATGCTAATTGTACAATACAATGTGCTTGTCAGTCACATAAAACAAAAAACAAAAACTGACTGAAGTTTGTTGTTAAGATATAATAATGTGAGAATATTCCAATGGTATGTTTGCTAGCGTTGAAAACTCTTCATTTTTCCCGCTCCAAACATGCCTTCTTTTCTATTAACTGTCTTTTCCACCTTTTTCATTTTTTCCCATCAACTGTGACACATTGCTGTCCTGGCCAGGCCAGTTATGCTATAGTGCCCACAGTGGGCTGCAGAGGAGAGCACAGTGATTGACGGAGATAAGGCCTCTAATTAAGGGAGTGATGGGGGGGGGGTCTGGTGGGGGCTCAGCTTTCTGGGAGACAGAGACAGAAGAAACAGAGACACATTGAGAGTGCCCAACCCAACAGCAATTAGACACACATCTGCTATCAGCAATCAGCTTGCTGTCCCTGGAATAGGGAGACTTTCTGAAGCAAGTTACCTGCCAATGTCATTCATTGTCCTTTTTCCCTTCACTTGTACAACCTGCTTGCAAGCCCTCCTGATGGATTGACAAGATTGGTTGGGCTATGCAGTCACAAACACACTGTGAAAAGAAAGGACTTTTTGCAGTTTCTTGAAAGATGCAAGAGGACTACTAACTCCAGCTTATACTGCACTCTGCACACTCATGCAGAACTAAGATGTATCTCGTGTTAGATGCTTTAAAGTATGGATATGCAAGCTCGAACATACTGCAGGATATAAATGAGATTAATGTACACACAAACAAAAAGGGACAAAAAACCTCTTTTAAACTGCCTTATATACACAAACCCGACATATCATTAGCATGCACAATCCTGTCTCGGTTCCCCTGCGGCAGGCTTTGAATTTACAGTGTGAGAGCACAATCAGCCTGTGGAGGTTTTACAGTCAGGGGGTAAATGTCATCATCTCTGCACCAAGTTTTACGACTCTAATCTGGCTTGCTAATACACACCTCGCACCAACAAGCATGTCCAAAGTGGAATAATAGTACATTATGACACACAAGAGCATATATCACCACAGTTCTTTGAATCTTAAGTATGATAACGTATTGGGAGAATGTATAGGCCAATATGTCTTCAGCCTAATTCCAAGCATAGGAACGATTTGAATATTCATTTGGATAATTTACACCAAGAAAGGTAAAGGCTAGGTGATATTTAATGTGATAAATAAGTCATACAAGTAGTCTTAAATTAAAACTGCTTTTGCAACAGGAGAGAGGGATGTAACCTTGGATAGAGTAAGCTTATATTTCTGGTAGAGAAAATACGAAGAATAGATACTCCAGGAGAAAGAGAGGACAAGCCAGTTACACACAGTCCTTTACTAAAGAGATTTCTCAATAGTCATCCACTCAAAAGGCGAATTAGTTTAGGACCAGGAATAATCCATGTCCGTGAAAGTGGCTACAAGAGTGTTTCCCAGCAGGGAACCTGGTTTTCATTGTAGCCTTGATCTTAAGTAGTACGCCCAAGTCTGAGCGAGACTCATTTACCTCAGAAACAAAGGTGTTCAGCTTTAACAAGATCTGTGAAACATGGCAATAGGTTTCCGGTTTTAAACCAAATTATTTCTCCATTTTAAAATCAAGCAGTTATACTTGAACATAATAAGATATTGTTTCCTGGGATAAATCCACAGATTATTCTTAAAATGGTTCAGTATTTTAAAAAAATGTAATAATTGCAGTTGTATAAAGTTTATAATCTTAATAGCTGTTTAGTATTTGAACAGTTCAGAGAAGAGAGGTGTGCGGCAATAAGGTGATCCCCCTTTTTAATTACTTGTGCCATTGGTTTGATGATAGTAGTTAATAAAATATATGGTAAGAAAATGAATAATCTTTAAAAAGGTTCAGAGAAAACAATTTGATGTGCTGAATACTCTGTAACTGTTCCTAGCCAATTGGTTAAGACACTTAGAGAGCTTCTCAATTTTCCTCTCTATTCCCTGTGGGGGCAGGGGGAAGTGTTCCCTCTCAGAAGGCCTGTAGATGAGGATGGTAGTAGGAAGAAATGTTATTTTAGCTTCCTCAGTGGTCTCCCTCAACAACAAGAGGTTACCAGAGATCACTGTAACGAATTTAGGAATATCCACTCTCTAAAATAGGTCTCCTAAAGCTGAGGGTTATATGCACAGGCTAAAACCTCTGAAAAGCAAATATCATCTCTTTAGGTTTGTCTTAGATTTATGGACATATTGCTTTAAAGTCCTGTTCAATCATCACTCTAATTTCTCTTTAGATTCAAAGCTTCTCTTTTGAAATAAACCAAACCTTGCTGATACCGGATTTTTTTTTAAACAAAGACGTGTTGACTGCAAATCTCCTGTTTCACCATGGCTAACCGGTGCTGTCATGATTTTATCTAAAGCTCTGATGACCCACATGCAGAAGACCAAACAGAGAGACCAGGGAAAAGTTTAACAGGTTTTATTGAGATGAGTCCAGTGCTGCTCTGAACACTGTTGAAACGGAACTGGAAAGTGAAGGGGAACATACTGCGGTTAGTTCAGGCACAGTGGGAATTTAGTGTCTTTGATTTGAAGAAGGGGATTAAGGTTGCGTACTCACGTTTCCAGGAAAAGGTGTCTCTTGTTGAATCCGGTCATTGTGGGTTGTTCCAGTAAATGTCTTGCTCGTTGGAGGGGGGACAGGGTTTACCCAGATTGTGGTTTTTCCTTGGTGAACGGAGAAGCTGAATGCCACTTAGATTTCCTGCGGTATTTGAACGGGTTATTGTGGAGATGAATCCCCAGCTCAGAGAGACGCCCAAACGATCCTTGGGGAAAAAGTTGATCCAAACCACAAACTTGAATCCTCAGCTCAGTTTGGTGCTCAGAGAATCCCTCCAAGGGGGAGAAGGTCCAAAACATTCAGTTTGCAGGATTACTTCCTGCCGAGAGGCAAAGACAAAAACTGCAAGGTTAAAACTCTGGTAGACAAAAACTCAGCTTGACTCAGCAAAACTCAGCTTGGCTAGAGTAGGCAAAACTGGCAAACACTCTGGCGTCGAGGTAGTGGCAGTCAGCATCTTAAGAGTCCTCCGTTAATGAGGTAACCATCCGCAGGTGTGTGAGGAGGCCAACCAGAAACAGGCGCCGCCTGGTGGTGGAGGGAAGACAAACAAAAGCACAACCCACACAAACTGGATTCCTAACAGGTGCTATGTATTGAGATCTGGTAGTGAAGGCTAATGAAGGCTATAGAACTACATTTTGAAGAAACTGAGATAATTTCAACTGCCCTACATTGTACCTTTAATACAATATCTATTGCAAGTATCCATCATAAATGGGTATATGCTGAAAATAATAAAGGATAATGCATATCTTGTGTTATATTGGGAAATTCTACAAAAATCTAATAATAACATCTATAAATCATAGCTTAAATTAGGACTCATTGGATGGGGCAGAGCTGTTATCATGTAATACGATGTACTCTGTGAACAATACCTTGTATCTCCTGTTCTTTAATCTGGTTCAACATTTTAAAATTGTCATATGATTTTTAAAACTTAAGAGGCACCAAACACAATGAAATTCAAGGATAAAACAGTTTTGGTCTTACAGAGTTCTTACCAGCCACGACAGACGCATCGCACCTGGTTTCCCAAAGAAAATTTTGCTTTTAGCAAAAAACTCTCACCCATTCTATACAGATTAAAACATTTTTTTGTATAGTTTTAAGTCTGTATCAATGAAGATTAGAGTTAGTCAGGTACCAATGTATAGGTGCAGGTATGGAATAAAACTGCATCATTTAACAGGAACAGAAAAAATCATAACATTAAGGAAAATTATTGCGTATATTTTATTTTTTTTTTTAATCTGCATCTCATTGAACAAAATAATTCCAGTATGACTGGATAATAACTGTTTCATAAGCAACAAGGCAGCAAACACATCATTAAAGAGTGTAAAGAAAGATGTGTTGCACTGGTAGAAAGAAAAAATATTCCCAAACCTAGCAATTATTATGCAAACTGTGCTTCCCATTTCAGTCATCGAGCCCAGCTAGAGCAAGGGAGAATGCAGCTTAAAGCAGCCAGTGACTGTGGACGATATTCTTTTTCTACACAGCAAACTTCAAAGCAAGGCCTACATATCAGTGAGTAAACATAATAGCTAATAAAATAAACAGTGATATTGGAATGAGATAATTCACTCATGAAATAAATATATATTCTCAATCAGTTTTTTATTTAATTTGAATACTCTCTTTGTTTAATACAAAATCAAACAGAGGCTTTCTTTAACTGTTGTTTCATGTTCATGTCGCTGTGAATGTGTACAGTATTTCCGTAAAAGACACAAAAAAAAACAAACGACCCTTTTGGCATTGGGAGGGCCATCTATTCATCTGTGAGGGCATTGCACATGTGAGCATCAGGAAATGTGTTATCTCCTCTGTCATAACTATAATATTCGGCTGAGACTTCCAAAATAAAGCACTTTTTGAATAATAGCAACCAGGTCTCGGTTATGTGCTCCACAGGTGCAAATGGATAGTGTGAGATCAGAGGGGCCTTGATGTTCGACCAAGCAGACAGATCCAATTAATCAATTAGTACACCAAACATGGTAGCAAGTTGGAATGGAATGGTTTTGACAGCAGGGATTTATCAGTTGAAAAAAACACATTTATATTGTTAATATATGGTTTATAAAAGGTGAGATTGTTGACAAATTTCAGTTGTTAGAGATTGTTATCGTATAAACGTTATTTAGCTTTTCTTAAACCCAAAAAGGAATCTGGGTACTCTTCAGAGTGACAACTTCAATGCACCAAGTGACATTATAAAACAAGTTACATTTTTCACCTATTATGTTGAGATGATGGAGTTAAACATTTTTCATTCTTTAAAGGGGAAGAAAATACTTCATAATCCCAGCTGTAGCCTACCTGATTGGAACTGGGATTCAGGGATGGCATCCTACATACCTCAGTTGTCACATGGTTTATTCTATCGTCTTACAGTAGTGCTGTCTACCCATTCTCCTCAGACCTATACAAGAAATACAGTTGCAAAATGTGTTGGCCCCAGATATCTACTCTCTTAATTAGCTAAGGGATTATCTAATAGAAGACTCACTTACCAAAATATTTGATACCTGTAATCCTTAACCTTGAGATAATTTTGCCACAGGTTCTAAACGACAATGATACAGTTGTGCATCTTTGATGCTAGAGGAGGCTTCCAAAGGCACTCAGCGTAGGTCAAATGAGTTTTTTTTTTTTTTTAAATAAGACAAAAATCAGAACACCAGCTACTGTATGTTGAGTGAGAGACACAAAAGTGGAAAGAAGAAGAGGAATCTGAGCTCAAGGACAGAAATGAGACGACCAGAGCCCTTCCCTCTTGTGAATACATTTATTATCAGACCAAGAAAGCAGCCTCAAGACTCCTAAGTACATTTGCTCTTTATGCAAACAGAAGTTCTTTTTTGATTTGCACTGTTTTATATGTATATTCATTTCATTTTGTCTTGTTTGCTGAATTGGATTCATATTTAAAGTCAGGATCTTTTTCCTAGTTATACAATAAAACTTGTCCCAACTCCTATTTCTGTAGCTGCTTGATTTGAGTTTTCTTTCCTAAATATTCTATACCCTCTATGGGTTTTTTTTTTTTATTCTTGTTTTGTTTTTTAAACATATTATATTTGGAGACTTGGCCTGATTTACTGTAGATAGTTAATTTCATACTATAAAATAATGAAGTCCATAGAACTATTCTGCAAACAGACGCAGCTAGGAGTAATGTCATTCAACTGAATATCTTTATGAAATATTATAAATGCTTTACAATGAATATATTAGTGCAGCAGATGTACAGTTTCACTTAAACATACATTCTTGTCTATTTACCATGCACATTTCTATTTTGTGTGATTATGACTTTCTTATCTTTTGTTTATAGTGAATGAAAAAAAAAATCAATTGTGAAAGGCTTTTTCTGCAGAACCATGGATATACTGTAACAACTGTTCCTCAGTAGGATACACACTTTTGCTGATAACTTTTGTTTAATCAGAAAATCAAGACAAGCTTTGATATTTACCTCTTAAATATGATTAAAGATAAATGAAAACAAAGATATAAATGTGTGAGTATTATCAAACTAGATTATACTATACTCACAATTTGTAATAATATCTGCTGCAAATGAGGTGTGAAATTATTATTTAATAACCCACTGGTTCCACTGTGTATAAAAAAGGATATAAATGTGTTACTTTTTGTCTCTTAACACCGTGCATTATAGATATGTTTTCGTTATGCTGTACCTTATTTTTTTTATACATGTTGGTATCAAAAGTGAGACCACAGGTCTTCCCTGACTAAGTCCCTTCTCTCCTGATTGCTTAGTTTAAATGGTCAGTCAGCTCTAGAAAGAGCCCTGGGTGTTCCAAACTTCCATTTACAGTTGATTGAGGCCACTGTTCTTAAAGCTGCAGTTTTTCTTAATCCTTTCCCAGATTTGTGCCTCAGGACAATCCTGTCTCAAAAGTCTACAGTTTTTTGACCTTCTGCTTGGTGTTCTTTGATATGCACTGTTAACAGTGGGGCCATATATAGGAAGGGTATGCCCCTTTCCCACTGAATCTGAATTACCATACTGTAGGTTGACTCTGCTTAAGCTGTAGAAACATCATCAGGATGGTAACAGGAAATAGCCCCAGCTGAAATTTGTGCCTCAGGGTAAAGGCTACGATTACTTATTTAAATGTGATTTCTTAAATCCCTATTTGTAATAATTTTGTAAAAAAAAAAAAAATATATATATATATATATATATATATATCAGAGATGGGGACTCGAGTTTGTGACTCGTACTCGAGTCGCACTTAAGTCGCATATTTAATGACTTCAGACTCGACTTAGACTTGCATTTAAAGGACTTCAGACTCGACTGAGACTCGTGATTTCCGACTTGTGAACAATATTTTATTCCAGTGTAAAAACACTTATTCAAGTGTTTTTTGTTTTACTAACTTGACTGATCGCCGCTCGCCTTACTCGCACACAGAAGAAAACTCAAAGACCCAAACCGTGAAGCACTCAAGTTCAAGTGTTTTATTTATACAAAAAGCCACAGCAAAAGTGGCATAATAAAACAGTCCTTTTCTTCTCCTGATAAAACCTAAAATTCAAGAGTTTTCCTTAAAAATCAGAGGCTGGAAGTTGGGCTCCGCTTGTTCTGCTGCTTCTGGTGCGCGAGTGATCAGCCTGCAGCACCCACTGGCTGATCCACAGACTCTGCGGCGCTCCAGCACGGTTCCACTCCCTGGCGTGCCACACCCCTTTCCAGACCGATCCAGCTAAAAAGAGAAGCAAGGAGAACGCCAGCATCCACGCGCCAAAACCCTGTCGGAAGATATATTCCTGTTTATGCTTTAAGCGAGGGGGAGCGCTACTTACAGGCGAGGTTCCTCCTCTGCCCTAATACTCCTTACTGCGCCATCAGTGCGCACGGATCCCGCCTGCATCTTCCCCAGCAGCGCGTCCGTCTCCATCACCTGCAGATTCCGTTCTCCTTCTCCTTTCCTTCAGACTCCTTTTATGTCGGCTTTAATCAGCCCTTGCTCACACCTGAGCGCAGCATTACGCAGCGCAATTAATGCACTCCGCCTCCTCAGACAACTACTTCAGTCCAGTGCGCATGGATTGTCACAAGGGAAAAACAAACCAAAACAACCCAACATGCATGAAAAATTCAAAAGTCTAAAATAAAGGAAAACAATCATATAAAAAAGAAACATCCAAACATGCAAAGCTTAAGAAGAAAATACAAAGAAAAACAAATCATATCTTCCTCTCCAAACATGCAAAGCATAAAACTAACATTAAAATGAAAGAAAACCATAAATCATATTTTTCCCTGTGCAACACACTGACGTCACTGACGCGACATCACGTGGACGGCAGGATTGTGATTGTTTTTTTTTCCACAGTCCTCATTTTCAATAAAAGAGCAGACATTTACTGCTAAAACTAGAAAAAGTTGTAACCACAAATGTCAGGAAATACTGTAAGAAAATGCAAAATTTATCTGGAAAAAAATTTTGTGTGTGCTTTTTTTAATTGTATTTTTCATTTAGCAGTTCAAGATAATGATAATTCCATAGATATAATAGCGACCTTTAAGCTATACCGTCTCCGTGATAGAGATGAAAACACAAGGAGAAACAAGCAAGCACAAAAATTATTGCACTTTTTAAAATTAATCAAGTGATTAGAATTTTTTGTGCGATTAATTGATTATTGCGACTTGAGACTTGACTTGGACTTGAGCTCTCAAGACTTGAGACTTGACTTGGACTTGCAAAAAATGACTTGTGAACATGTCTGATATATATATATATATATTTTTTTTTTTTTTGTATAAATATATATAAATATATATATATATATATATATATATATATATATATATATATATATATATATATATATATATATATATATATATATATATATATATATATATATATATATATATATATTAGAGAAAGAGACTTATTTGACACACTGCTGTAATATAGCTAACTGTGGACAAAGCGTACTGCTGGGATTACTTTCCAAATGTGCTGTAAAGTTTACCTGATTATTGTGGCTCACCGTGGCTGGCCATATGAAGCCACAGTGTGCTCATCTTCTGATTGCATTAGAGTGATATGTAATATAAAGCTCCAAAACAGTTCAACATAATGCAAGGCTTACAAAGATGTCAGACCTAAATTCAAAAGAGATGCTGCAACAGGAACAGCATGACTGATGCGCAGATTAAAATATTGACCTAAATCTAGGATACTTTTTGTTTTTACTGTTATTTGTATACGAGAATCAAAGTAGTTCTAAATACAAAAAGAGCACCCCTAAGGTGTACAGTACCTATTATTGTGTCCAGTGAATGTAAATGAAATTAAAGCCAGTAAAGTCATATACAAATGGTGGACCATAAATTATTTTTGTTTTGACATTTTCTTCAAGACAAGCAGTCACAGATACACAGATATATCAATGTGTTCTTTGGTTTTTCACTTAAATATTTAATTTGCTGTCAGAAAAATGTTAACCAACCATCTGTTACCAAGGTAGGATACAACATGAGTTAGATGTGATTTACGCCTAGATATTATACATTTTACATACAGTACATACATTTTAGTTATGAAAAATGCAAAAATTTGACTCAATCTAGAAGCTTGTAGATTGTTTAAGGTGCCTCTATCTCATTTGTGCTCAGAGGGAGTGTTTGACTTGTGTCATATCACCTACCACACAATGTTAATGCGGTTTTAGGCAAATAAAGTATGTCAAATCCCTCTGTATAACTTTATTCAGGATGTTTTAACAAATGATATGTGGTGTTTTATGCTTAAAGCAATGTAAGATAACACATGAGTAAGGATGTTGCTGGATTATGATTGTTTTCTATATCGTATTGCATATTCTTATCTAGGTTATGAACTATTCTAGGTTCTAGACTATTTCCTACTTCCTAGCTTGACCTGCCAAGGAACTACTGTTTGGAATTAGCTAAAAGGTATGATCTGGTACAATGCACAAAAATGTGAATCTATGTTGGAGTAGAACATGATCCCTTTTTTAACCTGTCCCGGGTGTACCCTGCCTTTCGCCCGTAGATAAGCGTGACAGAAAATGATGGATGGATGGATGCTCCCTTTTTAAAACCAACATTTTATGTCAAATGTAATACCAACTGTATGTCAGAAATTGAATTTCAAAATCTGTCTATTCTAATCTGTTTTACTGTATGCCATAGTGAGACATGCAATGTTCCAGAATATCCAGTAAAATGCTTTAAAATCAAAGCCCAAGAGCCAACAGTTTAACAATCTGACACTGCCTTCCTTTTGCTTTCAAACTGAACATAGAAGCTGTTTGAATGGCTCATTATTACAGACACAGACTTGCTCAATGTTCCACTGCTAGCGGGCTACTCTGGTGTTGCGTTCCTTCCTAAGATTTCTCCCTTCCTCTCTTGTCAAGATGCATTTTATTCCCCCTCACTCTCTTTTTTTTTTGTGTGTATTTCTAATGATTTAAAGCTTTTCTTGCAACACACCAAAGAGCTAGAGTCTCATAGAATCTTTGACACTAAGGCAAATGGGAGGCTGAATATTTATGAATGGTCTTTAACAGCAGGGAAGAGTCGAGCTGCTGGATTTTTCCTGTCTCTTGTGTCTTTGGCTGCTCCCTCTTCCTCTTTTTTTCCCCAACCCCAGTCAGTGTGTTGCTTCCCAGTCATACGTGACGCCTAACCTCTGTATGAAAATCAGCAGATGATTAATTTTGTTTGTGTAGTTAAGGTGGATGTGTGTGTTTCTGCCTGTGTGTGAAGAAGGCAAGTGGGTAAAAAGAGAGAGCAAGGAATCATCGAAAAAATTATGACTACTGCACCCTATAATTAGCAAAACCTAAATTGCATGTCAATGTGGAAGACAGTTAAATAAGGCTCAGTGCCTCTGAGAGGACATAAGAAACCCAAAAAAAGAACTATAATCAATGGCAACACTAAAAGCAAGCCAAATAAGAAGCCCTTGGCCTTTATTTTTGGCAATACTGAACTGCCAGTAACTTTTTAATGAATTGCTAATTCCCATTACTTGTTAGCTTTTAATCCGTTTTAAAATTCAGTTGCAAATCCTAAAGCAGCATTCATTTAGAAACACAGAGCATATTTTTGAAGAAAAGACAGGAAAATCTGCTGTTATTATTATTTTTTTCTTTTTTTTTTCTTCACACACGCCTGTGAAGGTGCAGGCTAGCCTGGAGTGCATGAGCATGTGTGCTGAATACATCAGCATAGCTTTTTACCAGATGGAGGCTCCTTTCACTTGAAAAGGCTGCCAGCAGTTGGCTGATTGATGAAACTAACTTTTTTGCACAAAACAACCCTTGAGCTGTATGAAACCTTGAGTTTTAAAGAGACAATATCTTTTCATGTTCATGAACAGTATTTGCATTATGAGTTATAGGGGGAAAAAGTTATCCAAAGCACTAGTGATGACCAAAGTTTCTATAAGCGTGTCGTTATAAATTAACCAATACAGTGTCATCATGGGTAAAGAATACTACCTCTACAAAAGTAAACCATCCCTCAGTATTCAGTATGTTTTTTTACTTCTAAATAGTTAATTCATCTAATTTTATTCTGATACCCCTGATTGAAATCTGGAGCAATTAAGTTACTGTATTTTCTAGGGATCTTTAATGAACTAAAAACATTATTTGATTGAGGGATTCATCTTACAGTACAGGGCAGGGACAACGTTCTGGAGCAATTTAAAGCATGGCAGTATGCCCACCAGCAAAACCAACAGATCCAACATGGAGAACATTTTTTATAGAAGTAGCCATGAAGACCATACTCAATCCTCCAAAATTACACCAAAGTCTGAGGTGGTTCCCTGATATTTCAAGAGAAAGGATGATTCATGCACTCCACAAATGGTGCAGGGGTAGCAAGAAGAAAGCCTTTTGAAATTTTGCCACAAGCCATTTTGGGGACATGCCCAAAATGTGACAGTAGGTGCTTAACATATGACATAAACAGCATGTTTTGAACTACATGCAAACCTCTGTGTGTTGGTGTGTATATGTGGCATGGTATGTATTACCTTATGGGGCCAATTTTCCTGGAATATGTTACATTGTTTGGACTCAGAGGTACTTGACAGGACCGAAATCTTGTCCAAATAAGGAAGAGTTATTTTGTGGGGTTGAGGATTAGGTTTATATATACTTTATGCAAATAATACTGTAACAATATAAACTATGGTGACTGATTTCAATTTGTGATTTCTATTTCTTTATGTGATCAAAGACTGTATTTTTTTAGAGAGATGTTCATAAGCTCTTTAGGGTTGTAATTCTTTTTTTTTTTTTTTTTTTTTTTACTTTACCCTTGCCTTTAGCTTTTCACATTCCATGTTTTTCAAATAAGGACTTCAGTACAATATTATGTTGATGACATCCAGGCAGCATTCCACTGACATCATTACTAAACTGAACGTCAGTTCACTCAGTCCTGTTGGTTCACTAACTCCCCATTGTCAATCTGATTTGCAAATGTTTTTATTGTAATGGTGGACAGGTCATTTAAATTGGATAAACTGAAATTTAGCTATCAATAAATCAAAGCTTTTTAAAGCTAAACTTTCTTGCTAAATCAGGTCTAAACTTCATTTGAAAGATACTTAAAGGAGAAGTTCACTTTTTAACACTTTAAGCCCATTTTCTGTAGTGTCCAGGATGAAATCGAATGATCGACACCAAAATTTTGACAATTGGTCCTGTCTCTGCTTTTTGGCTCATTTAGAATCCACCCCTGGCTGCTTTAGAATGGCTTCCATAGAGCATGTCCGATAATGTCCTTAAAACAACCTTAAACGTTCTTTTTTTTAAATATGCTACTCACCGGGTCGTCAGCGCTGTTCAATGACGTTCCAAAAAAGTTTTGTAAAGAAAAAACGTTCCTGTAGTGTTTTATTTAGCATTTTGTAAATCCCATTGAGTTCTGTTGGAATAGTCAATATTCCCCTGCCACCGGAAACGGAAATGGGGCCTGTTTACACAGTTGTAGTCTTTTCGCTTCACTCTGTGTACTCCGACGTCGAGGTGCTAACGTCTCTGTTAAACACTTTAAAAAACTCTGAAAATGGAATACGAAAGGTGGATTCTTGATTCTCGACGTCGGAGTACGCAGAGTGAAGCGAAAAGACTACAACTGTGTAAACAGGCCCCATTTCCGTTTCCGGTGGCAGGGGAATATTGACTATTCCTACAGAACTCAATGGGATTTACAAAATGCTAAATAAAACACTACAGGAACGTTTTTTCTTTACGAAACTTTTTTTGGAACGTCATTGAACAGCGCTGACGACCCGGTGAGTAGCATATTTAAAAAAAAGAACGTTTAAGGTTGTTTTAAGGACATTATCGGACATGCTCTATGAAAGCCATTCTAAAGCAGCCAGGGGGGGATTCTAAATGAGCCAAAAAGCAGAGACAGGACCAATTGTCAAAATTTTGGTGTCGATCATTCGATTTCATCCTGGACACTACAGAAAATGGGCTTAAAGTGTTAAAAAGTGAACTTCTCCTTTAAGATAATAGATTTTCAGGTCCTTTTCTTTATGTCTACATTTGTATAGATTTCAAAGTGTGCATTGCTTACTGTTAAAACTCTAAATGGCTTGTCCTGGTCTTATATGTGTGACCTCACCACCTTTCGCACACCTTAAATTGACCTTCAGTTTAGCAGAAAGTTGAATGTCTGAACTCTGCTATTTCAGACATAAAACAACCTTTTAATATGGTTGCACCTATACTTTACAGTGCAATGGTTATGATGGTATAATTTAGATAAGACCCATGTCTCTCATTTGGCCAAAGACTTTAGTAGAGTATAAAAATTTATATTGTTTTATTAATGTTCCTTTATTTTCCTGTTTTTTTTTTCAGTTTTTATTAAAATCCTTGTTTTTTTTTAGATAATTATTGAATATTTTGTCTGTTTGGATAAGGCTTTGTTAAATTTCGTAATTGTGAAAAGGAACAGTATAAATAAAGCATAGATTCCAATGTTGCTCAGATTTTTGCTTTTACGGATCTGTTAAACTGCATCCATTAAAATATAGCCTTTTTAAGACAGATTATAGATAGTGTTATTATAATGAATTGTGTTTACATTTGCTCAATATTTCCCTGAGTGTCTGACTTACAAATTGGTTGAGTGACATTGCTTTTTCAAAAAATTACTCCATAACTGGCGTCTATCAAAGTCTGCTTACAGTGCACACAGACAAAAAATAAGCAGGGAACTGCCACCAAAAGTATGAGATGCTTTTTTGTCCTCGGTCTAAGAAGCGTGAGCATTCAGAAGATTAGCTCACTGAGTTTTGAGGAAGAAAAGGGTTTCTGCTGCTCCACATTGGTGATGTGAAGCCACTGTATATAAAGAGTAAAGTGAGGCCAGAGCAGAGAGGAAGAAAAAGTGTTCTGGCTGCACTTACCCAATGTGAGATTAATCTTCTTTTTATAAATCTTTCTTAGGAGTAAATTTATATTTTGTGAAGGTAATAATCAGAAAAAGAATAATTTTCTTGTTGTCCCAGTAATTTCCTTTATCTCCCTAGCTTTTCTGTTTTAAAAACATGTTATCTTGCTCGATTTTCCCCTCTATACCTTTTATAGAAATGAGTATCCAACCCACATCCACAGTTTGCTACACTCCTATAATTCACATTTATGTTGGGCATTTAGATTCTTTTGAGGCAATACAAGTTAAAAGTATCAAAATATCACAAATCAGACTTTAATATGACAGATTTACACATTTATATCCACTTTCTTCTTATGTTACGGTGTGCAATGATTACAGGGATTTACTGAAACAAATGTAACATATAATTGTTTATGTTATTTATTATCATCAACAAACTGAGAGTTTTGATTTTATGTTTGCATTGCCTTAAAATCGCTAAGTATAATAACATAGGAGAAAGTCTCGCATTTACGTAAGCAGACATCTTTGAACTACGGCAGCACAGAGCTGACAAACCAGTGCCTGTAAAGAACGCAATTAAGCTCAAATGTCACAGAGGCAAGTTAGCCTTTATAAATTCTATATACTGTAGAGAACAAAAAAATAGTATTTATAAAATTATCTATGTAAGCAAACCTCATCATCACTTGACAACATAGGTAAAGCGGACGCTGTGAAAGCTATTTTGTACCATGCTGGCCTCCCTAGGTACAGTCGCACCATGAATGCTTTCCTATTATTTCCAAATTACCTGTAAATTTAAAATTTTTTTTGTTTTCAGACTATCCAGGAGTGATTAATAGATACTTTAATTCATAGATTCTAACTATTTGTTGTTTCCTCTTGCTTTTTAATCTATGTACTGTATATTTCTTTTTTAAATATCTTTATGAATAGATTGTCTTGTTATTATGTATCCCATTTTAAATATTAATCAAAAACCACATTCATTAATATCAGCACATCTATCCACTATCTGCTCCATTCTCACATATAATTAAACCAAATGCTTTAGTTAACATTATTCCAACCTGCCCCCTTTATGCTTCACATATTACCTGTCTGCTGTCACATAATTAATGATTGATTAAAATGTCTGATTTTAATCACTTGTCTGGATGACTTGCCTGCATGTTAATTATCTATAAATTACTGTAAAGCACTGTTTGGAAAGCATGACACTCCAGAAGTTTATTAGCGTTGCCCATCTGTTTGAGTGGCTCAGTAGACCTGTTTACATCATACAACCTGGTGTTCTTGCCATTCTTTGAAGCTCTTCCTTAGATCTTTGTGAATGAGGCTGGCATTAAGCACATCTGAATATGCCATTATTCTTAAGCTCAAGTCAATGATGCTTAAGGTGCACAGCAAACTCATTTAACAAAATAAGATGTAACTGGCAGTCAAAAATACAACAATGCAAATCATCAGATGGACTGCGTTCACCATTAGTTGTTGCAAATTGCATAAAAAATGTTTAAGGATTTTGTTCAGGCCATGACCACAATATTCAGATGGATCTGAAAATAAACCCCCTGATCTTTGATTGTTATTGATATTTAAATTATGCCCTTGAGTTACTATTTATTTGGCTGTATTGACCCTTGTTTTAATTTATCCATTTAAAGCATGTAACAGTTACCGGTGTGAATTGACATAACCAATTGGCATGTTTACAGCTGTTTGGGTAATGGAGATGAAAAATATGATCTCAGTTAAGGGGAGACATGTCTAAAAAAAGACACTGTCAAAATATTTAGAAAAATCAGATGACAACAAAACTCAAGTGATTAATTGCAGATTCTCAGTTACTTAAATTTGGTAAGTTTATAGTCTATCACATTTTTTTTATTTACTTACCTCAGCATGCTGAATGCTAGAATGAGCTAATACTGGTAAACAGTTAGACCTGTTTCCTGATTAAGTTACAAAAAATATTTTGCTCTCTTGGGCTGTTTTACTTTATTCATAGAGCATTGACTTTTTTACCCAAAGATTTTCAGCGACTATATAATCATATATGGGAACACTAAAAACAAGACAGTGATATCAATAGAAAAGTAACTACTTGTGACAGCCTTACATACAATGTTTTTCTTTAGCTAAGCCAATAGCGAGGCAAGATTAGAAATTAAATGACAGCAGCTTTAGTTTAAATGATGCAAATCACACATCATCTCTGTGGTCACACCATAAAACATCAGTATTTATCATTTGCATGGAAATGCACCATGGGTGGAAAGTAGAAAGAAAATCTTGGTTAAATCAATCTCCACACATAAGAGATTAAAATAATGGGAGAGATTAAAGGAAACAGTAGAATACTCTGTCCTTTTTGCAGTATAATGTGCTTAAATTGGAATAATCACATTTTAATGCGGCTGATTATTTCAATCTTTTCACATTTCACATCTGAATAGTCAGACTTAGCATCTTGTTCACATTAAATTTTTTCTTTATTCCTCTATACTTATCAGTAAACCTTTTAGAGTAACAAAGAGGTATTACATTTTTATGCAAAATGGCTTTACAAAATATGTCATCACTTTGACCTTATACTGTTTCCTAAATAACAGTATTGTTTAAAGGAAAACATTAAGGCTTAGAGTGCCTAAAATAGTTTTTAATTCCATTCATCTAAAGGCATTGGGAACATTTAGCACTCTCTTCCAAACTAAAGGAAAATGAGAAAAATAAAAATGAAACTGTTAAAAACTACCAATATCTGCATTATTATTTTCAAACTGAAAACTCTACTTTATAAATTGATAAATATTTTAAATATTAGATTTTCTTTGAATAACTAAAATAATGTTGATGTAGGGCTGAGCAGCACATTCAATTTGCGATATGTTATCACAATTTATCAAAATGCTAATTTTCATTTGAGGAGGTACTTAATTTTGGTCACATTACATTTAAAAAGTGTAAGACAATGACTTTTTCACTTCAGTTCTTTAGCTGGCAGTAATATACTTAAAGTGGGTTTGTGACCAAACAAAGAGAGAATAGCAGCTAGTGAGCTGATTTATGCATGCATCCAAGTAGCACTTTCCACCTAACAGTATCAGTAAAGCCCAGTGGCCATAGACTCTGGACAAGTAAGCTCTCAAGATAATGACAAAAAAGGAAAAACGGAAGTTAAATATCTTGATTATGGTTAGTGCAAAGGAAACTCAAAATAGAATGGCTAACGCAACATTGGTTGAAAAGAAATCTAAATTTTTATTTTTGGCAAAATAGTTCATCCCTGTGTGTATTTCTATATGACCTGTTTCTATAAACTGCTTCTGGTCCATGTTGCATGAACCAAGTTCACTTGCCTAAAATAAGGAGTTCCATGACAATTGCATTACATTCTATAATCTGTGTGTATTTTTTATTTATAATTTTTTATAATTTTTATATTTTTTTTAGTATATTTTGTTCCGAAAAAAAGAATGGTTGATGTGACACCAAACATCTTGGTTTGGCATGACCAGTTCATAAAGTAAATCTTGTTGTTCTGGAACCAAATGTTGTTCACTTAGTGGTGTGCATGGGTAATTTTTTTTTATTAAACATCTATTTCAAGTATATGACTTCTGTGGTTGTTTTTTTCCTTTTCTTATGAACAATTTCAACAATACTAGAGGAACAATGTGAGTTAGGACAAGGGAAGAAACCTAAATGAATGTTTTTCTTTAATGTTATGGAAAATACAAGCATTTTGATCATATCAGTATGCTGATGAGGCAATTGTAGGTAGACTTCGAGAGCTGTGGAGAGGAGGAAGATAGTAGAGTAGTACTTGCAGACAGATAATCAAGTCTTTAACGCAATACCTTACTTGGAGAAACCAATGTTCACTAAATAACAGGCTTTTACAGGAACATGCAATTATGGCAATGGATCACAGAAATATGTCTAGATATTTTTTTGCATTTTAAAAATATTTAAGTTATTCAGAAGAGAAAACAATGCTTTGAATTTTATCATCTCTAAATATTAACGATGCTTGTAGTTCCCAACAAACAGAAATAATATATGTTATTTTGGCAACTGCAGATTGTTTGACTATAACCTTTAAAAAAAGGAAAAAAACTTAAGGAGGTGTCACAGAAAACTCACTCTGTGCAGACAAATTGTGAAACTGGGCCCGACTGTGTTAGCTACACATTTATAGCAGCAGAAGTGCATTGTGAACATCAGCTTCTGTGTGGACAGTGATGTTTTTTCCCTCTCAGTAATAAGCCCAGAAAGAGCTGTTAGGCACCAGGAGAGCCTTTGTAGAAGGAAACACTGAGTTTTTGAGGTGTGTGCAGAGAGTAAAAGCCAAAATAGGTTGACAGAAAAAAAGGTGACGAGCCAAGACTTGCTATGTGTTATCCAGTCGTTGTCTCACCTTGGTCTGAGACAACAGTCTGGAGTAGTGCAGAGGGTCTTATGTGGTTCTGTTACCTTAAAAAAATAGTCCTGCTTATGATCTCATTTTGTGAAAGTCGTGGATTTTTGTTTGTGTAAGAAAGTTGCCCTTTTCCGTTGAGTAAGAAATGTAGATGTCATTTACATTAACTTGTTTTTGCAAGTCCAGTTTCATTAGAACAGAGCAGACAGGACTGTGGATATTTTTATTTTTTTTTATCTAGCTTCTCTTTAGTCATGATTTGGTCTGCACTTTGCTCAAAAAATCTTATATATTCGTGATTATCTGCCTTACTGACAGACCACAGTTGAAGAAAACTGAAGGGTTGTTCAGCTGATAGGATGGTCAGTGTCGAATGTGAACCACTAGAGACTCATTTTGCCTTACAGACTTTTCAGACTTTACACTGATACTAGAACTTTTATGTTGAACTGTGGTGCATTTTCCTGGAATAATAGCAATCATGTTATGTAGTTATGGGGTTTGTCAGTAGTGGACAGGATGGTAAAGGGAGACAATTTCACAACCACTTTGGAAAATACTCTGTAATAGTCAACCCATCTTGAAAGTGAACAAGACCAAAGAGATGCCACACGTAAGAAAAGATGAAAGAAACATTTCACTATTTAGCAAACTTTTAAAAAAGTGTCTAGAAAAATGTATAATACAGCATAATCTACCAACCTCTGAGTAGGTAAACATTCTTTTTATAAAGTTTACATTTCAGTTTTAAAAACGCTGGTTTGGATGTAATATTGTAATTTTAAATGCTGTGCTTTCATAACCTGTGAGTCTGAAATCAGCATAAGTAACAGAAATATTCAATTATCGTTTAGGTACGCTTATATAGCTCCTTCACAATTCAATCAAATACAAACAGTCTGGTTAAAAAGTTTCTGTCTAAGCAAATCTGGCTAATTGCCTCAAATTAGTGAATTCTGCTACCGATCGTTTCGTCGTTGATGGCAGCTCAGCCGGCGGTGTGAATTGTGCTTCATCTTAAAAGAACACCCCACCAAATGCAGTTTATATGAGAAGGGGAAAAAAACAGAGAGGATAAGTTGAAAAGCTTGACAAAATAAGTAGAATGTATGTAGCAGAGAGAGTAAGACTGGAGTTTATGTCTTTCAGCAAGCTAAGTCTAGAGCAGCATAACTAGAGAGTTAGCTCAATAACCTGGCCACTCAAACTATAAGTTTAATCTAAAGTTTTAAGCCTAGTCTTAAAAGTTGAAAGTCTGTCTAATAGAAAGTCTGACTCATGGATTAAAACAGGTGGTTGGTTGAACTGGTGGGGAGTCTGAAAACTAAAAGATCTGCCTTCCATTCTAATTTTAGACATCTAGTAAATTTCAGACATCACTAGTAAAGCTATAGATTATGATTAAAGGTCTCTGTTAGGAACATAGAAAAAAAATAAGATTTCTTATATAATATGGGGCTTGGTTATTTAGGGCTTCAAACATAAAAGTATATATTTTTTTGTGTCACTCCTGGATAAGATATTTCTATTTTTTGTAATATTTTAGAGATGAATTGAAGGGATTGTAGAAACAATTTAATATGGCAGTTAAATCAAGAGTCCTAATTAAAAAATAACACCCTGTGTTGTTTTATTTTTGAATTTTTCAATTTTGGCAATATAAAATTTTTGCTTTTCAGTTTCCTCCTGGTTATCTTGCTTATACAGCCTGTTAGGGAGTAAGAGGGCCCCTGTGGTGCACACTGTAATACATACTTTATATATACTATATCCCTTGTTTGTATTATTATGGAACTCCGATTAACAGCTTCTTACAAATATACATTTTAATCGAGTTTGCATTTCTTAATCTCAACATCAGATTATCAGCAACTAATCAAAGTTTAACTGAATATTAAAATTACCTTCATCTTAACATATCTTTACAGTTTTGCTCATGTTTTGGTGACTACAAGTAAAAAATGTTTCTTGGAGGCATTTTATTACCAAAGATGCATTTCTTCATATCCGTTTGTAGACAGATGCTATCCTCTCATGGAAGATTCACAGCCAACAAAATGGCATTTCTGCAGGTTTAATCTTCACATTTAGCCCATGTGCAATAACATTTGGGTGTTTTGAAATTGCTCACCTAAAATGAAGAGTCACTGGATCGAGCGAGGACTGTCAAATTTGTTAGCGCTTAAGCTTGATGTGAGTTGATGGGGTTTTGCTGCTCCTTTTTTTGCTTCAAGGTTCAACATGTCATGAGCTCAGAGATGCTATTCTGCAAATTTTAGTTGTGGCCAATGGATGTTTTAGCTACTTGCTTTGCTATCATCCTTCACCAGTTTGATTGCTGTCCTCCGAACATAAACAATGCACTCTAATGGCCCAGAGATATAGACTTAGCTTGGGTGCACATCGCTGTAAAGCCTGGCACTGAACATTTGCTTTTCTAGTGTTAAGTATATTTTGCACAAAACATTTTTAGAACCAAAAAAAATTAAACAAATACAGTTTAAGCTTGCATTCTTGTTCATTTAATGTGAATAATTATGATAGATAATTCTAAAATATGTTCAAGAATTGTATGCATCTCATTAAGCTTACATTTAGTGTGTCAGAAGAGAGACAGAATAACAAACCAGAAGTAAATCAAATTGATATGTTTAATACTTTCAGGTGATAGCTAAATAAAGTCTCACAGTGGAACTGTGAAGCATAATTATCTAAACAAATGCCGCTCACTGCTGAGCACAGCACAATTTGCCACAAGCTTTAAACCTTTATTTCCAATGGATGCTGTGGATAATTGTTGTTAAGGGCCAAGAAAATGACAGAATATTAGCCAACATTAATTTGACAACAATAGCCACAGTTACAGTAAAACAAAAGAAACATAAGGAAACAGCTGTGTAAAAATGAGATAAATTAAGAATCTAGAATGTGAAGATAAACTATAGAAAAGCCTCATCAGGAGAGCATGGGTGAATTCAAATGTCAAACTCCCCCTGGGAAAAGGGAGTAGCAAAACCCTTTTTTTCCTCTCAAAGTGCATCACAAACCAACTGGTTCTTTGAATGTTTGCTCTCCTTTCCATGCCAGACCAAGACTTGTGTCATCTTCAGCAAATGTCTAACCCCTGAGATATTTTTAAGAAAGCATTTTGTTAAATTATCTTTTATTAAAAAGCAAAAACTGGATTTAATAAAGAACTTCCTTAACTGCCAAACACCTCATTATCCTTTAAAAGAGGAAGATTTCTTCCAGCATTTGCAAACCCTCTCATGTGCATTCCAGAAAATAGGTTTAAACTGAGAGAAAGATCAAACGACATGTTGGAGGAGACATTTTTGCTTCTTTTCCTTAATATTTTTTCTCACTCTTCTCAGAAATCCTCAGCTAATAGTCAAATCAGTTTCTTCATCACATCTATAGTATCTGATTTAAACCCTAGCTCATTAGCAGTTCTTCAAATCCTTCGTGAATCACGTCTTTTTGCTTTTTATTCAGTAAGGGGGGAAAGCAACACTTGCCGTCTTGTGTGGGTGTCTCTCTCTCTCTCTCTCTCTCTCTCTCTCTCTCTCTCTCTCTCTCTCTCTCTCACATTCCATTGCTCATTTCCATTTTTTTCCCATTTGACAAAGCTGCGCAAAGGTAACTAGTTCTTGTCCTTTAATCTGCAAATGTACATCTGTTTCATGCAAAAATAGCTGTAACAGGATGAGGGGATGTTTCATGAAATAGAAAACAAAGTTATTTCTGAAGGTGCTCTTTGGATTTACCTACTAAATTGAGGCACTTCGCTATAATGAAGCAATTGAAATACTGATTTGATGCCTTCAGAAAGTTATTCTACCCCCAAGTAGGATATGAGCGAGAAAAAAGGCATGCAAGCATGACTTGAATGAGGTATGGCCACCACCTCCCTTAGGGTTGCAAGATTAGAAACGGAGACAGTGAACACGGAAAGATTTCAAAGCATGGATAAACAGTAAGCTTAGGATTGAGGGAAAAACACAAGGCAGGCAGAGGTTGGGTTGCTGATACAATGATTAAGTTGATCTCCCTGTAAAAAAAATACCCAGAATGGAAATAATGTCTTTGTGTTATGATCACACCCAAATTGTCATTAGAGAAATGAACAGAAGAGCCAGCATCACGTGGATAAATCAATATTAAATTTTTGCGTTGCTACATGGGGAGAATTAAAAGCTGCAGGGTGTGTAATAGCGTGTTAGCATGGTGCTGCTTCAGTGCTAGGCCAGAGATGACTGTCTGAATGTGTGTGTATGTACAGATGAGTGGTAGTGGTAATCACCGCAGCACTTGAAGCTCTTCTGTTTTTCTCACTTTTAAAAATTAAAGGGGTGTCCAGCAATCAGCTGAAGGGACAATCCAATTACCAGAATGGTGAGGTGTTTATAGGCATATAAAGGTTTCTACAACATTGAGAACCACAGTAAATAGAAAGAAATCTAAATTTTTCATAAACTGATAACTGACATTTGGACTTCAGGAGATTAATAAAGTATCTTTTTTTTAAGATCTTAGATCAATGACACCCATTTTCTTAAAACAATACAGAAGATAAAATTACAGGACAAATTTTTTTTCTATTATCAAGACTGACTGGGTCATCAGATCCAAAAATGCATTTAATGTTTTTTTATTTTTTTTTTTATTATTTTTTTTTAGGTCAGCAGTTATGTGATTTAGTTTTTTCCTTTTCTAATCTATGTTTTTACAGACTGGATTGTGGTTGGCTCTCAGTGGATTTATTCTGCTTTTTTCTTATAATCTATAAGCTACTATATAGCACCTTAACATACATAGGGAGCAAGCAGAACGGTGCCCCTCTTTATCTTAAAAGTTGGAATGATCATTTTTCAAATAACCAATAAAAAATGTCTTTTTATCTACACTACTTCTGAGAATTGTTTCAAAGGTGAAACAAAGGCTTATTGATAATATGGCAGCAAGTGAAGCACCTTAAATTAAGGATATTCAGTATAAAAGCTGAGGTCTTCTATAATAAATAGAATGCTGGAAGCGAACAGAGTCTGATGTAATTGAGAAGTTCAAGTTCCCAAACAATAGAAAACCTTAATTAAGATAATTAACTGTAATTTGCAACGGTGTTTAACTCTGCACATGAGTTTACAATGCTACAATGTCTTTCTTTAGCAATTTTTAGTGTGTACTAATCTATCTGCATATCCATTTTGTAGTTGGGTTATTTTTTAAGTATAATGTTGTTTATGTCCAAAAATTCATTAGTGGCAATTGGCTTTTTCTCCCCATGATTTGGTCATATATTTGCCAAATGCAAGTTTTTATGGTCACAGGATTCAAACTGCAAATGGACTTGAAATTACTTAAGTAAACAGTGTTAGATTTGTTAGACCTTAGTGTGATTTATTAAAAGAAAGAAATAAAAGAAATTAACACAAGCTTTTCCACCTGTTTTTTTTTTTTTTTTGTTCACCGATATGTGTATTAATTTTTAGGAGAAAAGTAATCAATTGTGCTCTTTTGGACCATATAGTCAGATGACTGTAAGTATGTAAGTTCATGCTGCAATAATACAATACAGTAGCAATTTGTGTAAGAGCAGTATTTGCTCAGACATGCACACATAATATGGCTATCTTTACAGGGCCTTTCCATTGACTTGCATTCATTTTTAACCCATTTCTACAGTGTAACTGTGAACCTTACCCTAAACCTTACCAGGTTTACAAGTTCATAACTAACCCTAGCCCCAACCTAAAGTTAATTCACACCTTCTAAACATGACCCCTGACCCTAAAACAGCAATTTACCTTATGGGGTCCAGGCATCAGGCCCCACAATGAGCAGTTGGCCCCAACAACATGATATTATTTTTTTTTGGGCCCCACAATGTATAAAATACAAGACCCCACAACGTCATGGTTGGAATCAACCCTTTTTTCCAAATGCAGGTTTGATGCCATCTCCGCCTAGTATCTTTTCAAGTTACTGAAACATTTGGGTGCAAAATGTGTAGCAGATGTATAAAAAGTTGTATAACTGGAGCATCATTACTAACAAAGGACTTAATTCATTGTTTCCTGGTAGTTTTGACTACAGTTGCAGGCAAACTGAAAAAATTTCCTTGGTTATTTTTGAAACCATAAATAGAGCAGTTGTGATCAAGGCAACGTCTAGATAACCTTCACAATGAGGTAAATTAAAGGGGAGGACCAAAATCTCACTATGTGGTGGGTGAAACATTTTGGGCCTTTCTGGTTAAAACAACAAGCCCATACAAAAAAGAAAGCTAGAGTCACATTATTGTCCTTCGGGTTTTAACTGAGGCTCAACATCATCATGTATTGTAAAAATGAGAAGAGATCCTAAACAATTTGTCATTTTAAAGTTAGAACTGTATTTGTTTTTCTTCTAAAGATTTCAGTATTTGAAACGTAGACGAATAACAATTTTATATTTAGGAATGTTTCCGGCAACATTTTATCCCCATGATGAATAGCTTAGATACCTATACTGACAAGAACAAAAGAGACGAGAAAAAAAATGAGGCAGATCCTTAGCACCTTTTCTGTTAACTAAATACAGGGTGGGATGCCATGAGGTGGCTCCTCACTTTGATGATGACTTGCCATGGAATGATGCCTTTGATCCTCTCCCCAGCTTTGTGAATAAAGAATACGCTTTGATTGATGCGGCTCACATTATGGCCGTTAGAGAGCTGGCAGAAGAAAAAAAGACATGTCTGTCATGCTGAAAAGCCCCTTGTTTCTACTCCTAGGGGCCAAGTTGCAGGAAAGCACTTCTGTGCTGCTTTCAGCATTAACCTGTACAATGACTATAATGGGAGACTAAACTAGGTTGCAGCTTTCTATCCATCCTTTGTCAGTTGCTCTTGGTTTGATTTTTATAAGAATGCTGTTAACACCCACCGCTCTTTTAAAGAAGAGTGAGCCCAAACACTGATTTAGTTGATCTGAAATGGCTGTTCAATGTCTATTACACAGAGATAATGTGGCATCGAAGCTAGAGAAATAATCAGCAACACTCAGCCATAATAGGAGATAGAATAGGCTTTTGGTTTTAACTGCCTGTCTTTTATAGACATTTGCACAGACAGCATGAAAGAACAAAAGGTGAACAGTCCCTTTCAGTAAAAAAGAGAAGATTTTAAATGTGTATTTAAATGCAGTTATATAATCTAATAGTAAAATATTTTACAATAATTTAATTTTTTATTTGAATACTTTCATTACATACAAAACGAAATTCTGCATCATGAAGTACATTAATAATTTATATATATATATATATATCTTAGGTATCTTTAAATATGACTTAAAATATCCATAAGCTTTTTAAACTATATTTTCTTATTCAATCTGGTTGTCTGGGAACTCTTGATTAATAATTCATATTTGCATCTTCTTTTTTAGTCAGAATCATAGAAAACTAATCCGAGCCCAGACAAACATATTGTCATGACTCAGAACAGAGAACCCAGTATTCCAGACAAGACAGATAGTGGGATTACTCAAAAAGGTTTATACAAAACTGGTGGATCTAAGTAGCACCGGCTAGGTCGTCTGAGGCTGGAAACTCTGCAGGGGAGAAACACAGGTTAGTGACCACGTAAATCTAACCGAGGAAGATTATGAACATGAGTCACTAACCAGATTTACTAGTTCAGTTCAAGCCCAGAGAATGAGGTAGGATCCAGCCAGTGGGCTGCCAACAAGATACGATGGGCATTGACCAAAGTGTCCCAGATGCTGCAGCCCCGGAGAACATGCAGGAGTCCAAAACCAGGTCAGGTAAACAGATCAGAAATGGAACAGGCAGGCTCAGAGGTCCAGGAGTCCGATGCCAGGTCAGGCAAACAGAACAGGAACAGGCAGGCTCAGAGGTCCAGGAGTCTGATGCCAGGTCAGGCAAACAGAACAGGAACAGGCAGGCTCAGAGGTCCAGGAGTCCGATGCCAAGTCAGGTAAACAGAACAGGAACAGGCAGGCTCAGAGGTCCAGGAGTCCGATGCCAGGTCAGGCAAACCGATCAGAACAGGAACAGGCAGGGTCAGTGGTTAAGAGGCAGGTCAGGATCACGTAAAAATAAACACCAAAAACTCTAAAAGCATCTCAACACTGGCGAGACAGAACAAGAATAATCAGGCCCTGGATGCAAGCACCTTAAATAGAGACAGCAGCAGGTGGATCAGATGAGCAGCGATGAGAAACCCTTAGAACAGGTGAATAGAGTTAGTAATTAAGCCAGTCATCAGCACCGAGATCATGACAAATATAGCTGACACAGATGCGTACAAAATTGTTGGTACCCCTCATTTAATGAAAAAATGGTCACATGTAACTTGAATCGGACAAATGAAAGTCAGAAATTGCTTTTAAATGATGCTTTAATTGAAAAAATAAAAATAACTCATGAAACAAGCCTGGACTAGCATAGCTGCCAGACCTGTCTATCAGAGGGTCATCACCAATTTAAAAACACCACTTTTAAAACTACAGTCATAATCTTATTCAACACCATACTTAACTTTTAGTACACCTTAAGATAAACTTTTTAAGGTGTACTTTCCTGCTCAAAAATATTTAAATATTTTATGAATTAATAGTTTATAACTGACTAGGTTGGTAAACTGATTACACAGTATGAAAAGCAGCATTAGTATAATGCAAGAAAAAAAATTGTGGCGTGGGTAAATACAATTCGATATATATAATTTATGTAGGAAAGTTATAGGGATGGAGAATTTTAAACAGGGCATACATAGCAGATATTAAAAATATTCATCAACAGCAGGAGTAAATTAAATATTATTTACATTTGTTGAGAAAGTAGTTTCTAAAGCAAAGTTTTATTGATGTATAAGGGTTTTGTTAATGAGGCTATATGCAGATGATAAGAAACTGTTATTGTGGCAGAATGCTTTGATCCTGATGGACAGCTTCCCCTTGCCAGAGAGGATTGTCTGAGGCAGTTTGTGTCTAACATGAAAGGAGTTAGCTGCAATCTTTCCTGCTCACCTCTGAGTCCTGGAGGCATACAGTTTCTGAAGAAAAATACAGTAAAGATTGTATCCAGCCACCTTTTCTGCAGAGCTAAAATATTCAATGTATAACATGAATGCATAAACAGCTAATTTTATCTCAGTAATAAATTTGGTTTAAAGTAACAGATCATTAAAAATGTCTTTGAACCTTTACTAGTTGATGATTTCCTTTATTCGCCCCACTGATTTTTAATTGGTTACCCCTGGTTTAATGTTTGTAAATATTTATTTTACATCATGTGCGCCATCCAATGCAGATCATTGAAGCTATCCATATATAGTGAAAACTATTGTAATTGGATGAGTCATATAACGCAAACACTCACTGGTTAGCTATTCATCAAATGTGTGCTGATGCCAAAGGAAATCCTCAGAAGCAAGCAGGTGTTCTTCAAACTGCAAACGTGAATTGTCTATGCCATGCTACAATGACTGATTCAAAAAAAGATGTCGAAAGGTCGTTCACAGGCGAGATCTTATCGGGAGATAACAACACCTCCCTCATCCTTGGCCCTATATCAAAGAATTTTTCAAAATAGTCGAAAAATTGAGCTTTCAATTCATATAGTGGCATCTGGCTGTTTTTTTTTTAAAGGTTACTTTATACTTTAAGTAGTTTTTTTGAGCTCATACCTTTTCACTTTTACTTTAGTAAAGAGGTCAAGTTGATACTTAAACTTTTACCAGACTGTTTTTAAACTGTAGTATCTATACTTTTACTGTACTTTTGACACCACTGCATGCAATGCACTAGTACTTGATCAGATAATATCCCTTCTTGCCTTTGAGATCAACATCTGTTTTCTTTTCCTTCTCCATACTTAATGATCATATGAAGATCTTGGGACTGCATACACAGTCTATGTTTGTAATTAAGTTCTCATGTAGTGCATTTCAGGGTAGTGGGCCAATTTGCTAAATGTAACACTGGTTACCTGGCCTTGTTGGGGATGAAATTGCATACATTATCTGATTCATTATTGAATTCAAGGCACATATGTAAGTGTGACACGGGTAGAACATCTGAAAAGCCTGCTTTTAGAGAGCTGTAGTTTTTTTTTTTTTTTTTTTTTTGGTTTAGTGCAGTTTTTCTGTTCTTTGTACACAATAAATTTATTTATTTAAATTTTTTTTCTCTTCATCTTTCTTACCCAACATCCCAATAAAAGGCTGGTAAATGTTATGAAACAGTTTGACCGCTTGATGCTCTTAAACCTAATTAAAGCTAAAACCCCAATTGAAACTTTGGTAAACCATTGAATACAGTCTTTTAGACTACTCCAGTGGTTTTAATTGTTGCCAGGTTGGTTTTTAGTCTCAGCAGATTTCAACATAGGCCAGTGCATCTCGAATGGAAAAAGAATCTTATTCACTGACTACAGTCCTCTGAACTTTCCAGCATCTTGCCTACTTCCATAAACTCATGTGCACATTGGTTAAGTTTTTGTGCACAGAGCATTTGTTTAGCTGAGCTGTAGTCTGCGTACTGGGGAAGCTAAAAGTCTGCAGCATCTGCCAAAATCAGCCAAGCACTGACTGTACAGTTGCACAAAGGATGGTGAAGTAAACCTGCCGGGATGACAAACATGGCAATTTGCCAAGACAACATATGGTCCCCATTCTAGGCCTAATGAAGACAACCTGACATGAATATTGTACAAAACGGCCCACTCTGGGGACCTTTGCCATCCTGTTGTGGTGTTGCTGGCTTCAAAGTAAACAATAGATTATCCTTGCAATTTTGGAATTATGTGAAGAAAAAAAATCGGATTCATTCTTTCAGTGCCATATTGTTGTATGAAAACACTGCAATTCAAAAGCATAAACATTTTTGTCTTTAAAGCCTGCAGGTAAAAAAGAAAACACATTGGCCACAGCTGCAGATATAAAATGATTTTTTTTTATTCTGCTGTAAACAAGAACAACCTCACAAGCCTTAAAAAGAGAACAATGTGTCAGAACATTTTTGAGTTAATAAAAGTCTTGCTTGGATTAAATACTTACCAATTGGTCAAGTCTGTGTAAAACAATATTACAAGCCATCTAGCAACACTTAGTTAAGAAAACACAACTTATGTCACTCCAGAGCGTTACTTTCACCCGCATATAATATTTGAGAAATACTGCTTAGAAGGTGTAACCCAGGGCATGTCAGGAGGAGGGAGAGCTGGGTACGTTCTCATCTATAATTCCAGTGGCGCACATGCACTTACAGCAACACAAACAAGGTGAGCAGTGCAGCCCCAGCGAATATAATTTTGCGACAAAGCATTCTTTCTTTGTTGTCTTCACCAGAGGCAGACAATCCCTCACACCAAGCATGCTTGTAGCGACAGTGGAGAGGAAAAACTCCCTTTTAACAGAAAGAAACCTCCAGCAGAACCATGCTCAGTGTGCGCCGCTATCTGCCAAGGCCGACTGGGGTTCAAGGAGACAGAAGCAGACATAGAGAAAGAAGCAGAGATACACCAGAGAGAGGACTACACTGAAAAACAGGCCAATCTCGAACATCTATAAACAAAGGTGTTCATCGCTAGCCTGGGTGCCATTCCGAACTTAGTCCCGCCCACAAGGTTTGAGTTCGGGGAAGTTCGGTCTGGCTCTGCTCCATAGTAGCGCGAGTATTATCGCCCACTGTCAGGCGATCCAATCAAATTGTCAGGGCGGGCTTTATACGATGATGGACAGATGATCAAGGGTAACGTAATCAACCACGTGACCAATGCGCGCTTGGGTGACAACAACAATGGCTGCCGCTGGAGAGTTTAAGTGAGTAGATTCTGCTTTTAGGTCTGTTCTAGAAGATATCGACAGCAAATTAATTTTAAAAGAGGAACAGAGAAACGCAATCAAGTCGCATCTTCTTATTCTAGGCGTGAAACTGCACGCTTTGATTTTTGTGGACAACAACTATGCGTGGCTTAACATACGTCACGCACTCCGTTGCTCTTATTGGTTGTAGGTCTATCCAATTGAGTGCAGAGGCATTTTTTTTCCTGGTTCGTTCGAAACACGCCCCATAATCACAGCTCTATGGAGCAGCATCAGACTCATATTCTGACTAGAATTGAGTCGGACTATGTCAGGCTAGTTCATCGCAGCAGCACAGCTGATATTTCTCTCCAGGATGGTGTCACAGCCAAACAGGAACAGACCAGATGAGCTACTATGAGAAAAATATTTATTCAATATGAATGCTTTGACATGCTTTATATAAACCTATATAATTAGAAAAAAATCATGATTTATATATGTATATCACCCATTACAAGAAAGTCATTTAATGTATTATATTCCTTAAGTAAACCACAATATGTAGGAGCAGTGAGTCAGCAGAAAGCTCCTAACAAGGTAGAGCTGCTTACATCAGGTGACTGTTAACTCCTGTCTGTATTTTCATCTAAAATCAAATCCAGCTGGTTTGTCACGACTTTAAATATTTGTAATATATTGTGGGAGAACATTTATGAACAATTATTATCGCAAATAACAAAATGCACAGAATAAAGTCAAGGATAAATGTAGGGAAATAACAGCAATAAAAACTCACCACAACATGTCCATCCAGTTACACTGGTAGTTTGGGCAAACAGAACATGATTTAGCAGATAGCTAATTTACATTAGTAACTGGAAGAACGGATCAACAACTTAGCTGGAAGAAATTGTTTAGGGCTTTAAAAATAAAGGGCTTAACAGAGTCTGCAAACAACTTTCACTCACTTACTTGAGTGAAGGTTGATCTTAAAGCAGGACAAACTTAAGTGTACAAGCTGGATACTTCACTAGAAACACTACTGAGGTTTTAGACCAGCCCATATAACTTTCTTTCTCTAAAAGACCAAAGCAAGTGAAGACCTGTATTTAAAATAGAAGATGTTTCCACAAACTAACGTATGCCACTCTTTTCAGATTTCAGTTGCGCAGCTTCACAATAAAGCAAAACTTTATTAGATTCTATCACATAAACTCCTATTCAAATAAAGCTAAGCCTGAAAAAAAAAGAACTGAAAAGAGTACACAAATACTTAAAGAGCACATCTCCCCAATGCATTGGCTTTAATTTCTGCTACATCTTTTTTCTTTTGTGATCCATATGAAGGTACATGAGTGGGCAATACGGCTGAAACAATTGATCAGATTAATCGTGATTAATCGTTTATTGCAAAAAAGTATTTAACTAGTTTAGTAATTGATTAATTGTCAGCTTGAGAATACAGGTTCTAAATCTTAACATCAGCTATAAGCAGCGCCCTCAGAGTTGTAATTATTACAAAATTGTTTAAAAACAACAAAAAAATAAACATACATTGAAGATAAAAACTTTTTTTGTCCATGATTATTCAACTTCTACTTAAGGGGCTTAGCTTTTACCTTCACCTGGTTTAAATTATGAACGTATTCTTTAAGGCACCTTTTTCTTTCTGATTATTAATCAATTCATTGAAAAACTATTCCACAGATTAATCATTTAGCAAAATAATCTTCAGTGGATGCTCTAGCAGAGACAAATTGCTAAAACTCACTGACACAGAACTTCTTCCTGCTTATAGGTATAAGAACCTAGACTATAGATGGTATCCTAGCTTTCCCTTGTTGGAGAATGTTGTCCTACCAGTTCACAGCCTTCCATCTTCACTATTTATGGTTCACCATAATTAGTATGCTGTGATTAAAGTCCGTAAGGAGAGCTTTACAGGGAGCGCCCCCCTCAAAGGCCCTTTGCTCCTAGAAGGAAAAAGAATTCAAGCAAAGATGTGAAATGAGGGTTGTCACATCTGTCCAATCTCATATCAGTGGACAATTTTTCCTAAATTTCTTTCTAATTCTGTTAACATCCATGACTGATCTTCAGCCTTGAGCTATGTGTTATAAATATAGCTCAGAGAGCGCTAAAAGATGCTGTTAAAGGAATAGTACACCCAAAACATGATTAGCCTTCATTTTCTACTCACCCCTATGCTGAACAACACTCTGGAGTAATTTTTTGATATCTCAAATGCATCTGGAGATCTGGGAGGCTTCTTGCTGTCTGCTGACATTCAAATAATGGAGATCTATGGTGCCCGAGACAGAAAGGTCCATAAAAGTCCACAAAAAACGTGTCAATATTCCTCCATACTGCTCGTCCAATGTATTCCAAGTGTCCTGAGTGGGTAGCATCCAGAATTTACTCGAAACGAAGTCATTTAGAATGTTTTTAGAGCATAAACAGTAGTGTATAGGATTTCCTGAAAGCGCGCACACGCGCGCTCACGACGCTACGGAAGCCGGCAGATCAAACCAGATGAAAGTGCGCATTCAGCGTCTGATCTTCCAATAATGCAAGCATAGAAGAAGAAATGTGCTGTTTACCGGTGCAAAGAAAGAAACAACGAAAGAAAAATATCTGAGGACTTCAGTGTTGAGGAAGAGCATGAGTTCTTTGCCGAGCTGAATGCGCTGGTTTGGTCTGCCGGCTTCCGTAGCGTCGTGAGCGCGCGTGTGCGCGCTTTCAGGAAATCCTATACACTACTGTTTATGCTCTAAAAACATTCTAAATGACTTCGTTTCGAGTAAATTCTGGATGCTACCCACTCAGGACACTTGGAATACATTGGACGAGCAGTATGGAGGAATATTGACACGTTTTTTGTGGACTTTTATGGACCTTTCTGTCTCGGTCACCATAGACCTCCATTATTTGAATGTCAGCAGACAGCAAGAAGCCTCCCAGATCTCCAGATGCATTTGAGATATCAAAAAAGTACTCCAGAGTGTTGTTCAGCATGGGGGTGAGTAGAAAATGAAGGCTAATCATGTTTTGGGTGTACTATTCCTTTAATGCTTGCTGTCATTTCATAAGACTAAGACTGAATATATTAATAATCTTCTAATCTAATCTCTTGCCTCAAGTTTTATTGCTGAAACCGAATTACGCCAATGGTTTACTGGGATCGATGTTCTTCTGCTCCAATCATAATTCACGTGTGTCTGAAGGGACTTAATTTACCTCATTAAAAGCGCAGGTTCTAATCTGTTCATTTGGGAAATAATTTAAAAGCATTTTTGATAATGAATGGCACTTTGGTGGTTCTATGATGCTACTTATATGCGGGTGTTGTCCTCTTTATTGTATGTTAATGATTCTCACCATTCTGTTAATCACTCAATTAATCACCATCTTGTGAATTTAATCTCATACTTAGGCGCTGCTCCACATAATGGGGTTTGAACAATCAAATTCATACTTGGATTACAATTTAGGCTAATTCTGGTGTTCCTACTCATATGCTGGGTTTTCTCTGCCTGGCCATAAATCAAGATGCTTTTCAGATACCCAGTTATTTTCTCTCTCTACACTCAAGGGCACCAATCAAAAGTGTCACAAGGCACTTATAAAAGATGCATTTTCTCTGGATCTATTAGAGTATACAGTGGGCTTTTTAAATGATGGGGTTGCCTGATGAAAGATAACCTCTCAAAAATCATATTCAAAGAGGCCAATTTTCCCTCAGTGATTTCACACCGCAGGTCTGAAAACAAACTCATGTTTATTCATGGCATACTTAAAACTCTCCCACAGTGAGCTCAGTTAGCCATGATGGAAAAGAAATAGAAGTATCGGAATAACAGACGTAAACATACTTATGGAACAATTCACAATACCTACATTTTGCTCTCAAATTCAGCTAAAGCTGCAGGTCAATCAATGCTGCTAAAATGTTAGCAATTGTTCTATATGCAATGTTCAGGAGGGCAAACAATTGGGCTTTGACCTTCAGAGTTTAAATCTGTTTTCCTCAAAGGTTCAAGCTTTGGGTATTTCGATTTCATAACTGCCTTTGTTATCAAAACCTTCTAATGTTGTGTAACCTATAAGGTAGTTGAACAATGTTTATTATAAACTGCACATAAGAGGAGTCAAATGGAGTTTGGGTGGAAACTGAGTGTGTCAGAAAACCCCAGTACTGACAGAAAGTAGAGCAACAGGAGTGAGTTCCAGAGAGGATTTAGGAAACCATGGAGTATATCTGGTGAGGGTGATTGTTGGATGGAAAACAGGTGTGTAATAACTGGTTTGCTGCAGATTTGAGGGACCAGGAGGCTGAGGCAACTTAGGGAAAATAATCAAAGAGCGTTCCCCTCTTAGCTAATGCACAGCCTGCAATCTGTAATAATCTGCAGGTAAGCTCATTTGAATCTAAAATAACCCTTTTATTTTCTTGGCAATCTTAACTATGTGTAGCTCATGTGCATCTGAAAGAGCATTTAGAAAATATGCCGCCGCTGATACATCTCTTGACATGGTATGACAAACATGTGTAATCATTGAAATGACTTTTAAACCAAATGATATCTGAACCTGCTAAACTGTATAAACTACTACAAATAATTAAAAGGGCACAAGACAAAAAACCGAATGGGACTGAACACTCAAGCATTACATCAAAAGAACACTAGACAAGAGAAAACTAAACAATCATCAGCGAACACCCACCAAGCTTCAAACGTCCATTAAATAGTAGTTAAAGTTAAAGCTTATTGCCATTTGCCTAAGGTACATGGTAGGTAAAGAATAAATAATCCATATTTTGCTTATATCTCTTAACAATCCTTTAAATAACAATAAAACTGCTTATGAAGATAAACAAAATATTAGGGGGAGTTGTTTTTTTTATAATTACAAATTCTTATCTTTTAGATATAAAGTACCAGCTTCATTTTCAATGAGCAAAAAAGCAAAAAGGTTTTTTATTGCATTATATAATATTCTATATATTCTACAATAGCATTAACTGTTGGCAGTTAATCGTTATAAAAAACAGAATTAAATGCTTGAAAAACATTAGTAATTGTAATAAGCCTATATTGTGTTTCACCTTGTGAAATAAATAAAGTATTCAATATTATCAGCAGGAAAAACACAATCATCACTCTTAAAAGGGAAGCAGTAGGGGTTTGGCAACATTAAAAAAATAAAAAACTAAGAAGAACATATGTGATTAGTGTATGGATAGTGAAACGGGATGTATTTTTAGGAATGTAAGCAATATATATAAGACACAGATAACATCAATAAAGTAAAATAAAGCTTGGTAGCATTATTACAATGCACTTGAATTAGCAATGGTTAGTGAGGAAAATATTGAGGGACATTAAGGGTGTACTGTAATTATGATAGAGAAAACATAAAGAGGGGGAAAATGTTGGGTAATTGAAACTGACTCCATTATTGAAATAATATTTATGCTTAGTTATGCATTTGTTTGTCTTTTATTAAATCACCCTGGTTATATTTGGCAATACCTAGTTAGTGATCCTGCAGTGCCGTCATATTCATTTAAAAGGGGTCCATTATGATCACTATTGTATCATTATTATTTTATTTGATGTTTACTTAAAATTAAATAACATCTGCTTTTTTTTTAAGTGACATTTTTTTGTCATCTACATTGCTAATCATTGCAAACTGTCCTATTCTATTATGTTCTAACCTGCAGGGTGATGCAAAATTGTAACTAATTTTAGCATTTGTTTGCATGTTATTGGCAATATATTAGGATAGTAGCTGAAACATATATGTTATGTCTGTGTTACTTTTCTTACTGTGTTCCTCTCAGTGGACAGCTCATTCTGCTGCAATGGCCTGTTTTTTTATGTATTTGTCAGCAAAGCCGCAGAGGGGAAACGACTCATTAGCATATTTGCAGATTCCATAACATGAAACATGCAGAGATTCTGAGTTGTTTCAATTATCTTGAATGATAATTAGATCAATCTTACAGAAAACAAAATATATTTCCTATGATGAACAGGATTTAAATTAAAACCTAGAGGAAGAGCATCAATACAGGCAGCTGGTGCCACAACAGCATGGACTGTTATACTAACAGCTGTGGCTACTGATTTAGGCTAAAAGTGTCCGATGGGAAGGGGGTATATTCTGCTGTCACAAAGGTGTTTTTTTCGTTTGTCTTTTAAGAAACTCTGGGTAGAGAATAAACTTTTGATCTGCAGTAAAAGCATTTTTGCAGATTTAGTTGCTCACCTTAATACTCCTCATATACACATGCCTAAAACAATGCTGTATTTTATTCAGTACTCACAAACCAAACTGAATGTGCTGTACCAAAACTCTTTGTACTTGTACTTAGATACAATCAACTCTGAAGTGATTCAAACCCTTTGTAAATTTTGACTTGAAATTATTTATCTTTTTAAAGTGATATTTTCAGGTTTTCCAGAATATAATAAGATGGTGATGTGTTATTGTGGAAAAAAATAAATACTTATCTGCTTTTTTAAATTTAAAAGATGAAAGTCCTATCCACAATTATTTTTTAGGATTTTTCCTGTAATTTTTAGAAATAACTTTTGTTGGTAATTATAGTAAAAAGACTTCTTATAATTGTTGACACTTTTTGCATACCTCCACTGGTATTTTTTTATTTTTAGAAGTTGACTCCAATCATTTAGGTTAGATGGTCTCTGCATTTGTTCTCAGTTGAATTCAGGTTAAAGCAAAGGTTACTACCAAACCTAAATCTTCTGTCTACTATTTTATTTTATTTATTTATTCATTTATTTGTTTATTTATTTATAATTTTTTTTGCTGAATGTCTTTTGGCGTTTTCATGATGTAATATACATTGTTTCCCAAGGCCAAATTTCTTTAATGACTGTCTGATTTATTTATTGTTTTTTTTCATGGTGCTGTTTATTATGATAAGGTTCACTGGTCTGTTGACCTGAGAACACCCCCAAAGCAATAGGGGGTGTTAGTATTGCATTTGTATGTCCTTTATTAAATCCCCCTGGTTATATTTAGGAATACCTAGTTAATTATCATGCAATGCCATCATATTCATTTAAAAGGGGTCCATTATGATCACTATTGCATGATTATTATTTTATTTACCGTTTAATTAGTATTTAATAACCTCTTCTGCCTTTTTTTTAAGTAACATTTTGGTTGTCTACAGTGTAAACTGTTTGAAAGCTTTTGTCTTTTTCATTGCCAAATGAATGGTTCACAGTTTTGGTAAATCCAGTCATTCTTTTTATCTAACTATAAAGTAGATTACTAGAAGTTTTATTCTTGCTCCAGATGAGTATTTGCCAAAGACTAAGTGAGTTTTTGTGCGCCTTATCTTTGAGAAGTGGACTCCGCCTTGGTCTACAATCCTTGCAACCCAGCCGTGTCCCTCTGACTGTCTGCTTAAAGATGATGCAACCAATGCCTATATTCAACCGGATGCTGTTGGTGGGGATCCTTGGATGTTTTTTTCACCTTTCAGTATTGTCCTGGCCAGCACAGGGTTCACTTTTTGGAGCATGACTGCATCATCCACGATATTTCACAATGCAGAAGATCATATATTTTAAATGATACTTTGCACTGGGTCTTGAAATATTTAGACCCAAGGGCCTATAGCTCTTTTTTTTATCTTTGTGCACCCAGTGTGTAGATGCAGGTTACCCTTTAGCTTAGCCATGGCTGCCCTCAAACCAATTGCAAAGAGCTGCTGTTTTTCCAACTCTTGAGTTGCTTGAAACAGATTTTCCCAATGAATATTAGCAATTATCAAGATTTTAAGCCTGCTTGGACTACGTATATGAAACTTTTGATTTTTCCCACAGACTATGACAGATAGTAAACCAGTTTAGATATGCCACTTATTTTTCAAAACAGCTGAGTAACACTTTTTCCACAATAATCTATCAGGAAAATCATCCTCTTATCATTTGGACATGTATTACATTACATGTCTTTTTCCGTCAAAATGGGATAAAATAGATTAGAACAAAATTTGCTGCCTTTTAAAAAAAGTAACTTTATAGCACTACTACTTATATACCTTTCGACCCAAGCATTACCTTATTTTGAGATATATTTTTTAGGTCAAGATAGAGTAGTTAGCACCTGGCCTTTCACAACAAACAATAAATTAATAGATAATATGATTTTAAAAAATCATATAATACACTTAAATGAACTCAATAATATACTTTTGCTTGTTTGTTTGTCTTTTGTTTCTCCTCCTGCCTTTCTAAAGAGCCTAAATAACAAAAGGTTTCCCTCCAGTGCATCAGTCTCCACTCACTCCTCCCCTCATAACAAACTCATGACAGAGGAGTAGCAAGCTGGGAAAATGCTAGATTAATTTTTTTTTTTAAAGATCTGGAACTGCTTAACGTGACAGCTGCACAGCTACAATGTGGGAGCACTCTGAAATTAAACTGAATGACAACATTATTGTTTATTGCAATAATTTCTGGGACAATTTATCGCTCAGCAAAATTTGATCTTTCTATCTATAAAGATATGTTTCATGTTAATTTTCAAGCCCAAGATAATACATTGCCAATAAAATGATGGATGTTGTGCAGAATGTTTAGAAAATGGCAAAGCAGTTGTTTATTTATGCTCCTACTAGAAAAATTTGATAAAAAAAATGAACATTAGTATCACAAGGCAGCCATGGAGTAAGGAGGGACGGAGTGGGTTTCCCCATTTTTGGCTTCAATCCCCGGACAGGACACACAAAAGCCATAGAAAATTGTCTTTGGAACAACTGATATATGTCTTGTTTTTTCCAGGTGCTCATGGCACATCTCATACAGGGGCTAATGCTTTGTAGATTATGACTGCTCAGATGGATGCATTGCCTCATTGTGAGATGATTATAACAAATCTCTAAAGGTATTCACAGTTTTGGCCATATTTGCATCCCTACAGCCTCCTTTGAAAACAGATGCACTAAAATAAACATGCTGTTGTGTTTGTTTGTTCAAAATGACTAATGACTGTTACTGTCATTTTTAGTGTAGCTATTAGTTGCAGGAACTCAATATGTCAGAGTACAGCTTTATAAAGTTCTCAGCACTGGTGCAGGCTGATTAACTTTTTAGAATTTCATTATTCTTTCAATGCAATGAGAAAAACTAGAACAGGCTGAAGGAAAGCAATTAGTTTGCCAGGCATGTTAAGTTAAAGAGAATATTACATATTAAATTCAGTTTCTTTCTGGGTCAGTACATTAACTTAATGATCCTAATTGCTCCTTTTCCAGATTGAGAGAGTATTTTGGGGTATCTGCATTACAGAAGTTTTCAAAGTAACTTTATTAAGCCATAACTATAACTGTCAGAGCTTTTAAAAATGAGAAAAATCACTTCTCTGATTTAAATTCTATCTAGGCAGAATTAAACACTAATGTTATTCATAAGTGTTTTGCCTGAAGGATCAAGTGACAGCAGGAGTCGATAGAACAAAGCAGAACGACAAATTCAGGCTTCTGCTAAAATTAAGCAAATTTGAACAGAGGGAGATGTTTCTGCTCAGTTAACACAGTTAACATTACTGTTACCTGGCCCCATTCTGTGTTCATGCTAATGTTTACACATGCTGCTTTATTTATGGATGAGACCAATCCCCAAGGTAGATTCCTGCTGGGCATTCGGCACCTGGCAGAGGTTGGCTTTTATATATTTTCAAAGATTCCCTTTGAGCCTTCTCAAATCCATCCTGTCGCATGCTCTAACAAGCATGGTAGTTAAATATTTAGCAGGTCACTGAATACAGATAGAACATCGGGGAGTAAATATTCATCTAACTGGAATAAAAACAAAGTTTATTCTCATCTATATCCACCTGGTAAGTTTAAACCTTGAGTTGCAGGACACGTTTTCTGTACCAATCACAAACCACTTGTTATTCCTCAATAAAACTTTCACACAATTCTAGGTCTATTTAGGGGAGGGGCAGCCTAGTGGTTAGGGCTTGGAATCCTGAGGTTCTAAATTCGAGCCCCACTCCCACAGGCTGCCACTCTGGGTCTCTGAGCAAGACCCCTAACCCCACACTGCTCCCCGGGCGCCCCACAATGGCAGACCGCTGCTTCCCAAGGGGATGAGTTAAATGCAAAGAGTGTATTTCTCCAATGTGAGATCAATGAACTTCAATTATTATCATTATTATTATTTACTGAAGCACTTGGTAAAGATGTTTTATCATTTTTCTCAAAAACAAATTGTTCATCGCACCATCACATCACACTGAAAAAATGTAATGAAAAATGTAATTAAAATATATTTATTGACATTGGAAAACCTTCCCATGCTACTTTTTTCTATCAGTAATGAAGAAGAAATACAGAAAATGAAGATTAAACATATTAAGGTTTCCTTATTATTGTTTAGAAGATTTTAAAAATATATATATACATAAAATAAGTAATATGCTTTCTACATGTTGATGTATCTTCGTTAAATTTTTTTTATTTAACACATCAAAACTGTTGGTGTTAACTGTGAAATAAAATTTTTGTTGTTTTAGCAGGAGCATAGAAACATGAAAGGTTACAAGTTGCACTGGAAGAATCAGACTTTGAAATAGAACTGATTGCAGTTGTTTGAAAAGCCATTTACTAAGAACACTCTGAAATAAGCCTTTACCGATCGGTAGGATGAAGCTAAATCAAACAATTTCTTGTTTTATGATTGATGTAACATACAGAATACAAAACACAAATAGACAGACCGTACAAAGATACTGTACTATGTATGTATCAGAGGTTTTGTTTGTTGAAAGAGAACTTTAAAAATGATATTTTTTTAATAAAAAATCTGTAGGAAACCCTTTTGTAAATTTTAGTTTAAAGACTGTCATAAAATAAGGTTGATTTGAGTCTGGTGAGCTATTTTTTAATTAAATCGGATCATTAGATTGATTTTGGACTGACAATCTCAACTTATTCTGAACAGCTCATAACAGGTCTTATTGAGGAAAAAGGCATGGCCTTTCACAAACCCTGCACCTGCTAAGAAACAATAAGAACACAATTCTTATTATTAGTTTTTTTCTTTACCATAAAAATGTGCTAAAAATGAAAATAGTTATTTTCTAAACCTTTCAAAATGTGGCAATATGTTTCTGCAATAAAAAAATCATTTATGTTACCATGAGAATGTAGACATGCAGCCTCCAGAGTAGATAGTGTAATTGTGGTTTCCTATGTGCAGATTGGAAACAGCCCAAAGATAACTAAAAATATTATCAGGAAATGAACACATGGCCAGCATTCATCTCATTTCCCTGCCAAGTAATAATAAAAAAGGGAAATACAAGTTCTGAGTAGTTAGCTGCTGTATGAGACTTGAAAATTAGGTTCCTACAAGTTCTTGTAATAAGTCCTCTATTAATTTAAGAGCCGGAATTAAACGGCAGCACAGTACTGTGAATATATTGCCATTGCCATGGGAGCCTATTAAGCCATGCATCCAGATGTCACATGACACATCACAGACAATAGAGTGGTAATGACATCCTGGAGCAGTGTTACGGGAGCAATATGTTCTGTCCCATCAATAGTGAAACAGGGCACGTTTGAGCCGAGCTGACACATTACTTTGCTTCTCATATATGGGCCGTTGGCAATGAAACTGTGTTATATGGTCCAGTAGTGCTGACAGGTTTCTTTCTCCCTCCCCCCTTCTTTATTTCTCCCTCTTGTAGGCTTTGGAGAAGCAGGCACGTGGCACGAGGAAGGATGGATCTTCAGCCCAGAGGAAGAGCTTCCCTACAGGGATGCCAGCATCAGACGCAAGGCCTCATGGGCCGTTGACCTGCTGTCTCCTTGATTTATGGCGACTGGGGGCTTCTGGCCACTGCCTACTCCTCTCCCTTCTCTCCTCCATTTCCTTCCTCACACACTGCAGGACCACAAGACGCCACACACACTGCGCAATCGGCTCTATGAGTATCGGAAGAGGGATTTCTTATCCATGCAAAACTGCCAAACACACCTATCTACATTTTCTGATACCGTCTCGTCGAAAAATAAACACCTCCATAAACATTACAACACTGCAGCACCTTGTCCCATGATACCATCACAGGTCAATGAAGGCAAGTAGGCTGTAGGAGCATCCCTCATTTGACTGTGTGCGGATTACAATCAGTCATGGTGAGTTGGGTGTAGAGCCCTTTGCTGTAACTGCTGCTGGGAGGCTGGGCTGGATCAATGGAAGTGCGCTGACTGACAAGAGTAGGCTCCTGTTTTCAATTGGCCTGAGAGGATTCAACAGCCAGCATCTCTTCTCACAAAACTCTCCCTTCAAAAGGAAACCATTCTCTATGGAAAACTTTGCCACTCATTAAAAGTGGTGTTTTATCTTTACCCCTGCTTTTAGGACATTTGCTTTAGTCAGAGCACCTTAAATCCCTCTTTTTTTCCAGCCTTTTAGGCTTGGAGGCCCACAGTGCGCCTCAACTTCTTCTTTAACTTTTTACTTTTGAATATTGCAGATTTAAAGGGAGTGCCAATTAGTGCCCTCATCATGGTTTTGCCACCCCCAGATAAACGCCACGTGTGCCTGACAACCATTGTCATCATGACGAGCATGGCCTTCATGGATGCCTACCTGGTTGAACAAAACCAGGGTCCCAGGAAGATTGGTGTGTGCATTATAGTGTTGGTAGGGGACGTTTGCTTCCTCATTGTGCTACGTTATGTAGCGGTGTGGGTTGGGGCCGAGGTGCGGACGGCCCGACGTGGATATGCCATGATCTTGTGGTTTCTCTACATCTTTGTCCTTGAGATAAAACTCTACTTTGTCTTCCAGAATTGCAAGGCTGACAGGAAGAGTCTTGAAACAGTGGCACGAAAAGCTTTGACTTTGCTGTTATCCGTGTGTGTGCCAGGTTTGTATTTGGTTCTTGTGGCTTTGGATAGCATGGAATATGTGAGAACTTTCCGGAAAAAGGAGGACATGAGAAGTCGACTGTTCTGGGTTGCTCTGGACCTGCTAGATCTGCTCGACATCCAAGCCAATCTGTGGGAGCCCCAGCGGACAGGTCTGCCCATATGGGCTGAAGGCCTGATGTTCTTCTACTGCTACATTCTGCTGCTGATCCTGCCCTGCGTGTCCCTCAGCGAGATCAGCATGCAGGGTGAGCACATGTCGCCCCAGAAGATGATGCTGTACCCGGTCCTCAGCCTAGTCACAATAAATGTGGTCACCATCCTCATACGTGGAGTCAACATGGTGCTGTTCCAAGACAGCCGCGTCTCTACTATCTTCGTCGGCAAGAATGTGGTGGCAATCGCCACCAAGGCTTCCACTTTCTTGGAGTACCGCAAACAGGTAAAGGAGTTTCCCCACCCACAAAACGCCATGGCGTTGGAGCTACAGCAGAACTCCGTCAGCCACACGCAGACGCTGCCTAATGCAACAAGTCTGCCACACGAACCTTCACCGGCACAGGACATTATAGACACATGACCGCCAGCACCGGATTTTGCCCCAATAGATACAGACTGAATGCTTCAGAAGAAAGAGAGAGAAGGATAAAATGCTGGTACTCTGCAGATCAACTGCAGTGAATCAACAATGGAGATTTTTAGCATCACCTGCCTGTCAGAAGATTCTGTAAACCTTCACTTGACTCTAAGTGCAGTGTGCAGACTAAATCAAAAATCTTTTTGTTTTTAATTGTGCTGTCGTGTTTTTAATTGTCTAACATATTTTAAAAGTATAAACTTTACTAAGATGATATCTGCAGACTGTGCAGCCCCATGGCATTGTGTTCTGTGAAATGAACAGTTGGTTTCCTTTCAGTGAGTAGGTTGTATTTTTTTTTTTCTTTTTATGTCACTTTTTTGATGGTGCATCAGTGGCATTTCCTTTAGATTCTAGCAGGAAATGACAAAGCACTGAGTATGAAGCAGAGATGGAGAAAAGTAGCAGAGTGACAAAAAAATTAGCTGTGATGCTCTCTCTGCAGCCTGCCGGAGCAAGGTCGGTGGCTTTCTGCATTTTATTCTGCAGAAAACAAACCTGAGCTTTGTAAAGGCTACCATTGTGGTGCTTTAGTCACAGGTCTGATGAAAGCAGCTGCATACAACAACATAGCACCAAATCCATTTAACAGAGCAGGAGTTTTGGGTTGTGTTGGAGTCCATGCAGTTATGCAAGTCTATTTGAAATGCACTGGAAGTGTAAGTTGTTAGGGAGCAAAGCAGAAGGTGGTTGATGGGCGTTATCTTCTGCAAAACAAATGAGATATGTTGATTTTAAAACAAGAACAAACTGACAGAGTTTAAGATTGTTTTTGTTTGTTTTGTTGTTTTATTCTGTACTGTACATTCCTCCAAAAATGTATTTCCAGTCCTGAAGGCTGAGAGAGTCGTACTCAGAGAAAGAAGAGAAAAAATTAATTTAAACAATATAAATAAAAAAACTGAAGATGATTTTTCAGTTTATTATTATTATCATTATTATCATATGTACATTCTTTACTTGTTGGAGGCTAATAATGTTTTAATAAAAATATAAATAAGATTAATAATAAGAGGTTTGTGTTTGTCTCTATCTGTTTGTATTGATTCCACTGGATAATAAGCATCCTCAACTGCAAAACAACCTCTTAGTCATCTACTTTATTATACAGTATACAAAATACTCTTTGAATTCATCAGCACTTTTCTATTTTGTCCTATAGGCTCATTTTATTTTGTATGGAGCTTAATATTGGCAGGACATAGGAAAAAAAATATTTTAAATAGGATAGAAATGCATGAACCTTTCCCCTGTCTGTCCCCTTTTTTCTTCCATTTCTCATTATCACCTTCCCAGTTGCTTTGTTATTCTGTTAACAGTAATCTTCTATGTTCTGGTATCAAATCAAAATTTTTTTTGTACCCCAGGGAATGAGCTGCCTCCTGATTTTCACAGAGACTTGTAATAACATCCTAAAAGAAGGCAGAGAGGTCACTCACATTAGGGAAACCACTTTACAGCTATCAGAAACAAGAAAATTGAAAGTTAATTGTTGATCTCATTTTAAAAAGAGCACTTTCCACCAACTTTATTAACAATACCTGTCAGAAGACAAACATGAATGCTCCAATCATAATTTCAGAGTTTTAATCATCTGATTATTATAATTACAACATTTAAACTGCTTTAATTGCCAATTGCGGCTTTCTCAAAATTGCTTTTACTCTGCTATCTGCTAACTTTGGCATATTTTGTCACATCACAAGCACAAACCTGTTTAATGGACTTGATCGGGATTAGATGTTATAGATTCTCAAAAACAGACCCTCCTTTTTCTGTGTTTGACAAATAACCAAACCCTTAAAAGCTAATGGGTCTAATACAACCACAGATTCAGATCTATGACTATATATGATTAAATACACTGAAAGACTGAAAGTTTAGCTTTTTCTTTTTTGGAGAAGAGCTCAGGTTCTGACTGAGAAAAACTGAGTATCAGAGTAACAGAGTGAATAACAATCTCTGACTCTTGCTGTAAATTCTCAGTTATATTTAGATCTCGATTTTGTGGGGTAAGTGATAGCTATTCTCTCAACACCCCCCCACACCCTCATCCAGATTTCTTCTCAGATGCTCTCCTTAGCCAGCCTGGCAATTTAGGTCTTTATAGTACAGCAATATTTATACTAAGATTTATTTACACAATTTTACTTTTTCACTTAGCATACTTAAGATATTAGGATACATCAGAGAACAACTTTTTGTCCTGTACAGTTGAGGGTTACCTTATTTCTGTGAAATTTTAAAAAATCAAGAGTTGTGAACTCTTTTAGCAAGACACAGTTGATGCTCTTAAATTACATTGAGGTGGGGATTTGAGGCATTCCTGGATGAGATCCAGTTGCATCTAAACATAGGGAATCATCTAAGTATTCTGAGGTGAAGTAAGTATGTGCATATATAACTATTCTGATCCCAGCGCAATGAGCTTCTGCAGCCTGGAGTTAGTTTTAATTTTTTCATGAGTCTCACGGGAACTCTCCTCAAAACACTGTGAAATTTCTTCCGACTAACTGTGAAGGAAACCTGGAAGCTGTTGTCAAGAAGCTGCAATTCCTGAGTGGGCCTAAACTTTCTCTAACTTTAAGGATATTATAAACCCATACCCCTTTTTTACACTGCTGCTTTTCTCATTTTCCTCCTCCTCATTGGGCAGTAGAAAACCCCAGGCTTTATCTCTGCAGTTTGCTGAGACATATTTCTGGTTGTTTGTGTATATTTGGCTCCATATAAGTTATTTCTAACTCCAAAATTTGTACATCTTTCTGTTTTTATTTTGTAACTTCTGTCATTTCACCCTGTAAAAAACCAAACTACTCCAATAAAGCTAAAAAGTAATATAACATTATTAATGGCAACAGTGCACCGAAACCTCTGGGTATAAACTACCAGCAGTACAAAAAGGTGAATGTGAAGAAAAATGAAACCACTTCATCACACGTTGTTTAACCGCCTTTATTTAAATGTTACATTTGGTCAAGCAGTCTCTGAGATACACTGCAATACCATTTCTACCTTTATGTGCCTCACTTTGGCCTCTTGTCAGCACTGAATCTCTTTAGAAGTATGCTGTGGAAGAAGTAAGCACAATAAAGATCAAAGTTCAGTCGGTGCTTTGCTGTGAAATCCTGGGTGAATAACTGGGCTGTGTGTGGTTCAGGCCGTTCGGCAGAAATAATTGCACTGCTCTGTGCAAACATCCCCTGGCAAAAAGGTTTTTTTTTTGTAGCCAGCTGTCCTGAGGTCTGTTTACTACCTTGTGCATTGCCTTACCCCACATGTTCCTTAATTCATCTTTTACATATCATGGTTTCCAAAAATTAATGTCAGATTGATTAGTAATTAAAACAATAAATGTTCAAGCCAAGATTGCTCTGGAAGTGTAAACTGTAAAATCCAGAATCGCCTGTAATGCAGCATATCTATACCATTAAATATGTCAAAGTTTTAATAATGGAAAGCTATACGGAAAAGACAAGGTCCATGTCTACGAAATATTTAATACTCCACCAGCCTGAACAATCAATATGTTAGATTCTAAGGGAAAAAACTGTCAGAGATACCAAAGGCATCAGTCTGATCCGACACACTCTCATAAATGAATGTCTTTTTTAACAGAAAAAAAGCAACAAAACAAAAGAAAAACTCTAGTATGACAGATAATGATTGTCTTTGTTGATTTCACTTTAGTTTTTTTGGAAGTTCTTAAACCTTTTTTGCCCCTAGTTTACATGCTCCAAAGCTGCTCTGAACACATATTCTTTCATAAAACGACTGAAATATGTAGCGGAAAACTAATAATTTATATTGCATTTGTTCTTCAACTAATAAGGAACAGTTGCCTGGTATTGTACACATACTGTACAGTATTTCAGAAAGCTGTTAGTGACAGCAAAATATCAGGGTTTATTGGACAAGTACATGTGAAACTAGGTAGAACATCCATTTAAACAACCAGTACTTAAAATGTAAATGCTTTCCTGTCAACGTCTCCTAATTTTTATCTCTGGAAAATAAATAGATGTAATTAAAGGTAAGCCCTACGATTGTCACTTGTTTTTAGCAGAGCAAAAAGTTAGGAAATCCTCTCCCTTCTTAGCTACAGTAGGTCACACAGCCTCCCAACATATTCAAAATCTATGGTCTCATTTGTAAAACATTATATACATTGCCTTGCGAAAGTATTCAGCCCCCTTTAACTTTTTGACCTTTTGCCACATTTCATATTACAAAAATAAGAGATATAAAATTGTACTTTTTTTGTGAAGAAGTTGGACAATCATGAACAAAATGTAGTGAATATTTCAAACTTTAACAAATAACCAAACTGTGTTTTTAAAATTAGCCAGTCCCTTTGAGTAAATGGATTGTAGCACCACCTTATGCTGTGATTACAGTTGCAAGTCGCTTGGGGTCATCAGTTTTGCACACCATAAGAATGACATTTTTGCCCATTTTTCCTTCTAATACAGCCCAAGCTCAGTGAGGAGAGTGATTGTGATTATTTTTGTCACAACATTCTTGAAAACATTCTTCTTCAAACATGTTGGCTACACATTAGGTGTTTTCCCTCCGGCCAGAAGTGCCATGACAAATCCTCCCTCTTCAAGTTGGCATTCCAACGACCAGGACCGCAGTAACCCCTCCGTGGGGGATGGTTTTTTTTCACTTTTACCCGATGTATTACAAATTTCAACTTTCATGCATGTGTGCATTGTCACTTTAACTATAGGTCTCACAAATGTCAATGTTAAAGTCCTCTCGAAATCTTAAATAATTGTTGATTGCAAATGTGTGCAGTAGTTCACACTGGTTTTGCTTGTAAAGTGGGGAGAATGGCGCTAGGCTTACCCCACCATGACGTCACTATCGGAGGATATCAGGAGTAAGGTGTTACTATATTTGGCCAAAAATGGCCAGTCTTGGACTCTTGGATTTTGTTATTGCAACAAAAATGATTGTTTTTATGTTTTTACTGATTAACGCTAAATTCGTTAAATCACAGCAAACTTATTAATTTTAAGTATAGATAACGATCCATTGATCATTCCTTGCTGACTGGACTTTTCCTTTAAACAGACCTCTGAGCAGACGCAGGTGCATTTATACAGAGACTTGATTACACACAGGTGGATTCCATATATCATCATCAGTCAATTGGGTCAACATTGAATCATTAAGACATCCTCACTGAACTTCTGAAGAGAGTTTGCTGCATTAAAAGTACAGGGCCTAATTAATCTTGCTCTTCAGTATTTTATTTCTTGAAAGAGTTATAAAATATTCAATACCTGTTTTTCCATTTCATGATTGACGTCTACCTGATGTTTATTCTTCACAAAAAATATTTTATCTTATATCTTTATGTTTGAAGCCTAAAATTAAGCAAAAGGTTGAAAAAAAAGTTCAAGGGGGCTTAAAACTTTCGCGAGGCACTGTAGCATCCACAATGAAACTGTATATAGGCCAAACACCTAAAAATGATGTATGCCAAAACAAGTCCTAATTTAAAAACAAAAAAGGAAAGCCAGGCCGTTTTCACAGCATTATTTACTTTAATGCTGAAACATTAGGTGTTTTCCCTCCGTTTTTTTTTTACATTGGCCCCTTGATTTTACACTATTACATCATGTTCTACTCACCCATATTAGTTTTCAGGCATTTTGAGCTGTTCCGAAGATATTTGGCTTTGTTATATCAAAGTAACACCTTCCTGTGGGCAACGAGTTAAAGGAGAATTCCGGTTTTTAACACTTTTAGCCCATTTTCTGTAGTGTCCAGGATGAAATCGAATGATCGACACCAAAATTTTGACAATTGGTCCTGTCTCTGCTTTTTGGCTCATGCAGAAATAAAATATGCTACTCACCGGGTCGTCAGCGCTGTTCAATGACGTTCCAAAAAAAGTTTCGTGAAGAAAAAACGTTCCTGTAGTGTTTTATTTAGCATTTTGTAAATCCCATTGAGTTCTGTTGGAATAGTCAATATCCCTTCGCCACCGGAAACGGAAATGGGGCCTGTTTACGCATAGTTGTAGTCTTTTCGCTTCACTCTGTGTACTCCGACGTCGAGGTGCTAACGTCTCTGTTAAACACTTTAAAAAACTCTGAAAATGGAATACGAAAGGTGGATTCTTGAGGAGGACATATTGGACTTTGAGTTTGACGCTAGAGGATACCGTTTTGAACCGGAATATACTGAGGAGGAGTATATAGAGACATTGTCGCCAACTAGTGGTCTGGAGTGTGCAACGCTTCAGATTCGAACGGGAAGCGGAAGTTTATAAGCGGTTGTGATGTATCGGAAAAAATAGTTCTGGGATTTACAAAATGCTAAATAAAACAAGACAGGAACGGTTTTTCTTCACGAAACTTTTTTTGGAACATCATTGAACAGCGCTGACGACCCGGTGAGTAGCATATTTTAAAAAAAGAACGTTTAAGGTTGTTTTAAGGACATTATCGGACATGCACAATGGAAGCCATTCTGAAGCAGCCAGGGGGGGATTCTGCATGAGCCAAAAAGCAGAGACAGGACCAATTGTCAAAATTTTGGTGTCGATCATTCGATTTCATCCTGGACACTACAGAAAATGGGCTAAAAGTGTTAAAAACCTGAATTCTCCTTTAAAAGCACAAACTAAACTGTTCTTCCACAGCATACTTCTGTTCATAAAATGCAGGCGAATTACCGTCCCCCAGACAACTGCGGTTATATTTTTTATATTTATATTTTTTAAACACAATGCGGCATGTGTATGACATCATCCGTGCGTTGGGCTGGAGTTGTGACAGGCAGTCCAGGCCACAGGCGGCTACGCTCTACCCCTTCTATTCATTCGGATAGCTAATCGGGATCGTTCAATTCCATTTCGAGAGCGAGATCATCTGTGGTAGTAGCTCTAGACGTCATCCAGGCATGTGAGTAAAACTAGCAGCAGTTCAGCGGATAGGATAAATGAATGGTAGCTGGCGCGTGCGGATGACGTTATTCACACTCCGCTTTGTTGTTCCTTTCAACAATCTTCCCTGCTTGCCCAAACTATGATGCTGTGTTCAGAGATAAATGAGCTGTGTAGATTTTATGCCAAACATAAGGTTTTGCAAGTTGGATTTTGGTTTTATCTAAACACAGCCCCTTCTTCCACATGTTTGTTGTGACTCCCAGGTGGCTTTTGGCTTTTTTTTTTTTATAAAACCAGAATTTTGCAGTATACAACTGTTTTCTCATGGAATAGTCTCCTCCCTCCACTATAGATCTCTGCAGTTCATCCAGAGTGAACATGGGCCTCTTGGCTGCATCTCTAATAAGTCTTCTCCTTGTCTGAGCTGAAAATTTAGACGGATGGTCAGGTCGTCTTAGATTTGCAGCGGTCTGATACTATTTTCATATCAATATTACCACTTAAACAGTTCTCCTTGGGATGTTTAAACCTTAGAAAATCCTCTGCTCTTTAAACAGACCTCTCAGACTATCACAGAGCAGGTGCATTTATATGGAGGCCTGATTACACACAGGTGGATCCTATTTATCATCAGTCATTTAGGTCAGCAATTGGATCATTCAGCGATCCTCATTGAACTTCTGAAGAGAGTTTGCCACGCTGAAAGTAAAGCGGCTGATTAATTTTGCATGTCCAATCTTTAGATTTTGTATTTCTTAAAACGTTATAAAATATCGAATAAATTTTGTTCCACTTCATGAATGTGTCCTACTTGTTTTTGAGTCTTTACAAAAAAATGCAATATTCTATCTTTATGTTTGAAGCCTAAAATGTAAGAAAGGTTTGAAAAGTTCAAGGGGGCCAACTACTCTCACAAAGCACTATAGCATCCATACTCAAAGTGTACATAGGCAAAAACACCTAAAAATGGTGTATGGTGTCCAAAGAAATTCCAATTTAGAAACCACAAGCAAAACCACGCAGTTTTCACAGCTGTATGTCAATGTTTGCATACTTTGAGGTACAACCTCATGTTCAGTCCTCCTCATGCACACATTCAACCTCATATTGTCCATGCAGAGGCACTACATGAATTTCACTGTGTATTTAAATGAGCCAGCACGTTATTTCATGTTTATCAATAGGAATTGCAGCAAAGAGAGTCAAAACCGAGTCAAATATAAATGTGGTTTTGAGTGACATTGAAAATAGAAAAATGTGTGATAGCAACTGTAGGGCTGTGACAAAGCAAAATAAGTGTTATTAAAGACAGCTTTAGAGCTTGATGTGTGGAGTGATTATGTTAACAAGAGCATCCAGGAAGCATTTTACTAATGTTGGCTGTTGCATATGTTTTCATGCCAAGTCTGTAATTTATAAATCCCTGCATTTACTTGGAAAGGTATGTTTACAAATTTGTTTGGTCCAATTTTGCTTATCTTAATCGATTTTACTAATATCTAATTTTTTAAGCAAACTCTGACATGGGGCCTAGTGTAAAAAAGTGTCTCCTCACATAAAAAAGTGTTGGGATCTATAAAAACTGACATTACATGAAATTGTCCAACTGGCGCTGTGCACTTCTTTATGTATGAGAGCCCCTCACTAGGTCTACCATTGCTATTTTGTCTCTTTGCTTCACATTCATTATAATTTGTTCCTATTAAAGTATATTAGGTTTAAGCCAAATATGTCCCCTATTATGATCTCCTAAAAGTCTTACTATTGCCGTATTTACCATGCAGCATGTTTTAGATGTAACTCTAATCTGTCAGACCTGGTTCAAATGATTGTTCCTCTTCTGCAGCCATCAAGTGCTGCAGAAGCCTGTTAATCACCCATTTAGTCAGGTGTGTGGCAGCAAGGAGACACCTAAAATCTGCTGTACAGGGCCTTCAGGACCAGGGTTGGGAACCACTGAACTTGAGAACCATAGACCATAAGTCTAATCTTTTTCCTTTGCAGCAACAATTAGTCTGCTCTTAATGTTTTTTTTTTTTAGAAAGAAAAATATTTCCTCATTTCATTCCTCTCATGGTTGTTTGTGTAGTCATTGTCTGATTGTATAGGCATGCACTTTACTATCAAAGTTGCAACATCCTGCTGAATGTTTTTAACTTGCTACACAGACCTAGGCATGTTTAATAGTAAATTTGGCATGCGTAAAGGTATACTGTTTCTATTCTTACAGGTTGTGTTGTAATTCTGGCCTTTTAAAGTTCCCTCTGGTGCTTCAGTAGTGGTGGAAGTAAGTGATGTTGATTTGTGGGGATTGGTGCTAACAAAGCAGTCCCCCAGAGCTGTGTGGTGATCCACCAGCCCAGTTTAAAGTCCAGTCTCTTTTCATTGCACCGGCAGGATAAGCAAACCCAGAAAGCTCAGTTACACTGATAGACTCCACTCATAGCCTAATTTCAATACGGTGAAATGGCTCATTACAAAAGCTTTTTAGAGCTCTTTAAATCTTTTACCAGACTCATAATCTCCTGCAATTGGCTTTCTGAAGGCTTCAGAGAGCTCTTTTTACTTTAATGTTCAATTCAGCTGGAAATAGTTTGCTAAAATGTCTAATGAGGTATAAACATAAAAAAAACATTATAATGCTAAGTATAAATGTCCACTTAATGTACATCTCATCTGATTCTTCTGATAACAGTTTTAAGTAAAAATGAATGTGGCACTGTCCCATTTCATCTTGATGTAAAATTACATTTTTTCACATTTTTACCAGTAATCGAATTATTTTACTTATAGTTATCATTGTTGAATATAATTCAGATATCATAGGTGTCACAATAGGTGTTGAGCAGGTCACAAAAAGAGATACAAGATGCCTCCTTATAGAAGAAAGTTACATTTAATAGACACAGACTGAACCGGGAACACCACAAGACCACTAGGTTAAGACATATAGGATTGCAATGAGGAACAAACAGGAACTTAAATAGATGACGGGGGTAATTACAAAGCTATGGACAGCTGGGATTAATTAATAAGGGAGAAACCAATCACAGAGGAAAAAACATGAAACATAAAAAAAAGGTCCATTTCAGGAAAACAGACTTTAACAGGATCTACTTTTTTGTACGGATGTGTTTAATCTTTTGCAGATTATACAAAATCTCCAATATATTCAAAATCATCAATCTAGCTCTTGCTTTTAAAGGAGTATTCAGATTTTATGTTGTACTATCATTTAAAAAGATCCATTATTAAACAAATGATAAATAAAACCTCACAAATATGATATGTATTGGATAATGAATAGCGTTTATAGAGTTTCTTACACATACTGCATCTGATGAGTAACATTTTAATGTTCTACCTCATTATAAAGACCTGAATGATAACACCTGGACCTACTCCTCTTGACTCAGCCAATTTAATTAGGTTCCCTCCTCTATAAGGAAACGTATCTCAGTTGTGTCATTAAATCATATACTGTTGGACAGCAATTAGATGATGTTAGCCTTTCTCTGCGTCTCAATGCACACAGTATTACACAGTTTACTGTCCATCATCCGTCACCACAGGAGGATATATAACTCTAAATAAACTACCCTTCAAAATACTGTCACCTTGTATACTTTTCTGTCACAGCCAGGATTACCTATTAGGAGCATCCTTGTTAGCAAGGACAGCTGTTAATCCAAATTTGACACCGTTCAAGATAAACAAGTAGATAAAAAAATCTAATTACACACCTCATGCACCGCTAAATGATTTGGTTTCAGATATATGCCACAGCTCTGAAAATTGAAATGGAAGCCCTGCTTCTCTCCAACTGTGAGAAATCTTATTGTAAGAGGATAAAATGTCTTAAGATTTGGTGGTTCTTTCAGCAGTCGATGATGATGGCCCAAATGGCTTTTTGCTGCAGCTTAACCCTATGCTGCAGCTGAACTTTATTTTAGCGCCTTTAATGTTGCCAGAGTATTATTTTTAGTATAATACATCTGTTGGATGCTTCCAAGCACGTTCCTCATTTTAAAAATTAAAAAAATTATGAAAAAGTGCTTCACAGCCATCACATGTCCTGATCAGCAACTTTAAATCCATAACCCGGGCCAAGTCTTGACAGCCGCCTACATCACAACTCACTGTTAAGCACACAGTACGGTACCACAACTGAAAAAATATTGTCAGCACAAGTGGTTGACAGAGGGGAAAAGTAAATGGTAAACTTGGGAATAAGAATAAATTACCTGTGGCTACCTCTGCAGCAGATCACCTTTCCAAGACCCTCTGTGTGATGAACTTATCCATAAATCAACAGTGCTGCGCATCAGGAATGTAATTATGTTCCTCAATATGTAATAACTCAGTAAAAGCACTTTACCTGTCTGCATGTGATTTACAGTCTATTTGTGACTTCCTGAAGCAATTAGCATTTGCTAACTTCAAATGAGAACCAATAAAAAGATAGTGGCATTCTAAGTTATTACAGACTTTGACCACTTTTACATGTGCTGACTTGCAGAACCTGTCTACTAGCTGCTCACACTCAGCAATAAGCTTTTTTCATGCTTTGATGACTTTGGATGTTACACGTCCCTTGCCTGTATAAATATGTGTAAAGTAACATAAAGAATTGGCTTTTAAAGGTGAGCACTGATGATATAAATTTTTTATTTTAACATGTAATCTGTGGAGTGCCACAAGGCTCGGTGTTGGGACTTAAGTCATTTATGCTTTATATGAAGATATTTGTACATTAAGTGATACATTGAAATGTGTTATGTTTGCAGATGATACCGATTTATTTTGCTTTGGAGAGAACATAGAGAACATGATAGTAACTAGAGAAAAAACTTATTAAGTAAAGCAGTTTGCTTTAAAAAGGCTGACCTTAAATGAAATAAAAAAAAAAATTATGTTGTTTGGAGGTAAAAGGACCAACATTGAGGTGAAAATGAAATTAGTAGGTAGGAATTGAAAGAGTGCTTGAAACTTGGAAGTTTTTTGGGAGAAATAATTGTCATGAACCGAGGACAGATGGACCCAGTATTCTAGGAGAGACAGTCAGTAGGAAAGTTCAAACGTTTATTAAATAAAACAAAACAAAAGCGGAGCTTTGGCTCGCGGACACTGCAGGCGGGGGGCGGGGCACCGCCCAATCTCAGATACTCTGGGGGAGAAACACAGGTAGGTGACCACAATCAACTGATAGAAGATTAACTGTGTTGGTCACTTACCTGGTTTAACAGTCCAGACCACGAATGTCCCCAGTGCTGCAGTCCCAGAGGTCATGCTGGAAGCCGTTCCTGGTGAGGGATCCAGAACAGACAGGAACAGACGGAACAGGCAGAATCCAGATCAGGCAGGAACAGAAACAGGGTGGCAGGATCCAGACTTCCAGGCATCCACAGGCTTCCAGGAGGGTTAAGAGTCTGACTGGGACCAGAAGCGTGACCAGGTGGTCACGCACAGGAGCATCAGGATCAGGTGCAGACAGGCAGGCACAATGGAAGAGGGTAGCCGAGACAGGACGTAGGAACTGGAACTTGAAGCAGGACTTTAAACTGGTCTCCTCCCTGGAGCCAGGCTTACTTTGATAAAAACTGAACCTCCCCCCCATAATGAGACAAAAACCCAGAGGACTCCGCAGGGGAGGAACAGTGAACAATCAGGAGACGAGACAAACACTAAAACCCTCTTTCCACTGGCAGCTAGGATCCAGGACATGAACCAAATAAAACTGAACAGAAAGACTGACAGAAAGACAAGCAATGATCTTGCCCTGAATGCTCAGGCTGAACTGAATATAAACTAAAGGAAACAGGTGAGAGGAATAAATTATAATTGAGGCAGGGAGGGAAAACGGCAGGTGAGAGGAATTACTAATTAAGGGAGAGCAAACAGGCCAGATCATAACATTAATAGATAGAAGTTTGTTGGAAGCCTCATATACATTGCGTATATTAGCTGTGACAAAAGAATCAAGATCCTGTGACCGAAAAGAGTTGATTGACAGATGACAGTTGATAAATGATTGGGCGAATTTAGGTGTACAAGCTGACATATAACAAACTGGCCTGCATAAAAATAAAGGGGGGGAAAAACAGAATAGAAATTTTCTAACTTTTGGGACAATATGGTCTGATAAAGAATACATTTATATACATCTTTAAGCCAGAATGATTTGACATTTAAATATGATTTCCTACGACTTTAACAATTGTAGCATGTTTTACATAAATTAATGCCTTGATCATTCCTTAAACTCTTTGTCTTGCTGGTCTCAGGCTAATGGGAGAACTCTCAAACCTCTGAGATCGCTTTATAATAAGGCATCACCATAATATTCTCAATAAATACAAATTACAAATACAAATACACAACTTTTAGAACAGTCTATAAAATAGTCAGTAATAATGTTCCATCCCCACTGAAACGACTCTGAACTTTATTCTGATCAAACAACTCCACTATCTCACTCCACGACTCAAAATTGTGGCATCCCACAAAGATCATCTGCCTTTGCACAAACAGTTTTTTCTTGTAAGACCATCAGACGGTGAATCAGCTCTAAGAGAATCTGAAACTGGCTGTAGATAGAAACCTGTTCTCTACTAATCTGCAGAGGGATATTCTTGCTCACCAACAGTATCAGCAACACTCCAGCTAATCTGAAAACAATGTTACTATTGACTGTGAGATTATGTATATTAATGCTATTTCCTAGTATTTTAGAATAAATGTATTGTGTTCTGTAATGTGTTTTTAACTGTCTGTGCTTGCAAGGGCACTGTGGATTGAAAAAAATCAATAGGTTATTTTGGTACAAGACATCTCTTCTTCTAAGATTTATGTATTTTGTACACTTTCCCTGTTAAATAAGCTAAACTAAACTAGGAAGGAAAACACCATTCCCGCTGCAAAGGCTGTCCGCTCAGAGCTCTGCTGCTCCGAGTACTCTGAAAGCATACTTAAAAGTACCCATAATTATGATGAATTTACTGCACAGATTAAGTTTCAAAGTTTAGTTTCTAACATAAAACATCTTCAAACTTTTTTTGTGTCAAATCGACCATATAAAAAAGATACATTCGTTCACTTACGTTTATAAACTACTTCTTTTATACAATCTGAACATTTCTGATCCCAGACTAGAACCATTTATCTACGAGAGTGTGACCCCAGAGGCCAGAATTAAAGGCCATAATTAAATATTTATAAGGAGAGGGTTATCATACCACGTATAGATGTCCTTTTATATTCAGAAAGTTATTTTTATGAGTACTACCATTTCACCTCTCAATGCATCACATGTCTCAAACACCTTATCCGCCCTCACATTTGCAGATTTCTTTCATAGATATTTATAAGAACGTAGTATTTGTGAGAGCATACTGATGTGTGAGATAACATCATTATAGACAGCAACTGCACAGTCAGACAGCGACTTAGAATTGACTTTGTAATAGAAGACAGAATCAAAACGAGGAGGAACCCCAGATGATGCACAGGCCCTACCTCTTTGAAAACATTTCTTATACTTCAGGGGACAGAATATTTCAGGAGACAGGCCTACACTGAAAAACAGGCCAACCTCCAACATCAACATTATAAACAAAGGTGAAAAAGCAGAGAGAGCATAAAGTTAGAGGTTGAACTAACAAAAACTGCAGAATGGGAGAATACAGATAGAATGAACCAGAATGATGAAAAAGCATCCCTATGTCCGCCAGTAGTCTAAAGGGCTGGTTATACTCCCGCAGCAGTGTGTCGCAGTGAGCTTGTCGCAGATATAAATGATTTATGCCCAATATTGAAGCGTGGTTTGAAGCTATGTGGTGTATTCCACACCACAATGCAAGAGGGACAATAAAGAATTAGCTGCCTGTGGGTCTAGATACGGCAGGGGCTGCGAGGAAGTGGACAAACGCAAGGGGCAAGTTTTATACGACAATTGAGGGAGATCTAGGTGGAAAAAGGGTCTCAGCATTCTTGCGCACCTCGCTCTTCTAGCTGGTCCAACTTCACGAGTCATTTTCCACAATAGCGGTCATACAAACAAAACAAGCCGGTAAGGTACAAAACAGGAAATATGCATAGACCAATCAGAGGCCTCCTGTCTGCGGCACTGTCTGCGGTCACCTACAATTTTAAAGAGGTCCACCAGAGTGTCTGCGGAAGGGCCCGTGCATATCTGCATTCTGAGTATAAATCTGCTTTAAGCCAATAGCAGCATAACTATAGAGGTAGCTCAGGATAACCTGAGCCCCTCTAACTATAAGCTTTATCAAAAAGGAAAGTTTTAAGCCTTGCCTTAGAGTAGACAGGGTGTCTGCCTCACGGACTAAAACTGGTAGTTGGTTGCACAGGGGAGGAGCCTAATAACTAAAAGAGCTGCCTCCCATTCTACTTTTAGAAATTCTAAAAACCACTTGAAAACCAGCAGATTGAGAGAGTTCTGGTAAGCCCCTGTCACACCTTGAATTTCGCCAGCTTATGCCTGATGTACGAAAAATCTGACAAAAACGCGTACTGTATGCTGATATCTGATCATTGACATTTGGTATAAAAGTGGGATCACAGGAGGAAACTCCTCCAGACTTCAGATATTCCACAAGAGATGGAGGATCCAGAAAGACTGAGATGGGAAGACATAGATATACCAGCTGTTCTCTAACATCAGCATGATCTGATCAATTTCACTCTGTTGCAGTTGTAGGGTGAGCGTGAAAGTGAATGTGATGGATCCTCCCTGCTTTCATGCCCATGGCCATGACCAACAAACTTCCAAGCAGACATGACAGTGAATTTGCAGTGAACACAAACCTTCTTTCTTTTTTATTTTATTTTTTGGCAGGTGGTAAACAGCAGCTAGGTTAATACCATGATCAAATGTTTTTAATGCAGTCAGGGGGCCTCCAGCCGCATTGCTGCCCCCCTCAGGTCACTGGCTTTTGACATTTCGTGGGCATTATCCTACCATGCGTTATGCATAAGTTAGGTTGTCGTTGGACATAAGTTCTGGACCCATTATGAATACTCTATGTATATGACCAAAATTGAAAAAAAGACAAAAAGTTCTGTTTTTGCCAGAGTTTTTGAAGATTCTGGGATGTCAGGCATACGCTAGCTAAATCGTCAAGGTGTGGTAGGGGCTTAAGGAACATAAGGAATAATCATATGGCTGATATAAGATGTAGCTTGGTCATTTAAAGCTTTATATGTGAGAAGGAGGATTTTAAATTCTATTCATGATTTAACAGGAAGCCAATGAAGAGAAGCTAGGATAGGAGAGATATGATCTCTCTTTTTAATTTTCATCAGAACTCTGGCTGCAGCATTTTGGATCAGCTGAAGGCTTTTAACCACAGTTTGTGGAGTTCCTGATAGTAAAAACTTACAATAGTCCATTTTTGAAGTAACAAATGTATGGACTAGTTTCTCAGCATCACCCCTGGACAGGATATTTCTTTCTTTTTTTTTTTTTTTTTTTGCAGTATTCTGTAAATGAAAAAAATCATCCAAATATGTTTGTAATTCACTGCAAAATATAGTCAATTTTTCTTTTTTTTTCCCTTTGGGTGCTATAAATAGTGTCACTAGTGGTGATGTACTATGTAAAGCATCATATATGCTATACAAAAAACAATGGGCTGAACGAATGTCTACCACACCTGAGTGTGAAACATGGATAATATGAATTGTGTCAGTTGGTGTATCAGAATGGTGTCTTAACTACCAAATTGATATTGTTTGCCCACAGTAGACAGCCACCTGCTGTCCTCAGGGGGGAAATCATTCATTTCTGCCCAAAGTCTCCAAATACATCTTTAAAAAAAAAAAAATTATGTGATAATGTGGCCATGGTGAGACACATTCAGTTAATTTATTGTAGGAAATATCCTTTACTGTAATTATTAAGCACTCTGGGCTTTCTTGAATACATATGTCCTGTTTTTGTGGTTGTTTAGTTATGTTGCTTGAGAAAATTATGTTTTTGTTTTGTTTTTATTCTATGGATTGGCCAGCTTAAGTAGATCCTTCGGTTTCTATTTATACAGTATTAGGACACTAAACCATTCTGATAAAAAAAAAAAAAAAAAAAACTGTATATACACCACCCAAAAATTACAATCATACCACTAGGGTCATACATAAATAAACATTTAATTGGTTTCTTTCAATCTCTTCCTTCCATCACTGTAGAACTTGATTTCGAGATGGATAAAATTGATAAATAATGTATTTTCTTTGACTTTTACTTTATTGGAGACACTGTTACTAGAGGGTATTTATGTGTTTTGTCTCCTGATGGTTTTAATAATTCATCTTTGAATTTCAGGCCTGCAACACAACTCAAAAAGGTTTGGATGCAGTATTTCAACATTTCTTTTTTTAATGTCCTTTAAAGTAAGAGTGAAAGAATTTGCACAGTTTTTTACTTTCTAGATAACTATACAACTTGAAAGTTGAGGGAATTTCATTGTGGAAAGGGAAAAACCTTGGCTTGAATTCTGATTAAAAATAAGAAAAAATGGGGGATTAGTGTTTGTTAAGCATAAGAATAGTAAAATACAAATGTTTATTGCATATACAAGAATTAACAGCCACTTCATACCATTTTCTTTAGATGAATCGTAATTCCTAAAACATAATAAAGAAGCTTAAATGGGTACTAGTTTTTAAAAAAATGATAATTTTTTATGGCAATGGAAATTTAGGAAAACATACAGCTTTGTTGAAAGCAGTTAGGAGGCCTACATCACTAGATCAATCAATATGTTTTTGGTACCATTTAAATTTCAAAATAACCTCTTAACCCTGAAATGGATTGGCCCTTATCAACTAACAGCTAATTATAGTGCATTCATCTCTAAATCAAAAATGTTTTATGGATTTAGAGTAGAACTTTCTTTTTTTTTATAAACACATAATGTCCCTTTTAAGAAAATATATCATAAAATATATTGTTGTGATCAAGTATCGTTGATGTCATGGGAAACTACTCCCCTCTGAAGACTCACCCCTCCGGCGGAGGTTTTAAAAAGGCCAGCTTCCCGTATCAACGTCCTATTTTGCCGGTGGCTATGTGCCACTAAAGGCTAGACAAAGTGCCTCCACCTGAAGGCTACGCTAAGTAGTAACCAAATCCCTACCGGAGAAGTATGCGCTTGCTGGACCGAGTCAAACTGCCTTTTTCCTGCACTTCAGAATGAGCCTGAATACATTGTTTTTATTCTTCCTGCAATTCACACCAAGTTGGACGCAGTGCTGCTGCATTAGAGACAGAAGAGCTAATCCAGCCCTGCCAACAGTTGAACAACTGGAACCACAATCGCTTTTCACCGAAGGAGCCGTTAGAAGCCGCCATACCGTGACTGCCTGAGACGGAGCAGCACCAAGGAGCTGCTGGATGTTGCTGCTACAAGCTAACAACCGTAGCTAAAATGGGAGACGTTCCGTGCTACCATGAGTTATAAAATTAACCCCCAAATCAACTCTTATTGTTGCATCTTTGAGTTGTTGTTGGATGAACGGACTGGACTGAAGACGGGGCCTGCAAAACACCGGACTGCGCCAAAGGCCTTCACTCCACCGAACCAAAACAGTATCATCCTTCTCCCCTTTCATCTGATGCTTTTATTTGAAATAAGCTTTCTTATTCAACTGCTGATGGTTTTAAGAGTTTTAACTGATTCCTAATACTCACTACAGACTGAACGAGTCATGTGTTGTTGAAGCTAACTGCTACAGTGAACTGGCTAGCATTGTAGCTCTAGCTACCTCACGCTAGAGGCTACATCGTGAGCCAATCCTGTCTATTTTTCAGTTGGACCCGTCTAGACCCGAACGCCTAGGACCAGCTGAGCTAATCCATTTCAGCCTCATCATAGTTTAATAAATTCCTTAGTCATTATTCATTTTTCGCCATAAACTAAATTAAACTTCACTGTTTTGACTGCACCAGGGTTTATTCATATTTTATCTGCTGCTATTATAAGGACACTTTTAAACTTCAAACATCCCCCAGACTTTGAATGGACTTTTAAACCCCTCTTCCCTTTTTATTTCTTTAATTTTGCTTATTTTCAGTAGTGTTTAGTGTTTGCTTAGTTATTATTCCTGAAGGATAGTTACTATTCATGAAGGATAGTTTATTTAGAGCAAATCTAGATTTGAAAAGAGTGAATGTTTAATAATGCTGTGCTTCCAAAAGAAACCATTTCTGCTGAAAAGGGAGCAAAATCAGTTTGACAGTTTAACTAATACATGTGTTTAAATGTTAAATTTACATACAAAGCACCACAAAAATGAGCCTCATATTCAGTCATTTTTTTTTACTATGAAATCTAACACAATGCTCAATGCGCCTTTTTTTCTCAATGTATTCTTTAAATAAACACTGTACAGTAATTTCAATAATCACTTCTATAGTATTCACTATGCTTTTGATATATTTTTTCTATTTTAGGCAAATCAATTCACTATTAAACAACCTCCCTACAGCAGTTCTTCTGGGCATTTAGAGCAAGGATCTGAAATCAGGGTTTAATGATTTTCCTGTTTGGATATAAAAAGAAATTGCTTTAGATATTTGATATGCCATCAGACAATAAAAAAGAAAACTCCCACCCACATAATGATCTTTGATTTTCATTCAAATCTTTTTTTCCTCCTAGATTTTAAAACCAATCATGTACCATTCCTTACCCCAATTATTTTTTGCCAATTATAGGGGGAGTGATATACAGTATATAGCTTTTTTTGGAAATACTTTCCGAAGTAATTAAGGATCACAACACTCCTCTGCTTTTTGGCTTTCCTCTAGGAGTCTTCCTTCTTTCCTCTGCTTTGGTTCACTTTTTTCCTATCAATGTATCTTTTTGTCTTGCTTTTACTCTTCAATCATTCTTCTACTTTCTCTCTTCTGTTCACCTTCTATTATCAGTCCTCCACTATTCTAAAACAAATACCTAGTATACTACTATCCCTTTGAAAGCATTAGAACACAGGCCTAGAATCCATACTGAAAAATTGGAATTAAAGGTATTGTGGAGGATTTTTTAAAAGACCTGACCTCTCTACTTAAAAAAATATACACATGCAAGAGCCCATTTCCCCTTATGCATGCCCTGTTTAAAATGTGCTGTTCTCATAGCTAATACAAGCTTACAGTGTCCACATACAGCAGGGATTATGTAATGGACTTTATGGCTAACTCAGTTAACTGCCTGTTCAGAGAGATGATCACTGCTTTTTGCAGTCCGAACGGTGCCTGTGCCATCTTTGTTATTAGTCGGGTAGCGACAGCGTATGACGACACAGGGCCACTGTGACAGCAAATCCCACAATGCTTTGCGCAGAGACCTCTACGTACAAAGCATGCCGGGATATTTCTGCCTCTTCTGAGGCCTTTCTTTTCTTAAACACTTCGTAGACATTCTTTTTTACGACCCTCGTCCATTTTCAAAGAACCGTGGTGAGAAAGGTGAGCTTCAATGATGTGTCTGAAATCATAGCTCACTACACTGTGGCTGTAAGTGCACATGCACAGAAAAAGATAGTTAATGGGGCAAGCACGTAGGACAGCCTTACGTAAACATATCACCAGAATGATTGTCAATTGGGAGAAACAATTATTTAGATGATCCACCCAGAAATAAAAGACCATCCTCTATAGCTTTAACTATTAAAATAAGATTTTTTTTTTTGATTCAGATACTAGAATTTGGAGTCAGCCTAACATAATCTTAATATGAAGATTAAAAAACCCCACACTCCATGAACAACCAATGCTTAGCCAACAACCTGAATGACTGTCTACTGTAATTTCAACAGACAAAGGGACAGTCCAGCAAACAACCCCTATGATGCCTCCCCTGCCTAAGCTGGGAATTGGGCATTTCTCACAATACCACCCTTAAAGACCCACCCCTCCACCCACCTCAGTGACTTCTCCTTTTATAAAGGAGAGAGATTTAAATACTCTTCAGAAGACAGAACCCCCGGAAAGCTGCTGGACCAGATTCTGTCTGTCCATCCACCTTGAAGCACTGTGCCGAGTAGCTGTTCCCAGTGTTCACATTTTTAACACCTCAATGGTGACATGTCACATGCCAACCGGCTTCAAATCCTCCACTATTATCCCTGTTCCCAAGAAGCCAAGGTCCATAGGACTTAATGACTTTAGACCTGTTGCCCTGAACTCTGTGGTTATGAAGTCCTTTGAGTGCCTTGTGCTTTCCACCTAAAATATATCACTGACCCCATCCTGGACCCCCAACAGTTTGGCAACGGAGCCAACAGGTCTGCAGATGACAGTCAACTTGGTCCTTCACTACATCCTCCAGCACCTGTATTCCGTAGGTACCTACCACAGGACCCCGTGTGTGGATTTCAGTTCTGCCTCCAATACAATCATCGAGTTCACCTGCAGGTAGATTACAGACTTCCTGCCTGTTTATCTACTTTACTTGGCTGATGAAATGCCAAAAAAGCTACTCTTAAAAATATATATATATTAATTCAAGCTGCAAGCTGAACAGTTTAAATGTACTTTAACCACTTGATTATCTCTCCTATTTATGTTTTTTCGTTCATGGCTTCTTGCCTCTTCAGTTGTAGCTGCCAACTTTTCTTACAGAAACTAAAGCTAACTAATAAATTAAGGGTTCTCAGTGCAAGTGGATATATAATATACTTTCAAAAAGTGAAATTAATACAAAAATGTCCAGTCTATAGTAGGAAGTCTGTGTGCAGCATTTATCATATTGGGTGGGCCTTTTTTGGCAGAAGAACAAATGGTAATAGGAGAAAGAATAGAGATTTACAGCATGAATGAAAATGTAAGCTTTTGTGGTAACAGTTTAATCTTCAAATACAGAAAATACATTATTTAATTGCAAAGATTTTAAAGTTATCTTGACACCTGATGATCTATAAAAGTCAATCTGAGGCGTCTTTAAATTTTCCAACAAAACAAAGGTGAACTTAAAATGTTATTCGTGTCCAACTTAAGTGAAGTGACTTGGCCAAGTCTCGTCATTTTTGTAAACGAAATTCTGATTTTCATTTACAATTGTTACCAAAGTAAGTTTGTCGGGCCAACTTATAGATTAATCCTTCTGAAAGCAGCGTAGCCTTCCCAATCTACTCATTCACTGCAGTCCCTCCTCCTGTTGTTTCCTCACCAAAAACACCCATCAGTTGCAGCCGATTTAGGCTCCTTTCTAGCAAACCTTACTGCCATATCGTCACATATGGAGGTATTTGAATTGAAAGGTTATTTTCCACAGAGCTTCTCTGTGCACACTAGTGTTACTCTATAATCTATGACTTTGGCCAAAGAGAGAATGAGTTCCATAATAAGCAGTTTTTTGTGGGCCAGTCCTTTGTCAGCGAAGAAAATACCCAAAGGGCCACAGAACAGCGTTTATCTAGTATTGGGGTTGGGTGCTGCTCTGTTCTTTGGTTTTACAGAGGCCCTAAGCTTCTGCCATGATGGTTGTTTTTACTAACACACTCACTTTGCGCACTTACATGGCAACTGTAATAAAGTTTATACGTTGTTTTTTTACTTGGACCCTTAAAAATCAGGGGAACACCTGTTTTTCATAACAGGGACTGTCCCTGAAAAACAGTGACATCTGGTCACCCTGTTATAGAACTTAATTCAGTTGTTTTAGTGCCAACACTAGCTTGTCAACAAGACCATTTAGTAATACATGCTAATTAGCGTTTCTTCATAGGTCATGCTATAGGAGTGCTCCAAACAAGGAGCCCGCAGCATTAGTTATTAGCTTAATATTTTTAAATTTTATACTTTGAACTTTCAGGTCCTTCTCTTGTGCACTTTTCTTTTGATTACTTTTGGTTTAAACCAAGTGGTCTTTTGCCCCTATTTTCTGAGTTCTCCAAACTTGGATTTCCTTCAAACAGTAATTTGTGAACAAAAGCATTTTAATGTCATTCCAGTACACTAAAATACAACTGTCCTTTTAAATAATGTTTACATCAAATATGATTCCTTGCCTTGAAGTTTTTCTTTGCATAACCAAATAGAAGACTATTGTGATGAAAAGATTGACAGTTTGGTGTGAAAATATATGAGGGCTTCCATCTTAAAAGGGTCTTAATTAAAAAGGGTATGCAAAAGAGAATCACTTTCCATAGGCTGCTGCTCTGATTATGTTGGTGCTCTATGATTCAGCTTTATTCATTTCTGATTAACTACATTTTGTAGAATTATGTAAATTGGTAAAATGCCACTCAGGTTATAAGGGGATAATAGAAAATGGGAGAAATGTGCATCTGAAGGACTTTTATGAAGTAGATTTACAGTAAAAGAACGCCAAGGATTTTACGGCTGTGGGTGTTTTTAAAGACAATAACGTTCTGTATCCTAAGTCAAACATTTACATTTTCACTCATTTGAAAAAAAAAAAAAAACACGACTTGGTGTAAATTATTTATTATATTATTATATATGCAGAAGTTTGTATTTTTATAATGTTCATGCCTGAATTACTATTTTGGAAGGAGGGGTCATTTGTTATAGGTTATAGCAGCAAGTCATAAGGAGGATCACTAAAAAAAATAAAATACTGCTGCACTACAATGGGGAAAAGTTGTAGTATTCACACTTTCAGATGTCATGATATGCAAGTTATTTTTTACTGACAAAGAAAAAAAGTCATGACAAAAGAACTGTGGATTTAAAAAGAAAATATAAACCCAATTACACTACATGATGTAATGCTACAATCACAAGCTCAACGTATGCTATAAGGATTCAACTGAATTTAGGTCTGTACTTGGCCATTCTAGCACATTATTGTCCACTTTGATCTAAAATTGTTGTTCCACCACCAGCTGTATGGTTAAGAGTTATCCATCAGGAAGGTGAAACTCTATACCACCCAAGTCTACTGCAGGGTCTAACAGGGTATTTCTTCTAGAATTGCCATTTATCTGTACAAATTCCTTCCTTTCACTTTGGAAATGGTGTTTTCAGGATGCTGTGCAGCAATCGTTTTCCCAACACACAGGCCAAGAAAAATAGAAAATAAATTACCTTTCACATGTCTGTGTCCTGTGGCAAACTGCAAGTTCTATTTCTAAGGTCTTTCTTTCAAAAATGTCTTTCATTTCTCTACTCTTCTATATAGGGCAGATTTATTGGGTACATGACAAATATTAAAAATGAAAAATGTTTTCCTCTCCCAAAATGTATAACTAATTTTATCTATAAGCTGAATCCTTTTTCTGCATTTTCTGGCTTGTCTGTTTTGGGTGCACTACACCCCATGTTTTTGTGATTAGCTTTTGGTTTGTCTTGCATATTCTTGTCAGAGCCAAAATGCACTGTTCACAGCCCTGATAAGTTGGTGCCAACAAGAAATGTGTTTGAAGTTCTTTGGTTCTATGACAAAATGCATTTGGCACGATGAAAAAGTGACAGAAAACCTAGAGATTGGGGTGTAAATTAAAGACTTTTACTACCTTAATGGAGGAACTACAAAGTTCATCTTTTAAAAAGCAAAAGGGCCAAACAAAGCATACCATGCATAAGAACTGCAGCAAGCAGCAACCCAGTTTTCCTATCATCCATCACTGAGGTACAGCAATTTACCCAAGCAAAGAAGTGGATGTCAAAAATACTGGCAACGTACAAATAAGAAAATGTCCCCAAACTATATAATTGTGGAGGCGGTGGGTGAAAAGATAAACAACTTTTGAAAGTGAAATCCTGCTATTGTGTACGTCAAGGCCAGAGTGCGTGGGTCTCTTCTCTCAAAGTGGAACAAATGTGGGAAGCTAGGTCAGCAGGCACAGGAGACGAACAGTTGTCGCCCAAACGGGCTTGTTAGGGGGCAGAAAGGGAACTCGTCAGTGCAAGAGATCACGGCTGACAGGGAGGCTTGTTAACTTCAGCAAGCTAGCCAGGAGGGTGGCTCATTAGGGAGAAGCACCAGCACCCTGAACAGACCATGCTGGTCTCACCAGATGGCTGCCTGTCTGACTGATGAACATCCATCATTAACAAATTATGTTCATCACAGTTTCGTAGATGAAACCATGTCAAAAAAGATAATTCCAGACTTTATCTTGAGTTGCACTTTGATAGTTTAAAACTTTATATTATATAAAGGAAGATTCCAACTGTCTGAGGTACAGGGGTATATTTTCAGCTCTTTATTTACTCTAAAAGTTTGTTGAAGACGCTGGTATATGAATCATGCTGCAACATTGCCCCCTGCTGGGTATAAAAACAAAGTGCCCTGATTATTCAAGATGTGGGTAAAATAAACTAATTTCCAATGTTTTCCAGTAATACACAGCATGAAAAGAATGCCGTTGTAGCAACAGAAATTGGAAATATATTCACTTGTATTCAACATTTTTATTTTTTTAGAAATAAACCAAAAAAAGAAAAACTAATTTCTTCCAAGGAGAAAGTTGGCTTTTAAATAGTTTAATGAATTCAACTACCTTATTTGCTTAATTTTATACATAACTGGGTCACTTGATTCAACTGAAAATATCTGTGCCCCTCTGACATTTATTGCGCTATTCATTCAAAAAAGAACGTATGTAATTCAGTTTTTTCAGTAAATTTTTTATACCTTCAAAGTGTCATGTTTATCAACTTTAAGGTTCAAATTGATCCATCAGCATACAGTATGAGAAGGAAGCTGAAATACAGGATTTCTGTAGCTTTGCAGAAAAATAAATGATCAAGTGCATTTTCTTTGACGTACGTACATTATCTCTACTCCTACAAAATGCAGGATACTCAACACCAGAACCAAATACATACTGGTTTTATACACAATAGCCTTAGGCAGGGCCAGCATGGATTGAGCCCATGAAGCTCATGCCAACACAGGACTTGCTTGGGAGATTGTAGTGCCAAGCAGCAGTCCAGCAACAACTGAACCACCAATCCATTTCAAACAGAATATCCTGTCTACAAAGTGCAGTTAGTGGCAGAGCTTAACACTCCACTCGAGTTCTCACATAATCCTTGTTGGTCATAGCCAAAGGAAATTAAAGTCCATTATGGTTGAGCTGACAATCCCATACAGTGATGATTAAAGGAGAAGTTCGGTTTTTTACACTTTAAGCCCATTTTCTGTAGTGTCCAGGATGAAATCGAATGATCGACACCAAAAGTTTGACAATTGCTCCTGTCTCTGCTTTTTGGCTCATTTAGAATCACCCCCTGGCTGCTCCAGAATGGCTTGCATAGAGCATGTCCGATAATTTCCTTAAAACAACCTTAAACGTTCTTTTTTTTAAATATGCTACTCACCGGGTCGTCAGCGCTGTTCAATGACGTTCCAAAAAAAGTTTCGTAAAGAAAAAACGTTCCTGTAGTGTTTTATTTAGCATTTTGTAAATCCCATTGAGTTCTGTAGGAATAGTCAATATTCCGCTGCCACCGGAAACGGAAATGGGGCCTGTTTACACAGTTGTAGTCTTTTCGCTTCACTCTGTGTACTCCGACGTCGAGGTGCTAACGTCTCTGTTAAACACTTTAAAAAACTCTGAAAATGGAATACGAAAGGTGGATTCTTGATTCGACGTCGGAGTACACAGAGTGAAGCGAAAAGACTACAACTGTGTAAACAGGCCCCATTTCCGTTTCCGGTGGCAGCGGAATATTGACTATTCCTACAGAACTCAATGGGATTTACAAAATGCTAAATAAAACACTACAGGAACGTTTTTTCTTTACGAAACTTTTTTGGAACGTCATTGAACAGCGCTGACGACCTGGTGAGTAGCATATTTTAAAAAAAGAACGTTTAAGGTTGTTTTAAGGACATTATCGGACATGCTCTATGCTAGCCATTCTAAAGCAGCCAGGGGTGGATTCTAAATGAGCCAAAAAGCAGAGACAGGAGCAATTGTCAAACTTTTGATGTCGATCATTCGATTTCATCCTGGACACTACAGAAAATGGGCTTAAAGTGTAAAAAACCGAACTTCTCCTTTAAAGGGAAGTATCCTTTATTGTTACATATGGGGGAAATTCAGGTTTACCAAAAGCAAAGAGAAATGCCAATAGAAGCCTGCCGATTTACACAAGGCCAAAAAAAAAGTCAGAGGGGCAATTCTGAAAGAAATATTAAAGCTGTATTTATAATGGAGGGGGGGGGGGGTGACAGCCAGGGTGCAAAAGTAGTTTGTTGGACATGTTAATGGTATTAAAAGTCTGGGAAAAGGATATGCTCTTTGGAGCAGCTAGAATGCAGCATAAAATTTCTCAAGCAGCTTCATGCCTGGAGCAGGAGGCATTGTCTAAAACTTTTGTTCTTTTTGCCAGAATTCCATCTACCACCTCCATGGGTGTCCAAGGATAATGCTGGTATTTATGATTAAATTATCCAATCTTCTGAGCTGTACGTGACCTGCTGCTCCACCAAGCAACACCATCAATGACCGCTTGTTCCATCACAGGTTCCACCAAAGGTCTTCATGAGCATCCACTGAACCCCAAAAGATCAGTCTCCATAGCAAATAGTCTACCAACACCAAAAAAGGTACTTAAGGATCCATAGTCTCAAAATCAGTTTCCTGAATTCATGTCGGCCTGGTATATCTGCACCTGCAGAAATCCACCAGCTCCTTGGTTTGTCCTGCTTTGATCAAGATACTGTTCAGCTAGCACCAGTCCAGAAAGTCCTTTCTCTGTCAGTGCTTTAGCATAATTTGTCTCATTACAGTTGAGTTTGCCACATTCCTCAGAACTTCTGTAGACTGCAACTTAGGGAGGTGGAGGGATGAACGGGAGCAGCACTCCAATACCTGAGGTTTAAAGGGTCTTACACTCTGGTATGTCATACTGACATACCCGTGTGTAAGCTCCTAAAGCAAGACATCAAAAGTCTTCACCCCCTTTGTGTCAAATACTGCCACTTTAACATTTAAGTAAGCAAATTGACAGAAATAATCCTGGAAGTAGCAAAATTGCTAAATGTAGAGGTAAGATAAGTGGAGATGCCAAGCTGGCTCAATACAGGACCTAAATGTTTGGAATTACAGATACCATGAAAATGCAAGTCTGTCCAGACTTGGAAGTTTATCAGTGCAAGGTTGAAAGCAACATTTGAGATCCAAGTCCTGAAATGTCTGAAACATTTAAGTAGACATTGGAAGAGTCAGTACAGAAGTGATGGTGAGCAGGAGGTGCAAGAGTTTGCAAAATCGGTCAAATTTAAAGATGTACAGTAAAGATAACAGGAAATTCATCCTGAAACTTTTGGAAGTTTGCAGTACAGCAATAAGGAAGTATTTTTAAATGGTAACATCTATAAAACATTTTCCAAAAAACCCACCATCTCCCAACACTTTGCCAACATAGATTGCATTACCTTTCAGAAATGAACCCAATATTCTCTAAATTCACAGAATGTGAGACAAACGTTTAGGAGTCATTTTGTCATTTATTTATTTTTCTTCACATTATTGCTTTACAGTAAAATGCATTGGTTGGATATGTCCAGTATAGCAAGACAGTACATTCATATAAGTTATACAGATGTCCTCAGTTATGTTTTATAGCAACTAAATTTACATTAAATATATTTTTTTCCATCATTGACAAAAATCCCACATCACATTGAGCTCACAGTGCATTAGGTTGCAATCAAACATACCAGTCCTCTCATGTCAAACTTCCTTCATTAATGCATTTCCTCCAGTGGCTGGCCCCATTTTGTACATATGTCCATAGAATCTGTACTTATGCAAAGTAACAAATATGGCATCTAAGCTTCTCTCCTCCTTGCTCTTTTTGACCCTCCTTCCCCAAAAAGTGATTTTGAAACAAAGGTTTCGATCAGAAACACAGACAGGAAAAAAACTTAAATAAAAAGTGCAAATCCATTATTGTGCCCCGACCTGGTAATTTGTACATAACCAAACAGAGCACGACAAACCGACTGAAAATTGAGATGGACTCAGATAGCAACACCATGCAGTCTTCACAGAAAGCATAAAAAATTAAGCTCTACAAGTCTTGCGCAAAGAGGGTGAGGAGGAGTCTGTAGGTTATGTCACCACCTACATCCCAGAAACAAATCCACGTAAACCCCAGTAGAGTAGCAGTCCAAGGAAGGGGTCCAGCATTTTGTAAATTCCTTAGAGTCAGCTCTGTACAATGGAGTCCAAGGAGATGCCAAGATGACAAGTTTTTTTATCCTGCCCCTCTGCTCCTTCAGCTAGGGTTGGCGAGGTGGTAATGCCCTTTCACAGGAGTGGAAAAAGAAAATAATTGGGAGAAAAGCCTTTTTTTTTTCAAAGCTACTGCTCCAGACAAGTCTGTTATTTTTGCCCAGTTCTTCTGCTTTCACGCACACCTGTGAGCTCACGTATTAAATACTAGACAAACTGACGCCACATCTCCACAGGATGCCCAATCATTTTATGGCAACCTTATAGGGGCCTTTGCCACATAAATTCTTTACATTTAGTTTGCATATACAAGTGCCCTCCACCAACAATATGGCTGAGGAGGATAGTTCAACACTTAAACACTTCATACACACGCACACTTCAATACTCTCTGCACCTCCACTCCTGGATGCCTCGCAGGCATTTTTGCATCGTGTCAAAATGTCTGGATTACAGTGCTCTTAGCTGCCATGTTTGTAAAGTTGGCCGAGCAGTAGCCATAGAAACTGCCCGGAAGCCCTCAACCTTTTACTGTGCTGTGGAGGAGCTTTGTTTTTGTGTCCCAGCATGCACTGCAGACAGATACAGGTGTGCTCATGTTGTTAAAGAGGTTCCAGTCCGTTTTAAAAAGGTGATGCAAGCACAGAATGTGCACACACACACACACCATTCTTTCCCACAGACACATGGACATGTATACACTGAAAGTACAAACGCACAGAAGGAAGCACTAGTTGATTCAGAATGAGAGGACGGCTCTTAAAGTGCAATATCTACATACAACGCAAGAAAAAAAATAAATAAAACATGACCTTTATCTCCACACCCAGGAGCTTTTAAACAGTTTCTTGAAAACTAGTGGTACTGAATGCCTGCTCTTCCATGGTAAAGGGGCTGGAGTGACCCCTGCAGGCTAGATTGCATCACTGCAGCGACCATAACTGCAGCGACCATAACTGCAGCCATCTCCAGGTCATCTCGTAAGGACTGAAAGATTCATCTGGCAGATGGAGACTTAATGCGGATATGTTCAAAGGAATAAATTAAATGGCAGAAGCTGGGCTGTCAACTTTCAGCCTTTTTTACCTCATGTTCTAGGGGTTTAAATAAACAAAGATGTGCAATTAGCTTTCAAAGAAAGACTAGCAATGTCTGCTTTCTGCAACAAGCTCATTTCTATATTTTAAACTAGACAAAACCTCTTTTGAAAAAAAATAAATACAAAAAAAGTGTTTACAAATTTACATTGTGCAATGGTGCAGATGCATAACACCATCACAGCCACTAGATCTGGACTGTGATACAAGATGAATTAAAGTGTCCTGACAAAAGGGTCTGTAGGAAAAAGGGAAGCAGGCAAGGGTGGGGGTGGAGTAAAGCACTAACAGCATCAGCTCCCTGTTGCCTAAGGCCATGCCGGGGGGGCGGGGGTGTTCAGGTCCAAGCTAAAGGAGGGAGGATGACAACCTACCCTCTTCTCTTGGTTTACAAGAAAAAGATTTTTTACACATTAGTCATCTTTTTTTAGGAATGGCTTTACATTTAAATAAAGTTTGGGCTTTAGAAAGTGCTTGATATGGAACATTGTTCTGATTAGGGAAAATCTAAAGTGAGAGCAGTGAAATTAGAAGGGGCACTTCTGATTCTGAAGGTCCACAACATCTAAAGGCATGCTTGATGGGCAGAGAGTTGGCAGGCCTACAGAGACAGTTTGACAGCAATGCCTGAAATAACGAGCAACAAAGGACCACCGCTGTGCGACACCTGGACGATTTAGATACATGACAGGTCACAATTACAGAGCACTGCCTTATAAGAAAATTAGATTTATATTCAATATTAACAAAGACTGCAAGCAAAGGGGGAGAACAAAGAGTTGCCAGGTAAGTGCAGTTTGTCAGGGGGAATAAAAAAAAAAGAAAATGTGAAGGTCGCCAAGGTAATGGTGTTGAGGTTTTGGTACTCGTTGCATGCTGTTGTGCTCTACTTCTCAATGCACATTGGCAAGTTGACAAATGTGAAGACGTTGTACTCTATCATGATGGAGAAGCAGAGGAACACGGCATACAGGACAAGGACATAGACACCCAGCTTGAAATCCAGCTGCCACTTGTTTATGTGGATTCCCGACACCTGCACACACAGAAAGCTAAACCTCAAAAACACAGATCTGGTCAACTGCAAACAACGCAGGACTTATTAAAAACAAATAACGCTTTAACATTTTTGTATTACATTACATTGCAACCAGAAGTGTTGATCAAGACCAGCAGCATCCCTTTTACTTAAATTAAAAAAAGAAAATAAAAAAAAGATCAAGTGCAACAAACTTCAGAAGCGAAACTAATTAAATTCAATCCTAAAAGTAAAGCTGCAGTTGTTGTAGTGGGATAATATTAAACAAACGTTAGAGGGTAGGAATAGATTTGATCAATATTTAAAATAAATACAGTTTGTCTTTGGTTTTAAATTGAACTCATTAAAATGCTTATTTTGTTTATGCATACCGTAAGCGCTACAGAGCCCAGCAGAAGTACCACTGAATACACCAGCCCCCGACTGTTAATCATCACCTGAAACAATAAATAGGAGGGTAAGTAGCCTGTTTATAAAGTCTCTGTAAATCACATTTTTGGATAAAGTGGACAGAAACTATTTTGACCAGTTATATGCTGACCTCTGATCCATAGTTTACACACATAGTCTGCAATGCCCATGGAACCCCAAGCCCCACCAGGATGTCAAACACATTACTGCCGATTGTATTGGACACTGCCATATCACCCAAACCTAAAAAAATAAAAAAATACAGTAGGTTATTACAGCAAGTATAAAGTTTTTACATTCAGGTTTTAGATGTTTTTCTTCAGTCACAAGATGAAGATGGTATCCAAATTATTTTGTTTCTTAACCAGAATTTCTAAAAAAAAAAAAAAAAAAAAACTATAATAAAAATAAAAATCTCTATTAATGATTGTTTTATTAGACAGATTTCCAATGAAGTAATTTCTTTGTGACCAAATAAGATTCTAGCTACCAAAATCTTGTTTCTAGGACAAACCAACAAAATTTGTCAGTTAAACACTGTTAATATGTAGCTTATGGAAAAATCACAATATTGTGCTTTGCCAAATCTAATCAAGACATGTTTATAAAAATTAAATACGTTACTATAACTTTGTCAACTTGGAAAAGATAACACAAGTTGCAAGTTAAATTTTATTCGTCCAAGAGTTTTTTTTTATAATATATTTATCAACCCATATAAAGATGATCAACAGCAAATCATTTTAATTATAAAGTCCTTAGAACAAAATAAATCTAAATTTTAAACAAAGGCTGCAATAGTTGAATGAAAGAACATTTTAGTAGATCAAATGCACAGGAATCAAATGCCCAAATTAAATAAAGGGCCATCACTAAGCATTTGTGGTACATGGTCTCAATTGAACCAAAAGCCTGTTTAACACCCACCCCTGCATGATCACCTTTCCTTAAGATCCATTAGTAGCCATGCCTGCCCAATCAAACCTGAGAGCAGCTTCTAAAATTGAACTCCATCTTCCGAAAGGGGAAAGGAATACCTTGTCGAGCCACGATGAGGCTGGCTATGCAATCTGGAACACTTGTGCCTGCGGCCAGAAACGTGATCCCCATGATGACATCCGGGATTCCCAGGGTGTAACCAATTATGGTGACCTAAAGAGGCACAGGGATGGCTTGGTCAACTCCAAATTCACTCAAATTCAAAAATGTTTTGATTAAATCTTTAGTATTATGATCAGCATTTAATCATTTAAAAAAAAGAAAAAAAAAGTGTTTTATTTTGCTCATAGCCTAGTCTGACAATTGATATTTTGCACATAAATCAATAACCATAAACTTTATCTCAAGAGTTCCTTCCATCCTCAAATACAAATGTTTTTCATAGCTGAACTTTATACCGTTGCTTTTAAAATTTGGAGGAAAAAAAAAAGTTGGTTGAAGAAAAAGGAATCAAGACTTAATTATTTGTTCTAGGACTGCAAATGACGATTATTTTGCTAATCGATTGATCCGTCATATTTTTCCAATTAATAATCAGATAACTTTTTATGAAATGAAACTTAAACTCTTCCACTTGAGTTCTGGATAGAGCTTAAATGCAAAAGTTTTACATATATATATTTTTTTTTTTTACAATTTTCACGTTACTGCTCTAAGTGGGTCGCTCTGTCAGCTAAAGGCATATTCTAGTCCCTATACTCCAGTTAACAATTAATCTATTACTGAATTAGTTGACAATTAATTGATTAATCCCAATTAATCTAATAGTTTCAGCCCTAAATTGTTCACTTAAAAGGGCAAACATTACACAAGTTCTCAAACACATGACTTTTGATTAGCATTTGGAAGGAAGTACACCTGGTTAGAGATACATAATTTGTTGGTTTTGCTCTCCACTGCTGTAGTGTGAACACCATGCTACTGTAGCTTTTATTTAAAAAAAAAAAATGAATAAATAAAAGGAATTCAACGCCTTAAGAAAACTGGAGTACCTTGAAAGGTTTAAAACAAGTCTTAATGGTATTTGTATTTAGCCACTTTATTTTCTGAAAATTGAACACATGTTTAAAGAAGTCTCAAATCAGGATTTAACTCAAGTTCAATAGAGAAAATGTAGAAAAACAAGGATTGATTTTGAACACAGAAAAAAGAAGATGTTTAGTTTAAAAACAAGAAAAGCCTTCTGGGGAAAAAATTAATTTATATCAGAAACAAGACACCTTCAAGAGTAGGAAGTGTCATGGTCTGAGGAAGCTCATCAACGCTATACCTGGGCTTCCCACTATCACAACCTCCAAGACACCAGTAACGTCACCGAGACTGATGTCAGACTGGTAGATTACTACAAGATATTTGTCATGCTCTGTCAGCATAAAATTACATCAGGGACAAACAATCAGGGTTAGGCTGTCCCAATATCTTCCCTCAGCTAGAAAATACATCTTGTTTAACAAAAGAGCTTTTATCGTTTAAATTCTATTAAACATTTGGTAACCAAGATTTAATGCCAGGCTAAAGATGTAGCCTAAATTTTTTAAATCAGGCAGACAAGTTCAAGACCGGTTTTAACCTATTTTTTGAGCAGTAGTTTTGAATATTCACTTAACAGAGGGACAACGGTTTTAATTAATTTTATGCAATAGCAAAATCTCAGCAACTTAAACTCACCATCCAGACCATCAGGTAGGAGAAGACTGCAATCCAGACAGTGGAAAGGATGAACGAGAGCATGAAGAATTTCTCCCAGCGAGGCTTGGCACAGTTGGGGACAGTAAAGAAAAGTAGCAATAGGAGCGGCCATGAGATCAGCCACTTGATCTTGCTGCCCACAGCTCCTGCAAGAGACAACATGGACAATAAGAAAGAGCTGAACTACATTAAAACCACAAATTCATTTGAAATTAAATTTACATTTTGACCAACTCCCATTAATTAAGGGAAACAATGTCGTAGTTTGTTCGTCTCCTTGACATTGTTCAAGGTCAAATTCAAAACCTCTTTTCCGTCCGAATTGTTCTTCCTTAACCCTTTCATGCATGAATTACGATAGTATATGTTATGATTTTTTTACCAAGTGTTTTTATTACTCTTTATGAATGAAAAAAAAATTTTCATAAATTTTTTTTAAAAATATACTTTCTTTAGGGAGTTGGTAACATGTCCACTTGGGTGGACAATGCGCATTTGTGCAACTGATATAACCTTGTTTTGTTTTGTTTTAAAGAAAACTATTGTTACTTGATGGCCCCATATTTTTTTTACCTGCAAGGATCGCCTAGAATGGAAGGAATGAGCAGATATTCCTCTCCCTCACAACCCATGTGCTCCTCTGTCAGCCATTTTGTTTTTTTTTTTTTGAGAAAAAAAAGTCACTTGCAAAGGCTGAGGAGTAGGTGGCAGTTTGACAAGTGGCAGGATGATACATTAGCGTCCACTGTAGTAACATATGTGCAAATGTGACATTAAAACATGTTCATTTAAGAGAAAACAACCATTTAATAACTGTCCACTGTAGTGACCACTGTGCATGAAAGGGTCAAATTTTTGATATTTAAGAATTTCTTAAGACATTGCCAATAACACTGCAAAACCCTTAAAATATACATTGTTTCTTCCGTGTTAAATCGCATAATGTTCAGTGATTCTGCTTAGAGGAAGGTTTATACATCAAGTCAGTTATTTCCAAATCATATGCTCAAATCTAATTTCTAAAGTTACCGTTATTTTTACTAAACTGAAACATGCATTTATGATAGACTAGACTAAATTTAAATATTTCTGGCTCAGTTTGATGTTAAATTAGAACCGAATTGCATCAGTCTGAGAATTAATGGCCACTTTGTTTAGTAGCTGTTATACTAAATTTATAGCATTTAATAACACCTAAAGCAAAAATTAAAGCTATGCAGCCCAGGGCTTCTTGGGGAAAAAAAAAAAAAAAGTTTTGTAATCATGAGAGAATGCAATTACTGAATTTCCTTTTGGGATTAACAAAGTGTTGAATTGAATGACCGTTTTGAAAAGCACATTACTCGTTAGTTTAACATATACAAAGATCTCTCTCGATACACCATATTGGAGTGTAAAGCCAAAAATCACATACTTGGAATATGAAATGGTGAAATTGTGTCATTTTCTTCTGTCTCTTTGGGTTTGTCCTCTGGCACGTTGCCATTCTCAATTTCAACCTTTCCGTCCATCACTTGCGTCTCCACACCATTGGCGGCTTGCACCAACTTCTGGCGCTTTCAGAAAATAGAAACTTAGTTAAAGAGCACACAAGCACAGTTCATGCTTTACATTTAGTCAGCTGTATAGACAAAAAAGAAATTGTGATGAACATGTAGAATAAAATTATCTCTCTTCTGGAAATCAGTCTTTAGCATAACTGCAACAACTAAGGTCTGCTGTACCTCTGTGATGATGAGCCGACTGGCCATGCGGAGGCGGGTTTTGGGACCGAAGTGGCTGGTGACCATGACACGGAGCCCAGCCTCAGGAAACCTAAACTTTGATGGGCTGGCATTCATCATCTCATCCACCATTACCACTGAGCCACGGCTGTAAGCTTTGCTTGGCTTGACTGAAGAAATGAAGGCAGACATTCAATTTTATAGGGTAAAGGAAATAAAAAAGAAAACCCATAGACTAAAGTTATTAAACCTAAATACTACAACATTACAAGCCTTAAGACAAACGTTAACATAGTCTGGAGACAATTTTAAATCCATCTATAAGAGCAGTGTTTCAATACCACAGGCTAAAATAAAACTTAGCACTAGAAAGTTGCTGGCATTTATACTCAAAATGTTACCTTTAAATGGCGGCAGATCTAAAAACATGTGAAAAGCTTAGTAAATTTGGAAATAAAGGATTCAGTCTGTTTAAAGCATTTGTTAATCTGCCATAAACGACACCTGGGTTTAATATTCCGTTTCAGCGAGGTACGAATTTGCTTGACTGTCTAATAGTATCTTAAAAGCAAAGTTTACCTTCAGGGACATAACTTATAAAATAAACTTTTATCTCCCTTTGAGAAACCTGGTGTAGTTTATCAACTTATTAACAACAGCATTGTCCTTCATGCCATTTTGTTCTTTGCAATTACTCTACATTTAGATATTTAGTCTTTAGAAACTACTCATTTACATTAGCAGATTGACTTCTATAAGGAAACCAAACATTTAAAATCCAGTTTAAAAGCCTTTGCCTGTTCTCCACTCCCATCACTTGGAGGGTTGAGTTAAAAATGTATTTTCGTACAGAAAGACATCCAATATCTACAAACCTGAAATACACCTATAAATTGAGTGCCATAGATAGTCTGCAAGGGTGGCAAGTGAAGGAGTTTGTTGTTTTTTGGAGTTATTTTGCCCATTACAGAATTTGAATTTGGCTTTATAGAGTTGGATCCTAAGCAGCCTTAATTCTGCAACATCTAAATAGAATTTATGCCAAGGCTTCAACTATCCAACTGGGCCATTTAGAAGCAAAATTGCTGTAGTTCTTTGATTATTGTGCAACTAAATAGCAAATGTGACCAAGTTTAAGGTCGCACAGTGATTAGTGGATTTTTACCATTTTTAAATCATTGCTAGTAATCCATGTCCTTAACTAATCTCCAAAACAGATCCTCCTTTAAAGCAGTAAGTTTGGAGCAAGCTGGAACAAAACCTCTAAACCTTGTCTGCAGAATGTCACTCAAGTCTCAGGGATGATGAGGCTGCCAGTTTTAGAGGCCTTTTTTCTTAACTACATAGAATTACTTATGTATGCTGGTGTGATCCGTTTGTTTGCTGACTCATGAACCAGTGGTCTTGTAAATTAAGCAAATGAGGCTTGTTTCAGCTGTTCTTGTTTTTGTTACCCCATGGATGGGTCATCTGTATGTGACAATTTACCAAGGTCAATGATATCATGGAAGGTTCCATGGTTTTTAACCAACTTTCTGTATATAACAGTGGCTCTCCATTTGATTCAATAGAATACCAAAGCTATGCAACCCTTTAAAAAATGTACATCCTAATAATTCTTAAACTTTTAGTGAAAGCATTGCGTTTTGCGTTGAGATCTTTAAGCCTTCACTGATTTTGAATAATTGCAATTAAAGTAGTTTCCTAATTCTTAAAAGGTAACTTCATTTAATTGTCTAGAAAAGCTTAAAATAATGACACTTGTAACCTTAAAATGCAGATTAACACTAAACATTGAAATTTTCACCTCAGTTTTAGATAATGTTTTGAAAACTGAAACTGTATTTACAGTTATTTATTTGCAGGAATAGGCTATGAGTTTACATGCACTTGGAATAAAAATGTCTGCACTATATTAGTTTAGCCCAGCCTTAATTTAACTTTTTATGCAAGCACCAATGCACATAAATTAACAGAGTAAACAGTTCCTTTTGCGAAATTCATTACCACATCCGGACAGTATAGGGCTACACTCCATAGACTGGCAGGAGAAAAGCAGCATGCTAGCAGAAAAACTGGCACAGTGCAGCACATCACTGAAAGAGGAAGAGGGTTTAGTAAGGCTAAACAGACAGGCATGTTAGCAAAAAGGTAGTTAGAGCTGAAAGAGTTCCTTCTAAAACAAGTATGAGTTTTTTTTATCCTTAGGATTAGTAGAAGAGGATAGTCAGGACTGTGGCTTAGAAGTGTTATAGAATCATCCATCAGTATTAGCACAAAAACTATTTTTGTTTTAGTTTCAAGCACTTACAGCATACAGAAACCAAGTATAAATATTATACTTTAGAATAAACAAAATGAACTAGATGTACAGCCATTTATTTTCCATTATAGAAACGGCTGCAAGGAATTTATATTTAGAGAGACAGGCTGGGGGAAGGTCTTTGGTAATTGTTTTTTGTAGTTCAAACTCAACTTTGGGTCTTTAGGATATGTAGGATCTGTAGAAATAGCTGCCCTTCTAATCCTAGACCTGAACAAGTTCAGAATGGAAGACAGATCAACAGATCTTGTGTACAACCAACGGTTTATTGCAGTTTTGCCCCATCCTCTAATGGATAAGCCAACCACCACAGTGATGGATTAACAAAAAGGACAATATGACCAACAGCCTTTGTGAAAGCTGACATGGGATGTAGAGTGTATGCTGGAACTTCTTCTGAACAGTGCCTATGTGTTAGAACCATCTCAGGTCCTAAAAAAAAAAATGGTAGTTCCTGGGAACCAGAAGTGATCTACAGTAGACTGTCATTAAGGGTGGTGAGTGGATAAAGTCAGTTTTCCAGAAGTACATTGACATCTCAACATCTTGCCAGGTAAAATTCAGGTGGTTCCAACTGCAAGAGATAAGCCAATAATAATCCCATCTCAGAAAAATGACATCTGTAAACTTCAGAAGTTTTACAGACTGGTCTCCTAAGGGCAGCCATTTGTGTACAGTGAGAAAGGGTAGTGGGGGAAGAAAAGAAAAAAAACACCCCTGGGCGAGAGTGGTGTTGATGGTTGTGCAGGGGAAGACTTCCAAACTTACCACCTGCTACCAGTCAGGGAAAAATATGAAAAAAATGCCAGCATTGTGACCAGGGTGAATGCTGATGGTGCTGAGGACCAAGCTTAAGTCCACAAACAGTCCACGCACATCTCTCTTTGGTCAGCCCAAAGTGACTGCTGCACCACCTACAGTTTGCATCAAATGCCAGCCGCTTAAAGAATTTGGAATCATAAATGGCAAGGAAACAAGTCTGGCATTTTTAGGTTCCTTGGACCAGGACAACTGTAGAGCTAGTTTAAGATCGAGTGATGCTATACAGGCTAAATATTTATTCACTGTAGGCCTACAGAGCCTTGATTTACAGGTGGATCCATGTTCCTACCCTCATCTATGTTCATGAGTTGTGGATCGTGATCAAAGGAACGAGATCACAGATACCAGCAGCTGAGATAAGTATACATTTTTTTCTCCTTCTGCACAGAATGCCTATGCTCTCCCTTAGAGATGGGGTCGGAGTTAGAGCTGCCGTTTCTCCATGTTGAGAGGAGCCATGTGAGGTGGCTCGGGGATCTGGTCAGGATGCTTTCTGGACACCTCCCTGGTGAGGCATTCAGGACATGTCGCACCTGGAGGAGACCAAGAACACGCTGGAAGGATTGTTACTTAACTGTCTTGGAAATCGCTAGTGACTAATTTGACAGATCTGAGCTGTAAAAGCCCAAGGGAAATTAATAAGATTCTCTGAGACTTTCAAAGGCTGCACAAATGTTGTATTGAGGCAGCCATCTATAGTGTCATCTTGGAATTATCGATTAAATAACTTTTTTTTTAAGGTGCAACATTGAAATGAGACTTTGTTGCATAGAATAAAATCGGTTCAAAGAGATGCATTTCAATTGGTTTTACAATGATTTAAGCAAGTGTATGCCCAGTTACTATGGCTAGAGACACCAAGTTCTTTCATGTTGAACACAAGGTAATTGCTTTTAAATTTCACAAGAACTGAAGTTCAACAAGGCTTACCTGAAATATTGTAGAAGCCTCTCAACTACATACAGGTGCCTGTGAAGGGCTTATTGTAATTCTTTTGTTTTAAAAAAAAAAGCAAAATTGTCGTATTGAAATCTTTAAGGTCAAATCATTAGCACAAAGCACTGGTCATGCCAGTATGTTAGTTTAGCAGGAAAAAAGCAAAGCCACAGACCCCTCAAGAGAAGAAGAAAATTCCATCATGTCTTCATTTTTGCTAGATAAACTAAGCCAATCAGTTGCGCCCCAGCCTGTCTGATTAACCTTACCTGCTGAGAGTAAAGGTGATGATGGGTCATCATCCCAAATATAGTCAAAACAAGCATTACCATCCTCCATCTCACTACTAGTCGCAGCGTTACCATTGGCCACATTTTTTTTGGACTTCCCCATGAAAAACCGTTGCATGCTGGAGTTGAATCTAGGGGGGAAAACAAGAAAGCAGAATAACCCTTTACAAAGGTCCCCCCAGTTAAAGCAATTAAGAGTCTTAAAATGTCTATTTGGGCTCCATATGTGCAATTACAAATAGAGCAGTTTTCAACAAGACGGCATTAGCAATATGAAATAGAAAAAAGGCAGAGATGTGTTACTCTGTATTGGAGCAGAAAAGAGAAAGCCAATAAGGACTGTCCCAGAAGGTAATTGCAAGGCTCTTATCCACATTTTTACAGACTATTTCAGTGTCATTACATAAATGGAACAAAGGCTGAGAAACTATAACTGCCTTTGAACATAAACTATGCAGAGGTAGTATCTGGAGTGATAAAAGAGCCAGTCTATTCCTTCTGCAACTTCAAAGAACATTACAACTAAAAACATCTGACTAGATTAAAGAACAAAGAGACAAAATTCTGTGTAGGCATTTTTTTTGTTTTATGCACTCAAAAAGGAAAACTGATTAAAAAATGTAATCCACAGACATTTGATATCTCAATTTGTTAAGATCACCTCTGAAAAATACTTTTGATTGAGAGTGAAGCAAAACAATTAAACACTGTATATTTACCTGAAATTTATATCTAAATGTAAAATGGGAATGTCAAGTTTGAGTTCTTAAGGGCAGATATCCTGCAACTTTTAAATATGTCCCTGATCCAAACACCCTGAATCAAATGGCTTAATTACCACCTCATTTAAAAATTTCTCCAGAGTCCTGCAACAGACTTGATTCAAGTTTGTGACAATAGACATCCATCTAAAACTAATCTACTGTCTTGTAAGAAGAATCCTAAATAAGAAATGATGGTGTTTAAACTAGGGGGGGATTCCAGTTCCTGAACGCTGTGATCCTGCAACTTTTAGATACTGTATCTCCTTAGTCCAGCTCACCTGAATCAAGTAATTGGATGATTAAGAGGAGTAATTCATCTGTTTGATTCAGGTGTGTTGGGCCTAGGATGCATTGAAAGATTACAGGATACCAGCAAGAACTTGTATCGTCCACCCCTTTAAAGTTATGGCAAAGATTTCCTTTTTTATAGTTGTACAGGATGGATTTCAAAACTGAAAGGTACAAAGAAGAGGATTAAATAGATTGTAAATTCTTTAATAAATTGGGCTTTTGTTAGACTGCATCATTGGGTCCCCAAGTGCTTGTATGGTGGTGTTTTTTTCCCCCTCTTGATTACCCTATGTCGTAGGGGTTGGTCGTTTTTTTTTCTCTTGATTACCTATTTTATGAAATTTGGGTCAAGTGAGTTCGAGAAAAAAAAGCAGTGAAATCACCATTAAACCACGCGGAGCTATAGATGAAATGGTTGTACAAATATTATGGGAAATTTCCCATTTTCCAGACTTCCTCCCTCCCACATCCAATTAATCTTGACAGATTATTTAAGCTCAACCTTTTGTGGTGCACGGTGCATGTGGAGGGTGTCAAAGACTGCTAGACAGCTGTCAAGTCCAACAGTTTATGGCAGGGTTCCTCAATTCTGTTCCAAGATCCAAGGTCTGTGCTTCCACACCTGAATGCAGTCAGGTTAACCAGAAAATTTGCCTATTACTGTACGACTTCTACCTTTAGGCCATGACCTAACATTTCTGGATTACCACAGACTGGACTTGCAGTATGAAACAACTTAATGTGCATAGTGATCACTGTATCACTGAACCTGGATTGATTGTAGGGGCTAGAGAGGATGTTGCCATAAGTTGGCCTATTTTTTTTCAAGAGAACACAAAGTACATATTCAAAACCGACTGCTGTCCTTACACCTAAAATATAGCACCAACTTATTGCTATAGCAAGGGCTGCAATCTGTGCTCTACCACTACAAGCCTTTTATCATGGGCCATACAATAAACTTTGCATTAAAAGTTCTGTTCACATATCATTATGACTAGTGAGAGCGTCAGCATCGGACTCAAAAGTTCAGAAATATGATACTGAAGACAAAAACACAGGAAAGGTGAGCCATCCCTCACCGTCTTGATCTGCTAATCAAACAAGAAACCAGAGTAAATGAAGGTAAGAGGAGAACAAATGCCAGAGGCTGCAGAAACACCCACCCAATTTGAAGTAATTCTCACCTATTTTGCATACCCAAATGGAAAAGCAAATGACTGAGGAACCGTAAGCCCACATTACATGCGATACATCATTTCATAGCCAACACCTTCTAGTTTCTGAAAATATAAGTAAAAATAGAGCAAGTTAAACACAGCCTAAGCAGCATTAGTTCAAACAGGATCTAGCTTTCATCTCCACATATCTGAAGAGGGAGGGGTGGAGCATTATCTCAAATCAGAGCCCCAGACGGACTGTAACAAACCACTGTGCTCCATTTGGATTTGAAAGGCCCAAAATGCGCAGCAGATATTTCAGGTTAACAGAGACATGACAGCATGTCCTACTGTAAGCATTTATTCCTCCAAATGAGAAAGGAGAGGAATGATCTGGTTAAGCCTGGTGCTTTTAGCCACTGCAGAGGGAAAAAGATTAAACTCTTATGGCAGAGAGCGAGCAGGCTGCTGCTGCTGAGTAACACAGATTACCAGCTGGACAGAGACAGCAGAAAAGGACAGCATAGTTCACATTATTCAGTCTGGACTGTAAAAGACAAATGGGGCTTAATGGAGTGCACCAACGGTCATCAATGAATGGCTCGACATATGGGAAAAATAGGAAATAAAAATGACGTACAAAGTCATTTTAAGTCTGACCTCTGGCTGCTTTGTTTGTAAACCAGTTTTGGCTCTAATACAGAGTTCAATGATTTTTAGTGAACTTACAAAAATAAAAAAAAAAAAAAAAAAAAACACTCCATCTGTGCAGAAGGCAGAAATGGGACAGGCTCTCACAGCTCAGAAAATAACTGCTCCTCTTGTGAAAGCAGTCATTTATACTCATCAGCTCACAGGTGTTTGTGAGTGAAGAGTCAAATAGACTTTAAAAGATTAATATGCCTAATCTAGCAAGAACCTTAAATGAAAATGGGTAGAACTCACTTCATGACCAGGATGTAGCCAGCATACATAATCACCAGGATTAAACTCTCCCACCTGAAGGAGGAAAAAGAAAATGCATTTCAATAAAGCAAAGTTTACTGGGCGGGGAGCAACAAATTAGGACATATCATTGGTGTTCTACAAATTACACGACTAGAATCTTTCTAGTCATAACCCAAAAGAAGCTTTTTAAGGTATTAAAGGGGGTTAACACTAAAAACTAAAAAAAAATGCATTTCTAATGTTTATGGTTAATGATAAAGAGCTAAATAACCAATAGAATTTTTGTTAAATTGTTTGGGGACAATGAGTGACATTTTCTAACACATTCTGGATGGGATATTTAATAAAGGCAGTTTTTAAAATGGAGAATTGAATTTTGGGTAGTGTGTAAAAAGCATAAATATTAAATTTTACTCAAACGCTAAAGCAACTGAATCACATCAGAACTGTAAAGATTTTAAGGTGATCCGACTTATTGCAGCAGTTCGTTTTGACATGAAACAGTCACTGGCCTCAAGGCAGAGCACCGTAAAAAGCTTTGACTTTTATCTCTTGAATAAGATGCACTAAAAGCACCCATTTTTTCTTTATCTGCAGTAAGTGGCAGACGTCCACCTGTTTCTGAATGGCTGAGCTTACTGAAAGGGTAGCACAGTTTCTGCACTCTTAAGAGATTCAGCTATTCATGTGTATGACTTGAAATATTATCAGTCATGATTAAGTTGCTTAATGCAAGGTTAAAGTTCTGTGTAATATGCACTGAAAAACGCAAATTATATCCAAGTAAAGTTCAAACATCCAATCCATGACATTACTTATTGTAAAGCAAAACATACACTGATAAAATGGTCTATGAAATAGGCTGGTGATCTGTTAAATTGTCAGCAGGGGTGTTTATGTTTATATCTGCATTAGATTCTGCATTATCCATCGTCTTTTCTCCAAATTCATGTGCACATTTTATGATTTGTGGATTTTGGCCTCTTTTTGTGGTACATAACTTCACTTATTTGAGCTTGTTTGAGCTTTTTTTCCAATGGTCTGAAAAGCAGTTTACATTTTCGAATATAACCTACATTGGTTCAACTACTTACCAAACAATCTTCTCATCATAGATGAACTGGGGGAAAAAAGTTAGATTCTCGTTACCATCTGCAGTCCCATCAGAATAAGAGTAAATTTATATATTGACTGAAAATGTTAACTTACTGCAATCAAAGCTATGACAGACAGGGTGTAGTAGAAGGAGTCCCTGAAAACAGCCCACCAGGTCAGCAACACCACCTGAGAATTTACAGGTCAAAAGAAAGAAAAGTTTTATTCATTGTTAAACATTAGGGTGTTACAGTGGCTTCAGGACAAAATAGTGAACGTGCCTTTTTTAGTTTTTACATAATTAATGATGCAGGAGCAGAAAAGTAAAAAATTTATATAAAAAAATTTATACTAAAGTTCCCCTTCCTCTCAGTTTCTGTACAGCAGGTTCAAGCCATGTATTTGCTTACAACTTAAGCAAAAGTGGAAATAAGTGGGGGGAATAAAAGGAAATCCATTTCTGCATTTTTGTTTTAAAAACTGTTGAAAGGTTAAAACTTAATAAATTTTGCTTGTAAAGTAAAATTGATGCTGAATTGTTTATTTTTACACTTTTGTTATAAGTCAATTTAGGGATTTGGAAAAATGAAAGCATTATAGTAATTTAAACAATGACTAGAAAACAGTATTCCTAAAAGGGAGAGAGCACGAACTACAATGACTCGTCCCACATCAGTAATAAATTCACAAAAACTCATTTTAAAAAGTGAAAGAAATATTAAACATGAATTTGAACTGACAGTAATATTAAGGCAACTTTAACAGACTTTGCTTTCTAAAGCTAAATCAGTGCTGAAACTTTGGCTTTTATAATCTTATAAAAATATGGGACAGTTCTTTTGAACTAACTTAGTTCATGATTTCATAAGCCTTTGTTTTTCCTCAAAGGAGTGCAGCACATGTGCTGCTCTACAGTCTATAAATAAACAAGATGATGCAGGCTCAGCAGTAAGTCCCTCGCTCTGACTCACGCACCTGTCCGGCAAAGATTCCACACACACCAATGATGCAGAGGATGTTGAAAACTGCTGAGCCGACGATGGTCCCCACTCCCACATCACCATGGGTGATGAAGACACCTGCACACAAGGAAGGAGCTGCTCAGAACCAACTGAGACACAGACCATCTGAGTCTGTCTGCATGCATGATCTGTATCCATGAGTCTGTATGAGTGTGTACCAATGACAGATGCAAAGAGCTCTGGTGCAGAACTGCCAGCTGCCATAAAGGTGGCTCCCGCAACATCTTCACTAAGGTCTAGTTTCTACAATATGAAGAGAAGAATTGTGAATTCATCAAATATTTAGGAAGAACCTAAATGGATGAAAGCCTCCACAGTACCTCACAGATCTTTTCCAGCGATGTCACAAAGTATTCATCACAAGTTATGGCAAGAGCCAGGAACATGTAGAGAGTCTGCAAACAAAAGTCAAGAAAATACATGAAAGATTAAGTAAATGCACATATGAATAAATCTTTACTAACTTACAAAATAGGGAGCCAAAAATATCCTGCTGATGAACAACAAGTGGAGGGAACAAAACACTTTACCAGATTAGAGAAAACCTACATTAAAATCAGAGGTAAATTATTACTGAAGTCACAATTAGAAATGGATCATTATCCTGCCAGAGTGAGAAAGGAGCGGAGATACTGCCCGTTTCAGCTGCTGAGAAGAGCTATAAATTATAGATTAGTCATGACATCAGGGCTGATCAGCTCTCAGATGCTCTGCTCTATGCTATCCACAGGGGGCACTGCAGGACTGCGGCATCAACAGACTTTTCACAGTTAAATTAAATCCTAATGAACAGTAAACCAATGCAACATTATGCCACAGGCTGCATATTTATTCCAAATTTTATTCATCCTTTAGAATTGCAGACATGCAAAGATTTGAATCATAAATTTTGAAGACCGAACAATGATTGAATTTCCGCATCGATGGCCGATTACATTTTTAGCAACCCAGGAATCTCACATACATTTGCTACATATGTGTTGTCTCACATTGTTACACCCACTAGAAAACTAATTTCTTATATTCGTCTTTCCCCAATATGGTTTTATAAATAATTTCTCTCTTTTTTGAATGTGCCATTTACATACATTCATAAAAAAAAAAAAAAAAAAAAACTTAAGTTAATTAGGATATATAAATTTAAGTTAATTTCAGATTTGGAGTAAATTGTGCCCGTTCCAACTCGTCATCACACAGAACTTTAGATAAAGTCCATTCAATCAAACTGGACAGTTTCCAAGTCAACCTCATTATATCTTGCCAATCAAACTAATAACTTGTGCATGCCATCACTTAAGTTCTTACCGCCACAATATGCAGCAGGACTGCTCCACTCTTTCGTTCGTTGTTGGTGAAAAGGTCATCCGGAAACTCATGTATTGCTAAGAAGAGAGGAAATGTCACGGTCACAACACATCAGCAGCATGACTGTAAGGTATTCATGTACCCAGCCCACCCCAACAAAGTTTGTGACCACACGATGACCAACTAGGAGGCAAACAGCAGGGGCAGTTTGACAGAGCAACCCTTCTCATGTTGATAAATTCACACAAAATAGGCAAAATATTCATTGCAATCATTTAAACTGCTGTAAGTCAAACCTCAGCAACATATACAAGGAAGGAAACAGTGGCCAGACTTTAGTACGGGAAAAAGCTTGAGCAAAATTTGGAGTGAAGCCAAAATTGGAAGTGAAGTAGTGACACATTAGAAGTAAGGTAACTTCCAAAGAGGTGTTCAGGTAAGAAATTGCAATACAATTGAAGCATAAAAGCATATAAAAAAAGAATGAGATACCCTGAGGAACAGGACATGAAAACACCATCTCTGGGAGTTAGGGGGAAGAGTCCGGTTTTATGCAAAACTCAAATTCTGCATACTTCCAAGCTCTAAGAGACTTAAAAGGAAAAATATTCATAACTGAACCAGCAATATACCTTTGATTCTTTTCCTTGTGAATTTCAACGTTGTAGTAGTTATTTTTGGTGTCATTTGAACAAATTCCTGTGACATGCCAACTGAACTGAGAAAAAAAATGTCAGACCTGTACCAGTACAGTAAGCCATGATATCAGATTAGGATTCAGATTGTATTAATCTGAAATTAAACCAAAGACAATATTGTGCTGCGGACTGATAGGTTTCCCCATGTGCTGCGTGTGAGAATATTCATCTACATCAGAGGCAGAGCCTGTGGCTTTCATCCAGCAAGCTCCATATGGTATTAAACCTCCGAATGAAACAGTTTGCAGGCACAGCAGGTTGTCATCAATTAACAACCAGTGGGCATGCCAGCAATAGTCAATACTTCAAAACTGGTTTAATTCCAACAACATTTAAACCCACAAAACTTCAAAAGCTTTTGGATCAGATGAAAAACTGCACACATTTAGTGGAACTAAACAGATACATTAGTTTATTTTTTTTGTTCAAAATCTAATGTTTTTAATGTCCAAGACAAGAAATGCCTTAAAATCTAGAAAAATAAAATAAATCTTGTCTTTATTCCTACTTTATATCCAGTTGTTCAGGTAAGAGAAAGAACATTGGCAAAAATATTTGTGTAACCCAAGGAACTTAAACTAGTCAGAGATAAAAGCAATGTTTAAAGCAAGGTTGGTTTTTAATACCCCATGCTTCTTAAATGTACATTTAGTGATTTAACTGCATTCCATGATATGATCAAACTATGGCTCCACTGCAGCACAATGCTAACCCATCCACCTAAACTGAACTGACAGGCCAAGTAATGGGAGGCTTAATCAGCTGACAGGAAAACCCATTAGTCCTGAGCTCCACAAATCCGGTATTTATAGAAGAAAGGGGAAGGGGGAAAGTAAAAAAAAAAAAAAAAAAAAAAAAAAAAGACAAAGAAAGTCACAAGTTGTTGTACTGGAAGCCATTTAAGAAAGAGCACTGTATCCAACAGGTTTAATTGCCGAAATATAGAACACTGCAGCTTGTGCAATCTATACTTTGCAGGACATATAACCCTCAGGCTTTTAAATCAGAACATCTAAAATCTGTCCAAAAAGGCACACTTCTTTCTACATGTTTAACATGTCTAACATGTTTAAGTACAATTTGAATAAGAATGTAGCCATCTAAAAGGTTACAAAACCTTTGCATGTCACTGCAATCTCCTTTAAACAAAAGTGGTCATTAAAAACTGTTGTCACCGTCTGCTGGCAATAGAGGTAAAACCAGACAGGAACATTGCTTCACTCTTAACAGGACAAGATGTACACATAAATTTTGTCAAAATATTTCACAAAAGGAAATTAACTGGAAATATACTAGTATAATGACAAAATGTGCCGGTCATTTTAATTATCTGTTGAAAATGCATTTATACAGTTTTTAAAGCCTGCATTGATTACTGATTAAGGGAAAAAAAAATTATATATATTTCTATCAACCTCACTGCTAAGCAGGAGAACAAGTTTTTCTTTACCTTCAGTCCGCTGTATTGTAGTTTTTATGAGATAATCATTCTTTAAAATAAAATCAATTAATGGTTTCACTTTATGTGAAATGCTACAAACTTCCAGATTTGCATAGATAAGTGGGCACTCCATATTCCCACATTTGAGAATTGAGAAAGTCCTTTCAAATGATTGGAATTTTTTCCAAATTGAATAAGTTGATTTGACTAATTGGTTTAGCATATAAATCCCTTATCCAATTGTACAATAGTATATCTATATCTAGATGTATACACCCTGTGCAATGACCCTGCATAATAATCCTGCTATGAAAAAAAAAAAAAAAAAAAGCCATCATATGTGGATGCACTGTATATACTGTGTATATCCCATGCACCTTTTTGTTCCTTTGGCACCTTTTCTTTTGATTTGAGCTGATTTAACAGGTAAATTTAACCACTCTGAGATCAGTAAAGACAATCATTCAATCAATTTGCAGGCGGAAAGCACACCTCAGGGACAACTGCTGTCAATTAACATTTCTTTAGGAAAATAAAATATGTTACAGTTTCAAGTTGTACGATTACTCTACTGCACATCATACTTAAACTCCATTTCTAAGCTCTACTTCAGTCAGAAGCAAGCCATCTTAATACAATTTTCGACCCCATATTGTCTAGTCGAATTTATATTACCCCTCCCATTTTGGAGCAGTAACTGCAAAGTTGTAAACTCTTTACATCTAACGATAATGTAAAGACACGGTTTAGAGTGAAAGGGTTAAATCTGAAGTCATCACTAAAAGCAGACATTTTACCGAAGTGCACAGACTTTACTTGATTTTCATTTCTACAGTTTAACACCCTATTCAATACAGTCGTTTTGGTTCAGTTTTTGCACAGAAGAGAAACCTTCATTAAGAGAAGAACTTCAGTGAATTAGACCAAGACACTGCTGTTCAAACAAAGCAGAGTTTATTAGATATGATCAAGTTACTAAAGTGTTAAAGTTTATTTAAAGAGGATGTCAAAAAGTTGAAAAATAAGTGGCCAAGTACACAATCAACAGAAGTTTCTCTAAAAAGTATATTTTAGATTTAGTTTTCACTTAATAAAGCATGAGCATAAAATTACCATAATCTTTTCATCATGTAAAAAGAAAAATGTATACAAATCGAACTTGCGTTCTAGATTAATATGATGCATAAATGACAGACTGTGCCACACATTTTAAACTTGTTTGCAAACATCTCATACTCTTGCCAAATAACATTAGTGTTTTGTTACAAGGCGGCCCTCAGCATCTGGTACCTGCTGCTGTTCAAGAGAGAGGAAAGGGGGAAACAAAAAAAAAAAAAAAGAAGAAAGCCTGGCAGGAATGTGCATCAATACAAGTGTCCCCCCCAGCAATGCTGGTGGTCTAAGCATAAAAATCCCATGACTCAGACTGATGCTGCCATACAGGCAAAAGGTCTGCTTTCATAACCTCGCCTAAATGATGAGGCTAAACAGAGAGAGAGAGAGAAGCAGCGATCTCATCAAATATTATACAACCAAATAAAAATGTGACATGAGCAAAATGTTTGTCGGCAGACTGCCCGGTGATGCCCTCTGCCAAAGCTTTTGACCCACAGACCAGCCAGGTCATTAAATACAACTGACAATCCACTACAGCAGTCAAGTGACTTTTTGGAGAGAGTGATTCCTCTGGGCCATTATTAGCCCATTAGATAATTAGCCTGCTCCAGAAGGCATCAGTGAGCAGTGTAATATGAATGCAACCGTCAGCTATTCCTGCAAACACGCAATCATGATTCAACTTATGGGACCCTCTCTAGGTCATATGAAAATTACTAACATTTAACATCTGTTCTTTATGACATCTTAATAAAACCTGTAAAACATATGGCAACATAAGGACCTTAATCTGCATTATTACACACACCAGTGGACATTAATTAGAATACCTTTAAAAATGCATATTTCAGCAAATCCGTTATAGAAGTAAAATCTTAGATCTCACAACTTCAATTTTCAGATGTTTTCATTTTCACTTTTATAGTTTGCAGATGCCAAAATATTTCAAAATGCAACTCAACTGAAAATTGTACTGTATCGAATAGATTCTGAACAGAAAAAGTAAAATAATCTTCAGGGTGTTTTCAAACAAAAGAAGCACCTTCAGAGTTTAGCTCAGACCAGTTTAATGACCAACAGAAACAGACAAAAACATTTCTCTGGACCCTGAAACTTTGATTCCAAGCCGATACTCTTCCTTCAAACTCTGGAGCCTTCATGGTTTAATAAAATGCTAACATTTCCTTTGAAGAGAAGACTTCGGGACATTGACCTTTTGACACTGGTGGTTCAGGAGTGGCTTAAGGCAGACCGCTATGAGCAATGTCTTAAGCTGTATACAAAAAAGATCCACTTTCCCTTTTGGGTAAATTTCAGCTCCAACTTCAGTCAGAAAAGTGGAACAAGATGCAAAATAGGTGTGTATAAATGCATAAAGAGGTCAGGCATGCTAAAATAAATTTGCACAGAAAAGTTTTCTGCAGGTGTTTGTTCCTTCCTCTGCAGCATCATTTCCATTGTTGGCTTGTGAACAAAAAGCAAAGTCAGGTCAGTTTGCATTATGCAAGGTAGCATAATCACAATCTGTAGGATTCCATTGTTAAAACGTCCATTTGATTTTGTCATTTAGGCTAAAACAAAAATTTGAAACTAGCCTTTATCTTCTGAAAAACCAAGCTTGTTTTCAGTTTCAAGTTTAGGGAGGAAAAAAAAAATCTCTTCACCTACTGCACACTTTAGCTGCAAATAAAAACCATTTCTAATTCTTTTTAATGTCACAATCATTCTTCCATATGCATCCCAGCCTACATTTATACCTACCTAAACAATAAAGGATATTTTTCTTTGTTTGGCTTCAACTCTGTACCTTAAACAGGGCAATTATGCAGCTGCAATGGAAGTTTAATCTGGTTTTAACAGTTTATTGAATGTAAATCATTCCTGCAGCGAAACATACCTGTGGTATCATTCTTTCTAATCTCATGTGCTTTGCAGCGGGAAAGTAATTTAATAGTCTGTCTCTCAAGTAAGCCACAGCTTCTTTCCAAACAAGCATAAATATCTTGCTCCTACTGCCTGAAAGAACCCATAAAAAAATTAAAAATTCAGTTCCAAAAATAAAAACATTGTTCCTGATTTGCCAGTTGCCTTAGTTGGGTAACTGATGAAAGTGCTTGTTCCATTGGTCATGGGATTGCTACAGGGAAATCTCTCATGAGGTGGTGTGACTCAATATCTGCCTGCAATGGTTTTACAACACACTTTCCGAGGTTTTATCAGCTACTTCAACATATCAGGAAAGAAAATGTAATGTACCCACTTCCTGGAGTAATATAGCATGTTTACCAATATCAGGGGAGGGAGAATCCTTACTTAAAGAAAATAATTGTTAATTGTTGTTAAAAGTAACCCTCAACAGTTGGATTAGGTTTCTTTCTGAATTGATAGACCATTAGGATCTTTCACACTGATTTTTGACATTTATACTGTATACATGACAAATGTTTTACAAATGTTCATCTTAGAGATTTACATTATACAGTTGCACCACAAAGCATTCAAGAAATTGTGCATATTTTCCAACTCCTAGCTGTAATAAATTGTCTGATAACTAGATTAAAGTATATTAGGGCATGTGTTTTTGTGGGAGAGTATGGCCTGAGATCAAAATCCTAGACCAAGGTGCAGAGTATTATCAAATTCTGGGCTTTGATCATAGAACCAAACTAAGTAGTTAGTCTGACAAATGTATAGATTTTGAGATTAGAACATTTTAATTAAAACATTTTGGGGTAAGATATAAAGACTCTAAAAATAACTCCGTACTTCAGCCCAAAAAGAACAGGGGCACAGAGATTTGAGTCTACATGTATGGAACAATGATAGAGGCATTTACCGTGTAAAAATTGCCCTATTACAGTTTAAGTAAAATAACAAAATTAAAAACTACTAATGTAGCAAAAACACAAGAAGTTCCAGGATGGAGATTACCTCTGCTAAAGCTAAAAACTTTGGATATTTAAACCAACTCCAAGTTACTTTTCAACCTTCATTAAATATTTTCATGACTTTTGTGCTCATAAATCAACTTACAACTAGTTGAAAGACCTGTATGTCATGGTAATGGCCCAAGGGGGGGTTGTATCGTTTCAACAGACCCTAAACAACCTTCAGTAAGGTAGCATTAACCCTGCCACACAAAACTACAAGTGTGCAGACTGCTTTATGGCATACGTTACTTCCACCTTCCTTTAAAAAGATGGAAGTCGATTCAAGTAAGTTTCCATGAGTGGCTGTATATTCATGCAAATTGTGCAGATGATATTCAGGCAAATTGGCACCGTCCTGCTGGGATCTAAGGCCCCGTCCACACGAAGTCAAACCCTGGCCTAAATTCACAAATTTTTCACCAAACCAGCCTCTCATCCACACGAAGCCAGCGTTTCGGGGGTCTGTAAACGGTCTTTTTTTTATTAAGCCTTTAGAGTGGGAAGATTTTGAAACGCCGTTTTCGCGTTTCCATCTTTAAGCTCTGACCGCATTTTTTTTTCTTACACGCATGCGTCATAGCGTCGCCTCTAAACACACATGTGCGACACAGTATCACAACAACGGCGCCGTACTGTGTTGAATGGTTGCTGCTAATGCTACTCACCCTGCTGTCGGGCTTACAACAGAATCTTCTTCTTCTGGAATATCTCCAGGAAGAACAGAGCAATATCAACCGGTTTGGTTGTTGTATAAATATTACTGCGCATGCCCAACATTTCATTGCCCGTTTTCGCCTATTTTTGCTTTGGCACCACAGCGCCACTTACAGGCCTGGCATACATTTTGCAGCGTTTTCATGCAATCATGTGGTCGATCACATTTATTTTACGTCTCCGTCTTTAAGACAAACGTTCTGGCAAATATAAGCGTTTCGTGTTCGTTTTGACTTCGTGTGGACGGGGCCTAAGCATCTTTACTGTGAAGTTTTCAGACCTATTTATCTGTTTAAAGGCTGTCAATCTCATCGGTCACAGTCACCAACAAGTCGGCTGAGGTGGAGGGAGGGGGGCAGCAGCGAAACATGGTGCATCGCCATTTGTCTTTATTACAGCCACTGGAAATGGAAATGCTGTTCAATTCAACTCCAGGCAACTAGGAGATCAGGATTTTACCACGCTGTGAGCCGTTCATTATGGGAAATGCAATCTTCCTTCAGGCAAAAAAATTAAAGCTTTTGTCCACTGGGGAGAACACAAATGTATAAAAATGAAAGCTCCTTAGAACTGCTTTAACTATTTTTGTGCCCGATAGTCACAAGATAAATAACATGTGACTGATAAGGTATGGATGGCACACTGTTAAAGCTCCACGCTTTCAGAATTTGATCCTTTTAGGACATTCAATGGAGAAGCATTGCAGCAAGGATCCCATGAGGACCATATGTCAAACTAGGTAACCAAAACAGGAAATGCTATTCTACTAGTAGCATAGGTGTGAATTGTCAAACCAAGTATGGTCTTTTCTGCACCGTCCACAACAGAATAAAGCAGCCAAAGAAAAAGTGATCTTCAAGCAGAAAAGAGTGAAGTGGCTTTCTTCTTACAGGTGTCACAGATGTGTTGGTAGCTCAGGAGCACCCTACAAGCAGCTACGCACCATGAAGTAGAGCAATTGACAGCTGCTCAACCATAAAACCAGGCTGCCTGAGCTACCCATTGGAAATGACATCTGAGAGACTGACCAGCATTTTACGATAAAACAATGGCTCTCATTTATTTTGTGTTTTAAGGCTCAATTCAAAAGCTGGGGCTAAGTGGGCACAGCAATACTGAAGCTACCAGTTAGATAAGCTAATGGCGGTTTAGGTAGGTGTTATTGTTTTTTTTTTTTCATACGTTATAACAAATAAGTACACCATGAACAAATTTTTCAATGACACTAAATCAATAAAATACCACTGCCAACTTTCAATCAATTTTAGTCTGACAGTTTTGGAGAATAAAACGTGTTAGAAATTCCATTTAGATTCTGCTTTGTAATCCAGGGAGGGACCAACAGAAGCATTGCTTGACAAACTTCAATGGGGAAACTGAGGAGTGTTCCCTGTACCCTGATTGAAAGCATGGTGGGAGACACGACAAGGCAGGTGAGACCAACCACCTGTTAGCAGCACTCGCTTACAAACTCAAAACCAATTTGTGCATTTGGGTTTTGAGATTTCATTTGAAATTCTACTAAAGAATATTTGTTGTGATGCCAAAGTTTTAAATATTAAAAAAAGAAAGTCACTGAAGGGGTCTGAAATCATTAAATATAGCAAAGTTGTCGAAACTGTCAAAGAGTGACTTGCTTTCAATGTGCAAAACACAACAGTCCTCCACAAGCTCTAGAGGCTGGAGGGAATTTGAATGGGAAAAGATTTATAGACTACTTTATAATGCCTAAATTACAAAATAATTTACTCCATACTCAACAACGTTGCAGGCAATGTGGACAGATGATTGCCAGTCACCCTCATATATATAGGCAATGCACAAAAATGCAAACCTACTGGGATGAAGTTGGTCAGGCTATAGAAGAAATATTAGGATAAAAGATACACAAGGAAATCCTTCACAAGTTAAAAAGAACAAAGCATTAATCCTTTCCCATTTAGAGTGAGCCTGCCTTCTATGGATTACAGTCATAACTTATATTTTAAAATAATTAAAACAATAATTTAAATCTGACAGGTCCGAAGCAGCATGTACTCACGAGGCAACAGCCCAAAAAGCAGTTGGTATAGCAGTTTGTTTTCCAGGAGTGATTACTCTGTGACCTATATAAAGAGGCTCTTCACTAAATGGCTGCCTTAGCAGTCCAGTTCGTAGGGAATGCAAAGAAAAACATTAGCACATCAAGAATTCTGGTAAAAGCTTCCTTGCCGATCACAGAAGTGATACAGGAATAATGAAAAAACAGACCTTTATTTTAGATGTTCAAAACAATCATAACTTAAGCCTAAAAAGCTCTTAAATCCTTGTTACTTGCACAATTCTTTTGTCCTTATAAAGCCTTTACCTTAGAAAGTAATAACTGGATTAACTGCACGTTTAGCTTTACCAATCTAGGCTGTTTACTAAAGATTGACAAATAGAGGGGTTTTTTTTCCTTTTCCCCTCCCCACACCAACCGATCCCTAATAAGTGCTGCTGATTTTGGGAGCAAATTCATAAAAACAATATTGCCATTTCCTCTTTCATTTACATAAGATTGACACTGAAAATTTACACTACTCAATTTTAACAAAAAAATAAAAAAATATTGATATAAAAATGGAGAGAGTTGCAATGTATGCTTTTCACATGATCTGAAGGCATGGCTGCTAAATGCACTGATAGAATCAATCCAGTGAAACCATCCCTGTAGGTGCTGATAAAAAAAAGAAATAAACAATCCAAGCATACCGCCTTAAAAATCAGATGGCCGATGTTTAAATTAAGCTTTATATCTTAAAACCCATCTACTGGTAAACTGGAAAGTCCAATTTTTACTTTACATCAGTGAATGCACCACACATAAGCACAAAGTTGAAGTTATGGCAATTTTTATTTTATAAATAAAATGTATATTTATTAAGTTTTCTATCTTACTTGTCCTCAATTTCTATGAAAAGGTTTGTAGGTATTCTTTAACTATGATTACCTATAATTTATTCAATGGCTTAATGCATATTCCCAAGTGTGACTGTTGCCGAGTTAGTGAGAGAGAAATAATTTAAGACTTCTAAAAGGAACCAGATCAGTGTGACAGTAAACCCTTTATTCCCCATAGCTGAACAAACAGTCCATCAGTTAAGGTGGCCTTTAGACTGCAACTTGAAAAGTATTCACGAGACACAAGAACAGTCATATGATCAGCTTAAAAAAGGGGGCTGCGATGGGATAACAGAAGAAATGCAAGGAATTTCAAGGCCTCTCCGGTGCCTCATGTGCTAAAGAGTGGGAAAAGTCAACATGCGGTAAAACTTCAGTCTTGTGATTAAAGTATTTAGACCACCATGTGACCAAGCAGACCAAGAGCCAATATCCACAATTGTATTTTTCTAATGGCAAAACAGAAACTTAAATATTATTCAACTGGCAATGAACCAGATATTCCTCCTATCATGACCTGTAATTATTTATCAACCTGATAAACTTCAAGTGAGGTAATGCAAAATTTAAAATTTCTTCCAATTTATGTGATCAAATCATACAGTTTTCGATGCTACAGGTAGATTAATTTGAAATAAAACTAATAAAATAATAAAAAAAAAAGTCCTGCATCAAAAGGTGATTTAAATATATTTACAAAGTAGTCAGCAGGGTTTGAGGAAAACAGAAGTTGACCAGATTAAACAGATCAAAAAGGCACATTTGAGATGAAGAGAAATTTCTTTCCATCTCTTGTTCCCTATAAATATCCTTTAATTCATTAAAAAGAAAGTCACCAATTCTGATTTTCCCCCAGTCTAACATAACGTACTTTCATACATGAGATGCAAGCTATTTAATGGGTTAATCAACATAAGAAATAAGTACTGGATAATGGTTTTAATACATTAAGTCTAACAAATTGTGTTTCTGAACAAATAAATTTAATAAAATCAAATGTGAAAACCCTTCAGAAACTTATAATTTACAGATGACAGATACCAAGACAGCTGACTGTTGGAAAATCAAAGCAAAACACTGAGGAGGCACCTGGCTGTGCCCCGATCTGGAGCAACAAGAAGGGGACGAATGGTGAATGATTCAAAAGTCCTTTTAAGGGCCAAATTAAAACAGCCTTTCTAAAAGAAACCCACAAACTTCTTAAGGGCATATTCTACTTCACCCCAAGTTAGCATTGTTTTTTCCGCCATCTATTTTTATAAAGCTTCATCTCCACTGTGTTCCATTCTTTGTCACATCCAAGACAACAGCTCAGATTTTTCCCAACATTGAATGTGGGCAAGTATCCATCACAGGAGCTGCGTCGCTCTCATATCACTGTAACTGACATAACTGCTTGTTGTTAGAAGTGCATCCTTCATAATGCGTTGCACCTCATAGTTCCCAACACACCTGTACATAGAGATAACATGGGGATATATGAGCAGAGATGTTACCTTTGTTAGGATAATTATCATTGAAGGTGTGAGTTTATTACACCTTGTTATTGGCTGCCTGTTGCATGTCAGAACTGACGTTTTAATCCAATAAGGACAGTTCCTCTGTCTGGATATACAGTTATAATCTTCATTCTGTTCATGGCAATTTTTGGAAATTGAATGAGAGCAGTGTCCTTCAGCTAAGAACGAAGTGTAATATTTATATAAGGCTGGAGCCATGGATGTCTAATCATCTGCTAACGTGTATGATGTAAAATATGATGTGGCAGACTGGAGATATATAAAATGCCCTTATAACTGTTAAACGTCCTGAGTGGTGAGCAGCTGCCTTCTGTACATTCTAAGCAACTTCTCTGATCTGAGTAAGATTACAAATCCTATGAGAATCTGTTGTCATGTCTTTTGGTTATTTAATACATACAAGTTATGAAGTGTTATTCAAAGAGTTTGTCCCAAATGGTCTCTTTTCAGGGAAAAGAAACGGAGAGATAGAGCTTTGAGGTGCATAAACAGAGCCCATCTTTAACGGTTGAGAAAAACTCTTGGTCTCCTCTCCAAACTGCTGTAATACTCTCTCCAAAACACATTGCAGGGACATGTCATCCCCTCTGCCATACTCTGTAAGATTGAGACTGTCAACCTTTCCACTCTTTTGTAATGGCTCTCCAAGCAAATAGTAGTTATAGTAGATTGAAAAGGTAATCCGAGTCCGTTTCAAACTCTTCAAGAAAAAAATAAAACATCTCTCAAGAGAATGGCAAAAGCTGTTCAAGTCAGGAGATTTGACAAAAGTGCTTTACATGGCATTAACTCAGCCACCCATTAACGCATACATCTATGGCCAGCTACATTTTAGCCACAGATGCCCTGGTACTCACTGAGAAGTGAGGCAAGGGGCCCTCTGACCACTATCAGTGGGCAATGCAGGTAAAGTTTCTTGCCCTAGAACTCTGACATTGAAAGCCAACCCTAACCCTTACAAGGCAAGACTTCTTGGTTAAACCAAGAACTGTGTGGTTGCAGGGCATTCAATGCCACCATTGCCCTAAATCCCATGCCTTCAAACAGTTAAATTGCATTATTTTATCTATTGTAGTTTTCAACCATTTTCATATCTTTCCTGAGTACATGTCATCTTAGTCAAGAGGTTTTCATGTAAATATGTTTGACCATCTTTGTTAAATTCTTACATTTTGAATGGAAGTTTTTGTGAAATGATTCCATGTGTGCGCAGAGTTAACCATTTGACCACGATTTGAAGATGAATCAGACTTTCATTTGTTGTCCTAACACACAGGACATGGACCAATTTATGACAATCGTTTTTTTGATTAATAGCTACACTCGCATTCAACTTAACATTAATTTCCTGTACCCCAGGTAGACATTGAATGTGAAGTTATTGCATAAGAGGTAAAACACTCTTGAGTCACTGTAAACTGCTCAGTATGAATGTACCATGATCTACTCAAAAAAAAAAAAAATCAATAAATCTACATACCTGGCTCCGAACAGTTCTTTGGCTCAGTGTCATTTTCAGAGATGGAGGCCATTAGCCTTCTACCCCAGTGTTCAAAGTCTGGATGTCCTTCTACAGTCATCCCATGACCTGAAACAGAATAAAAACATCACCAGTTAGCCCATACTAGCAGGTACACATTTAAATCTGCAGCACATTTGTTGCAAGATAAACTCAAACTTTAGTTCCAAGGAGGCCTTGAAACTTATTTCTGCAAACAAAACCAACATAGCTAAAGTTTTAAGGTTCCATTTATGAACAGGACTCCATGATCATGCTCATTAATCCAACCAAGGTTTGCTTTTGCTTAATCCTTTAAAAGTTCCATTTATGTAGATGTGGCATTTTATCCAGTATCAACATGACGTCAAATACAGCTGTGCCATTATATTTCAGGGGCGGGAGAATTTTTTTTTTTTTTTTTTTTTTTTAAATAAACTGCTTTTAAGCCTCTAATGAGGACAAGAGGGGTGAAAAAAATAAAAGCAGTCTCAAACCCATTATGTAAAGATGTTCAAATTGACTGAGCAGCCCTTTAAAGTTGCAATTTTCATGAAAAACTGTACTGCAAAGCCATTACTGGACTGAGGGACAGAATGATAGAACTGATGCTCCCATCCACCTTTAACTTGTAGGTTATTTGATAATATAAACATATTTCATACAGACGATCTATGAGATGCCTTAATATTCTGAAGATAAATTGCATGAATTAAACTTCCAAGACCAAAAAAAATTTGTATTTAAATCGGTGTCACATAAATGTGTTTAACCTCTTAGTCGCACAGACTATACTAGAACCTACATGTAAAGATGTTACTGCTTACAGTAATGTTTATTTGCATAGTGTTTACCCCCCCTCTAGATTACCAGCAACCATGACCATTGTAGACCACCCAAATTCCCCAATAAGGGGAACTTGGGAGGTTTAGCTAATCTTTCTATGAAAGATCTTCTCACAAGGTAAAATGCATTGGTTATAAGTATATGCAAATTCAAGATACAAATTGGACTAATTAGTTGCAACAAAATCAAAGGTCTTGTTTAAAAAGAATCATTTCACTTAAATGTCGAGGGCTATGGATGCCCTTTTGTCATACAGCAATTTGATCTACATAAGTTCTTAATGCACATCTCCCACAATATTAGCTAGAAAAAATAAAAAATAAGACTTAATGCAAAATTTATCTATAAGATCATGTAATCATTGTCCAAATAACTAAGCCAAATAGAGAAACCTTTTCATTGCTTCAAATTCCAGTTAAGTTCAGTTTTTTTATTCATATATTTTGACAAAATTTAATAGATCCATTGTGTCAATGCACCAAGATTCAACTCATGTTTTAGGTTATTAGATTTGCTTTTTTTTTTTTTTTTTTTTTTTTTTTTTATAAAACAACTGTGTGACAAAAATTTAAGGTTACTACAACAGATTCGCTTTTTGACGATCAATGAGACTGGTTGAGTATTTCAGTGGGTTTTTGTTTCGTTTTTATTTCTTCCAAGTTGTTGATATCTAGTGCGTAATCCCTTTCATTGCAAGTATTTTTGGGCCAGTTAGATTTGCGTTTAACATATTATGCAGGGGGTCCTGTGGAGCAATTAAGCCTCCAAAATTAGATTTTCCTTTAGGCAAAGGCACCCCCCAAAGAGAGGAAAAATATTTTTAAAAAGCAGTCTTCTCATTTCTGGTCCACACTTGTTTTACTATAGGATTAAATCTTTATTTTTCCTGGCATTTTGCAACTTGCCTTAAGTGGTATTGTCCCTGGACTCAAATACGTAAGGACAATATTTCAGAAGTCAAACAGATCAGCAACCACTGAATAATCAAATTACACAAGAGACACGCTACTTCCTACCAATTCTCGCTTTTGAAGACCAAACCCTGCAGCTATCAGTTTAACCCGTTTTCAATCAACTCGTTTGCCTGGTCTGCCATCTCTTGACCTCCCCCTCTTGATCACAGATGTCAAATTGAAAGCCTTCTAATGTCATTCCTAATATCCTGCTCTTACTTAACCAGTATGTGATAAATCATTAGGCTTACTTGTGCCAAGAGAAAAACTGAATTAGACATGCAACCATTTTAATTTCGCACAACTCTTCCTCCAAATGCAATTTCCTCAGCAGTTAGTTGTGAAACCACAAGATAACATCTCTGACATTTCTACTTAAAGTCAACACAGGAGTACAGTTGTTTGAATTGTCCAGATTAACACCAACTTGTATCCATTTAAAGATGTAATTTGCCAGCACCTCTGGGCAGACAGTGGGAGAGAGGGGGGTGGGTGGTATAATACACGTCTCAGCTGGTTGTGAGAATGACATTGATGACTTATGCAACGTCAGATTTCCTACTGAAGACAGGTTTTCATTTACTTATTCATGCTTTGGCGTTGTGAAGACGAGCAGGGTTAACTTTTTCTGTCCCCCCCTAAATTGGATTTAATCCAACTATGAAACCTCAACTGACAACTTTAGTGTAATCTCTTTTTATAAAAAAAACAAAAAAACATCTTTGTAGTCTTTGCAACATGTCAAGCTGAAAATGGCAAAGGGAGCATATCGCTTGGATTTTTTTTATTTTAATGTCTAAACACTAGTTATGCATGCATTTATCTTATGCACACCCGCCTGGTTTTAACATTTCGCTGGGGACTTTCTTTCAACTTTTCATTTGTAGGAGAGCCCAAATGTGATCCTTACCTTAAAGGTTCATACATAACTCTGACCTAAACTCAATTCCCAACATAGTCCTTAACACCTAACCCTATAACAGCATTTTTACCCATGGGAACTAGATACTAGAGGGTCCTCTAGTGGGGACTACACTTAGCAGTTCAGCTGCTTTAGTTTACCCTGACATGTATTTGAATTTTCTTTCATTACTGCAGGTTTAGCTTTACAAATCAGGAAGCTGCCATGTATCAAGAAGAGTTGCACCTATCCAATTCTTTTTTTTTTTCCTGATCCAAACTGATACATGTGCTGAGCGTATTGGTCGATATCAGACACCATTGAATTAAGCATATACAATCCCGTATCAGTAAAGGCACTTTGCTAAAAATAAATAACATAGATAAAATATCTATATCTATATCTATCTATATCTATATATATCCTTTTTTTATAAATTCAAAAAAGCTTGGATCAACAGAGTTAATCCAATATCCAAACCAGCTAATTACCCAACATCGGAGCCCATACTCTGATCAGTACATTCCTTGTAACAAGATGTTCCTATATCAATAACTTTGTTATTGTCCATGTTGTAATTGTTTTAATGTAATTAATATCACAATATTGCAGTGCTCAGAATAATCTACACAGAGATTGTGAAAATATCCATGTTTTAATGCAAAATTACATTGCCTATATTTAAAGCTGCGTTCCTGACAATATTTTAAATATATAGACACGCATCTTGATATCAAATATCTAACTTTAGGGAATAAATGCCTTCACTATAATGAGTTTTGTTTTTCTGAAACCCGAGGTTCTAACGTTCTACTGCTGCTGCAATGAGGGTGTTTTACAAATATTTAGCTTTGATGTCAAATTTTGAGGGTCCTGCAGGATAGGAGTCCCAAGCATGTTTCCATCTGCATGAAATTATCGGCAGGCAGAAATCATGAGCATCAGAAAACACAGCAGTAATGGTTTAATAATATCCTCTGGTTCCATTTTAGAAACCTAGGCGGCATGTTAACCAAGGTCAACCATCCATCAAAGTTCATATGACGACAATTAGAGCTTATCGTCATTAACATAATTGTTTTGCCCAGTCACACAGGGCCACCTTAGCGAACCTGCACAGGAACCCGTCAGTGTGATGCCCTAGTGTTCCACACACCTTTGCCTATAACCAGTGTATAGCTTTGTCACAAGTGCATATGCATGCTGTGATCGGCATAAGTGACAGCATGTTGAGCCCCACCCCTGACTCACAAAGATGACACCCAGAGGCAGTACATCACATCCTATCCATCTGGACTGTTCAGCAAATCATTTGGGATCAATCACAACTAGACATGGGTTGAATTCACCCTAACTACTAAACATGACCATATTTCCTTTCAGACAACAGACATTTCTACTAAAAGTTTCCACCGCTCCCCTGCCCTTGTGTGTTCAAAAATCAAGAGTTGGATTAGTTACTTTTCTTGGTGATGCAAATTTTAGGTTCCGAGGTCTGAGACACAGATTTCAACTAAAAATAGGCCAGCCAATTATGTTGCATTGTTATGGTTTAATGTGGGAAATGTGGCTGTGATGAAAGCAAAACCTGCAGAGCCCACAGTTAAAACGGAACACATGGCAGAGCAAAAATATATACGTTGCTGCTTCTGCTGCTGCTATCAAATGCGTTTTGTCAGAATTCACAATTTCATCTATGACAGAATCAACAACAGCTTCAAAGTTTAAGTTTTTTGTGGCTTCTCACAGTGTCTGCCATGTCATTTGTTTGGACGTCCTTGCTGTCTCTTTGCCCAAAAACATTCAAGGAGAGCAACCTTAGATTGTTAAATATCAGTCTAGCTTAACTGGTTAATAAACCATTGGTGCAACCTTGATACTGGTTACTTTTGTACATTGTAACTCACAACCACGACAATTACTGGAGTTTATTAAATTCAATTGTAATAAATGACATGCTTTTCAAAAAATAAGTGTTTTTAATTAAGAGTAATTTCGATTGAATGTGCTTTACCGGAGACATTCATGTTTGCCAAAGAGCACTACGGCCATTTACCCGTTTGTGATGTCACAGTGAGGTATCGGGCTTTAGAGCAAGTCCCAGTGCTGTATCTGGTACTTGTCACAACATGCTATTGTCCATGATGGTGATGACCAGTGCACTATGCTAGGCAGAGTGTAACGGAGTAATGATGCGTTTTTTCTCCGGCCATAAGTTCAATGACAAATTCTCACTCTTTGATTTGGCAATCCAACAACGAACCCATCCGTGGAGGATCATGGAAAGGTGAAATAACTTTTTTTCCACTTTTCCGAGGTATTACAACATCCAACTACCATGGATGTGGGCATTGTCAGTTTAACTATGGCTCTCGCAAATTTCAATGTGAGGTCATCTCAAAATCTTCAATAATTGTTGATTGCAGATGTCCGAAAGCTCCCATTGATTTTGCTTGGAAAGCGGGGAGAATGGCGCTAGGCTTACCGCACTGTGATATCACTGCCAGAACATGTCAAGGGCATGAGGCGATATTTGGGCAAAAATGGCCACTCCCAGACTCAGTGATATTTTTTTGTTTGTTTTACTTATTAACGCTAGATTTATTACATCATGAACGTATTAGTTTTAGGTATAAATAATGACCCATTGGTTATTCCTTGCTGACCGGACTATTTCTTTAATGAAAGACAGGAATCAAAAGTGCTGGCTGAGGTTCAGGAAGTAGTAGAGTTGGACATGAAGCCCATTGTTCAAGCTAAGGAAGTTAAAATTATGCTTAGATTTAGGTTGTAATCAAAACACTCCCGATAATTCTTCAAGTGGTTGTAACACGCATAGTTGAACAGCCTTTAGCCTTGGGCCCACAATGACTGGTCTGAAACACAAAGGAGGCTAATTAGGTTCTCATCTGCTGCATCTTGTTTGATCATTCTAAATAAAACCTTTAAGTTTTAACCTTGGTCTATAAACAAATTGAGTTCCCCAAGGCTCAATTTTAAGTCACGCTCTTAATCTGTATATATGTGACAAGCTTCCCCGATTATGGGATTGATGCACAGCTTTATACTGCCGTGTCAGATCAGACTAAAATTGGATGCCATTTTTTTTAAATTTCAGATATGAAATGGTTCAGACATGGCACATATTTGTTCTGGTTGAAGTTGAGAGCAAATTAGTCATCATTCCTTAGATATGAGGTGAAACTAAGTACTATGAAATTACAAACGCCAAGAATGAATAAGAACCTTTATGCCATTTTGATAAAAATCAAGTTTTCTGCGAAGGATATGACTTGCACAACCAATACACAGTATTGGATTGTATGAACACTACTAGAGTAAAGCTAGTGCTCCCAGCACCAATACAGAGATCATGCTCCTTACCCACCCACCAAATCTAAGGATTTAATTATTGCAATGTTTGAATCAACACAAAAATCTGTGTATATTATTAAACAAGGACCAAAAGAATTCACATTGCTCATACTTTGGTCTCTGCACCATTTTATGTTTTCCATCAGTCATTTTGATTGATCCCAAGGTTAACTGGTCTGTGTTTAAAGCTCAAATTATTTGCTTTAATAGCTCTCAAACCTGCTTGGACCCCTGTTAAAACACCAGGATGAACTATGTTAATTTGTTGTAATACATTTTATATTTAGTGTGTCCAATCCAACAACAAATGAAATGTTTAAAAAAAAAGCTGCAGGTTAGCTTATAAATACAAGAAAAATCACATTTAAATAGAAGTTTAGTCTCTGATGATCTTAGAGTCCCCTTCCTGCAGTCTTTGTATCATCTGGTCTTCCCAGCCAGATTATTTCTAAACTATCAAAGATATATCATTAATGTTTTCTTTTTTTATCTAGATATAAGCTTTGATTTACTGCATAGCTATACCATTCATGTTTCAGCTTCCTGGATAATTTATCACAGGTAAGATCAGAAGTGGTGTTCACAGATCACATCAGTTGCCAACATCAAATTCCACGACAGAGGTTGTTTTCTTGATAACTATTCTGGAATTGATCAAGATTTTGGAAAGATTGTCTTTCAACTGCACTTCTAAGACCAAATATAAGAAAAATACAGGAGGTTTTTTGAGGTCACAGACCATAACTAATCAACTTTCCAAAAGCTCTTACTGTCATGCTATGGTAAGGTTATTAAAAAATAACCAGTTAAGATCATGTTTATCTCTTTTAAAGACATCAGGTTCTAGATAATTGGACTACAGAGGACATAGTTGGCCTGATTGTAAAGGTGGTTTATTACAAGGGACATGTATACATACATATAGTAGAAGTTAATAAAAGTTAATTTATTAACTAATTTACTGCATTATTTTGATGGAATAAGGCTACCTCACCAGAGGGAAAAAAAAAAAAACATCTGGATACATATATAAAAAACTTGGCATTTCCTCAGGTGCATACCTGATTAATTTAATTAAATGCAGATCTTACAACAAAAATGTCAAAACTAATTGGGAAAGCAGATTTTAATTGTTGTCTGATTATAAAAACAGCCTTTATAGGGACCGGAGGGGGAGCTGGGAGACCAAATTTTATATTTTTTAATTGAATGAGGCATTTCCAAAATAAAGAGGCTATAGTTAGATATTTTCCATGGGTACAAAATCAATTATAGAAATCTAGATTAATTGTGTCAAAACTGCACACTTAAATGCAGGCGCAGTCTGACTAATGTTGGTCCTAAAGGTTTTGGAAATAGTCTATATTTAACCTTTAACCCCCACGTGTTGTCTCATTCTTAACCAGCAAAAATGTCAAGGTTGACCATCAGATTACATAACCGCGCTGGGGCTGAGTGGGATGCTCTGCACGAGCCTGCCGCCAGAGTTCCTGCACACGAGAGGGCATGTTTGGGTTGCGTTCGCGCACACACGAGGCATGATCATCACCACTGTCGGAATCTTTTCTCAGTGGACGAGTTCGAGAAATAATATCGCAAGAAGACGCATCCCCTATTCCCTCCTCCTGCTCCTCTCCCTCCCTTCATCGCAGATATCGTTTGTGGCCTCTGCATAAAAAGCAGCATGCGGAAGCAAAGGAGCAAGATCATCTTCGTTAACATGTGTGTTCAGGATGTGCGTGCGTGGAGCCCCGGGCCAGACGCAATGATGCCAGCCGTAACCATGATCATGACGCATCTGGAAAACGCACATTCTGATAGAATTGAAAGCAATTTAAATCAAGAAGAAAAAAATGTGTTTTATTTTTATTTATTTATTTATTTATTTATTTATTTTTGGGGGGGGGGGTCTTAAAAAAAAAAAAAAAAAGTCTTCACGTGGATGAGGAGCATGCTGTAATTAGAAGCGTGCCTGTCAATTTCAAAACGCGCCGCCGCGCACACTGCGGCACACATAATGTACTTTCATTTAAAAACCTGCGACCCGACGGCATGCGCGGCTTTACAAAACTACCCGGTAATTTTTATGCAATTGTCGTTTGGATGAACATGGTGCACAGGTTGGACAGAATGTTCCTGTTCGTTAAATATATATTTCTGATTCTTTTGCACTGAAGATTTAAGCATAATAATACATTTTATGATAAATGTGACAGTGAAGCATGAACACTCTGCAGATGTCTGAGGCACCCTTTCACCCCCGGTGCGTCCCCTCTCTTCTCCCCCCCTCCACACACACTCACCTGTCTTGCCCAACATAGCCGACATGCTCCATGCCACGAAGAGGACACTGCAGATGAAGCAGACCTGAACGAACAGCATCTCCCTCCTCTTGCGAACTTTGAAGATCTTCGTGATGATCGTCTTTTTGGACGGGCTCACGGCTTCGGAGTCGTCCCGCTCCATGCTCCGCAGCTCGCTCGGCCAGGGGCCACTTTTTTTCTGGCGCGTCCTTGAGAGCCGAAGGGAAAGCTGCCGCCCGGCTTGTATCTTCACAGGGAAAAAAGCCGAAATGTGTTCCTCATTTCAAGTCGTCCAAGTGCGCAGGCAGTAGAGAGATGAAGTTGATTTTTTGTTTCCGTTTTCCCGACAGATTTAGAGGAAGCTTTTAGGCTGGACAGGGCAATGACAGTGCGGTCAAATTCTCAATGTGGATCCAGATTTATTCAGCAATGCTCCTGAATTTAGATCGAGTCTGGCATACAAGACTAGATCTCATTTTGTAGCATGCATCCCAGCCCAAAGGAGGGGAAAAAATAAACTCTGTATCCGGTGAAGAGTTAATGTTCAACATAAGGATGCGCCAGTGTCCAGGCACAAACCTGAAAAACGCTCAGCTGCGCCGCATCACAAATCCTCCGCACCTGCGCTTGTTAGTGAAACCAATCTGCGCTCATCAGAGATAATTGTTCAAATTGGGCAGCGGTCGTGTCGTGCGCCTCCACCCCTCCTCACGAATGAACGCCCTCTCAGTAGAGAATAACCGGGCGGTGATGAGAGTAGACCGGCCAGTGCCAGCCTCAAGTATAAGCGAACTTTGCTACTATTAAGGAAAAGGCTTATGTTTTTTTTTTTATGTTTTTGAATATGCTCTAAGCTTTCTGCTATGATTTGATTTTTGTAAGGAATGGAAATTACTCAAATGAAATAAAAATCCTTGAAATGCAAAGTAGGCTTCATTTGTTGATTGATTCATAAAATCCCTCATTAAGTTTATCACTTGTCATTGCTGTAGTGTAACTCTGCTGCTACTCTTAGTTCATATTTTGCCCTTCTATTCATAAACTTCAAAAGACCTCTGATCTTTTCTCAAGCAGTCAGGCTTTAGTTTTTGGAAACTTCAAAGTTCTGTTTTAAGTTTACTAGTTATGTCCGAATGGGTTTTAATGGGTAAATAAATTGTTTTGAACATAAGTTAACACAGATAAGTGGCTTAAGACTCCACTGCAGGCAAATGTGTCCCAAATTAGATTTTTTGGGAGATCAAGTAACCTCTATTGAACAAGTGTGTTTGCTCAGATTTGGCCAAAATCCGATACCTTTAGTCACATTTCAGCCCCTTCCCTAAAAACTGCATCCTTATGTGGGACCTTTTTGAATGTGACTCCAATGGAAACAAAGAAAGCAATTCCGATGCGAGTTTGATGTCATTTTCCATTGATATTGGTCACAACTTTCTAGCTGAAATTGATAGCAGTTTGTAAGATGGACAGCAGATGTAACAGCACATTAACATGTTGGTCCTTGTTGATCTATGGAGTGAAACTTTTACGGAAGTCGAAAGCTCAAATAGAAACAATCTGATTACAGTCAAAAGTGTTAAACCGTCTAAAGTTTGAATGATGGTTTTAGCTGAGAGTAAGTTGGCATTCAGAGATAATCAGCCTTAAAGAGCACAAGGGGCCAGCTAATAGGAAAGTTTGCTTCATTTATTTCTAAATAAATTAGTTGTATAAAATTTTTTACATGTAAAAGCTTATCCTGTCTTGTAGATGTACATGTTATTAAAAAAAATATATTTATGCACATATATTCATCTTTGCAAGTTTATGCAAATACATGTATGTATGTTGGGTTCAGCCTTTTAATTTGGTAAATTATCAACTTATAAACCATAGTTTAATCTGATTCCCTTTTCTGCAATGCACATTTGTCAAAATAAAAATCAAATTAATCCAACATTTAGATTTTTTTTTAAGAATATAAGCATTCAACACTAAGAAATAGCTGGATTTATAGCTATTAAGCCATGATGGAGCTGACCGATATATCAAATAGCACTCTGCTTTTCTAAACAATAGTGCTGTGATGCACGGTATGTTTAATTATTTGTTCTGACAGCCAAGGACCGGGTCATATCCTATGTCTGAATTTTGTCAAATAGTGAAAAAATTCCAAAAGTAGATGCCAAAAAATGTATAGAATTGGCAACAGTCTCTTCCCAAGAGCCTAAATTCAACATAATTTTGACACAGTGAAATTGAAATATTTAAAAGTGATTTAATGATTAAAATATAGTGTGGTGTAACTCAATTATACATTAAAACACATTCCGTCATACCACCCATACTTTAATCTAACCACTAGTTTGTAAAACAGATTAAAAAAAAAACAAGGCTTAAATCCTCGAACTCTATTTCAGACATTTTGAATTGGAAAAGCTTCCTGGATGGGAAGTGAAACGTCTTCAAACTTGGAAACAAAGTCCAATGGTTTGTTTTTTAATTTTCTTTGGAATGTAAAACAGATTTTGTTGAATGCGGGATGCCAAAATCTAACAGTAGTAAGAGATAAGTGACATGCGCTGATGAGCAGCGCTTGTACTGTTTTAAATCACACCCCTGGGCAAGCACATCCTCAACTGATCATTATGCAAAACAAACAAAAAAAAATAAATGCTACTTCACACTTTATACTTAATCTAAAACAATATTATAAAGATTCTCTTGAAAAAAACTGATTTTCAGTTAAAAACTTTCAACCTTGAATGAAGGAAATACCGATTGGCAAAGGAATGATCAAAGGTATATTATGGGATTTTTGAAAATATCTATTAAAAGACCATTTTATTATTGGCTAATTGAACAAAATCTATGATGGTCAGTTGGCTCTGCTCTATATAGAATATTTAGTTCAAGGTTTTATGAGTTCAGTTGTTTTATATTTTCAACTGTAGATGATCAGATGCAAAACTCAGTATTTTAATGTCTTTAAACCGCTTGTGCCACCCAGTGGACAATGGCACCCTGGGCAGGGAGCCACATATGAAGATTTTTCACTGCTCTAAATAAATGTCTGTGTTTGGCCCTTTACAACCTTGTGCCAGATGCTTTATTTACTCTGAGACTGGACTTTAACTTTCCTGAGAGTTATGTTTACAAAAATTATTCCCTACTGAAAACCTCATGCTGCTCCACATTGATCAGCCCAGAACATGGTGATCTTTCATATCATTTGTGCTTCGCCGTGTCTCTAATGACGGATTCATCCATATCTCTTTACTGCTGCAATATAAAACCAAATCCAATATCTTTCTGGGTCCTGAGCATATCCCATTTTAATAACTGGCCTGCTAGTCACCTGAAATCCCCATTTTGATATAAAGCTGAATAATTGAGGTTATAGATCCTTCAGCTCAAAAGCATCAATGCCTCCATTACCCCTCCCAAATTTAAAATACTTTTTTATGGCCATAAGGTTTTAGCTGCATTAATATAATGGCTTATCCTTGTTGCTTTTCAGAAAATTGCTATATATGAAAAGATTTATTGGCACAGAGCATACAAAAAAAATGATTGTGATGGAGACTTTATGTAAATTCAGCCACTGCAAGACGATATAGTCAATCTTTAGTCAGTGATTATAACACTTGCTGCAGAAGATAAAAAAAAACACCTATAATTTTTCAATGAATAAGCGTATTCAGTGTTTTCATTAATGAAGGAACCAGTGAGGGAAAGAGTTATGCAAAGGCCAAAGCCCACCTATCTCATCCATCACCTAAACATATTTGAGCTGCTCTCCTTAAGACTAAACCATGATCTGGAGGTAGGAGTCAACCTTTTTCTGTTTTGTTTTTTTTATTCTGATCTGATCAGGATGCTTCATGGCCAAAAGGAAAGTTTAGGTATGTATGTCTCACTAATTGACCCTGTTGCAGTCATAAATTTGATGGAGAGACTGTACATCGCATTTTGTCTAGGAATGCCTCAGCAAAAAGATCCCAGATGTAATTAAAAGAGTTGCTTTAAGTTTGGGCATCTGGGTTTCCCTGGTAGATCTCCTACTCTAGCTGCCTGAACTTGGATGGGGGGGATTAACAAATGGACGGTCAAATATTTCAAGTTCTTTGTTCTGAAAACATTTCAAATGAAATTTGTTTGTTGTATTTGGATTATCCTTTCATTCCTTTATACCACATGGACTCATACATTTTCAAAAAACTAAGCATAGAATCAATCTTCAGCATCTCTCCTGCAATCTGCTTGTCCTGAAGGCACTATTTTCTATTCCTTTAGAAAAAATGATAAGAAAAAGCTACTATGGCACAATACCGTTTTGGCCAGGTATAAATACTGGACAACAAACTGAACGATAAAGCTGCTGAAGCAGATTCAGATTAAACTTGGCATTAACAGACCCCCAGACTACTGTGCTACTGTTTAGTAGTTGGCCCTCTCTCAAGTGTGTCACCAATACAATCTAGCTGGGGAATCTGCAGAGTCCAGTGAGCCAAATGCAAATGGTGAGGGGAAACTGGTATGTGGTGTTTGTTTGCATATGCTGGAATTGTATGTTGTTGTTGTTTGTGGTTTCTTACACAACATAATTAAGTATGACTACCTTTTTTTTTTAAACTATTGAGTAGTAAAATTCAGCTTAATCTAATAAGAAACTTAAAACAACTTCAAACATCTCTTCTGAAAAACCAGATCAACTCTGACAGTATAAAAAATAATAACATCAAATGTAGTCTATTTACCAGGTAAAACATGCTTATTTGCAGTTTTGCTGAGAACTAGCTGAGATATCAGCTTGTATAATTTCTAGAGTAGGCGTAAACAGCAAGTTTTGAACTGCTCAAAGGCAGTACAAATAAATAGGCTTCACCTAGTAGCATTTTAAGCTCACTAATTACATGTTAACTTGTTTTCTAAGTCTAATTAAATGTAATGAGGGTCAACTTCCTTTGAGAAGGTTCTAAAGAAAATATCATTTTCTTTAAACTTTGCCGATCTAAAATTCTGCCTGTGGACTTACTTAGCAAGAACAAGCCTAAAGAAGGTTATAATCTCCTGCATAATATATATCTTAACAAATTCCTTTAGCACTTTACCATAACATTCCCATGCCAAAAAAAAAACACCAGATAGTTTTGGAGGCTTCAACTAATCCCAATCATGCCCTTGTTACCCTTCAGCATACGCAAAAACTTCTGCAGTTGCCTCTGCTATGTATCTATGCATGGATTGGGTATGCAAAAGTCTTCCCTTTACCATGGCCACTGCTGAATACTGTAGAAAAAGCTAAATTTAAAGGATCAAAACCTTCACCATTTTCTGCAGGACTTGGTTACATAAGATAGTACAGTACAAGCAGCCCTCCAAAATCATTAACCATCATTTCCAAGAAGCATCCAAGGGGCTGTGTGAGTGGTGAATGTGGAAGGCGTTGCAAGTCATTAGTTGGAGCTTTCCAAATTTGTTGCTAAGACTTTATCCTGTAGACTGGGTCTTCTGCTTGCCCCCATATACAACATGTGTGACTCATGCCAGTGCCAAGAGATTAGTCCCATCCAGGCCCCCATCCATACAGCAGGGAAGGCAGTTGGGGAGAAATGCCAGGGCCTGCTTATAGAGATTTAGTCACTGCTTTAGACTCTCTGCCTTGGTCAAACTTACACATCTTTCTGTGTCTACAGCAGGTCCAAAACAACAGCCACCGCTCTGCAGACAGATCATAAATGGAGCTTTAATGTGCAAAAATATCCAAAGAGCAACTGGAGTGGTGTTAATTAGTTGTTTTGATATAAATGTCAAATATGTTTCATATACTTGAAGTGCAAATGACTAATGACTTGAGGTGAAGAGGTTAACAATGATAGTCACACAACAATTCCCATTTGACTCACAATTGCTCACTTCAGCTCCAGCAACATTTTTGCTGGGATGATTCACTTTGTTTGTTCACTGGTTTGCACTGATTCTCTCCCATTCTTAATAAGTGATTGCAGCATGTGTTGCTTGTTTATGTTGTGGAGTTATTTTGAAAAAAACATTTTATTATTTAGGCTACTAAGTACTTTCACTACTGAAAAAAAATTCTAATGTCTGACATTATTGCACCACAATGGTTGTTGTAATTAATAAAATGTATTTGAAATAAAAAGCCAACATAGTATATTGGCTGAAGAGCAGTTATCAAAAACTTTATACATATTAGCCCAAGTAGTATGGCTTGCATCTCGCAAAAAGCTAAGTGTTGGGAGCTGGAGAAGTTCCACCTTTCTCCAGCAGAGTCCGCCGTGGATCCTTCTGAGTGAGCCTCCTGCACAGCTGCAGCCCATCAAGATCATCAGAGGATCCACTATATAAGCTGTCTTCAGACCTTGCCTCAACGCCGCAGTGTTGATCCAGTTGGTCAGCGCCTAAGCCTAGATTCTCTGTGTAACTCTGTGACTTTGAATCCAGCCTGGATTCTAACCGTTGCCTCTGTCTTCCAGGAAACCAGTGTCTCCTCTGTGAAGCTCTGGAAGAGCTAACCTGCCGAGCCGACCCTCAGAGCCAAACCCGAAGGTCCATAGTAAAGTTCCATGCAGCTCAGAACTAAGAGCTGGAAAATCCTAAGCCAAGGTCTGTTCATTATTAGACGTGAGACGCTGAAGCAGCTAGCGGACTCTGCTGATCAACTCCTCTCCAGATCCAACAGTGACTCTCCCAAAGCTAACCTCAAGAACCCTCAAGGTACAATCAGTTATCATCTTGAAATCAAGCTCCAGCTTGCAACGCTAACTGAACTGTCTCTCACGCAGACTCCGGTGAACCAGTGTCCAGGCCCGAGCCAGAACCAGTACATTCTGTGTGCTTGTATCTAAATAAACTTGTTGAACTTTTATTCCTGTGTCCGTCAGTGGTGTTCTGCATATTTGGGTCGCTCTTTGAGAACCCATCATGACACTAAGCCTAGATACATTTTCTCAGTAATTGTTTCCGTTAGCAAAAAGTAGTTTATTCAAGTATACTAAAAGTGCACTAATTTCATACTTAAAATCAGGCAGTGCACTTAGAGTTTACCCATTCCAAACTATATTTCATATACTTAACAGTAGTATTGCATTGTTTACTTTATTGTTTACTAAAGTATACTTTAAGCATACTTTAGTTATCTTAAAAATGTCCCAATTTAGTTCAAAGAAGTATTACTTTAGTTATACTTCAAGTACACTAAAAGTACATTGTACTTAAAGTTATACTTATACTTAAGTATCCTTAATAGAATGTACTTCAAGTATACTACTTTTTGCTAAGGGTTGGCTAGCATTTAGCTAATGGCTAACCCATTTTGCATGAAGCTTGTGGATACCAAATAACTTGGGCACTTAACAAATTGCTCGCTCAGTTAGGATTCATTTTTTTATTATTTGAATAACCTATTTCAATAACTAAGCTAGTTATTAGCTTGGCATTAGCTAATAACTAGCTTAGTTAAGATACAGTTAATTTAACAAAATAGCTTGCTGTTTGGAAGATTGTAATGTTAGTTAATATTTTGCTAAAGCATTTCCTCATTAGTAACCTAGACAATTTTATTAAGAATTTAATTCCTCTAAGCAAGTAACTTTTTGCTTCCCAACCAGAAAATAACAATAAAGGCTAATAGGGATAACTATTAAATATTCTACAAAATAAATTTAAAGAGGCTCAACAATGTTATAACAAGCATTAACCAATTTTGTTATAGATATTTGTAAGGGGCGTTTTGGGTATTTGTGAACAAAAATTACTGTGCATATCATTTTTACTTCTAGAATATTCACTTTGATTTATAAAGAAGATCTCACTCCATCTCAAGAGGGCTCTTTACCACAGCTTTTATAACCACTGCTCCAAGGTTCTTAAGAATAACACTATATAAATAGGAGCAACTGATGTTGTTTGCTAGCAGAGATTCAGTTTAATCCATAAATCTAAAAAAAAAAAAACTGTTCGATATAGCAACAATATTATAAAAGGTCGGAGGATTGCACCATAATGTCTTTGACCTGCCAGATACTATGCTTTTTCATTGGTGCTCTGAGCCTGCAAGTTAAGTCATTTAGTAAATGAGTCAGGTTTAATATCTTAACGATTCTGTTGTCTTCATGCACATTTTTACTTACTTGTAGTTCAAAAGAAATGTATTAAGTATAATTGGAATACATTTGAGGACCAACATTAACAGGGAGTTTCACATCTTTTGTTTTGATGAACAAATACTGACGGGGTCACAGTTATACTGTTTAGCTCTTAGGGAAATCCTGTGCGCAGACGGCAGATGCGCTGTGACTTCATTCAGATGACACCGTTTCAATTCACCTCCAGCCCCTCCTCCACCATCCTAGCTAAAGCTTCATCAGAGTGTCTTCCCTCCCGGAGTCTTACTGTGTTCCCTTTCTCATCTCAACCTGTCCGGCAGAAGACCGCCATGTTGAGCCTGGTTCTGCAAGAGGTTTCTTCCCAACGGGGAGCTTTTCCTCTCCACTGTCGCTTCATGCTTGCTCATCATGGACAGGTTCTCTCAACCTGTATTATCCAACTGGACTTCTATCTTCCAGGTCCCTGAGTGAAGCTCTAGTATCAGCTCACACGATTCACTGGATCTCCCCATAAAGCTCAGCGTACTGTCTCGCTAACCAGCAGTCTACAGACTGACCAACTTCATCTATCTCCAGTCCACCACCATTTTCAGGCCTGGGGGGAAACAGTCCTAATCTTTGCTCCTGTTCATGCATATCTATCAAAATTAGCACCAAAGACAAAGTAATTGTATTAATAACTTTCTCCTAATTGTCTTTTCTCTTCGTGTGAGTTTTTCAGACTGAAATTCCAGTCTATAGGGAAAACAGTCCATCTGCTAAAAACTTTTAAATAGTGCTGATGAAGGTTCTCAGTCATCCAGGTCATAGTCATTCCGTAAAAATTCAAAAAATATCCACTGGACTTGGTTTTCAAGATTTGAAGACGTTTCGCCACCTCTCCAGGAAGCTTTCTCAATTCAAATGTCTGGATCCGCAGTGAGTTTGAGTCTTATATAGACAACGCCTTGTATCGCTTGGAAACATGCAATAGAAACCGATGAATGGGTCGTTAGTTCCTTCGTTAGCCTGTAATATCTGAAACTGTCTATGATTCTAGGGGTCGGTCGTTAAAGGGGGGATTGTCATTAAGGGGGGGATTGTCTCCTGTAATACCTGAAACCTGTCTATGATTGTTAAGGGTTGGTCGTTAAGGAGGTATTGTTCACCGGCTGGAGCGGGTAAGTCCCTCGTTCCTCTGTGATGGGGTGGGGGGTTTGGTGATATCTGGAAGGGATCATGTCTATGATTGAATTGTATGTTTTTGGAAGCTGGAATCTCAGTCCACCACCTCTGTTTAAAGTTGGTTTTTCTCTCTTAACATAGATGGCTTCCTTCACGCCCCTCTCAAACCACCTATTTTCTTTATCCAGAATATGGACATTCTGGTCCTCAAAAGAATGTCCTTTGTCCACAAGGAGTAGGTGTACTGCGGAGTCTTGTCCAGAGGTGGCCGCTCTTCTGTGTTGGGCCATGCGTCTGTGGAGAGGTTGTTTGGTTTCTCCAATATAAAGATCAGAGCATTCCTCACTGCACTGAACAGCATATACCACTCCGCTCATATTTGGTCTGGGGGTTTTATCTTTCGGATGCACTAGCCTCTGTTTAAGGGTTTGGTTTGGCTTGAAATGTACTGGGATCTTGTGTTTGGAGAAAATCCTCTTGAGCTTTTCAGACACTCCAGCAACATAAGGGATTGTGATGTTTTTGCGTTTAATTTTCCCATCGCTGTCTTCTGTTGCGTGTCTTTTGGATTTCCTTGCTGATTTGATAAAAGCCCAGTTTGGATATCCACAGTTTCGGAGAGCATCTTTGATGTGTTTCTGTTCTTTTTGCTTCCCATCTGTTTTAGTGGGGACATGTTCTGCCCGGTGTTGTAAGGTTCTGATGACTGAGAGTTTGTGTTCCAGTGGGTGGTGTGAGTCAAAAAGAAGATACTGGTCTGTGTGAGTAGGTTTCCTATAAACTTCAATGTTTAGGCTTCCATCTCCTTCCATGCTCACCAGGCAGTCCAGAAAGGGTAGTTTGTTTTCCTTGGCATCCTCTCTGGTGAATTTGATGTTGCGGTCAACAGCGTTGATGTGTTTGGTGAAAGCTTCCACTTCCTCTAGCTGGATTTTGACGAAAGTGTCATCCACGTATCTAAACCAGTGGCTTGGTGGTATTCCATTGAAAGTGTCTAAAGCTCTCTTTTCCATTTCTTCCATGTAAAGATTTGCTACAATTGGTTATACTGGAGATCCCATTGCGTAGCCATGTTTTTGTCCGTAAAAATTACCTCTGAATTTGAAATAGGTTGTGGAAAGACAAAGGCCCAGTAGTGTGCAGATCTGGTCCGGAGTGAAATTAGTCCTGTTGTTTAAATCACTATCTTGTTCAAGACGTGTCCTGACTGTTTCCACTGCCTCTGTTATAGGTATGCATGTGAAAAGTGAAGTAACATCAAACGATACCAGGGTTTCTCCTGGAGCCATCCTTAAATGTTTGGCTTTGTTGGCAAAGTCTTTGGAGTTTTCTATGTGATGTGGTGTGTTCCCCACCAAGGGAGCTAAGATATTAGTAAGCTGTTTAGCAATGTTGTATGTTACTGAGTTAATGCTGCTGACAATGGGCCTGAGTGGTGCCCCTTCTTTGTGAATTTTTGGAAGTCCATATAAGCATGGAATTTCCTCCCCTGGATATAATCTGAAATAGGCTGTGCTGTTAATTACCTTGTCTTTTTCAAGTTGTTTGAGATAGTCTATTATTTTCTTTTTGTAGCCGCTGGTTGGATCTCTTTTCAAGGATTCATACGTATCAGTGTCCTTCAGTAGAGTGATAAGTTTGTCTTGGTAGTCTGAGGTGTTGAGGACTACGGTGCATCTTCCTTTGTCTGCTGGTAATATGGTGATGCTTTGGTCCTGGCTCAGGGATGTTATGGCTTTCATTTCCTGGGGTGTGAGGTTGGAAGGAGGTGGTTTGGCGCTGGACAGGGTGGCTGTTACCTTCATTCTGAGTTGCTCTGCCTCCGTTTCAGCCAGGTTGTTGTTCCTGATGGCCGATTCAGTGGCCGTGATCAGTTCCACAATGGGTACTTCTTGTGGAGCAATGGCAAAATTCAGGCCTTTACTCAGTACATCCATCTCTGGTTTTGCTTTTAAATAGTCTTGCTAAAATATTAGATAAAAGTATATAGGCCCAACCAGTCCACATGTGTTTTGTGGACTTGGAGAAGCCATTCGACCGTGTCCCTCGTGCTGCCCTGTGGGGGATGCTCCAGGAGTATGGAGTCGGGGGCCCTTTATCAGGGGCCATCCGTTCTCTGTACAAGCGGAGCAGGAGTCTGGTTCGCATTGCCGGCATTAAGTCGGATCTGTTCCCAGTGCATGTTGGACTCCGACAGGGCTGTCCTCTGTCACCGGTCCTGTTCATAACTTTTATGGACAGGATTTCTAGGCGCAGCCAAGGACCGGAAGGGGTCTGGTTTGGGGAACAGCGGATCTTGTCCCTGATTTTTGCGGATGACGTAGTTCTGCTGGCTCCCTCCTGCCAAGACCTACAGCGTTCGCTGGGGCGGTTCGCAGAGGAGTGTGAAGCGGCAGGGATGAGAATCAGCTCCTCCAAGTCCGAGGCCATGGTTCTCGACCGGAAAAAGGTGGCTTGTCCCATTCAGGTTGGAGGAGAGTCCCTGCCTCAAGTGGAGGAGTTCAAGTATCTTGGGGTCCTGTTCACGAGTGAGGGAAGAATGGAGCGGGAGATCGATAGACGGATCGGCGCGGCTGCTGAAATAATGCAGACGCTGCACCGGTCTGTCGTGGTGAAGAGAGAGCTGAGCGAAAAGGCAAAGCTCTCAATTTACCGGTCGGTCTACATTCCTACCCTCACCTATGGTCATGAAATCTGGATCATGACCGAAAGAACGAGATCCCGGAAACAAGCGGCTGAAATGAGCTTTCTCCGCAGGGTGGCTGGGCTCTCCCTTAGAGATAGGGTGAAGAGCTCGGTCATTCGGGAGAGGCTCAGTGTAGAGCCGGTTCTCCTCCACATCGAGAGAAGTCAGATGAGGTGGCTCAGACATCTTCTTCGGATGCCCCCTCGACGCCTCCCTCGGGAGTTCCAGGCCCAGGGGATGACCCAGGACACGCTGGGGAGACTATGTCTCTCAACTGGCCTGGGAGCGCCTAGGGCTTCCCCCAACAGAGCTGGGGGAGGTGTCTGCGGAGAGGGAAGTCTGGGAGTCTCTGTTTAGTCTGCTGCCCCCGCGACCCTGTTCCGGATAAAGCGGGAGACGACGAGTACGAGTGCGAGTATATAGGCTTTAAACACAAATTTAGAGGATCAATGGATGGATGGAGAGATTTTACTTAAAATCTTTCAACTAATTTCATGTCCTTCTATTGCCTTATTTCATTAATTAAAAATTATCTGTCTTTCACATTTGAAGTTTTCCTTTCAGAGTATTTGCATGTCATAATGCAAAAGGATTATGCAGTGGTATTGTAGATTCATGGCCAAATAGTATGGTACAGCGCTGATCAAATGAATTGTATTATGTCATTTCTGGGAAGAAAAAAAAATACTTGACTATTGGAAGTTGAATGACAAAAGGAGATGAGCATATCTCTTTTTAAGGGGATTTTATGTTTTAATCTACCAACTATTATCAAACTCATTTTGGATTACAGCAGGAAGGAGGAGAGCAAGCCTAGTAGGCCTGCACAAGAAGAAAAATGCTGATTTTTACTCCTTGTAAAAGCCTCAGCCGGCTGGAGGACAAAATAAAATATTCATTATGAGTGTTGAGCATTTCACGGCACCACCGCAGGTTTATTTGTGTGCTTTCTCAACTGTGAAGAGTAAACAAGACAGAATCAAGCAACAGTAAGTTCTGTGTGCTCCCAGATGGAACATTTAGCTGTCTTTTACCCTCTTACTATGTCAAAACAAGAAAAAGATCAACAATCTAATTGTTGATCATTTATGTGATTTTTTTGCCTGCTGAGTTGCTACGGCTTTTTGAAAAAGTTGTTATATAACCCATAATGGGCACCGAATTGGAGTGCGGTAGGTGGCTTCTGACTTATTTTTAATTCTGAAGAAAACCTTTTATTCTATCTTTTTTGTGTATAAATAATTCAGCAGAGTGATGAGGTGCTGGATTAAATAACAGACTCTTCAGTCAGAATGTTTAACAAATTAATAAAAGTGATTGTTAAATGCCTCTTCCTCTCTGCTGAAGACCGTAGCGTACAACAAAGAATTTAAGTCAACTTCAAAAGCTAAAGGGTTTGACACCGGCATAGTTAGCAAATAGCTGGCCTGGGTAACAACACAAAGCTTACATTTAAGGAACAATTCACTTAGTTAGGACTTCATGGCATTGTTTTTTTCAAATTGGAATTGGTATGTTTGAGGGACTTAATATCAGGGATTATTGTGCTCAAGTTTCTCACCTGCTGATCACCATGTTATACACAATTAGGACAAACTGTGTCAGAAGGACCCCAGGCTGAGAATTGAACCCAGAATCCTCTTGATGCAAGGCAGCAGTGTTACCCACTGCACCACTGAGCAACCTCGTTCAATTCCTGGCTCGGGTCTTTCTGCATGGTGTTTGCATGTTCTCCCTGTCCATGCGTGGGTTATCTCCGGGTACTCCGGCTTCCTCCCACAGTCCAAAAACATGACTGTTAGGTTAAGTGGCTTCTCTAAATTCTCCTTATGTGTGAGTGTGTGCATGGTTGTTTATCCTGTTTGTCTCTGTGTTGTCCTGGGATGGACTGGCAACCTGTCCTGGACAGCTGGAGATCGACACCAGCGCCCCTCTCGACCCTAGCAGGGATGAACATGATATAAAAAGGGTTGGATGGATGAATATTCTACATCACATTTTGTACAATGTTGGACAGGAAATCTCCGAAATTGTAAAATCTCTTAATATAAAACTTAAGTTCAGAGTGAATAAACATGGACAATGAGAAAGATGATAGTTTATGGAGTAATTTTAACAGATTAAAACATCACAATAACAAAAGTTGTTGTTTTAAAAGAATGGAGACAGGAGTAATGGAGAAATACAATTTTTTTATTCTGTTGAGAAACTTCCTCTGGTTGACTATGTCACGTGCAGCTGTGCTTAGAGAACACCATACAGCGTAGGATGTGGGGCAAAGACAATCCAACATGTTGAATGTCGAAGTTCAACTGCACAAACTGCCAGTGTGCTATACAGGAAAATTGGGACAGTACATGTTATATAATAATAATAATAATAATAATAATAATAATAATAATAATAATAATAATAATAATAATAATAATAATAATAATAATAATAATAATAATAATAATAATAATAATAATAATAATAATAATAATAATAATAATAATAACAATAATAATAATAATAATAATAATAATAAATAATAATAATACATTTTATTTGAAGGCACCTTTCTCTGCACTCAAGGTCACCATACAAAGATACACAAAATGCATTAAAAGAAAACAATAAAATCCAACAAAGAGACAGTAGCAATGGCGATATGAATAGACCTCAGTTTGAAATAGATGTGTTTTGAGGTGAGATTTGAAATGGTGGAGTGAGTTGATCATTCTGAGTTGGGATGGTAAAGATAAAGCCTAGGACACAGTATACACTTCAACTCACAAGCCGGAACGCACAATTGAGGGACACAAGGGTGAAAGTATAGTATTTTTGTAGCTTTGGAGGCGAGGGTGTCAGAGTTAGAATCCAGGCTTCAGGCTGTTGAACATCCAGGAGTTAAAGTAGGCCCCCCACGTAGCTCTCCTCCAAAAGTGCCTGAGCAGCCAGGCGATTGGGTAACTGTACGCAGAAAGCGTAGTCGTGGATCTCTGCCCACTGGTCACCACCAACCCGTTCACGTTTCTAACCGGTTTTCCCCACTCAGTGACACACCCACTGAGAAGCCCACTCTGGTGATTGGCAGCTCCATAGTCAGAAACGTGGCATTAGAGACACCAGGGACCATAGTCAAATGTTTGCCGGGGGCCAGAACGGGCGACATCAAATCCTACCTGAAACTACTGGCTAAGGATAAGGTTAAATACAGTAAGATTGTTATTCACGCTGGTGGTATTGACACCCGGTTACGCCGATCGGAGGTCACTAAAATTAGTGTTGCTTCGGTGTGTAAGTTTGCCAAAAAAATGTCGGACTCCGTAATTTTCTCTGGTCCCCTCCCTGATCTGACCAGTGATGACATGTTTAGCTGCATGTCGTCATTCAACCGCTGGTTGTCTAGGTGGTGTCCTGAAAACAACGTGGGCTACATTAATAATTGGCAATCCTTTTTGGGAAAGCCTGGTCTGATTCGGAGAGACGGCATCCATCCCACTTTGGATGGTGCAGCTCTTCTTTCTAGGAATCTGGCCACATTTATTAGTCCTCCAAAACCCTGACCACCCAGGGTGCAGACCAGGAAGCAGAGTTGTAGTTTAACACACATCTCTGCAGCTTCTCTACTGTTACCCACTCTTTACTCCATCCAGACAGTGTCTTGTCCACGACCAAAATCTAATAAATTAGCAAAGATTCCCAAAGGAGTAAATCATGATAATCTAATTAAAATCAAAATAACTCCAAGTGGGGAAAAAGTTAAAACAATTAAATGCGGTCTGTTTAACATAAGATCGCTTTCCTCTAAAAGTCTGCTAGTTAAAATGACTTGATTTGCCTTACAGAAACCTGGCTGCAGCAAGAGGATTATGTGAGCATAAACGAGGCAACTCCTTCAAGCTATTTAAATTTTCACATACCCAGAAGTTCTGGGCGAGGAGGAGGAGTAGCAACAATCTTCCAGTCTGACTTACTGATTACTCCCAAAACAGTTAATACCTACAACTCTTTTGAACATTTAACCCTTAATTTCCCTCATCCAAATTTCAAGGCAAGAAAACCTCTTCTTTTTGTAACTTTGTATCGTCCGCCAGGTCCTTACTCTGAATTTTTAGATGAGTTTTCAGAGTTCCTTTCTGATTTGGTATTAAATACTGACAGGGTCATCATAGTGGGAGATTTTAACATCCATGCTGACATTGAAGGCGATAGCTTAAGAGCAGCCTTTAATGCTATCTTAGACACTATTGGCTTTGTTCAAAATGTGAATAGTCCCACACATTCTCATCTTCATACTTTGGATCTTGTGCTGACATACGGCATAGAATGTGAAGAAATAACAGTATTTCCTCACAACCCTGTCCTCTCTGACCACTTTCTAATAACCTTCAGGATTACTTTAACAGAGTTCTCCTCCCCCAAAAGAAGGTTCAATTTTAGTAGATCTTTATCAGATAGTGCAGTTATAAATTTTAAAGAAGCGGCTTCACTTTCTCTCTCCTCTGTGTCGCTGAGCAGTGCTGCAGAGTGCAAAAGTATAGCTTATTCCCCTTCACAGGTTGATGATTTTGTTGATGGGGTTGCTAGTTCTCTGCGTACTGCCTTAGACAACGCAGCTCCTTTGAAAATGAAAACCGTTAAAAATAGAAAGCTTGCTCCTTGGTTTAATGCAGAGCTGCGTACTTTGAAGCAAAATGCTAGGAAACTGGAGAGAAAATATCGCTCCACAGGCCTGCAGGAGTCCTTCCTAGTCTGGAAAAATGGTTTACTGCTGTATAAGAGGACCCTTTGTAAAGCAAGAGCAGCATACTTCTCCTCATTAATAGAGGAGAATAAGAATAATCCTAGATTTCTTTTTAATACAGTTGCCAAACTCACCCAGAGCCATAGCTCTGTTGAACCGTCCATTCCACCTGCTCTTAGCAGCAATGATTTTATGGGATTCTTTATAAATAAGATTGATCTTATTAAAAATAAGATCATAAGCACTCCTCTATCCGCGATTGTACCTGAGGTAGTCATGGAATCTGAACCGGGTTTAGACTGCTTTGATCCAGTTGAACTCTCTGAATTAGCAAAATTATTGTCTTCATCTAGGCATTCAACTTGTATGTTAGATCCAGTTCCAACCAGGTTATTTAAGGAGGTATTCCCTTTGATCTCCTCCTCCATTTTAGATGTGATTAATCTATCTCTGTTACAGGGATATGTACCTAAAGCTTTTAAGGTTGCTGTAATTAAACCTCTGCTTAAGAAACCGTCTCTTGACCCAGATGACTTGGTTAATTATAGACCTATATCCAATCTTCCTTTCTTATCCAAAATTCTTGAGAAAGTAGTTGCCAAACAAGTTTGCGACCACTTACACCATAATGAACTTTTTGAAGAGTTTCAGTCTGGCTTTAGAGCTCATCATAGCACTGAAACAGCTCTGGTGAAAGTCACTAATGATATTCTCATGGCCTCAGATAATGGACTTGTATCTGTGCTCGTCCTGTTGGATCTTAGTGCTGCATTTGATACAGTTGACCATAATATTCTTTTAGAAAGACTTGAATATTTTGTTGGAATTAAAGGAACAGCACTAGACTGGTTTAAATCCTATCTATCTGATCGAATTCAGTTTGTTTATGTTAATGATAGATCTTCAACACACTCAAAGGTTACCTGTGGAGTACCACAGGGATCAGTGCTAGGACCAATTCTCTTTACTTTATACATGCTCCCAATTGGTAGAGTTATTAGACAGCATGGGATTAATTTCCACTGTTATGCTGATGATACCCAGCTATATCTGTCTATAAATCCAGATGAAGCTAACCCATTACATAGATTACAAGCATGTCTTGAAGACATAAAAACCTGGATGACTCTTAACTTTCTGCTTCTGAATGCAGACAAAACAGAAGTTATAGTCTTTGGACCAGAGTCTCTGAAAAAGAAGCTGATTAGCCAGTCACTTCATTTGGATGGGATTAAACTGATTTCAGATAATAAAGTAAAAAATCTTGGTGTTATTTTTGATCAGGACCTGTCATTTAAATCCCAGATCAAAGAGGTTTCTAGAATTTCCTTCTTTCATCTGAGGAACATTGCAAAAATTAGAAATCTCCTGTCCAGGGGTGATGCTGAGAAACTAGTCCATGCATTTGTTACTTCAAGGCTGGACTATTGTAATTCTTTACTATCAGGAAGTCCACAAACTGTAGTTAAAAGCCTTCAGCTGATCCAAAATGCTGCAGCCAGAGTTCTGATGAAAATTAAAAAGAGAGATCATATCTCTCCTATCCTGGCTTCTCTTCATTGGCTTCCTGTTAAATCAAGAATAGAATTTAAAATCCTCCTTCTCACATATAAAGCCTTAAATGGCCAAGCTCCATCTTATATCAGAGATCTGATTGTTCCTTATGTTCCTAACAGAGCACTTCGCTCTCAATCTGCAGGTTTACTAGTGGTTCCTAGAATTTCTAAAAGTAGAATGGGAGGCAGATCTTTTAGTTATCAGGCTCCTCTCCTGTGGAACCAACTACCAGTTTTAGTCCGTGAGGCAGACACTCTGTCTACTTTTAAGACTAGGCTTAAAACTTTCCTTTTTGATAAAGCTTATAGTTAGGGTGGCTCAGGTTATCCTGAGCTCTCTCTCTATATTTATGCTGCTATAGGCTTAGACTTTTGGAGGACATAGGGACCCCCATTTCATCATTCTGCTTCATTCTCTCTCTGTTCTCCTATTCTGCAGAATCTGTTTGTTCAATCTCTAACCTTCTGCTCTCTCTGCTTTTCCTCAGAGTAGCTTTGCCTCGTCTGTTCCTGTTTGGCTGTGACGTCATCCAGGAAAGAAACATCAGCTGTGCTGCTTCCATCAACACCCTTGTTTGTAGATGTTGGAGATCGGCCTGTCTTCAGGTGTGGTCCTGTTTCTCTGGCCGTGGCTGGGTGGATGTGCTCTCTTCATCCTCTGGCATGGGAGCTGCCTTGGAGCTCGTCTGCCTGGCTGTGTGTTTCCTGGACGGGGCGGCCTTTTACAGCTGCTTGTATCTCTGCTTCTGTCTCCTTGAACCCCAGTCGGCCTTGGCAGATGGCCGCTCACACTGAGCCTGGTTCTGCTGGAGGTTTCTTCCTGTTAAAAGGGAGTTTTTCCTCTCCACTGTCGCTACAAGCATGCTTAGTGTGAGGGATTGTATTTGAGTCAATGAGTCAATGCAATCAACTGGTTTTCCTTAGATAGAAAACTTTGTATCAATTTGACTGTATGATCTGGTTGAACTGTAAAGTGCCTTGAGATGACATGTGTTGTGAATTTGGCGCTATATAAATAAACTGAACTGAACTGAACTGAACTGAAAGTTTGAGTATTGGGACGCAGCAAATTTAGTCAAAGTGTACCACATATAGATTTGTTTTGTTTTTTTAAGGCTTTTTTACAGGCTCTCCATCTTCTGAGTAATACCACAACGTGCAACATAAAGCGTTGGGTTAAAACCGATATCAGAAATCAAAAGGTATGAGCATAGACTGTTTATCTTTATGTTGGCCAGCTTTTTTCCATTCTTTCTATCATATAACAATATATCACTAAATTCAAGTACAGGGTTTGTCCAACAAATCTCCTACCACCTTAGGCAAGTAACTGGTTCATTTCAAAATCACCAGCATCGTTCCCTCAGACATCAGTTCAGCTTTTCTGAAAGCGCTCATTGAATTCAGCATACGTAAGACCTGCAAGAAACCGAATCAAATAATTTGGCCATTCATTGCTATAGAACTAAAATAAGCTGGTTATGTCAACAGACCTAACCTTTTGTAATGAGCAGCACATAAATAACTTTATTATTATTTTAGCCTACAGGGCAGAAAGGGAAGGGTAGACAGGCACAGAGCAACCTTTTTCCTTGTACAAATAGAGTGGAGAGCCCCATTCAGATTCACCACAGTGCAGAAACATGCAGGCCATTCGTTCTGAAAAGATAGCATCAGAACTGCAGAGTGAGGCCACAAAGTATATACTAATCCAGAAAGCTTTTCTCTGAAACAGGGTACAAGCAAATTAGTACTTAAAGAGCAAAGTCTTGATGCTGGAGTGGGAGGGGGCATGCAAAAAAAAACAGGATGGGCGGTAGATTTCCCTGCCGTGTGATTTTCCTCACCCTGCGCAGCTACATATTGGACACAAAAGTTTTAGCCGCAGTGTAGGAGGGTGATGAGTAGGAGTTGTTAATGTCAAAGTCTAAATATTCATAAGCAGGCATTAAAAAGGACTTTTAAAAAAAGAGTTTTTACTCCATTTTGAGTTGATATGTCTACTCCTGAGTGCAAGCTTTGTATTCACTTTTTAGTTCTCCAGCGGCTCTGAGATCCTGAATATTATATTGTCTAATGTGATTTATGATTTTTTCAGACAAGGGAAGACACATGGTAGAAATTATAAAAGAAGTCAGGTTAGGCCAGGATCATATTATACTATACACCCATAGGCTGCTGTGTGTTACATTGCTCATTTTCTGTGCTGCTAGCTTGCCTGTCATGATCCCGGTGATCATGAGTGATTCTCCCTCATAACAGAAGCAGAAAGCAGCCATAGTAATCCAAATACTTCAAAATGTAGCTCATTGCTCCTGTAGCTCCTCTTCCTTTACCTTTTGCAGGATCAACATTAAGTAAGAACAATATTATGGGTATGTAAGGAACTTCCGAACGTCATTACATGACAGAGACATATATGGATCACTCTAGTCAAATTGTGAATAAAACCTTCTGAAAATTAAACTTCTTAATATGCAAAACATAGAAATTGTCATGATTGGTTCTCAGAGAAGCCCAATATGCAGAACACCACGGAAACAGATGGAAAGTTTTATAATGTTTATTAAAAACACAAGCACATGAATTATGTGAACTGGAACTGGTTCTGGCCGGGGACTGGTTCACTGGAGTCTGGGAGGATGACAGTTCAATAACCGCTTCAGCGTCTTACTTCTAACTTGAATGCAGACCTTGGGTTTTGGTTTCCAGCTCTTAGCCAAGAGCTGCAGAGGAATCCAGAGGAGAGTCTTCAGGTTTGGCTCTGAGGGCAGGCTAGGCAGGTTAAGCTCATCCAGAGCTTCCAAGGGAACAGGTTTCCTGTGAAGCATAGACAACGAAAAGTTAGAAGAGAGACTAATCACTAGGGAGATCACTAGAGATTCTCAGGAGGTTCTAGGCTTAGGTGCTAACCAAACTGGATCAACACTGCGGCATTGAGGCAAGGTCTGAAGGCCGGTTATATACTGCAGGTCCTCCTGATGACGAGATGCGCCTCAGGTGTGTAGGAGGCTCAGCTTCAGGAGGATCCACGGCGCACTCTGCTGGAGACGGATGGTACCGCTCCAGAACCCAACAGAAATATTGTTAACAGCTGAAACTCTGTTATAAAACCCCAAACATATGAAGGTATGTACATTTGCATGTGTCACAGAATGCACTTGAAAAATAATGTATTTTTGTTCAGTTCTATTTGGTGGGCTGCAGAGATGGGAAGTAACGAAGTACAAATACTTTGTTACTGTACTCAAGTAGATTTTTCTGATATTTTTACTTTACTTTACTACTTATTTTTATGGCGACTTTTTACTTCTACTCCTTACATTTTTACACAAATATCTGTACCTTCTACTCCTTACATTTTAAAAAATTGTCTCGTTACTTTAGTTTTGAATAATTTCAATAGAGTTACCGTTATTATTTTTCACGTCATCAATACCAAATTCAATCTAATTGGATGGGAATCTACGTTGCATTTGACGCACCACTACAAGATGAATCGGCAGATTCGGCGGTATTCATTCGCGGCAAATCATTGCAGCTTGGTGGCGGTTGCGTTAGCATAGTAGTATGGACGACGAGATGATTGAATATGAACACAACGGAGATCTAGTCCTATTGGCAGACATCCATTTAAAATGTAGGCAACGGCATGAAAAAAGTGCTTTCTACTTTTATTTTTGTTCGTTAAGTAAATTTACAAGCCTGTACTTTGTTACTTTTACTTGAGTAAAGAAGTTTAATCAGTACTTCCACTTTTACCAGAGTATTTTTTAACACAAGTATCTGTACTTTTACTCAAGTACGGAAAGTGAGTACTTTTGCCATCTCTGGTGGGCTATGCCTAAACGTCTTGTAAGGCAAAGGATTTAAAGAAATCCTTATAGCTCCTAAGAACCATATAGCGTTAAGAGGTCTCTTTGCTAAACAAACTATCCATAGGAAGCACCCAGAATTACTTTTCCTTACTGCCAGCTCCATTTAGACAGCACTAAATACTTTGGCTGAAGAGTTTTTACCAATCTGGAAAAAAAATTCTAGGGCTCAAAAGTCTTTTGACAACAAAGCGGTGGATGTATTGGCATAAACCAAGTACTACATTTAAGCTTAAAAAAAAAGCTAAAAAAAAAAAAAAGCTAGAAGTGTCATGATTTGCAGACAGTTTTTACAGTCAGATCTGACAAGCTCACATTCATAGATCAATAATAAAGCAATATCTAAAACCTGAGTGAGATGCAAAAATCAGCGCCATTATTTACAAAACCAACCAATCGCTGCAGACTGTCTGGGTACCTAGATGGATACCATTTATACTTGCACCATAGTTTGTAAAAACATGCATGCATTTTTGGAAAAAATATATATTTTTGTATTTCACTTTCAATATATTTATACTAAAAATTTCCCCATTTGGTGTGGAAATGAAGTAAAGTCTATTTTTTGTACTTGAAATTTTAAGCTCAGCCTGATTTGGATTGTGTAGTTGGAGTGCATGGCTGGCAATATTTTTTTTTACAATGCTTACTGTTCACATTTTAAATAATGATAATAATAATTGTTGATAATAATAATTTTGTGGCAGCTTTTTTTTAGCACCGGTGCTTCCCCTGACAGAGTTACTTCCGGGTGCAAGGATCTATAGGTCCATTTCAAAACTCACTGTGCCATTTACAACTATTTTAGGGACTATATCTACTGCTTCAAATAAAAACACGACTTTCTATAATTTCACAAGTGTGTAGATTTGAAAGTGCAAATACAATTGATGAGATCCTTGCATATAACTGAACTTTTAAAAGTGTTCTTCACAAATTTAATACAGGACCATGGTAAGTTTGATTTGTTTTTGTCTTTTCAGGAGGATGATAAAGGAAGGATTATGTACTTCAGGGTACTCTCAGAATCATTGTAGCTAGATCTAAACTGTACTGCTTTCAGATAAACTGTAATAGTACTTAGTCACTTCACACTCTTCACTATGGACAGTGCTTGTTTTCATATCAACATCACTTGGTGCAGATGATTCACAGCCTGATATTACTCAGCCTGAGGAATGCTGGAGTCCTGAGTTTGAGTGAGGCATCTTCGGGGGTAAACATGGGGAAGGTGATCTTCATTGTGGTGTCGGAGCTGGAATTAGTCATGAGCAGGGTTCCCTCACAGCTTTGAAGTTGGTGTCATCTGTGTCACATCAGATAAAGCTGGATCCCTCTGATATGCTGAGTGGAGAGAGCAGGCCGACCAGGTTGCATTCTGCTGACTTGATAGAACCACGTGTCAGGCTGGGTGCAGCTTGCTAAGAGGCTGAAACAGCTCACATTCAAAAATCTCTTTTCTTATTCTATAGCTTGCATCACCTCAACTTACGGTTGTTTTGCTGTGAGAGGAAGAGAATGTGCAGCTTGTGCCAAGGCTGAGCCAAACACTCTCATGTGATCTGTCCTAAATATCTATCCACATACACATAATCATTAAGACAACCACATGTCTCAACAAGGGACTCAGACAGGATAAGTCCAAGTCATGAATACATCCAACAAAGACAATTGTTTTATCCAAAAAGGCAACATGGTGAGTTCTATTTAGTGCAATGAGGCTAATCTACAAAGAAAGTGCTTTTGTGTATTTGATCTCAGGACAATTCCTGCTTTGTGGATGAGTGTGAAAAGCAACTAGCACTCAAATATTTCTTAAATCCCTGTTACTGTAGAATGTTAAAATGATCAATCTTTGAACAGAAGACTGTTCAAGCATCCTCTAAACATGGAAAGAGTATGGCATAGCGGCAAACTTATGGAAGAATGTCTAACAAACCTACAGGCTGGGAAGGTAAATTGGTAATTAAAGAAGCAGCCATGTCCTTGGTAGCTCTGAAGAAGCAGCAAACATTTTTTAAAATTCTGGAAGTAATTTATGGTAAGAAGTCCATAAGGAGTCCTGTTTGACATTTTTTACAAGCCATGTTAGGGACATTTAAAGCAAGAAGACGGTCCAGAGATGAAAATTAAAGATGTCATAAAACCAAATCTTAAAACCACTTGTATACAATTGAGAATGGCAGTGGCTGCAGCAGGCTGTGGATTTTTTTTCCTTCAAAGGGAATGTAAGGCCTGTCAAATTTGATGGAGAGATAAACAAAGCTAAATTCCAGCCTCTAATTAGCAAGAGGCTGCAAAAGTCTTAACACCAGGATGGAGTTTTACCTTTGGCTACTACTAAAAATACAACCAGAGTAAAAAAGAAATACTTCAGACCAAAGTATATCAATTTATCAATATCAATAATCACTATAGACTGAATGGGTTCAGTTCTTTTATTTGGATGATTTTGAGAAAAAATATCTTTATATATGTAGAACTGCTAGAAAAACATACTAAGATTTTTAGCAAAACATGGCCCTGTAGAAACACTGAGACTTTATAAAAAAAATAAATCATCAAACCAAGAATCTTTATTTCATTCACATTATGTACAACTTGTCCTCCACATAACGTCTAATTAAAATCCATTGACCTTTGTGATTGTCAAAATGTAAAAACATTAAAAAAAAAAGATATCCCATGAAAATGAATGAATGATCCCAAATGGTGTCTTACTTGTTTGTTCTCATGATTAAAGTTTGCTAATATGCTACAGTAAGTCACTCATTCAGTTAAATTAGGGCAAAATGCTTTAATTTATTCCCTCGTATTGTAAAAGAGAATAAAAAATATTTTAACAGATAGTCCAGTGTGATTACAACCGTGACCTGGGAATCTTGGTCCGAACTGAGAACGAGACAGGAAATAATTCCAAGTAAGGGACCAAGAAAGAATGAACAAATCCGGACTAGTGAACGATATGAAAATCATTCGGCTTTGCAGGGATCAAGCAGGTTAGGAACATGCTCCTGGAACATATATTTTAGAAGCAACGTGACACGACATGTAGGTGCACTTATCATTGCTACTGTAATTTTGGCCACTTTTTGAACATGCATGCCAATCACTGATCTACAGCGAGAAATCTTCTCCGATAGAGGGTCTCGTTTTTTTTTTTTTTTTTTTTTTTATCAATTTCACATGTAGTTTTTATAAAAGTTAATTTACCCTGAAAGCAGACCACAAGTCGACACATTTTAAAACAAATCTCCAAATATCTTAAAATGTCTTTATAGTAAAGCTGGCTTTTACTGTTGATATGAAAGAGAATGCTAGTACAATTGAAAATATGACACAACCTTAACTTGAAAACATGAAGGCTAAACTAAAGTTTGCAAAGAAAAGACTGACAGAGAACAGGATCTGTGGAATACTGTTTTTTAGAATTTTTATTTCAAGAATTGATATATTTTGGACATATCAGCATTTATTTTAGGATAACCAATATTTACCTATTTGTCCTAATGGGTTTTCAGTGAGTGCAACTTAATTGAAACTCACAAAATTGAATAAATAAATGTGTAATAAAACTCTTCGTATCTGTACAAACATCACATACATACCTAACAAACATCAACAATGACTACAACAAAAAATCAATTTCTTAATATATAAAAATCAAAAAGTCCATTGTAGATTGTTGGTTTCAAATGACCTCATTTGTTATGGCTTTAAAGTGCTTCTGCAGTTTTTTGGCTTCTGCTTAATGTCATAGAAACTACTAAACTCTGCATGATTATTCATTTGGGCAAAGTGGCAGCTCCTTTTTTAGAGAAGCAGATCATTGAATTTTTGTGCCGTATGTTTTGTTTGAATGCTTTGTGGTTTCATGTGGTTTGTCCTCTATTCACTTTGTTACACTAATGTCACTAGTACTAAGTGGTCTGCTTAGAGAAAAGAGACCAGGAACACAAATGGAGATTAAATTTATTCTTTCACCTTCCAATCCGAACAGATGAACGGACCTTAAGAACCAAGATGCTCTCTGTTTGAGCGGCGCTTTGTGCCAGCTTCTGCAGTGTCAACGGCACATTAGTGTTCACCCTGGAGCCAGGTTATGGAATCATGATTTGACTCAGCCTGACAGATTGACAAAGCACTTGTGGAGCTGAAAGCGGGTCTCTTGTTGGCCTCCAGGGGGCAGAGCGGCCTCTATGCCCCCAGAGGTATTCCTGCTCTGTGCTGTGGGCTTAGCTGCTTGTTACATTAAAACAGGGGCTTCTGTGACAGAGTCAGCATTATAAAAGCTAAGAGGATTAGCTGATGGACATTTCTGGCGTTGGCGGTCAATTATCAAAATGAAAAGCGGTGACTGGGCAAAGGCTGGCATGCTCTGTGGCTCCTCATCTGCACTCTGTTTCTCTGCTTTAGTCTGTTACAGGTTAGTTAAGTTCAGGGGAGGGGTGGAGGCGAATAAACAATAGCAGCATGGGTACATTCCGAAACATGGAAGTTTTTTGTTGCATGTGTCTGTGCGAGCTGGGGATTAAAAAAGAGCATTTAAATTTTAATGTTTCTAAAGTGCAAAACTGAGTGTTATGCAACTGTGTAAAACCAGGGCTGTACGTCATCCAGTCAGCCGTCCTCAAGCCTAACTCATCCAACTACACACATGCATGCACACTCCCATACAATTCCTCTCACTACTCAAGTGGGGGAGTGTGTATGTGTATCTTCCTCCCCATCCCTGTGATTACTTCATATGCTATCATATCCTGCTCCAAGCATACGTGATGTAAGAGGCTGAGGTGAAGGGGGGGAAGGAAGATGTTTGCTTGGGTGCATGCATGAAAGAGGTATTCCACAGCTGCCTGCGGTAAGAATCCACTCCAGGGATTCACAGTAGGCTGCAAAGGTAATCAGGCGAGCCACTGTACCACCAACACCGCTGCTCCTGCTGCAGAGGCCGCATCACGCCAGCCAACCTACATCCTCAGTGCAACAACTTTCCAACATACAGCTGTTACACATCACAAGGGCTCTTCAGTAGAGGTGCATTTTCATTTCTCTGTTTTTATGTCAAGTAAAATTCATGAATTGTGTGTTAATCCTCGCTCTCAGTCAGGCTCAATTATATCCAGCGCCAGTGATCAGTTTAGTGACAATGCCATCCCATCACTGTATTACAGATGGCCTGACTGAATGAGCAGCTTTGATAGGGGTATTCAGAAGCTGGTTAGATGCAGTAGAAAAATGTCTCCATCTGCTGTCATTGCAGTTAATATTTCGCCTTTTAGGATATGAAACTAGATCTAATTCAGTTTATTGCTGATTATAGAAACACCAAACGTCCTATGCATAAAATTATGAAAAAAAACACCTGTGGAAAAAAAATCTGTTACATTAATACTGATGGCATTAATGCATTCGAGTTAGAAAAGAGTTTGTGTTGCAGTCAAACCCCCAAAGGGAACCACTGGAAAAGCTTAATCCGCTCTCTGTAAAAATGTGTACCTTCCAACAAATAGGAGCAAGCAAATAATCCTAAGGATACATGGGGCCTCGCAGGACTTTTAATATTGTTGGACCTTTTCCCTTTTTTTTACCTTACAACCAGAAGCTTTAGTGCATTTTGATTACAATATTTGTAAAGTCAACCCAAAATAGTCTACATTTGTAAAGCGGGAGTATAGAATACATGAGTTTTAATATATTTTATAGAAAGAAAACTGAAAAGTGTGTTCTTTATATCTATTAACGACGATGAAACTTGCACCAGCTGAAAGTATTTATACAAACCTATACTTGGTTTGGCTGATTTTACATGGCCTGATCCTTTTCACAGCTTTGAATGCCTTCCTGTCTCTGCTGAGGAAAAAACATCCTTACACCACGATGCTGCCACCACCATGTTATGTAAAAGGACTTTGTGTTCAACATATTTTATGCCACACAAAGTTTTGCATAAGATCAAAAACGTATGTTGTAGTTTCTTCTGTCTGTCTGCTCTGGGCCCTTTATGTCAAACTGCTTAGAAAAAGTAGTTCAGATTTCTTCCTTTAGTTTTGCAAAACTAGTTGAATGTATGACTCAAAGCTATTGTGTGAACAGTCTAGTCCACCTGATACACGGAGCTCCTCCAGTTAAGATTCCTCTAAATAATGCTCTGCTTGCCCAGCCTCACAGTTTAGGCAGACTGTCTTGAAAATGTTCCAGCACCTTGTCTATTTTTAAGGGTAGACTTGAAAATTTGCTTTTTGATAAAGCTTATAGTTGGAGTGGCTGAGGTTATCCAGTGCTATCTCTATAGTTATGTTGCTATAGGCTTAGACTGCTGGAAGACATAGGGACCCCTTTTTCATCATTCTGCTTCATTCTATCTCTAATCCCATTCTGCAGAATTTGTTAGATCAATCTCTAATGTTACTCTCTCTCTGCTTTTTCTTATTGTAGCTTCATCTGGTCTGTTCCTTTTTAGCTGTGACACCAGCTGTGCTGCTGCCATCTACACCTTTGTTTATAGATGTTGGAGCTTGGCTTGTTTCAGTGTGGTCCTGATTCTCTGACTGTGACTAACTGTTTGTGCTCTGACATGGGAGCTGGCTGAGAGCTCTGCTGTCTGGCTGTGTGTTTCTTGCACAAAAATAAGCATCTCTGCTTATTTTTCTATGTCTGTTCTGTCTCCTTAAACCCCAGTCAGAATCGGCAGATGGCCGCTCACATTGAGCCTGGTTCTGCTGGAGGTTTCTTCCTGTTAAAAGGGAGGTGTTCCTCTCCACTGTCGCTACAAGCATGCTTGGTGTGAGGGATTGCCTTTGAGTCAATGACTAGATGCAGTCAACTGGTTTTCCTAAGATAGAAAACTGTGAACCAATGTCACTGTATGATCTGCTTGAGTTGTCTCTGTAAAGTGCCTTGAGATGACGTGTTGTGAAATGGGGCTATATGTATAAAATTTATTGAATTTAATTATTGTACTATTTTTGATAACTGATTTAAAACAGGTCTGTGAACTATATGACACCAAGGTCGTTACTATTGAACCTAACAGTGCCCTAATCTTAGAATTTGGATTTTGTTCTCAAAGGAATTTGATAAATGTAATAGCTTTTTTCTTTTTTGAGTGGCTATCTGTTTTTGTAATGATCTAAATCATCCTCCACATCAGACTTTCCTTCAGACATGAGGAAAAAATATTGTTATCTACTGCTGCAAAGGTAGCTATAAGGTATTGAACACAAACCAGACCAGGGTGGCAGTTTCAAAAGTTGATACCAAAAAGTTTTATTTTGGTAGGTACTGTGAAAATCACTTAAAATGGATTGAAAGTCTTCAAGATTGTTTTGTGCATCCATTTCTCTAATTAGATATATAAAATTAAAAGCAACCCTTTACATGGACATTAAGAGGGCAATTCATAACGCTCTGTCTTGTACCTCTTACACTACAAAGCTAATTTTGTTTTTAATTACTGTGGTTTAGTTTTTTGACTTCAATAAAAAGCAGATCAGAGCTCTCTGAATACAAACCAAAGTGAACAGTCCCCCTGATACAGCAGCTTGTTCATGATTCATGTGGGGAATTTACTGCTGAATGAGGATTCAATGGGAATCCCTTTTAGCTGCACTTTGAAGTGTGTATTTCTAGCTTTTCTGTGATCGGAGCATCTATTTAAAAAAATAAATAAATAAATTGTGCCAAGCATGCTTAAGCTTAAACACAACATAATTTCTTTTATGATCTCCTAAACAAGAAATTTCGGTAAAACTATCTTTTACACACTGTAAAGATGGAAGAGATTGTTTTACAAAATACAGACACATTTGGTGGCATCCCTGGTAAAAATAGTCAATGTGTGTGAAAACAAGTTGAGCTTTTTAAGAGCATTCACTCATGTTGCAAACCACCTCATTGGCTGTTTATACCTTATTCATCCTCTTCTTGACTTAAGCTGCAAATAATATTCTCCAACAGCACTTCATGAGGTATGAGCAGACAGAAGATCTTTGACCATCCCTCTTTGCATAATCTCTCCAGGATTTACTCTTATGCTATTTGGAGCACTCCACAGGTTTTTCTTTTTTTTTCTAAAGCAGGATTTACCTCTGCACTGAACAAAAAAAGAAAAAAAAAAGAACTTAAATAAAACTTTCCTTTTAGCAGGTAAATTATTATTTAGATATTTTTCAAGGCTGCACTTTTAAAAAGATGAAATTGTCCAGAGAGCTGTTCCAAACAAAATTTATTTTTGTTTTACACTTGTGTAAATAAAATGGCATAAATCCATCTAAGTCTAGATTAAATAAGATGATCTGCAAATGAAATTAGTATTTTTGTTCTTAAAGTACAATAAGTAGATATATACTTGAAACAGGTTCCCCATTTTAAATGTAAATCATCTTATTTCATTGGCTAACCATCTTACTGTCCAGAACAGGGGAGAATAGACTTATTTCAAATGTTTGTATGTTTTGACTGAAATAAAGGAAGCTTAATTTTAGGTCTGGTAAATTATTTCTCTGCGCATTTCTCATTTTAAACGGTTAATTTTAGATGAGAAATAAGCCCATCACATAAAGGAACCATGACCATACTTAACAGTGGCAACTAATTGTTGTTAAAGTCCTCCAAACACCATACTTATACATTCGTGACACTAGGACAGAAAAGAGGTTATTAATTATGGGTTTGTGTCCAATCTGTTGGCCAGAGACTAAATGAAATCAGGGAATGTTAAATTTAATCTCTGAAATTCAGAACGTTAGAGAATACTCTTCACAAGATCCTCTATACTCCTATCGACTTAAAATAATATAATTAAAACTATGAAATGTTTCTGTTACATTTATTATACAAGTACATTAGGGAAACCAAATACTACTGCATGTATGGTATAAATATTTCCCTCATTAATGGCTTAAATCTTTTTCTAATTAAAGGTTTTTACTGTGACATTAAGCTAATAAAACGAAAGTTTTGTTACCCGTTTCTAAGGACTATAACACATTTTGCACATAATAAAATGTCCAAGCCTGTACATTTATTTATTGTTATAATTTGTTCAAAGTATGCAAGGTTATATTTGGGTGCAGGTTATTTGACACCCAGAACTGTTTAGATTACTGAAATGAAATTAACTGAATATGCAAAAATGGAGACAAACACACAACGGTCAATTGGCATGAAAAATATATTTACTAACAAAACAGGGGGGGACATCTCCCCACAGGGTGGGTTTATAGAAATGTGACAATTTTAAACATGTTCACAAAGAGAAGTCCACAAAGGTTGACTTCAAAAAGGTAACAAATAAAATTCTGGAACTAAAGTATAAAAGGAAAAATATACAATAGATTTTACAGGAACAATGGTGGAACAATCTGTGGAGCAGACTGCAATGGTTTTAATGTCCTTCTACAGTCTGGGGTTAAAGATGGTGTGCTCTGCATCTCTGTGGCCTTCTGCAGCTATACAACAGCGTACTGCTGATAAAGCAGCTCCCGGATCTTATAGTAGTCATCACACAGGCAGCCTTCTAGACCGATGCGCCCAGGCTCCGTCTGAGCAAAAAGAACAAAAAGATTCACAGGTCAACTCAGCCCTAAAGCAACAAGGTTGCATCTCACAGTACAGATAAACAAACCTTGAGCTGCACAGTGCAGGAGAGAAAAAAACATATCCTTGCAGTTCCTCATTTATTTGTGCACATTTTCTTTTTAGTGTCTCATGAATTTAGAACATTTCCCATTTAAACAGCATGCAAACATTCCTCATTACAAGTTACAGTTCTCTTTGATTTCATTTTCTGGGTTGCATCTATTTTAGGTCCTTGTCAATTATGCAGATTCTTGTTAGCATCCTGGCTTCAGCTTGTACTTTCGTTAAGTCCTGATTGATGTTTTTCATTTCTTTCACCTTAGGTGACATATTTTCATATGCCACAGGGGGATTCTGAATTCTGCTTAGACTATCTGTTTGTTTCTCTCTCTTATGTTTCACTTCGTGTTTATTGCAAACATGTTAATTCATTGAACTGTAAAGGACTAAGGGATCTATTTGGCTTTCTGCTTTAGAACAGTGATATTCCTGTGACTGAAATTTCAAGTTCTTACGGCTTAAACGCAGAAGTTTAAGCAGAATTTGGAGCCGATATATTAAGACTAGTCAGAGTTTAAATATGGACGCTGTAAAAAAGGACAGATTAAACTGGATGGATGGATGGATGGATGGATGGATGGATGGATGGATGGATGGATGGATGGATGGATGGATGGATGGTAGGGGTGTAAATCACATCCATCATGGCGATTCGATTCAGTATTGATTTCCTGACCCAACGATTCGATTATTTTCGATACTCAAGAATACACCACGATTCGATTCGATTAATCGGTTAATTTGTTTTTTATTATTATTATTTTATTTTTTTTACACCTTACAGGCTAAACAAAGTTTCAAGTTTGAAATAAATCAATGAAAGCTGTAATATCATTATGCATTTTCTTTAGAAACAACAGCAAATAACAGAAGTAGAAAAGTTGCATCAAAAAATACTGCAAAAATACTGCACAATATCAGTGTAATGAGTTCAATGCAATACCTCGGCTCCAGAGAAACTGTCCAACATATTTTTTTAGAATGTAATAAATATACTCAGGAAAGAGAGATGTTGTGTAGAGAGTTAGACAGGAATAAAAATTTCAAAGGTCATCTGGGGATGTAGTTTTTGGTAGTATTTTTAGTTTTCTAAGAAGAACGGGTATTTTAGGGAGAATATAATAGTTTGTCTGGTCCATACTCCATTCTGGAAGGTGGCGGTAATGCACCTATAAGTTGTTTGCCAATCGCCATTAAAAAAAAAAAAGAAGAAGAAGGCTCCAGAGTGTCGACGTCACCGCCCACTTGAGAGACGCTCCGCTGCACCTCTCCCAGATTGACCGCAAACAGTGCACCAGACAGGAGGCCGGCTTGTTTTGTTTTTATGACCGAAATTGCGGAAAACAACTCGTGAAGTTTGACCCGCTAGAAGAGCGAGGTGCGCGAGACCGCTGGGACCCTTTTTCCAGCTGGATCTCCGCTCTTTTTGGCCCTCATGTCCCTCCGTCGTCGGACTAAACTCGTCCCCACTTCCTTACCGCCTCGGCCGTATCTAGACCCACAGCGTGTAGCTCAGACCACGCTTCAATACTGAGCATAATTTAAAAATGTCTGTGTCAAGCTTACTGCAACACACTGCTGTAAGAGTATAACCAGGAAGCGCGGTAGGAGGGCAAAATAGGTTTAGCGCCACCGCAGCACGGGAGGGAGAATTACGCCCAGGAGCAAATGGATAAAAATAGACCGGAGGAAAAAAAAAACATGAATCGATTATCTTGCGGACGTGTCGATGCATCGGATCGTCGGCTTTTGGATCGATGCATCGATACAAAACGATTATTATTTACACCCCTAATGGATGGATGGAAAATGACAAAAGGAGAAGCCCAACAGGTTGCATTAAATTAAATTGTAACCACATCAAGTATTTCCCCAGGATTATTTTGCACAATAATAAAGAGAATACAACAATATAAAAAGGAAATCCTTTCATTTCATGCATTCCTGGATGACTTCATCAGGAAGCTCTGAATTTGAGAGACCTTATGGACACTCACCCTGCGAACGGCCACCACATTGTTGCATACCAGAACTCCTCCCACAAACTCAGCCTGGATGCCTTCTCTCAGCAAAACCTGCTTGAAGTCAGACAACCTGGGCTCGTTGATGAACACTGACTGATGCCCTGAAATCTGTTGAAAGACAAAGGATCCAATTTGGTGTTAATGTTTCTTAAAAAGGAGTCAATCAGAGATGTTTGCGCACCATTCTCTACAAACTGATTCACATTAAAATATCGGCTGGGATTTTAGCAGGAGCTTTTTCTGACAGGCTTTCTGAACATTCTGACTAAACTAGGTTAAAGTCTGACAAGTAAATACTGGTACCTACTCAACTGATTACCTTCATACAGAGAAGCCGACGAGTAAAGCGGAAACAAAGTTTGTCATCTTGTAAAGAAAACCTTACAATAAATAACTAATGAAACGCAGAATATCGAAGCCATTTTAAAAGATTTTTTTGTATCAAATTGCTCATTTGATAAAGAAGAAAATATTTGCTCTTTATTTGGAAAAATGGTCGATAATAAAACCAGATCCTATGATTTCAATTTGCAATAAGTATTTACGCTTATGATGCAAATGTTAGTCTTCAATTTAGATAATCCTTAAAACTTCAGGCTGAATTACTTTTTGATCAGAAAAGAAAAACGTCTCCTTCCCACCTCAGTCGGCGGCAGCGGCTCCAGTGTGGGAATGACATCGCTCTCCTCCGAGATCTCCTTCTCATCCTCTCCAAACAGGTTTTTCATGGCGCGCTGAGCTGCCACAGCCGTGGCGTTATGGTCGATGCCAAGCTCGGGGGCGGTATCCATTGGCACCTCGCTGTCTTCCTCCTCCTCTTTCACACCCTCCTCCAGCATCACGCCGGTATCCACCTTCGCGACGCGCATGTCCAGCACCCCATCGATCCAGGCCAGCTCCGTGTCTTTGGCCTTGCAGAACTGCAGCGAGCTTACCAGCGAGTCTTTCAGGCGCACCTTTAGGTGAACATATTAAAAATGTAAAGACAGAAAAAGTGGAAACATTTAAGGTTGCTCCCACGTGTCTTTATCTGAAGCGGCTTTTCCTGAGACTGACCTGGTAGATGTGAGTCTCGCTGGTGGCGTCCACAGTTTCCTGCAGTTTGGGTGTGTAAACTTTGATATCTTTGCTGAAAGCCTTGCAGGACTCAGCCAGGTCCAGACTTGCTTCAGGCGGCCCATGAACAATCACAAGCTGTCTGGGTTTCATCTGGTTAATAATCTTCTTAATGGAATCGCCATCAGAGCGACCTTCGTAGTCTATGTACGTCACTTTTGCTCTTTAAAATGAAAGGAATATTGTCAGCCAATCAGCGTTCGGCAGATTGTTTTGGTATAGCTTACTTTTCAAAGCATAACTAACCTTATTTCAAAGGTCTCAACACTTGAGACACATTTTGTGGGAACAACAGACAGATCTTGGTCCATGGGTTCGTCTCCATTTGTCAGCCCTGATTCAAGCTTGCTCTTCTCCTCTTCTGTGGCTTGCAGTTCAGGAACCAAAAAGTCTTCAACCCTATAAAAGGAAACAGAGTTGTAATGGTGATAAATGAAAACCTTTACTTCATTTACATCAAGACTCCGGTACCTAATGATTTCTCCATATTCGTCCCACTTGATTCGCTCCTCATGCACCGGGAACATAGGATAGGACTTTTTGGCCTGTTTGAAGAAGCTTCCTTTGCGGCTTCCCTCGCCCTTCATCATCAGGTCGTGATTTTTGGTTTTCACCACAGCTGGCTGATCCAGATCATCTTCCAGGTCACTCTCATCACTCGAGTCCACATCCACCCTAAAAATCAACAAAATGGACATTAAATCAGTGGATGTTCATCTTTAAATTCTGTGTTAGACTTATTTTTACTGTAATCAGGAATAAATATATTTGTGGTTCTGGTACTTTAATTTTCTCTCTTAATGTAATAATACACAACTGTTAAGAGTATTTCAAGGATTATAAAGTCCATGTAAAAACAATACCATAAGCCTAAAAAAAATCACCTACTCTTTTGCCTGCTCCAGTTTTTTTGCTGCTTCTTTCTTAATTTTTTCTTTTTCCAGATAGTCGTCCAGCTCTTTCCCTTCCAGTTTGACTCTTTTTCTGACCTGATGTGAAGGGAAGAGTGAATCATGACGTTTCAGGAAAGATGCTAAATATAAACACTGAAGCTGCTGCTCTCACCTCCAAATCCAGCATCTTTTCTCCAGGATTGTGGATGAGATAGCGGGCCAGGGTTCCAGGGGTGGTGCGGTAGGTGAGGATTATGGAATTTTTGGCATTTTGGCACCACATAGTGAAGAGCTCCCTGGAGAACCCCGACTCGAGGTCCGGTTGGCTGCAAAGCACCACCTTAGGGCTGGGTACCCGGGCCAGGTCTGCCAGGCTGTGGCAAAGGTTCAAGTGTCGGAACTGGAAGGGATTGTTCCTTTTGTCCTCAAAACACCTCATGAGTTTGTCGCTCATCCACTCCACCTATAGACATGGATTTGATCATTAATAAGAGCACATAGGAAAACATTAAGTAAGAAAAGCAATACGACAAACATAATGCACTATTTCTCACTTAATAGCTGCTGTAAATATTTCAAAAGGCACAACTAAAGGATAAAGCTACTCTGGAGTCAGACTGAGAGCTACAGGTTTTGAAGACACGTTTCTTTAGATGATTATTGTCTGAGTTCTTCCAAAGCTACAAATTGTTGGTTCTTTTCAAATACATATTCAGCTTTTATTATGATTCTTAGAATATTTTCGCCAGAATATATCTTTTTTTAAAATATTTGTATTCCCCTTTTTCTCTAGCCATCTATTTTAACCGTTCTTTGACCTATCACATAAATTTAGCCAAAATATTTAGATTTTTAGTTTGCAACCCAATTTAGTTTTTTTTTTTTTTTTGTGATTTTTAGTTTTTGTTGTTATCTACCACTTGTTTCAGACATAGGGTAGAAAACTGAACACCATAAACAACATGCTCATATCTGCGTCACAACCTATGATCCATTATTACTCACTATCAAGAACTTCTTTTGACATATTTCTAACTTCTTATTGTCATTTTGTTCGATTTAAACAAGGGGTGTTTGGCTTTGAATACTCCAAAGGACTCTGTGTCCACATTGACTAATTAGTACCTGGGATTTGGAGAACTCCACCACGTTGTAGCTGACATTGTTGAGCAGAGCCAGCGGGTAAACTCCCAGTCCAGCATCCTTTGTCCTCCAAATCTGATCTAAGAGCTGCGCCAGCTCCAGCACGCGACCAGCCGTATCCACAGCAATAAGGACATTACCATTACCACGCAGGGTCTCCATCACGTTGGCTTTGTAGGTTTAAAGGAGAGGGATGATAATGCAGTCATTAGTAACACAACAGACAGTTTCTTATATGTTCTTGTTCCTATAGAGCCGAGATTTTCTGAGTGAATTACTTACTAAGCAGTTGCTCGTCTCTTTGTTTGCGGCGTGGCTGTACATAAGCAGCATTAAATGAATCTGTAATAAGTAAAGATGGACGACTAATGCTCTCCAGTGTGCAGCCGTTAAGGTGGCTGCAACAGACAGCGGAAGAGTAACCAAATTAAATACAGATATGCAACTAGAGATCTCCTTTTCACATGCAAGTTGTGGGTCTATTTACATTTCTCTCTTGTGATTGAAGTCCACAGCGTATACGATTTCCTCCTCCCCGTCCTTGACGATTTTCCAGATAGTGCCTCCAATCATGTGTCCAGCTGGGAGAGGGGTAATTGAAAGACCATGCCCCTTTCCTGTAATGTAAAGAAAAAATGTTTGAAAATCACAACCTAATGTCGGTTAAAGAACAGGGGATGTCAACTAATCTCTGTCTCACCTTTCAGATTAACAATCTGTGAGTATTTCAACTGCTGGATTTTATCAAAAGCACTATCCACATCATCAAGGGTAAAAAGTGTGAAGTCTTCACTGTTGTTTCTTGACTAAGATCAGGGACAAGGAATGTGAGAAATCAGTTCTCTTCTTGCAAATAAAAATCTCTATTTACCTGCAATGATACCTTACAGTACCTGATATAAATCATACATGAACATCTGACCCATTTTGTAGACTGGAATGGTGGCATAGATGGTGCAGTTCAGACCAAGCTTGCCCACAGCGTAGGGAAGGGCTCCAAGGTGAATGGGATCAGGGTGCGAGAGCAGGACTGCATCGACTTGGTGAACATATCTGATAAACAAAATAAAGAGAGAGATGAAAATTTAAGAAGATTTAAAGAAAAAAAACATACAATCAATCGAATTATACATTTTTTTTTATGTGTAAGTCTAAGTTACTTAGACTTCATATTAACTTGTGTAGATATGATAAATAAAATAAAAAATGAAGATCAGCTTTCTGTGTTCTGCTATAACCAAAATGTAGTTTTTCAGACAGACCACCACTAAAGGATCAATTACATTTATTTATAAATAAAACGATGAAAAAAAGGATTCTGTCACAACATGATTTATAACTTAAGGCTATGTAGTGGACTGCATTAAGTAGAAGAACAATATAAAGAACTCAACCTAATTTCCCTTGGTGATCAATACTATTTTTAAATCAAATCAGCATTATATGGAAATGCACTATGTTTTTTGTTGATCTCTTTTCCAACTTCCCTGCAACTTTGGAGGATAAAATTTGTTTCCAAGATAATTTTACTAAGTACTGACAGAAAGATCAAAGGTGTGATTTTAACCTACTGTTAAACTCTCTAGGTAACCTCTGAAATATTCCTAAATAGTCATACTAACCGCTTCATGGCATCTATAATGTCCATTGAGAAATTCTCGTCCCATCCACAGTCCAGTAGGAAGCGAAATTCATCCACCTGCAGCAGATAACAGAGGGCCGATTCCTCCTGGACCCCCGATACGGCGGTCAGTTTAATGATAGATGTCATTTTCTCTTCAGTTCTCTCGACTAAAGCACAAACCCGTCCTCATAGAACCTGCTTTAATTGTTGATTTGCCTAAATAAATAGGACAAAATAGAAAAACAAAGACCCCTTGCTTGGCTGTGACGTTTGTTAGCCGATTACCAGGCAACGTCTACTTAGCATGCTAGCTCCCGTTAGCGTTGGTAATAAATATGAGTCCAGGGACATTCCAAAAATCACAGAATATACACTAAACTAATTTCTCACTAGATGAGAAGAAAGTAACCTTAAAGTTATTGTTTATTAATAAAACAACGTCAAGAGTTTTTCGATAGCGGGTTTGATGCCGCCATGTTGGCTTCTACGTCAAGGGGTAAAAGGTTATAGGAACGTACCACAAAATCTAGAAAACCTGGGTAAAAAAAGACCCCGAAAACTCGGCAAATGGGATATTTTCTGAAGAATTTAAGATAATTATATTTAAAATAAATGTGCTTTACTTGTATATTTTTCGTGTATTGTTTTGAATTGCCGTGATGCAACTTATCATTAAGCATAAACACATCTTTAGAAATTCGAAGGTTGGTTTAGTCCAATGTCCTTTACTAAAAGAGGGAGGCACTGAAGGCCACAGCTTGGCGTTAACAGAAGGTATTTGTTTGAAATTCTTCATCTTCTGTCTCGTTGCTATTTGTTTTTTGCGTTCGAATGGTTGTAAGGGAATGACCTAAGTAAGTATTCATGCAAAGAACCTAAAGCTTGCTAAAATATGGCGTTCGCTGCTAATGCTAGTAAGCTACCTTGTTAGCACTGAGTGAACTCGTATAATAGAAGATGACAGCAGTATACTTGTATCGTTATACACTGGAAAAATTTAAATGTATCAAACACACAAGAAACACAAGACTTTGCTGGATTTAGGTGATGGACAATGTTAAACAGCTTTATATTGATTAAGTAGGGGCTTGTCATAGATTTAAATTATAAACAGGGTTGATCTGCTGTTGTCTGACTATATCACTATAAAATAGTCTATAGGTGAGTATAATTATAATTTTCTATAGAAATTCGAACATTGTTATTACAAATAAGTTAGGGTTAAACTACTGTAGATGATAAACAGGCGAATAAACTGGCTTAAGTTTGCCCCATTTACTTATCCACAATTTCCAGTTTATTTTATTTGATACATCTGAACATTTTTAGATTTTCTTAATGAGGGAAAAAAAAAACTTAATACAAATTTTGGCATTACTCCCTTTTATTAATTCACAGCAATTCTCTCATATGTGTATTACATTGGATTTTAAATTTGGAGTGTGAAATGGATAGGAGTTATGTGTTTGCTATTTCATGATTGTATTCCTCATCCAAATGGCAGTAAACAACATATTTCCATACATTTCAGATTGTTTTTGCCTGGCAGTAATTACTCAGTCCTCTTTAGAAGGAAAATGTTTCACTCTGTTGTCAAAAGATGCTGCAGAGAATTTGTTGGAAACTGCTGGCTCCCTTAGACCAGGGGTGTTGAAATGGTTTTCACCAGGGGCCACATCATCATAATGGCTGCCATCAAAGGGCCAGATGTAACTTATAAATATAACTAAATGTAAGCTAATCTAAAATAAATGTAACTACTCAATGTTAAATGACTTTGAATTTATTACTTGAGATGTGGCATAACTGCTGTAAAACCAACAATTGTGAACTGCTAACATAAAATAAAAATGGCTGCACACGGCCTTGCATGTGGTGCACTAAATACATTGCTAAACATAAAAATAAGTCAGAACATAGAGCTCAAGACTAACAATTTGCAACTGAAATAAATAATTTTCCTGTTGATGCACAAGTCAACAAACTTGTCATCTCAAGCACAGAAAAAATAAATCAATTGAAGGAAAATGAGATTAAGTCTTATCATACGTCCCAACAAGAAAGAGTCTGTTTGCAACCAGTTATTGGTCATGTTTTTAGGTTCCCCAGCTTATTTTGTCTGTGGGATTGGTTTGACAGACAAGCTTTTTGTTTTATTTTTTCGCTTGTTGGTCAAAGTAAGGCAGGCCACATTTGGCCCGCTGGCCTCGACTTTGACACCTGTGCCTTGGACACTGCTCTACTGGTCAGCATTATTTTGGCATTTTTAGAATGAGATTTCAGCAGAATTGAATGAACATTTTGACTACAACTTGTTCTTGTGACTAAATGGAATGAAAACACATTAAGATTACTTTTTTATTTGGCAGAAAATGTTTTCATTAAACTAAAAAAAAAAATTCCTTCTAAACAGCGATATTAAAGATAAGTGTCTATTTTTTCCTTCTTTTGGTTGTAGGAACAATGGTCAGATTTGCATTACCCACCAGTGTGAATTGGGCACACATATTGGTTCCCATGGGCTTTGTCATTGGATGGTACCTTGACAAACAACAGGATAAGAAGCTGACAGCTTTCAGAAACAAGAGTGCTTTGTACAGTAGGTAAGAAAATAAATTATGTCTCCTTATTTGTAGGGTTCCATTTTTGACCATAACTTCTGATAATCTGTATATTTTAATTCAAGTTAATTGTAAGAATGCAGGCTTTATTTTGAATAAATTTATTTAGTCAGATGTATTTTGTTTTCTTCTCTGCAGAGAGTTGAAACCTGGTGAGGAGGTGACCTGGAGGTAGAAGCTTCCTCGCTTGTGAAGTTGTGAATGAATGATGAGTGGTTCTCAATTTGACATATTTAAGGAGACTCCTGTACTCCTGCTTTTGTGTTGTATCAACCAAAAAATAAAAATGTCTGTTCTCTAGAACTACTTTTTACTTACTGGTGTGTTTTTATGAGAAAGAAAGGCAGTTTAAACTGAACATGGGGTAAATAATGAATGAATGAATGAATAAATAAATAGATTCAAATTAAGAGTTTCAAGCTGGAGATCTTGTTCAGAACAAACATTTATTTTTATGTGGTCAGTGTGAATGAACAGTTGGTGGTGATTTAAGAGGTTCAGCAGTGTGGATGATCCCCTTCTCAAAAAGGAGTTCTGCCAAAGCAATCTGGGAGTGGAGGGCAGAAAACATTGATAATTAATTCCACAACAATAGATCACTGCCAGTAAAAATAGTTACCAAGTTTCGAACGTATAAACCTACCTTGTCTTGAACAGAATCACACGGCAAACTTTCCACGGTCACAAATTTGGGGTAGGAGTGAATCAGAAACTCTACGGCATCTGTGTGCTGAGAGAAATGTATAAAAAAAAGAAGTAAGGTCAATTACATAAGAAAAATGCAAAAGAAAGTTTCAAATAAGAAAAAAAGAAATTACCTCTGTTTGTATTTCAAAGCTCTGGAGCTCCTCTTTGTGGTAAACTCTGGAGTTATCTGTGGTGTAGCAAATGTGCACGGCATCTCCGTCACTGCATAGTCTGCCACAAACCGATCAGATTAAACCATCTAGCCAAACAAACACGGGAAAAGAAAATGTTCTAGTTTTTTTTCAGTTTTACCTTGCACACATTGAACGGAGAATTTTTATTTGGGTCTTGGTAGTAATCAGGACACCCACATCCTTCACTGTACCGTCTGCCCATCTGGTTGCTGCTCCTTGCACACTGGTTGCCAGCTCATCTAAGAGCAATGAGATCAATCATAACTTCAAAGTGTTTAGCTCTATCCATGGACACTTTCAGAATCTACATCACATACTTGGAGTCAGGACAGGAGGCAAACAATCATGGAGGACTTCTTTGGCCTTCTGGTCGACGGCAGCATCCACTGGGGCATAATTTGGCAGTTTTTTCATCAAACTTTCAATCCGGGACAAGAATTTTGCCCTCCGTGGATCCTCCTGCACAAAACCATTTCCCTCATTAGATTTTGAAGTTTGGATGGATAGTTAGTATTAACTTATTGTGAACATGTCCCTGATTTAGGGTTTATATTTATTTGAACCTTTTAAAATGGTGGAATGATTTTACAGCATGTGATTGCAATTATTTGAAGAGGAAAGAAAAAATATATTAAGGTGGATTTCAGATCAGGTGATATGCAGCCACATTACCAGTCATTTAGGAACAACTGGCAGAGTTTACAGACATGCTTTTATGTATAGATTTGTAATATAGTTGAGCTTCCAGAAGCTTAATTAGACTTAGATTTATTTTGTCATTTTTTATACACAAATGTATACAAAAAGAAATTTAGTTTAAAACAGCTCTAGACAATTTCATTTTTTAAAGTGCAGCCTTGAAAAACAGTAATAAATACATATAATATAAACACATGACTGTATACACATTCATTTTTTAATTTTTTTTAATTTTATGTTTAGATAAGAAGTGCATTAGACAACTTTAAAATAAATCTGCAGTTTCTCAAGTGGAATGTTTTTCAAAAATTTAAAAGCTTTCCAACATGGTGGTGGTTGCATGCCAAGCGTCTGCTCTTTTGCTTGAAGTTAAAGGAATAAAACGTTTTAAACTTCAGCAAAAATGGTTAGCTAGTTGAAATGTAGGTACAACTGGTTTACAACACTTATTGTTGATAGTGAACATTCAGAAGGTTAATAGTTGGGAAACAAGGTCAGTGAGCGGAGCAGTCCTATATGAAAAAAACAAAACAAAAAACTGAAATATGTTTACATAAAAATATCCATAATAAGAACCTTGTCTGAATTTTGCACTCCCATGTAGGTCAGGTAGTCCAAAGGTAAACCTCGTCTAAACGCCACATCTTCCTCCATCGCCACCCCTAATGCTGCAGGAATGACCTAAACATGAACACAGAACATTAATAGGAATAAAATACCTTAATCCACAATAAAAAATAAAGCATTAGGACAGTTTTTTTCCCCCAAATTTTTTTCTTCTTCTATATAGCTTAAAGTTTTTTCAGTTAAAGGGGTTTTACCCGCAAAACCATAACGTAGCCATGCATTTACCTTCTGCAGCAGGTCCCCCCAGCTGTTTTTCTGGTAAGAAGAGATTGTGATGTGTAGAGAGTGTGCATCAGGTAAGCAGTTGCCCTGATGGATGAATCCTCGAGGAAAGTAGAGGAGATCACCGGCTTCCAGCACCACGTCCAAGATGGGCTTCCCGATCTCTGCCTGGTCGAAGTTTGCTGAAAGGGAGAAAACAGAACAATCTGATATATTTTCATCAGCTTCAATGTCAAACATCCTGCAAAAATTATACAATAAGCTGAGGGGCAATTTTATTTCAAATAGTTTATTTTCTAATTAGTTTAGCATTTATTCAGTTAAAAGGTTTAACTTCAGATAATTAAACTACTTATTTAATAGTACAAAATGACCTTATCTTTTAATAAAAATAGCAATAGAAAAAAACAAAACTTATATAAAGACTTGCTGACACTCACGACTTGAAAGCACAGGCAGGACTTCCTCTTCTGACCTAAAGAAGTCCAAAATTAAAAAATAAAAAGCATTAATTATAACCATCACATTTTTGTTTCAATTGATACATCTATACCAGAAATTAAGTCAACAACCCAAAATATCGACGGCTGCTGCCTCATATACATTTCAAACATTTATTAAGATAGTAGTGCGAAATTATAAAGTAGAAAAAATAAATTTTTATTATATATTTTATAAAAAAAACAAAAAAAAACCAGACTTTTCATTAAGTCTGTGCTTTGACCTTTCCTTAATTTTACCTCGGATTGTACACTCGCCAGTGCTTCTTCCCTTCCAGCTGAACCACAAAAGCTTCAATGTCGTCATAATGTGGAGCAAAGCCTTGGGTTCCAGGCGGCGTCAGATATCTGGTTAAAGGAACATGCACTTAAACTGAGAAAGAAAAGAAAGAAGATGGATGTGACTGAACATTCTCCCATAAACTTACACATTAGCACCTGCCATGCTACCAAACTGCTCCTGGAGGATGGACAGCACATTCCACACAGTGGAGCAGAAAGCCTGAGGATTCAGCAGGCGAACAGAGCAGCCACTCTACGGGAAAAGAGGTGTACAAATGAGTAATTAACAGCAAAACTGCAGAAAGTAACCTATAAATTTGACCTAAATAAATTAAATAAGACAACTCGGTGTTATACTGCGTTTTGCACCATATTTATTTTGCACTGCACAGAACCTTTCCCTTTTGCACCATTAGTTATTAAAACCGGTTTTCCTTTTCTCCTATACTGTTTACATGATGACCACTGCTGCACTTTAAATGGTAATGTTCATTTCACAGTTGGAAGCTGTAAGCAACGTCATTTCGTTTTGTATACACGATGTATACAAAATGACAAGTTTGTCTCATTCTATAATTCAATTCAGTTTATTTACAAAGCGTCAATTCACAACACATGTCATCTCAAGGCACTTTACAGTTCACCAGATCATACAGTCAAAGTGATTCAAAGTTTTCTATCTGCATCGACTCTTTGCAGACATCCCAAGTCTCCTGGAAGTTCCAGTAGTCTCCCTGATATAGATAGTTATTCATGGATGGCAGCGAGTCGGATCAATTATCCTGGATTTTGGACTATGCCAGGTGGTGTTTTTTTAATGCAAGTGAGAGCGTGCAGATAATACAATAATATGTGCACCATGTGTGGATTAGAACTACTATGATTGCGCAGGCAGAACAAAGAGAGAGCCCTGAAATGAGCTTTTAGAACTTGGGATGTCTGTGCATGCATTTAGTGACAGTGGAGAGGAAAAACTCCCTTTTAGCAGGGAAAAAACCTCCAGCATAACCAGACTCGGAATCTACAGGTGCTGGTCATAAAATTAGAATATCATGAAAAAGTAGATTGATTTCAGTAATTCCATTTAAAAAGTGAAACTTGTATATTATATTCATACATTACATACAAACTCATATATTTCAGATGTTTATTTTGTTTAATTTTGATGATTACAAATGACAACAAATGAAAATCTCAAATTCATCATATCAGAAAATTAGAATATTGTGAAAAGGTTCAAAATTGATGGCCCCTGGTGCCACACTCTAATCAGCTAATTAACTCAAACCACCTGCAAAAGCCTTTAAATGGTCTTTCAGTCTAGTTCTATAGGCTACACAATCATGGGGAAGACTGCTGACTTGACAGTTGTCCAAAAGACGACCATCGACACCTTGCACAAGGAGGGCAAGACACAAAAGGTCATCGCTAAAGAGGCTGGCTGTTCACAGAGCTCAGTGTCCAAGCACATTAATAGAGGGGCGAAGGGAAGGAAAAGATGTGGTCGAAAAAAGTGTACAAGCAAGAGAGATAACCGCACCCTGGAGAGGATTGTGAAACAAAACCCCTTCAAAAATGTGGGGGAGATTCACAAAGAGTGGACTGCAGCTGGAGTGAGTGCTTCAAGAACCACCACACACAGACGTATGAAAGACATGGGTTTCTGCTGTCGCATTCCTTGTGTCAAGCCACTCTTGAACCACAGACAGCGTCAGAAGCGTCTTGCCTGGGCTAAAGAGAAACAGGACTGGACTGCTGGTGAGTGGTCCAAAGTCATGTTCTCTGATGAAAGTAAATTTTGCATTTCCTTTGGAAATCAAGGTCCCAGAGTCTGGAGGAAAAGAAGAGAGGCACTTCATCCACGTTGCTTGAAGTCCAGTGTAAAGTTTCCACAGTCAGTGATGGTTTGGGGTGCCATGTCATCTGCTGGTGTTGGTCCATTGTGTTTTCTGAGGTCCAGGGTCAACGCAGCCACATACCAGGAAGTTTTAGAGCACTTCATGCTTCCTGCAGCTGACCAACTTTTTGGAGATGCAGATTTCATTTTCCAACAGGACTTGGCACCTGCACACAGTGCCAAAGCTACCAGTACCTGGTTGAAGGACCATGGTATCCCTGTTCTTAATTGGCCAGCAAACTCTCCTGACCTTAACCCCATAGAAAATCTATGGGGTATTGTGAAGAAGAAGATGCAATACACCAGACCCAACAATTCAGAAGAGCTAAAAGCCACTATTAGAGCAACCTGGGCTATCATAACACCTGAGCAGTGCCACAGACTGATCGACTCCATGCCACGCCGCATTGCTGCAGTAATACAGGCCAAAGGAGGCCCAACTAAATACTGAGTGCTGTACATGCTCATACTTTTCATGTTCATACTTTTCAGTTGGCCAACATTTCTATAAATCCTTTGTTTTTATTGGTCTTCAGTAATATTCTAATTTTCTGATATGATGAATTTGAGATTTTCATTTGTTGTCATTTGTAATCATCAAAATTAAACAAAATAAACATCTGAAATATATGAGTTTGTATGTAATGTATGAATATAATATACAAGTTTCACTTTTTAAATGGAATTACTGAAATCAATCTACTTTTTCATGATATTCTAATTTTATGACCAGCACCTGTATACATTCCTTAGAGAATGCAGCTACAAAATCCCAGTAGATTTGCAATAAAATGAATTGCACTTTAACTAAACAAGTATAAAAACCAGTGTTCCTTTCTTACCTCATAAAAGTCCCACACTGTGAATGGCAGAGCTCTCCCTGGTGGGTTGTGTGTTTCCCTCTTGCCGTTAACATAGCTGGTGATATCCAGGTTCACGCCATACTGAACATTCTCCTTCAAAAAATTATAAGAAAAAAAAAAAAAAAAGATTCAGTTTGCAGAACAAAAAAATCACAAATTGAGATGCAATAAATCTACAGATTATGTTTTTGATATTTTATTGTCATATTTGAGTGGCTATTCAAGATATTAAACTAAAGGCATTCACTTTGTTTTAGTACAGCAATTTAAGCTTAGGTGCTGCAGGTCGTTTAAGGGACGTATTAGTTATGAATACACTGAGGGATTACAAGATGTATTATCCATATACATACAAATGTCAAGCTTTTCTAGGAAAAATGTCCAACTAAAAATCATCTAACAAATGTGTTCATCTTTTAAATCAACTAATAAATAATTGGATGGCAAAATGTGCTAAATAGCAGATTTTCTACAGAATTGAAACAAGGTGAAGCTTAAACGGTTCTGATTGGTTTCTGGATGGAATGCATTTTTAGAGAAGGACGTTTTTCATCTTAAATAATAACTTCTTTCAATCTATCCATCTAACTCTGACCTAATTAAAACCAACTACTGGTTTATATCATATTAGCATACTGCTGTAAATAGTTACAACAAAGGTTGACTATAAAAGTATTGAGGAGCAAGAGGATAAAAATGTATGCAGGAATAAATACATGTAAAACACAAGGAATTAAATAATAAAGCTGAAAATTATATGTAATAAAGTAATTTTTATAAAGATTAATAAATAAGCCAATCAAAATATATGCATACATTTATTCTACACATCATAATTTAATTACTGCTAGCATTTATTTAATTGATGTGTTTTTTGCCCATTTTACTCTATAACTATGTTTTTTGAGCATCCATCCACCTATCTATAATGTGGCTTATTAACTGCAGTGTTTGGGTCATCCTTAAGACAGATGAGATTTTTAAGAGTCTGTTTACTTCAGTTAACAACTTCTTGATTATTAGTTGGTGATCAATTCAGTAATCAATTAGAATAATCAAAGTTTAGGACAGAAAGTTCTCAAAAGCCCGATGGAGGAAAAACACAAACAGACTTTTTGATACTGGCATATGAAATGTATAAAAAAAAAAAAAGTTTTTCTTCTTCGATTCCTATCCAAATCTCGAAGATGGTTAGATTTTCGGTGACTTAAACTTAAGTATTTTTCCAACTGTGTGACAAGCCCTAGGGATCATTGCCACATATGTGTGAAATCACATATCAGTGAATATCTTCAGTGTTTTTTTAAAGTGCAAATAAGTAAATTCTTAGAATGTTTTCTTGTTAAAACCTGAAAAAAGCAAAACATTCAAGTTTTAGGAAATGACTTAACTTAAAACAGATCAGATATTTTAACATTTAACCAACTGATCACCAATCTTTGGTGACCAATAGAAACTGGACGACAACATTACCTCTCTCAATATACGGTCAAACTCAGCTGTAGAAAACAGTCCCTTATAGTAATCTGGATTCTTGCGTGGGACAAAGACAGGCTTCTTCTCCCATGTTTCACTTCACAAAGAGAAAAACAAAGGTAAGCAAAACAAACAAATCATTTCTGAGATTTGGAGTCCAAGCAAAGAAAAAAATACAGTTTTATAAGTTATTCATTCTGTATTCATAAAATATATATTTTCCACAGTAAGCATTTTATAAAAGGGCATTTCACAAGTTTGCAAATAACCAACATTACAAGCCCTCAAGGCTCCACTGATTGTGTGTGTGTGGGGGGGGAAACAAATGCTGGTCCATCTGATATGATCCCAATAAGAGCAACTGTAGGACAAACAGCTGAAAATATAAATGCTGACTATGACAAAAAGCTAACAGAACGCACTGTGCTTTCCATAAATGCAAGCACTGGGCAGGAACATGAGGACAAGCGTGCAGAGGCCGGTCACTGCATATCACAGCACTTTATGACACACACACTCCTGCTGCAGGTAAATCTAAACTCTTGACCAAATCCTCTCACAATGTTTATGCCATAGAATAAAAAATAAAATGCTTAGGAGTGGAACATTTATCATAATAAAGTGCATGCTTTATTATGATCAATTAAATCTTTTTCAGTTTATATCCGGTAAAACATCATCTGGATGAACAGAAGAAAGATCCTCTAACGTGCTTTGAAAAGTATAAACACTCTACATATTGATTTTTCTGTAGGTTTTATTCTGGTCCCATTAAAGTGAACCCCTTAAAAAATTCAATGAGCTTAACTGCCCTAAGTAATCCACTGGTGAGTACGTAGGGTGTGTAATAGAGATCATCTGATCGAGTGTTTTTTAAAGCCAATACCAATGATTTTAAAGTTAGTCTAACTAATTGCATATAGACATATATATAGATATGCTACTGATATTTTTGGGCCGATTCGTGGAGCAAATTAGCTTTTTTTTTCTCCTTTTACATGATAGTTACAACACATTAACAAAAAATGTTCCTTAAGTCTCAGTTTAAACAAAAACAAAACATCTATGAGCAAATAATACAACTGTAACAACTGATAGAAAGTTTTTCAAAAATATATAAAAAAATATTTTTTTAAATGGAAAAATAATAAATACAGCAAAGTAGGATTAAAAACTGAAGAGAAATGTTTTAAATTACTTTTCAGGTTCAGGATTTCTGGTTTAATTTTCAGATTTTTTTGGTTTTTTGACACGGTGCATGGAATGATGATTGGCAACTTAGGCACAGCTCTGTATTTACTGATAATAATAACTGAACTTAATTGAGCTCACATTGGAAGAAATTTACCTCTGCATTTAACCCATCCCCTTGGGGAGCAGTGGGCTCCAATCGTGGGGCATGCGAAGAGTAATGTGGGGTTAGGAGCCTTGCTCAGAAACTCACGGTGGCAGTCTGTGGGAGTGAGGCTCAAACCCAGAACCTCAGGATTCTAAACCACTAGGCTGCCACTCCCACCAATACTTTTTTTTTGCATTACTTAATAATGCAAATACATGGAAGAAATGACTTCGAAGTTTTTCTGCATGGAGTTTGCATGTTCTCCCTGAACATGCGTGGGTTTTCTCCAGGTGCTCCGGCTTCATCCCACAGTCCAAAAACATGACTGTTAGGTTTATTGGCTTCTCTAAATTCCCCTTAGGTGTGTGTGTGAATGGTTGTTTGTCCTGTTTGTGTCTGTGTCGCCCAGCGATGGACTGGTGACCTGTCCAGGTTGTACCCCTCCTCTCGCCCGTAGACAGCTGTAGATAGGCACCAGCACCCCTCGTGACCCCACTTGTGATTAAGCATGAAAGCAGAAAATGGATTAATTTGGACCGGATTAAATCTAAGCTTAACTGAAAAGCATGTAAAAACCCAATAAGTGCCGAAAACAGATCACCTGAATCTGATGATCTGAAAGGTGGTGGCAACATTATGCTGTGGGGTTGCCTTTTTTTCTAGGCTTACATGCCGACTATTTGAAAAAAGATGTGCCAGTTACAAAAATCACATCTACACACCATTTTTTTCTTAGACTAATGTAGGTCTAAGAAATAATAAAAAAAAGTCACAATAAAATGCAGCGAATAAGTGGTAACAACTTGAGAGACAGTGGATATGAGTATCTTTGGGGATTTATTTTTCTTTTTTAACCCTTTCCCACAGTAGGAGGAGACAACCATTAAGTTTACCTGAAGAAGGCCTTGGCAGGAACAGGCCTGATCAGCCATTGGAATAACAAGCTGTCTCTCTCTCTGCTGTTGTTGACTCTGGTCAGCTCAGCCAGCAAAGCATCCAGAGACTCTCCTGTTACTTTATCCCCATCCTCCACCTCCTGCTTTCACAAAAACACACTCAGTCGTACAAAAACTCAACGATAATATCTTAAATTAAAATTAGCAGATTAAACCCGAACAGATCTTACAGGTTTATTTGGTCCAGCTGGCTTTCCCTCCTCTTTATTTGCTGCCTTCAAAAGCTTATTTCGTATTTTCTTCTTATTTGTCTTTGACTTTTTGACATTAGTAACTGCAGACCCATTTACTTTTTTCTTTTTCTTCTTTGCTTCCCACTTATTTAAAGAGAAAAGGTTAAGGAAAACATTCAAAAAGTAACAGTGCATATGATATGAAGACACATGGACATGTAGATGAAACATACGTGTATTTTATAGTCAGGTATTAACTCGGCCTGTAAACATACCTTCACCTGCTGAAAGGGTTTCTTAGCCGGAGGGGGAAGATCTGGCTGCAGAGCTTTATACAGCTCAAATGCAGACATGTGTTTCTTCTCCATGTTGTCCACACTGCGACTGTTTCTACTACCGCTGGATAGGTTTGTTCGATCCTTGATCTACTCACTACTGCCGCCAACAGGACGGAGGCTCGAAGAACTCCATCCCAAAAGTATTAATGCGATCTTGTAAATACTGTGCGGAAGGCGATTAGGGCTACTAAAAATAAAAAAATAAAAAAGTTAACTGATTTTTTAATTTTATTTCTGTTTAATATGGGAAAAAAGTCAGAATTCGAACTTTTTTTTCTCAGAATTCGGACTTTAATCTCAGAATGCTGAGTTTTTACCCATAATAAACTGAAATAAAATTTAAAAATCAGTTAACTTTTTTCATTTTTTCAGTGGCCCTAATCCTCTTCCATAATAGTGCTATATTTGACATAATTCATTTTTTTTATTAAATGACTGTATTTTTAATAAACGTATTTTCTATAATTTTTTTCTTATTTCTGTATTACTCTTATTATATTAATATATAGTTCCTTATCATTATCAATATAAAAAAATGATGTAAATCCCACAATGGGGAAATTCACTCTCTGCATATTAACCCATTCCCTTGAGAAGCAGTGAGCTGCCATTGTGCAGCAGCAATGGAGCAGGGTCTTGCTCAGGGATCCAGAGTGCAGGCTGTAGGGATCAAACCGGGTACTTGCAACCCTCTCAGAGCACAAGCGCACTGCTCTAACCACAAGAAACTATGGTTATTTTGAATCATGTAGAAATTAGCTTCGTCTCACATAAAAAGTGTGATAGAAATTCCACTCTCCTCTACTTATCAAAGGGTAACACAGGAAACCCAGACATCCCTCTCCCTGTTGAGCTCCTTCGTGTAGACCCAAATGCATTCTAAGGCATGACTGCATAGTCCCTCCAGTGAGTTCCGGACCTGCCATAACCTCCATGAAAGCCTCAAGGCTAAGAGGTGGCTCTATCTGGAGTCCCAACCAAGGAGGTTGGGACTCCAGATAGAGACTCCTTTTATTGAGAATAGAGAAGTGGTTACATTGCTGCTGACAAAGCTCCAGTCTGTTCATCTCCTGTTCCATCTCACCACTCACATGAACAGGACACCAAAATAATTAAAGCTCTGGGCTTGAGAAAGAGACTGACCCCAAACCCAGAGGGAGCAGTCTACCTTTTTCCGGTAGAGAATGAGGCCTCACACTTACAGGAACTGACCCTCATCTGGCTGCTTCACATGTAGCTGAATGCAAAATGTCATGGCCCTGAAGGGGCTAATAGAGCACATCATCAGTGAAAAACAAACAAAACATGAGATTCTAAGGTTCCGAAACCAGTCAACCCCCTCTCTATGACTACACCTGTCTGTGAACAAACAAACTGGATCAGTGTGGAGAAGCAGCCTGGACACAGCTCTCACTTTCGGTATATAAGGATTGAATAGCCCTTAAAAGCCACCCAGTCACCCCATACTCCCTCTGCACCCCCACACAATACCTTGTTGGAAGGGGTGAAAAGCTTTCCCCTCGTCCACAAAACATCTATATTACAATAAAATGCAAACCTGTATTTGATATTATCACAGTTATTTAATTAATTTCGTTTATGGTAAACAAAAAAAATCCTATTTTATTCTGTATTGTCTTAATTTTTTCAGAGATTCATTCTTTACAATATATTAGCAGAACATAAACTGGGTCAAACATATAAATGGTCTCACAAAGGAACATTGATACATTTCAGTTTATTCTCTCTTTATGCCAGGAGGAAAAAAAACTGAAAATAAATCCAAAGTAATTGAAAATTTTTAGTTCATAATTTTTACCGTCATCCATTCAATATATCAAAGGGTAAATAGAAGAACAAGGAAAAACATGTCAGATGTTTTTAAGGATTTTCTTAGCAATTACCTCTAAGCTATGCCAACATTCAAACCTTGCAGTCCACCCTTAACTGAGTTACCTTTTAGCAAGAAGAGCCTTGATCTGAATTCTGGCGAGGGCATCATCATGTTAGTTTACATTTGCATGTTTGGGTTTTACAATGCACATGAATAAAACAATGCATTTTAAATCAACTCAACAAGTTTCCCTATATGTGCATCATTATTTTACAAGACTAGCTTTGGGATTGATCAGGGACTTGTCCTTTTAGTACAACACTCTTCTCCAATGGCAATTTAAGAAGGACACCAGGGTGGAGACTTTGAAATATTCAAAAAAGAAGGAAATTTGCAATACAAATCACAAACTGAAATAAAGAATGAAACAAACAATAAAACTGAATCCCTGCTATACTGAACTTCTGATGGAGACGATCTTGCCTTAAGATCATCTCCCTAATGCATTTCTGTACAACTACAGTCCTAAGGAACAGATTTTCTCTATGCTTTTTCACACCTGCACTTCATGTATGGCTGATTAACAGACTTTTGTTGAACTGTAATCATCTAATTCAGGTGTTTTAAAGCAGGAAAAAATATAAAACATGCAGGAAACTGACCATTGAGGGTTGACTTTGGACACCCGTCTTACAGTGTATGATTCACTGTGAATGACAGTCCATACGACTCACCTGCTGGCAAACCTGAGCAAGCTCTGCATTGGCAAAAACCCCGATCTGGCACAATAAAAAAAGCAGCAATTCTTCAGAATATCAGATCATTTTTATTTGATGTAATCAAGGCATCAAGGTTTACTCTGGAGGAAACCATTCCCATCTGAAGCAGACAACAATTTATAGCAATATGGCAACAAATTACATTTATGCAATTCACAATAGGTGTCAGCCTTATATTTATATCGGACCTTTTTAATGATGTCCAAGATTTTAAAGGAGATTAACGCAGCTAATATATTTAATTATATAATTTTTCGTTACTTTGAGAACACTACTCTGCTATTATAACATTATACCCACTTATCTAGCAGTTATAGCAACTTTTTACAATCTCTCACTCTCTCTCTCGCTTTATATATATAAATACACACACACATATATATATATATATATATATATATATGATCCAAAAATACTCACAGCAGAACAAAAATATATAAGAAATTCCCATTACATATTTCCACCCCCTGAGATATAAGTCAATGATCCCCCGGATATGCTATTTAGAACCGATAAGAATAAAGTTTAAATTGATGGACAGTGTCCATCTTGCTGGATCCGTTCATAATCTTTAAGCAAACATGGTGGTGGCAGCGTAGTGATATGGGACTACTTTACCTTCAACAACTCACTGTAAATTGATTCCATGTATTCTGCTTACTCTGTCATGGAAATTCATTGGCATTATACAGGAGGAAGCCTGTTGTGATTGATAATCCAAAGCATAAAAGCAACTGCACTGATTGGATTAGCCAATATAAAGTCTGGATTTATATTTAGTTTATAGTTCATGACATGCCCCGAAACTCTGGAAAGAAGAGTAGACCAAACTTACTCCACAGGGACTGAAAAGAATCATTGCCAGTTACCCCAACAACTTGATGACATTTATTTCCACTTAGGACTAGGTTTATTAAAAAAATAAATAAAAAATAATAATAAATCAATTCAGACCTTTTGATTCATATTTCACTCATCTAGTCTGACTGAATTCAAAAAGTGTCACAAAAACAAACAATCAAGTTATAATACAATCTTAAATGATTACAATCTTAAAGATTGCTATTTTTTTTTTTTTTTTTTGAGTTTTGGCTACAAGCCTTCAGAATGCCCACCAGGGGGAGCCGTTTCCCCGCCTTTCCACCACACCATTTAATCGCAAGGCTCAACCTCGTTTTCCCATAATGCCTTGCCGCGTGCAGTCGCTGATGTTTGTGCTGCCGTCGCTCCAACAATGCAGCTTTTAATGAAGCTGTGAGATGAAAACGCTGCAACACCAGTAGGCTGGCTGGGGACCGTAGCCTCACAGATTTGGCGCTACTTTACTTTTCCGCAACTGGGGGGAGAAATTGTCCGTTTCCACCGCTCACTTGGTACCGGGGGGGTAAGTAGCCTTTAAAGCTACCGTTGGTGTTGATTGGAAGGGCAGAGTAAAAACATTTTGTTGTGACCACTGCTGGCTAACACAGGCTAGCTCTGCGACCAAATGAATATTAAGACCTCCTTTCATCTTTAGCAGGGCAACATAACATCTTTTCGTCGTCATTCTGTCGGAGGTGCTGGTTATGTTATTGGTTTGAGTCTAGGTGAAGGGGTGGGGGGGTCTGTAGCAGCTGCAGGAATGTTTGGCTCTGATTTCAGCTGAAGAACACGTCAACCAGCCGGTGAAGCTGCTGCTACTTCACAGTGATGCGGTCTGCACCCCATGCTGCAGCCTTTCTGCAATCATAACTTCACCCCCTCCCCTTAGTCCCACCCTTTAACACTAAGTGCTTCAGTATGCCAGTTATGACATGCATCATGGTGAAATACTACAGAGGAAGTCTGTTTTAAAGGACAGTTGGAAAAGCTGGCAGGGTTATTTGACAGCTGTCAATCCTGCAGCATTAATTTCCCTTTGCTTAATAGATAATCAAAATCATTTTTGCTTTAATTGGCAAACAGTTCAGAGCTGTTTGCAGAGGCGTACACAGAATTTTTTTAAAAAGGGTTGCCAGGCAAAAACCAATGGACACTGAGGGGTGACCAAAAGTGGACCTCAGGGTCAATCTACACTGTTCCAAAAGGAAAATGAACAATCACAACATCCATATTTTCCAAATAAAGACAAACTATATTCTCCTACAGCCTTTGCTAACTAATATACATATATATATTTAAACATCCATGCTGTGTTGTGGACATAATTGTGGGGCGAACATCTTATTTATTGTCGTTACTTACCTACTTTTATTAATAATCATTCTGCATAAAATTCATATTTGCATGTAATAAATCATACAATAAATGGATTGCTTGTTATTAAAGTAGTTATTTATCTCTGATTTCAGTGAAGATTCCTAGATGACTTGCAGAGATAATTTTCTCTTTAACTGCAGTTTTTTTGTTGTCAGCTAATTGTTTACATATAGAAAATGTAAATGTTAAATAAGTTGGAACATTCCACTTGAGAGAATTACTGCTGCCACCGTCTGTAAAGGAGGGAAGAAATGGTAGGGATGGCCAATGATTGGATAAGGCCCCCCTGGCCCCCCTTCTAGCTCCGCCCCTGGCTGGTTGTTTAACATTTTACATGATTTTTTTTCCTTCTGTTTCCCAGTTATGAACTGCCTTGTGTCTGTATCCTAAAATCAAATAGTAATAGACAGAGATTTTCACTCCTGTAAAATAATCCAAGAGCTATGAAAACTTTATGCATGGCTTTATAAAAGTATATTCATCCTTTTTTTATGCTGGCTAAGTTGTCCACATATGTTACAGATCAAACACCTCTTTTTTTTTTTTTTTCTTCCCCCCCCCCGATCAATCCAACTATAGACAAATGTCTGGATGTCACCTAACGCTCTCATGATTTTGTTTTGCATAATGGTTATAAAAAAATGCAGCTCCAACCGTCTTTAGACATTCGATCCTGCACAGAGTTAGGTAAGGGGAAATCTCACAATACCAACAGGTGTTATTTTACAACAAAGCTCCAGTAAACAGCAAATCTGCTACAGTTCTGTTGCTGCAAGGCAAGTTGATCTGTGGCGGGAGGATCGTTTCCTTTAAAGCTGTTGAATAAATCCTCACTACTTCTTTTCGTTTCAAAAGTTTCTTAGCATTCTCTTTCTAAGCCACCATTGAGCAACAACTTAATATATGTGGAGGTAAGAAGGAGAATGGTTAACCACTGGTTACTTTTCCGGACACTCAATAGTCTGGTTTATACATTTTATGGAACCAAAAAGTGCAGTGGAATGATTCAGAATAATAAAAAGATAGACGATGCTACTAGTTGGTTGTTTGCATCCCATGTTTTGCAAAGAAATTATATACTATCAGCTGTCTTGTTTACTGGGGGGGTACATGTGGCATTTGGTTGCATTATTATAGACAACTTTGTACATGCAGGACTGTATTTGGTGCCTTGGGTGGTGATAATGTTTGATCATGTTATTTTAATTTCTTTTTTTAATTAGCAGAGTCCTTCTTTTAGTATTTTTTGCAACAGCGCCACAGTAGTGCATTATTTCAGCAGCAGCTCATCCAAAAACTACTCGCAGTGCTGCACTAATTAGACATTTAGCTTGAAGAAGTGTTTGTTTTTCTTAAATCTGTTTTTAATATTAAGATGTAAATTAGTTCATGGGGTGTGCATACTTCCCCATGCACTGTATATCAAGCTGCTTTCTTTTTTGGGGGGGTCAATCTAATTTTTAAGGGTTTATAAGAGTGTAATAGACCAGTGTGAATTTATATGTGCCATACAGAGCAGTGTGTGGACAGAAATATTGATCCTTTCCTCCACGGATCACCTCCCATGCCTGGTCTGAATGATTTCTTTTTCCTTGAGGTAATGTGTAGCAGCAATCATCGTCTGTCACCCGACACAAAGCAACCATTTCTGATTTCATAATGAGAAATTTTACTTGATTTATAATACTTCAATAATAAGAGATTCCATTCATATCCGTTATATAAGCTTAGAAAATTCGAATATAAGCTGACAGAGTGATATGCTAAGATAAACATGTACTGCTTTGGGTGCTTTTTTCTGCTTTCTTAATTTATTTATTCTGTTTCTCATTATTTTTAAAGTAAGGAAAGGAAATCATTTTCCATCCATCTTATACATGATTTTTTTTTTAAATCTCTGTAGGTGTTTCCAGTCCCAGATTTCTGCTGGCACTTTTTGCTCGCTGAAACCCTCCATTAATAAATACTAGGTACACCTGCGCTTCCTGCTGTCATGAGCCCAAATTTGATCATTCTGGTTGGAGAAAATAAGATGTTTTCTGATTAAATATACATTTTAGTTGCATTTAAACTAGCTAAGATCTGAGTGTTCCTGCAGTGTTTTTATTTAGGTTACTAGTTGCATCTTTTTTAATAGATGGCTGCTTGACCTGGTAGGGTTTATTTAAATTAGGGGCGTCCCAATCCAATATCAGTATCAGTTTAAAAAGTAATACCAGAGTATATAGCCGTTCATCTTTAATCTCTTAATATTATCAGGCTCATAGAAACACTGCTTCTGTTACTTTAACTGGTTAATATTTCAAGGGTCAGTTTTTATACCTTATAACTATCGTTCTGTTTTCGTAATGTCACTTGTTCAAGCCTTTTGTAACACACTACAGTACAAAATGGGTCATAAAAGCTTAACAGATTTAGTGATAATATCGTACCTGGTCAGTATCAGTCACATATCAGAAATGAAAAAGGTATATCGGGACACCGCTAATTTGAATATGCTTTCCTAACCTGATTCATTTGTTAGGTTTGACTCACTGTTTGACTCACTCACGCGTATTTCTGAGCGCGTCAAGGTTAAGCCACTGTAGGTGCAGCCATCCTTGGTGGAAAGAACATGAGATGTTCAGGAGAATACAGGACCTGCTATCTTGTTTGACTGTTAGGGATTGGGAGAATACCAAGCAAGTTTAGTTTTGCTTTCAGAGTCACTGATGCAGAGCGATAGGTGGATGAAATTATGAGGTGGGTTGTTTAGACTTGTTAATGTCTGAAGGATGCTTTCATGAAAAGGAAACTGGACCTATTCAGTGTTGTTTGTTACACCCGTTTGGATGATATTCACACATCATTTAAAAATGGACTAATGTTTTGGTCAACCAGTGATTGGAAAAAAAACAATATTCCAAAGGCCTGTCAAGTTGCAAACATGGAGCATTAGATTGTTTTTTTTTTGTGTGTGTTTGTTTTCGTCGCAGGAGGTGTTTGATCAGCTCATGCTGCGATAATCTGACATAATGTGCTCTTAGACCAGCGTCTCTGAGCTGAAGCTGCGCTGACGTGCATTGTTAAGCATTTTCATCAGTCTGTATCCTTCATTTAAATTACCTTTTGTTGCAGCTTTTCTTATATAAACACACAACCTATTGCAGTTTTCTTTTCCAGAAAAATCCGTTCCTTTGAAGAGCGGAAAAGTAATGCCCTCAAGCATAACATTTTTAACTCGTAGATCTATCTTTTTATTCTTCGGGCAATGTATCGTTTTATTTTTGTGGTGTTTCTACGCATTCTGCTTTTCATAAACAAACACAATTAATCTAGAGCTGTTTCCTTTCTTCCTTTATACTTCACCTCTAAGAGGCATCATATTTATTCAGACCTAAAGGCAAGAGGCTTTTCTAAAAGAATATTTCAAAAAGTCAGCTTTTGTCGAGCTAGGTTGAAATGAAATGCTAATGCTTCTGTTACTCTTCAGAAGCATTAGCATTTCCAGAAAGTCCTTTGCTTTAGGGGCTTTTAAAGTTCTTGAAGCTTTAATTCAACCTAGATTCAGTGTTTTCATCAACTAAAACCCCAGACTGAGAAGGTGGGGAAACATGAACGCTGAGATATTAATTCCTCACAGTTTTTATATTGATCATCGAATGGAAACGCTCCAGCTGACCTTGGTTTCTATCCGGAAAAAAGTAACATTCTGTTCTTGATGTTTATTGAATAATAGGAGGAAGAGAGAGAAAGAAATCAATGGTGTGGATTTAATTTGTCAAGTTCAGGTGCAGCAGTTTGTTCCTGCTTGAGAACAGGAGAACTCCTGGGGAATAAAAAGTGATGATGGAATCAGTTTTACTTCTGGCCTCATAAGCAGATATTTGCCTCACCTGCTTATCAAGCAGTGGGATTTCTAAGATGTTCTCCCTCTGGTGAATCCCTCTACATCTTAGCTTTAAATGTAGAACAATATGAAATTATTTTAATTAAACTTCTTATTAGAAGCAACTTTAAAACAAAATACGCCATGAACAAGTTGCAGTAAGAGGGCTTTAACGTGTACATACTTGATGTGTAAACTCAGGTGAAGTTGCTTTTAGGGTGATACTTTGCAATAATTTGCCCACATCTGTGGCTAATCACTCTGGCTTCCCTCCACAATCCGTCAGTGTCTGGAGGACGAGGCTCGCGGTGTTCTGGCAGCTGTTGTCAGGCTGAGTCAATCTGTTGTGGTCTGTGCCAAACGACGTAGAAGAGGAGAGAAGTGTAGAAGCTCTGAGGAGGCCCCAGAAAGTATGGCTGCCATGGCAAGATAACAAGAGGGTTTCTAAGTTTGTGGGGATGGATTTTACTGCATGCATGTTAAGCCTGAGCTGTTGCCCGGAACTATTTTCTCTATATGGAAAACAAGAGTGTATTTTGACTTTGTATCATATGTTTAAGTCTTTTTAATGAAGGTTTGAGGATAAGAAACATAGTTTTTTTTTCTTTTTTTTCCACTGCATGCAATCTTATAATGTAGATTTGCAAAATGAAAGGTTAGCTCCAGATATCCTTTTATTAGCAAACAAATCTCTCATGCCTTATAATAGCCTCAATATTATTCAGAGTGTTGGCGGTCACTCTGCAGGGTTAAATGTTAAGCAATCTGTTGTGGGCGATGGTGAATAGATTAAGGTGAGTTTTGTTTTCTTTTTGTAGTTTTCATGTAGATGTTGGCTATTCCTCTACTTTTCTCATGGCTATCTATCTGGTGCTATTTATGGATGTAGCCCAATAATATATGCTGCAAGCTTGGCCTAGTGTGGTGTTGAGACTGGCAGAGAAAGCTGGCAGGGACCTCCCAATTAGGCTCGGATGTCAAGGCAAATATTTGGAAGTCCTGCTTTTACATTTGCAGACTTGAGAGAGCATGACTGTTTACTAGTTTGTGAGGGGCAGAAAGATGGCTGAGGAACATCCATTTACTTCCTCTGATTTCTGTTAACGTAATTAAATCAAGAGTTTTAGGCGACGTTCACACAGCAGCCTGAAGTGACCCAAATCAGTTTGTTTTTTTTGCACATATGTGGCCTGTATCAGATCTTTTCATGACACCCTGAACAACACAGATCCCATTTTCTTTCCAATGCGACCCAGGCCACTTGGCTATGTGGTCCTGAATCCGATACAAATCTGATCTTTTAAAATGTGGCCTGGGATGCATTCGTCCGACCTGTATGCCATTAATACTTGACCAATGTCACTATTCTGCAACGTATGCAGAAGCAGTGAGAAAAAAACCATGGCGGAGGATAATGTGAAGAGCAGTCTTTGTTTTAAACAATGTTGAAAAGATTGTGTTGTTAATGTACTGGCTGAGGTTGGGAAAGGTCGCTACAAGCACTCCAGCACTACCATCCTTGTTTACTACCTTAAACACAGAGCAGACTTGCTTTTGAAAACATGGCGTCCTCTACTGCGCGAGTTGTGTGAATGCAGTTCACACAAGAGATCACATACAAGTTGCATATATTTATAAATGTGAACAACCGTGCAAAAGAATCACATTTTTCACACAAAAAAAAAATTGGAATTGAGCAGGGATAGTAAAGGAATAGTTCGGGATTTTTGACATGAATCTGTATGGCATCCCCATCACCAGTGTCATGCAATCACACTGACTTACCCCTGGCAGCGTCCTGTGAGCAGAGTTCTCGTCCAGCTTTGGTCAAGCCGAAAGTAGTCCGGCAGGTTTGCTAGAACCAGCGAAATAAAACGTTTCTCTTCCCAAAACATTGTGTTCAAAAGAGTGATATTTTTGCATCCCAAAAACATTGTAGTGGAAAAAGTCACACGTCGTTATCACTTGGTCCTATTTTCTCTCTGTTCGTATCAGTGCGCGCCGTCATTCTGACAGCGAGCTCAACTTTTCCTGTTGTTTGTGATGCAGACAGCAGCTGCTGCAACTCCGACATCCTCATCAATGGAAAGGTTCTGTATCTCGGGCATTACTAAATCCCACTCGTGGCAACAGTAGCATTCCACCTCTGTCTGCATTAATTCGCACTTGAAACAAGTGCACCATGATTTGTCGGCCACCCTGGATATCGCAGCTCCAGCTGAGGCTCCTGCAGCTCCGGCTTCAGCTTCCATCACTTCTGTCCACCCTCTCTCTTTCTGCCCGATCTAACTCCATTTGTCGAAGTTCGTCAGTGTACTCGGGTTCATAAAGATATCTTTTTTGCTCTAAGTGGAAGTCGATGTTTTCCTCGTCGCTCTCGTAGTCAGACATCTTCCCCAGTAGTAAACAATCGCGAATCAAACAGGTAGGCCTTAGCTTTCAGGTCATGGTGTCGCGCGCACTGATACGAACAGAGAGAAAATAGGACCAAGTGATAACGACGTGTGACTTTTTCCACTACAATGTTTTTGGGATGCAGAAATATCACTCTTTTGAACACATAATGTTTTGGGAAGAGAAATGTTTTATTTCGCTGGGTCTAGCAAACCTGCCGGACTACTTTCGGCTTGACCAAAACTGGACGAGAACTCTGCTCACAGGATGCTGCCAGGGGTAAGTCAGTGTGATTGCATGACACTGGTGATGGGGATGCCATACAGATTCATGTCAAAAATCCCGAACTATCCCTTTAAGGCGTGCAGTGAGAACGTAGCCTTACATTTAAAACTGGAAGTTACATAATGTTGCAGCAGGTGTTAAATTTCTTGCATTTTCCATACATAAAAAGCCTCTTATTGCTCAATATGTCAACAAGGTGTTTTAGAAATCTGAAGTTCATTAAATGTAATCCAGTAGTCTTTAAATAGTTTTTCATCTATTTTATGTGGTTGAAAGACTTTGGACTAAACAGACTAAAAAACCTGCAGTCCATAGAAACTTTTTCCAGCCCTGGTACTCATTTTCAGTCTTTCCTTAATGTTTTTTTTCTGCTGGTATCTGTAAAAAAATACTGATCTGCCCCCATTCTAAAGCAAACTGTGCACCGATCACAGCCTTCAGTGGAATCCTCTATAGGAACTGGTTCTAGTATTACTGCACTTTATTTTGGTACCTTGAATCTCTGTTCCACAGTAGCTGCTGCTGTCCTGGGAGTTCTCTCTGATTGAGTAAGCAGTTTATTAGAGTGCCATCTAATAGCCCCTTTGATCCAAAACAATGAAGTCTGGGTTTCCTCCAAGGTAACCATGGTGAACTGACTCCAGTTCAAGTGAGTCTCGTCATAGAACATAAATTGAGGGCAGGTTGCCTCTGTAAAACTGAAACAGTTTGTGGCAGGGTTTTCATAGAGTCTGAATAAGGTATTAAAAGTCTGTGTTCAGATTTTTTATACTACATTTATGTTCAAGGCTTAAATGTATATGTGGGTTTTAAGTATTGATAACTTTTTTTGAAATAGATTTTCCATTTGACAAGGTTCTGAGGTTTAGTACTACCAATTCTGACAAGCATGATGTGCGTCAAAAAACATAATTCAAGTTTTATTGTAGTCAAAATTCTGAGATAATCTGCAACTTATCTTGGTCTGAGTAGAGATGCACGGATTCAGTTTTTACCAGACCAATCCAACACTGATACCTGGGCTGATATAAATTGGATTCAACTGTTCAATAGATAAACAGGAAGTGACATAGATGAATAGGCTTTACCCTAAAAATTAACATAGATATAAATGTATTTTATATTGTTTATTCACAAATAAAGAGATAAAAGAAAGAAATAACAGTTCTATGTAAAGTGCACTGGATAGGATATCCAATCCAGCTAGTTAATGAATATCTAAGCCTCTATCTGATCCAGGTATCGGATTGATGCCTCTCTAGTCTTAAATGTATAGAGGACGATCTTTTTTTTCTGGGTGGATCATCTAAATAAGTGGTCCTCCTAATCGTCATTCTTTCTGGTGATGTGTTTCTGTAAGGCCGTCCTATGCGCTTACCCCGTTAGCTGTCTTTTTCTGTGTATGCGCACTTTCAGGCGTATATTTGTGGTAAGCTACGGTTTTAGACAATCATTGAAGCTCACCTTTCTCACCATAGTTATTTGAAAATGGACTGTAAGAGAGAAGTGTCTACGAAGTGTATGAGAAGAAAAGAAAGGCCTCAGAAGAGGCAGATATATCCCGGAATGCTTTGTGCGGAGAGCTGTCCTTGCAAAGCATTATGGGATTGGCTGTCACAGTGGCCCGTTGTTGCCATAGGCTATTGCTACCCGACTGCGTCTACTAATAAAAAAAGAATGGCATAATCACTGCATAGTGGAGGAGGAGTTACGTGACCAGCAGGGAGCAAAAAAGCGTGATCATCTGTCCGAACGGCCAGTTAACCGAGTTTACTATATAGTCCCTGCTCTATATAGTGATTGAGGGATCTAAGGGTTAGGGCGGACATTCGGATACAGTAAGCTTGTATGAGCTATGGCAGTGGTTCCCAAAGATTTTCTTCTGGGCCCCCCTTTGGATTATAATCCAAAGGAGGTTGTTTATTTCACACTTCAGGTTGCAACAAAACAAACTACACCATCTTTACAGTGGAACACTTTTGTGTAACTGTATTTTTTTCATAGTTCTATAATGTAGATTAGAAGAGGATTCTTTGTTGTCTGTGTTATTTTAAACATATTTCTTTTTTTTTTATTTGTAACAATATTTAACTTTGCTATAATCTATACATTAAAAAAGCCTCTGTGCAAAATGGAGTGAAAACATTGAACAGCTCCCTGAGAGTTTTTTCTTTGTACTTTAATCCTCCCATCTTTTCAGTGGCTGTAGTGAGCCTGCTTTTTGCTGTAGATCTTCTCAAATCTGGGTTGCAGTGTCACAACTGTCCATTATGCTCAGTCAAGCAAGCGCTGTTTTTTTTTCTTTTTTTTTTTTTCTTCATTCATCCATACCGCTTCCCGCGCCCCCCCTGCAATGGCATTGCGCCCCCCCTAGGGGGCGCGCCCCACACTTTGGGAACCACTGAGCTATTGGAACAGCAACTGTTAAACAGAGTGTTCATGAGAAGAAATGGGCTTGTGCATGCTCTCACACGTGTTTAATAAGCATTCCCTCTCGGGAGCGGGTAAAGGGTTGTGCATTTTGTTTTAGAGTGGAATGGACGGGTCTTTTACAAAATTTTTGAAAATTAGCGAAAATCCTCCACACGACACTACATGTGTATATGCGCGTTCATGTGGATGATGCGTTAGCAGCATTAGCTGTTTACCTTGCTTTTTTGTTGTTTTTTTTTATTATCATTGTGTCCGGTTTCTGACTTAATGCTTAAGAAGTTGTACAAGCAGTAACATTCACCGACTGCCTACAGGCAAGTCCCTGATTATTAGAATCAACCAATATTATAATATAACAATATAGAAAATATTTTTTGGTGAAGTAGAGACAGTAAGTGGTGATAACAAGGCTGGGTAATGTTAGCACCTTTGCAGGATTGACATACCAGATCATATAATTGCACTTAGTGAAGAACAGTGTGGGCTTTTATGGTTTGACCAATGAGCAAACACAAAAATAAAACACCGGGTGATTACTTCTTTTAAAGAAAACTTTCAAATGTGCAAGGTTTTGCATCTTATCATTTTGCATTCATTAATGCAAAAATTGACAACATTCATTTTAGTTTAATGAATATCACGTAATTGTTAGGGATTACATAGATATTGAGATGTATTTTTTTTCGTTCTGTTTTCTTACTACCTATAAAATTATTCTGCAGCATATTTTTTCTGTTGCATATTTCTCCAGCAGACTTTTAATAAGACCTTAAATCATCACAGGCCAAGAAGAGCTTGAGTGCTGCTTGTCTAGCTCCACTGTAGTCTGGTCATAAAAACAAGAGCTCACAGCTGTTCCCATCAAAGGATTCCTTGTTCACACCCCAGCTCATCTGTCTGGTTTTAACAGTCATCCGTCATCACATAGAGGGACCCCGCTATCCTAATAAAACCTGCAACATTTTCAGTTATTCATTATATATTTTGAGCTACAATTGCTTAAATTAAAATCCTCATTTGACCCTGATGCAAAGGAGAGAAATGTTTTAGCCTTCTGTTGGACTGCTGATGATGGTTGCAAAATTATTTTTTCAAATCAAAATGGCATTTTTTTCCACTGAAAATGTGATTAAAATCTTATTTCAAACTTCCTTTGCACTAACTATTTACATTTTTTTTGTCCTGAATCTTGTCCATAGTCCATTTTTGCGGGACATTACTGTTGCATGGGAAACTTCTTCCTTCCAACTTGCTTGAATTGATCTAGCACAGACTGACTGACCCACTTAAAGGCGATAATCCCCACCTGTCCAGGGTGTAAACTATCCCTCCCCAAATTAAAACTGGATTAGGGCTGAAACAATTAATCTCATTAATCGATACTTGAACTAATCGTCAGCTAATTTAGTAATCCATTACTCGTTAACTGTAGTGTAGAGACTCTAAAACATGCCTTGAGCTGACAGAGCGACCCATGTGAGCAGCAATTATTACCAAAATTGAAAAAAAAAAAAAAAGTAAATATTTCGCTTTTAAGATGAAAATCTTTTACGTTTGTCAATATGCGCCCCAAATGGAAGTTTTGGTTTCTCCTTCAAGACTGTTGGAAGACCATTTCAGGTGACTACCTCTGAAGCTCATCAAGATAATGTGAGAAGCAGTAATCAAATCAAAAGGTGGCAACTTTGAAGAACCTAGAATATAAGACATATTTTCAGTTGTTTCACACTTTTTTGTTAAGCATATAATTTCACATGTGTAAATTTATAGTTTTGACGCCTTCAGTGAATCTTCAATTTTCATAGTCATGAAAATAAAGGGGCTGCTCACTGGAGCAGTGGGTAGCACTGCTGTCTTGCTGCCGGGTTCGATTCCCGGCCCGGTTCTTTCTGCATGGAGTTTGCATGTTCTCCCTGAGCATGCATGGGTTCTCTCCGGGTACTCCGGCTGCCTCATATAGTCCAAAAACATGACTGTTGGGTTAATTTGTTTCTTTAAATTCTCCTTAGTTGTGTGTGTGTGTGTGAATGGTTGTATGTCTCTGTGTTTATGGAGAGATATTTGTGCCATTGTACCAATCCGAGCGCGTGCGTGCAAAACCGGTCTGGCGCACGCTCAACTCTGAAAAACCCTCTCAACACACTGTTCTCGCGCTCAGTTTCATCTCTGCGCGTGCTCGGATCCGTCTCTGCTCGCCCTCAACCTGCTCTCTCCACGCTCAACACCAGCTGTGCGCTCGGCTGTTTCTCTGCTTGTTCGACTCTCTGCACTCGCGACTTCAGCAATGTATGTAATTGAACCATACCATCAGCCAATCACACTCAGCTTCTCCAATGAAAGCATTTGTTCCAAATACTACATCCGGTTTAATGGAAAAAATAAAATAAAAATACAATCAGGAAAATCAAATAACTTTTGCAGTTATTTGGGCAACACTCCTAACCATTTGATGGACAGAAGATAATAATTTAAAATATCTTGAATTATCTCAAATAAACTTCAGTAAAACAGTTATTAGATCATTGCCTCATCCATCTCTTCTGCCTGCTATTGACATGGATTTAAATTTCCTGTTTTAAAAGAATAATAAGGAGGATATTTCAAATTCAAGTATGGTTCAACAATATATAGATAAAAAAATATTATGGATATAATACATTTGTTATGGATGCTTCAAAACTTCCACCAAGGAATGCCGACAATCTTCTTCTCGGGCAGTTTTTCATTTAACCGGATGTAGTATTTGGAACAAATGCTTTCATTGGATGAAAATAAGCTGAGCGTGATTGGCTGATGGTATGGCTCATTTACATACATTGCTGAAGTCGCGAGCGCAGAGAGTCGAGCGAGCGGAGAAACAGCCAAGCGCACAGCTGGTCTTGAGCGCGGAGAGAGCAGGTCGAGCGCGAGCAGAGACGGATCCGAGCACGCGCAGAGATGAAACTGAGTAGAGAACAGTGTGTTGAGAGGGTTTTTCAGAGTTGAGCGCGCTCCAGACCGGTTTTGCGCGCGCGCGCGTGTTGTCTCACTGCGCGCTCGGATTGGTTCCTGCCCGCTCAAACCGATGGCACAAATATCTCTCCATATGTGTTGCCCTGCGATGGACTGGCGACCTATCCGGGGTGTACCCCGCCTCTTGCTTGTTGACAGCTGGAGTAAGCACCAACACCCCTCGTGATAAGTGTGACAGAAAACGGATGGATGAAAATAAAGAAAACTCTTGGAATCAGAAGGTGTGTCCAAACTTTTTTTCTGTACTGTAGAAAGCCAGGGTGGATGCAGTACTCAACCTTATTTGATGTAATCTTTGATGTTGCCTCTTTAGTAGTCAATCGGACACTTCAGTCTCCTCTTTGGAATACCAACAGACATATTTACCTTCACCCTCTCTTAGTTCGTGTCTTCTTATTACACTGAGCAGTTGCATAACTCAATGTTTGATGGCTGAATTCAGTTTGACCCAGATAAAGCCTGGCGTAGAAGAGATAAGCAGAGTTTGAAATTCCTTTTTGAGATGTATAACATTAGATCCTGATGCATAAAAAAAAAAGAAAACAAAAAACGATACTAGGCTAAAAGATATGAGCTAACTTTGTTTTTTTAAGTGTAGCATCATTCACTAAAATTGCATTTTGGGACAGTGTTTTTTTATTCTTATTTACCTTTTAATTTCTTTTTTTTTAAAGACAAGCTAATGGTATAAGTCTAAAAGATGTTTACTTGATTTATGCACATATACCTTGGTTTTTATGAAAGCATGTGGATGTTTGTAGCCTCACACTCATTCTTTGTCACGTTTAACCTCTAAGATAATTATGAAGACTCACATGGTTTCCTGAGTAGCATGTGGCAGTCTGTAATTAGATTTTGGATAATGAATAGGTCAGATACCATTTTTAAGTACAGAAGGTTTCTCTGAAGAGTTGCAGCTGAGATTGTCAGTATCAGCACTGAGTCAGGCAACATGTTTTACGGTGCAGAGGGTTTCTCCGTTGGGTTGTTGCCAGTGCCTATCTCAGAGCCATTTTTTGCTAACGTAGTTGACAGACCACGTCTTCCTTTAAATTCTTATTTGCCAACAAATACCTTTTTTGAATTGGACTTCAGTATGGAGATAAAGGGATGGATACAATGATAGTAAATCTCCTTTCATCTATCTGTTTTTAATAGATATTCTCTTATGACTGGTTAATGCTTTTCTTGTGCAATTTCGAATCAAAAAACATTTGTCGGAACATTATAATCAATTCTGTTTAATTTAGCCATAAAACCTGTCTCAATGCTACCAAATGGGTCATGATTGCTGTATCAAAACAGCAGTTCATTCTAAGATGACTTTGGCTTCATTTAAAATAGGCTTACATCACCAATAAACCAGCAGCCTAACAACCAAAACAATCTAATTAGAACAATGTATATGGCTCACATCTATTACTGCTAGTTTATTCAAATAAGATTTTAATGACTACTGCAGTCTCAAAATGATGTAAGCTCTTTGTGACAAACACATTAAGTATGTTTTCAATGCAAGTTAAGCATCCCTAAGTTGTTAGGACTCACTGCACAGTGCTGCACAGTCTTAGCCCACTGATAATGGTTAAATGCTGCCAGTTCATTTATATGGATGCATTCATGATGCATATTTTTTTTTAACTTTACCGAAAACTTTCAGTTAAGTTCTTATAAGTAACAAAAAAAGTAATGATGGCATCCTGTAGAGGTAGACCGCTACATAAATAAACTGGACTGCTTGCTTCTGACTTAAGGCTGTTTTGTTGTAGCTGTAGCAGCAGACTGAGAATTTACACAGGCATAAACTGAAATGAGTTAAATTAGTCGATACGCTGGTCTGGATCATCATGTGATCGGGATAATTCACCGACAGCTAAGCTTCATCTCCCTTAAAGAAAATTCTAACTTTTCTCAAAGAATATTGTGCTGTTTGATTAAGTCCCTATTTTCCTGGATTTGCTGTACCAGAGGAACTTTAGAAGCCACATCATCATCACCAAGAAACTTGCTTCACTTAGGATATTTTGCTTTTTATTTATTTATTTATTTTTTTTACCCTTCCTTCTCTGTTCCTCCTTCAGACACGGCATTGCACTGGAAAAACGATCTAGAAATAAGTAAGGAATTCTTAAATTAAGTGTATTTACCCTTATTTTGAGCAGGTAAATGAGATGATTTAACAATGGAATGAGTATTTTAACTCTTAAAATAAGATATTTAGATAAAATGCACTTGAAATAAGACAATACAATTGTGTTTTTTTATTTCAAATGTAAAATGTCTTGTTCCATTGGCAAAATGTCTCTTTTACCTTCTCAATTCAAGAACAAATGCACTTATTTTAAGAAAAAATGACTTATCTAGATTTTGATTTTTCCAGTGTGAACCATATACCTGGAAAGTTTCAATTTTTATTGTTTTTTCCTAGGGATGGGTAATGTTCACACTGAACTAATACAGTATTAATACCCAGTTGGCCTTTCGCAATAAAGAAATCAGCTAATTACATGATTAGAAATTAAGAACTTTTAATAACCACTATAATTTGTTTGCATGCTACTTAAGTCTTAATGACAAAAAGGTTTCACTCCTTAGCATCGCTCTCCTTTCAATCCTACCCTTATCATTTCCTTAGTGTAGTGAGGGATGCATGAGAGCTTCCAGACTGAGGAGTATCAAGCCTGAGAAATGCTAGTTAAGACTTTGAACAAAGATCACTTGGGATTTCATCCAGATGACACAATTTATCACAATGACGTGCTCAGATTGGAAGCATTCCCAGCGATGGCCATGCGCTTGGTTGCAAATGTTTCAGTGAGTATAATCTGCAGCACATTTTGGAAAGTGGGAGCGTCTTTTACAGCGCTTTCACTCAGCCATGCCTGCTGTGTTTACTGTAGCATCGACTTCTCACGTCATCGCGCTCTGGTGTTGTCTCTCTCACCCCTCAGATGGTCTGCCTGTCGATGATGAAAACCGTTGAAAAGCAATTCAATAGAGTACATGACTCTGGGTCTAAATGTTCTCCACACAAAGACAGAATGCTTCTAACTGGGGATGGTAATTCAGAGATGCAGCCATATCACTAGCAAAGTAGCTCATGTAAACTCAACTATCCAAATGTTGAAGAAGGAAATGCTGCTTTTCATGTCACATCAAGGTGAATTAGCAGAATGCTTTGGTTGGTTGTTTTTTTTAATGGAGGCCTCCACAGATCATAGTTATACAATTTAGCAAATTTCCTGCAGAACTCGTCTCCCTTATGTCTTCAGTACATAAACTGCTAAAGTCTTTTTAGTATTTTATTTAGGCGTTAATGGTTTTGGACGGAAACCATATATGTCTAAAACATTTCTTTTATTGTACATTTTGTTAGCATGTCTGTCTGCTACTTTAACCTATATGATGTGTTAAACTAGATCTGCTATTTTCACAGCTTTTGTGAGACACTTTTTTATATAAAGTAAAAAGTTTATTTTGATTCTTTAAACCACAGCGATGATGAACTACATGGCAGCATTTTATATCCAGCTATTCTAGTATCTAGGCAAGAGCTGTCAGTCTGGTAAAGAATCTGGTTGTTATTCAAAATTGTAAAGGTTCACTTTTTTCTGCAACATAAAACTGAATAAAACTAGACTAAAAGCTTTGTAAGTTTTAGTCGACTAAAACCGACTAAAACTATAATGAGTTGTAATGACTAAAATACAACTAAGACTAAAGATTTCATCCTGAACACTAAAACTAGAACTAAATCAAAGATGGCTGTCAAAAACAACACTGTATCGAACGTGGCTTGCTGACATTGGTGCAGCTCTATCAGCCAAGCTAACCAATCTCCTTGCTCACTGGATGGCCACAGCCCATCAGCGTGGTTGATGGGCTCGAGCTCGTTCTCCAGGCGGCCACAGGTGACCCCTGTTACAAACTACCTGAGAGGCGAACTATCATGAGGAGAATACATGACCAGCACGCCACGGAGAAAACCGCCAAAGATGAGAAGTTGATCAAGGCGACATTTGTGTCAGATTTTCGGAGAAACTATATTGTTAAATTAGGACATATATAATTGGAAATTGGACACAATTTTTTGCAGCAAAAACACTTTGTCAAAAGCAGAATACAAAATTCTGTGTGATTTTGCAAACATAAAAAAAGTTAAACGTTTCTTTTAAATTGTGGAGGTAGCACACACATATCACAAATGACTTTGGCCAAATTCAAATCAGCAATTTTAATCTAGATTCATCTAGATTAATTCCAAGATTACAGTGAGATTAATCTAGAAAAAAAAAATCTATGCCTACCACTCATTTTATTTAATATAATTACGTGTTTTTCCTCTGATATTGAATTGGCTAGATGTTTTTTTTCTAACCCTAAAATGCAGCGTTAAAACTAGATTATTTTTCACCAGAGTTTCTCCTCAGAGGTTTTAGCTTTTAGCTTTCCCTCATTAGAGTGCTGGACAAGCTGTTTAGTGCAGAAAAACGAGGGGAATCCTGTTTCTCCAAGTGTCTGTTCCTAACTCTAATTGGCTGTCACATTTTCACTTCTCACTAATGCAGCAGTGAGAGACTCTTCCACACCTCACCCCTGCTGGGGCTGCTTGTGCTGCAAAAGTATAACAGCAGAGGCCTCATCGATAGATACGCATTTGTAGATTTGTTGTGATCCATTTTGTTTTTCATGTCCTGCTGTTCATTTTTTGGAAATTTACAAGATGCCAATTTATCTCCACTGCTTTGTCAACATGATCTCTGTGGTTGTTACAGTGTGGTTTTTATTTGACTTTTGTACGATGAATTCAGGCAGTCTGGCCAGGACATATTACACCTTGAGTTACTCTCCTGTGTAATCTCTGTCATATTGCAGAAGCCCTGGAGATTGGAACACACCCAGACCCATCTGTCATTATGAACTCCCTCTCGCCCCTCCTCTTGTACTTGCCCATTTCTCCATCTATGTGCATCTCTATATGTGTCACAGCAAAAGCTGTTTTGCAAAGCAATGCATTTCTTCCTGCAATCTTTTGGCAAACATTTTCTGTTCCCCTCTGTCATTGGCTGAGCTGTAAAGGTCAACAATACAATATGCTTTTATCTGAGAAACCATCATGGAGGCCAGTCTTAATTACTCCCGTTTGCGGTCATCCCACTGTCGCCCCTCATGTTTTTAATCAGTTTGTTGCCATAAAATAGGTGTTTAATTGTTAATGATGGGAATAGACAGAACAGCAGCTCTCATTTGTCTCAGGGCAGATCTCCTTATTAAGTATCATCTTGTTCAAATGGCGCTTAGTCATTTAGCTGTAGATAGATAATTTGTTTGTGCTGCTTAATGATATTACCCAAAATATAAATTTTTATATATATATATATATATATATATATATATATATATATATATATATATATATATATATATATATAAAAAATCTAATTTTGTCTTGCACTAACCACAAGCATATGGAAGTTTAATTTTTTTTTATTGCCATCATTATCTGTTACTGTTGTTTAAAATGAATTAATAAAGGCATCCCTTGCCAGAATATAATGATGTAAAGCTCCTGTCACACCTTGACGATTTAGCCAGCGTATGTCTGACTTCCCACAATCTTCTAAAACGCTGGCATACGCTGAACCTTCTATGTATTTTTTTCAATTTTGGGCGTATAGATAGAGTATTCATAACGAGTCCAGAACTTATGTCCAAAAACAACGTAACTTATGCACAACACATGCAATAACCATGAAATGTCACAAGCCAGTGTCCTAAGGGGGGCAGCAATGCTCCTGGAGGTGATCGGCCTGTACAAAAAGATTGGGCGTGAAAGCAGGGAGCCTTCACCTCTTGTGGAATGTCTGCTCACCATGAAATCTGGAGGAGAACGCACGGTTTCCTCCTGTGAACCCCCTTTTATTCCAAAACTCTGCCAATACGCCATTATACAGTAGCTGTAAGTTAGAAACACGTTCAGCTGTCATCTGGATCACATTAAATATGTTATGCTTTAGAGAAGTTATTGATAAGTTACTCATAGGTTCTGGATAATCTAGACATCATGAGTTATGAGTAACTTACACTTAACGCATGTCAACTTTTTAGGGGTGAAACAGTTCACAAAATCCATGGTTCAGTTCACGGTTTCGTGGTCATGGTTTTCGGTTCGGTATATGTTGATTGTTAGCCTGACATGTTGGTCGTGTTGCTGTTAGAATAAACAAAACGTGTTGCACAATGCTTGCACACTGTTGCACTTTTATCCACAACTTTCTTTCCGCCGTCATCGTAGGTCACTCTAAATGCAAAGTGATCCCATACAGCAGATGTATAAAGTGCTGCTGGCGCGTCTTCCAACTCCTGTTCTTTCCCACTCGCCATACCCACACAATTCTCCACAACAACAAGCGCATGAACCGAACACAACACACGCGAATCGAACCGAGACAAGCGAACCGAACGGTTCGGACGGTTTTCATAAACCGTTCCATCCCTACAACCTTTGAATACCTGTAATGTATGGCCCACGATGAGCCTACGCTGGCATACATCAAGCATGCTCAAAATTTCTCAACATCCTTGTCGTACGTCGATGTGTACCAGCGTGCTTCAGCGTGCTCAACTTATACAACTTATACAAAACTGACCCATAACTTATCCATTTAATGCCAGCGTTTTTGTCAGATTTTTTCATATGTCAGGCATACGCTGGCTAAATTGTCAAAGCGTGACAGGGGCTTAATGCTTTTGTTTTACAATATGATATTTCCCGCCATTTAAAAGTTGTCTGGGTTTTTAAAATGATTTTCTATTTAGTCGCTTCTATTCAGTCCTGACAGCAGAGAAGCTGTAGTCCTACCTGGCATTATAAATGAGCAACAAAATTTTTTTTTCCCACTTTGTGTTTAAAAAAACATTTTCCTTTTTTTCAGGTCCATCTTGTTTTGGTGCAGTTTTTGTTTCTTCTTAATGGCGTTGTTTTTTTTCATGGTTGTGTTAAAAATAGCTTCATTTTTCCAGCACGAAAATCCAGGTTTGTTTAATTCACAGGATTCTCTGAATTGTGACAAACGATGAAAAGTTGTGGGAATTATTGTGTGTTAAAATGCTAATTACATTGATAAGCTAACACATAAGCCCCATTACAAGTTTCTTGGTCATTTGGTGGTACTATAAAATGAAGCGACTGCATTACTAATCTAGTGCTAGAGTGGATAAATTTGAAGGCGTCCCCCTATAAGCAAACTAGCTACAAACTGCTGTGTTTATACATGCGAGCTGACTAGCAAAACATTGTAAATCTGTAGCATGAATGGTATGGAGGAAACTAGTTTACACATCACATGTGGAAAATCACCCACAGTATGATTATGAATCACACACAGATTCAGAAAAATCTTAAATGAGTCTGCTTCACTCAGTGATGCCTTCTACACTGAAGAGTGTTATCGTCTGCATACAGTGGTAGCCTGAAGGGCATTTGGTTACATGCTAACAAGGTGGTAATTCCAGTCATACCTTCTATAGTTAGAAAACAAAACAAAGCTTTTGATTTTTAACATGGAGGTAAATCATTGTCCCTGGCTTTGACTAAATTAGACTAATTTAGACCTGGTTGCAGATGATAAACTGCTGGATTTTTCTTCTTATAAACTGGACTGTAGGATGTTTATAATTAGATTTTAGCTCAGTGCAGTGGACTTTAGTAATGGCCAACTATTAATCGTACTTAGATTGGTTAGACTATGAAGCTTGATGTGGCCATTAATGGCTTAGCAGTGGTACTTAAATACTATAATGTATGAAGTACAGTTGTGTCTAAGATGGCGGGGTTCCCTCCCTGGTTAATATATTTTGTTTTTTATGTAATTTTTGTTGTTGCAATTTTCTGTATATTTTACTTTTAATCTAGTCTGTGTATTGGCAGGATCTTTCAAGTGGAAAACCAGCTTTTAACTCTTTGTTTTTCCCCCTAACTCAGCAATACCTCCTTGGTCAGCAAATCTGATTAGATTTTGTTTCTAGTTATAAATTCTTTTTTTACACTTTTGACAACACTATGGTAAATCAGATTTTTCCTGTTTTGCTTTTCTTGAATTCATACTTTGATGCTTGTTCTTAGAAACATGTTTAAAAAATAAAATCCTACCCTGCTTTATTGGAGGTGATTGTTTCATCCCGAAGAGTCTGCTGTTGTTGTTGTTGCTGTGTATGCTGCCTTTCGTGTCTCATTAGACTTCTTTATATAGATATAAATCTTTATCCACATAAAGTGTCTGCAGAGTTTTTCTCTGTAGACAAGTTCAGGGTTATATTGTTTCTTTCTTGTGAGTTTTAATCTCATTTCTGGTTTTTGCCTCACAGGATTTACTTGATGTGGAACTTTATTTTCTTATCTCTTTATCACACCTTCAAAATGAGTATTTAAATCTATAGTGACCTATGTAAAAACTCCTCAAGATGCTTTGTCAGCTGTTTGCAGATGAGCAGTGACCCATAGCTTTAACAGCTGCTGCATTCGTGCAGGCCTGCAACTGTAGTCTTCTTCAGCTGCCTGATTATTTTTATTAATTTTTTTTTTTTTTGCTCTCTACCGGGAATGCCGTACCTTTGAGGATCACCATTTTAATAGAACAGCAGTCTGTGAGCATGCCGAGTCAAAACCCATTCAGAAGAGTGATATAACAGGCTCCTAAATCTTCAATTTATCGGTCTTCTTCTGAAATGATAATTTTGATCCTTATTGTAGGTGCAGGCAGTGCTTTACTTTGTATGTTGACCTATTTTTTAATTACTCCTATTGTTTTTCTTTTAATGTTATTAGCTATAAGTAAAAATGAACAAAATTATATTTAGAAAAATCCCAGGTTTCCACTTTAAATTTTTCAATTTGAAATTAAATGATTTAAAGACTTTTTAGAGGAGCTAAAGTGTGGTTCTATACGGAAAATAAGTTTAAGAAGACAGTGAATTAAAACCAGATACAAACAATTATAAGGATGAAGAAAAAGTCCTCATTGCAAATTATGTTTTCTCTTTTCTGTCTTTTTTCTGAGGATATTGATGATTTTTAGTAATCTTATTTTGTCACTAACATGCTGCAAGTTAAGGTATATTCGAAGAAATTCTAACAGATGACTTTATTTATTTTAAACTGACCAAACCTTTTTTCTTTTGAGAATCCACCTGTTAGCACACACTACCGTATTCTGCACCATTCAGAATCTGCACCTCAGAAAAAAAAACAGATTTATAACAGTTTTGTACCTTGAAAAAGAAACTAGTCAATTTGATCTACATCCAAGTTGCAGATAAAAAAAAAACAAAAAAAAAACAGCTACTTTGACTACACCTCTGCTGGAAACATTTGTAGCTTTTGTGTGAGTCGTTTCTGCTGAATCTTGAACCATAGATATATTATGCATAGATAAAAATGAATAATGGAATAGATATACAGCTTTCTGTCGACTGATAAACATCTAATGAGCTGTACTTCTTTATCTGAGCATTATGATGCAGGAGTGTTTGTTTGCCTTTTAGTCGTGTTTGGCTATAAATAATCAATACTTGCGCTTGGGAGGTAAACACAATTCATTTAATATGATTATGAAGAGGGTAAATTAAACACATATCATTTTGTTCTAGCTTTAGTTGCTATTTCTCTAATACCTTTGGCTCTACTTGGCAGTAATCATCATGCATGAGCATCTTAGGTGGGGGGATTAATCATTAGTTTTCTTCTTTGGTTTCCTGGCCCTGGGTGAAAAAATCCTGCATCATGAATTCTCTATCTTTGAATTTGCCTTTTTATGAAGTGATTCTTTACTTTCTCAAAGAGGGAAGAAGCAAAAGGCTTTGAGACTCATCTTTAGGTGTTTAAACTTCAAATTTATCTTGCTGGGCTTTTAAAAACTTTCAGCTAGAAGTTGAGTCCCCTGTGTGTTTCTTAGAAAAATCATTTTGCAGTGCCTCATAAAGTGCTGACTGTTTGCAGAGACACTGTTCAAACATTTATACTAGAGCGTGTCATCTGATGTCTAGGAAATCAGAGACAGCACCCCCACCATTTTAGAGTCCCACTCGGTTCCAAGCACCTGCTGTTGTCAGTCATGATGCACTTTATCTGGACCTCTTGGTTATTATTTTCAAATTCCCTCATAATGCGTATTACAGTGACTGCAAACCTAACTCTGTGGCCCCGCTCCCATTTTGGGTACTTGCTCTGAATTTCCTATAGAAGTAATTTAACAGAAGTCTTGACTGAATCAGTAATTCATGCTCATTTATTCATGGCAGCAACCAACACTTTTCCTGCTTGGTGCTTTTCATGTGGTGCAAATGCTTTTTCCCCCTCCTATTTGGGTCATGATGGTCTGCTGCAGCTTTTCCTGTTCCCTGTGAAGTAAGAGCACATGGCTATAACTTTGGCTGCAGCAATTACAGGTACTACTGTAAACTAGCATGGTGTCATTACAAGTTTAGTCCGTAAAGTTTCATTAAAGACGTGTTATGTTTTGTCTCCCTTATTAATATATCTCCCTTATTAATATATGTTTAAAGTCCCTTCAGTCTTACAAGTAAAATAGCTCCATCAGCTTCCCTTTATGGCACCAAATGCCTCCCAGCTTGGAGGTAGGTTAATGATGGCATTATCATTGATCCCTACAAAGTAAGTTGAGGGCAATCAATGCTACACTGTGTGTTCTCCATGCAAGCTGGAGCCAGAATAAGCCGTTTGCAGCAGAGGGAAAACTTTCTGCAGATTAAAGAGATGACGCGAAAGAGATTGAGATTCTGGCTTATCTATGCATGTTGCTCAGTTTTCCCAGGAGGCAGCCACAGGCAGAGCTTTAAGGCGACATGTTTTTGGTTCCAGATTAGGCCTGCTGTCCAAATCTGCCAACATCTGCCTGCCATGAGGCCCCCAATTCTGGCAGTCATGCGCTAATTAATCAGGGTGTTGTGATAGTTGCCAGTTAGTCTCTCTGCAGCACAGGGACATCACCGAGCAGCGGGGTGGAAGCCAGCATTCAAACTGTCATCTGCTCTGTGAATTTGCACTGCATATGCAGACTCCTTAATGCCAGAGAAAACGGACCGTTATTCTCAGCATCAGAGTTAAGTTTATAGGCTGACCTCCGTCCAAAAACCCTTTATCTGCATTGCAGTTATACAGGTTCATGTCTAAATATGCAGAAGTTGCTAGACTTTGACTTTGTTGAGCGAGACTTTGTTGTGGATTTGCTTGTTAAGCCTGTAGACTCCTGACCTCAAATCAACAGAACACCTTTTCTAGAAGAATGGTAAAAAAAATTCTATAAATATTCCTTTAAAACTGAAGCTCTTACACCTAAAAAAGTGAAGACCATCCCCATGGATTAGGAATTAAATGTTCCTTAAGTTTATATGAACAAATACCTTCCTTTCCCCTTATTTCGGATCCTGGACTGAAACAGCTTGAAGAACCCTGATGTGGATTATGCAATTTTGAGACTTGGTTTGTTTTGTTTTTGGACCTTCGCAGTTATAAATAAGTCCAAGAAGAAAACGGGAACAATGACCTAGGCTCTAGTTGTAGTATGGGGTTGGGAGCAACAACCAGAGAGGTTTATTTGACTCAGAAAGAAGTGTCTTAAAGAAAACTGTCTTTTTTTTTTTTTTGGTTGCTATCTCTGCTCTGATCTACTCAGACATTTTAAGCAACAAAGATTCAGGAGAGGACTATATATACCCATATATAAATAAATAGCTCCGGGACCTATAAAGTCAACAGGGTTGACAGAAGTTGGTAAAGACGTCATTGTTGGAGTCTGCATTTTTATTTATTTATTTTCTTATTTTTTTTCCTACTTTCTTTGATTCTGTTTTATTTTCCTATATTTTAATTATGTAAAGCACTTTGCATGTCTTTGTACTGAATTGTGCTATACAAATAAATTTGCCTTGCCTATGCGTATCTAGAGCTGATATTTTAGTGAAGATAAAGACTTCTGTCATTCGTCTTCTAGCTCTAAAAAGCTCTATAAGGTTGTTTATTGTGTTTTCGATTTGTAATGCAGTTAAGCACTGCTTGTCACTTCGCCCATCAGTTGACATATTTAAGGCTTTTGATTTAGTTAAGGTCTAGCAGAACATCCAGCAGTCCAGAAAAAATGATCATCTGCGATAATATTCTGTACTCATGATCTAAAAAGTCTCAATAGATGTTTAAAAGGCTCTTTGAGTCTGGGATAATTTCTTGCTAATGGTGTCTCATTTTTGAAAAACCTACAAATTGAAAAGATGCTAAAATGAATGTATCCTGTACTATTTGTTTTGGGGTGACTTTTCTGAAAATTCATTGAATACACTGGATAGCAAATTGTTAAAGCTCCTCAGTTGTTGTCCCAGAGATGAACTTTGATAATGGTCCAACACTTTACATCAGATGATGCAGCTTTTTTTCCTTCCGCATGTCTGAGCCTTTTTCTGGTCCTGAGGCAATCATCACTCTCTAGGATGGACTCTTATCAAGGGTGCTTGGTAATTTGAGTCGGCGATGAGGTCAGGATGCAGGAGGAGGCCATTAATGAGATTTGCTGAAGGTGCTTTTGATGTTAATTTGCTGGCTGGGTGTGAGTTGCAAACAACGGCTCTCCAGAGTTTCGTCTCAGTGTTACATGAAAAAAGATTAAATTGAAAAGTTAATTGAAAACCAGAGATGGCATGTATTGTTCAGGACACTGATATTTGTCTTCTGCATTAGGCAGCCATGCACAGGACGAGCAGCAGAGCATCTGGCTGACTTTGGAAAGCTTTGCTTAGGATGAACGTAAATCTCATACATACTGGTTTCCTACCGTTTTCTCTTTGTCCTCATCTTGCATTTTTACTTCAGTTCAGGCTGCATATTCCTAATTACATTGAATAATCCAGTAAATTGTCTCTTATATACTTAATCCAATGTTAAAAGCTAAAGTTTTATTCTCATTTGAGTCGAGGTAATGAATTTTGCAGCAAAATTCATTTGAAAAAAAAACAGTCCACATCTCACACACGATAGCAAATACTGAGTTTAAGATGTACATTCTTGATGAATATAGTTTTCAGTGACATTTATGAAGCTTTCGGTGCGGTTTTGTTTCTGAACTGCTGTACAATTTATCAGAACACTCTCCCTGAGCCGTTTTTGTGACCTTCTGATGATGTTGCTCAATGATGGTCTTGAACAAACCTTTAAACTTGTATTTCCTTTGAATACTAAATCATATTCAAATGGGTTGTTTAATAAATTGTAGGCCTCTGATAGCAGTTGTTTGCACTGGTTTTACTTTGGTGTATCAAAATGATAGACACTAAATACATGCATGTCACATAGTTTTATTTAGTAAGCTTAAAAAATTTGCTACTTTTGAAACAATTTTTTGCTACTTTGTTGGTTCATCACATACAATATTAAAGTTTTTTTTTTTATAAAGCTGTGTGCAGCTGTTCATTAAATAACCATTCTTTACTTTTTCTTCTAGTTTTTTTTAATCCTATCAACTGGGAAAATATAAAAGTTCTCATGTTCATTAACAAATTAATGACTTTAGGAAAAGACTGCGAGCAGTAACAGCTGTTAGCAAGCAGGGCTGTATAATGATTAATATCTCTGCAGCACATCAGCAGTGTGCAAGAGGTGTGTAGTTTGTGCGTGAAGCCAGAATTGCTGTTAGGTGACCAAGTTTTGAGGAGTGAAGGCAATAATTGGATTAGGATTATGTCATAATCTGTACTTTCAACAGAAGCATATTTTTTTCCTTTAAATAACCCTGTTAATCAGTTTACCCAATTTCTGTCTGTTTCAGGTTCCTTTTTTAACAAGAATGAAGACATTTAGCACCTCGTGGTTCTTCTGATCGGGGATCTAAAAATGAGCCCATCTGAGTTATCAGATGGTCACCATGTCCTCCTGGCTTCGTCCATCAACAGAGGAACCCTTTGGACATACTGAACCTTTAATTGTGAACGTTCAGAAGGACAGCTAAACCTCTCGACAGAAAATGGCATCAGTATTTTTCAGTTACAATACAGAGGAGATTTTAGAGTACAGGTGAGGCTCAGCCAGAGCCCACATCAGCTATTGGACTATCAGCAGATGACCTTTAGAGAAGACTTAATGGTATAGCATCTGTCCCACCACCTTGCTGACAAGGTCGACTATGGCTGCAGCGCCTTACAAAAAAGGTTCCTTAGTGGGGCAAGGAAAGGACTGACAGGTCAACAATGCAGCGTAACGGTGGTGGAGTGGGTGTCGGAGGCCAGACGTGGGTGCTGCGCCGGGTGCGTCTCACGTGGCTCAGTTTCATGCTCTTCTTCATCCTGGTCTTCTTCCCACTCATTGCTCATTACTACCTCACCACCATCGATGAAGCAGGAGGACCCGACAAGCGCATCTTCGGGCCGCGCCCCGGTGGCGAGCTATGCGAAGCCAAACACGTGCAGGACCTATGCCGCATCCGGGAGTCGGTCAGCGAGGAGCTGCTGCAGCTGGAGGCCAAAAGACAGGAGCTTAACGGGGAGATCGCCAGGCTCAACCTACGCATCGAGGCCTGCAAGCGCAGCATTGACAGTGCCAAGCAGGATCTGCTGCAGCTGAAAAATGTTATTAGCCAGACTGAACATTCCTATAAAGAACTAATGGCCCAGAACCAGCCCAAGCTGTCTTTGCCTGTTCGACTGCTACCAGACAAAGAGGACCCAGGATTACCGCCACCAAAGTCTGCGCGTTCCTGTCGTCTGAGGTCATGCTTCGACTATGCACGCTGTCCTCTCACATCTGGATTCCCTGTCTATGTCTACGACACAACTACTTATCCATGGGGCATTTATCTCGACCCCCTGGTAAAGCAGGCTTTTGCAGCATCTGTCAAAAGCAATATTTATGTAACTGATAACCCAAGTATCGCCTGTTTATATGTGGTACTGATAGGAGAAATTATAGAATCTTCTCCTTTGCCATCTCCTCTAGAGCTGGAGAAGCAGCTGAAAGCTCTTCCCTACTGGAGGTCTGATGGACACAATCACCTCCTGGTGCATTTCTCCAGGAAGTCCATGACACAGAACTTCCTGTATAATGTCAGCACAGGAAGAGCAGCAGTCGCCCAGTCAAGCTTTCTAGAGCAGCAGTACCGTGAGGGCTTCGACCTGGTTGTCTCCCCACTGGTTCATGCTCTGTCAGAACCTAACTTTTTGGAAGTTCCACCACAGGTTCCTATAAAGAGAAAGTACCTTTTCACCTTCCAGGGTGAAAGGGTAGAGTCTTTAAGGAGCAGCCTGCAGGAGGCCCCCCCACAGTCATTTGAGGAGGAGCTGGAGGGAGATCCTCCAGCCGACTTTGATGATCGTATAATTGGCACTTTAAAGGCGGTGCAGGATAGCCGCCTTGACCAGGTGCTGGTGGAATTTACCTGCAAGAACCCAAAGCCAAGTTTGCCGACAGAATGGGCTCTTTGTGGGGAAAGGGAGGACAGACTGGAGGTGCTCAAGGCTTCTACTTTCGCCCTGGTGATTGCTCCAGGGGACGGACAGCTGGTCGCCTCAGCAGGCTGCGGCATGAGGCTGTTTGAAGCACTGGAAGTAGGAGCCATCCCTGTTGTGTTGGGGGATCACTCTAAACTACCTTACCACCAATTTATCCGCTGGACTGAAGCTGCCATTATAGTACCTAAGCCACGTGTCACAGAGCTCCATTTCCTTTTGCGCAGCTTATCGGACAATGACATGCTCGCCATGAGGCGCCAAGGTCGCTTTCTGTGGGAGACCTACTTCTCAACCTCAGAGAACGTTCTCAACACCATCCTTGCAAGTGTTAGAACCCGCATTCAGGTTCCCGCTGCTCCGATCAAAGACGAGGTCGCACAGGAGATTCCCCACAAAGCTGGGAAGCTGGCAGGAACAGATGCCAACCTGGCCGATAATGGGGATCTGGATCTGGGCCCTGTGGAAACGGAGCCTCCCTATGCCTCTCCTCGCTTCCTTCGCAACTTCACATACACGGCTGCAGACACGTACAGAGCTTGGAACAGGGCCCCGGGGCCCTTCCATTTGTTTCCTCACACCCCTCTGGACCCTGTGTTGCCCTCTGAAGCCAAATTCCTTGGCTCTGGAACTGGTTTCAGGCCTATTGGTGGGGGCTCTGGGGGCTCTGGGAAAGAATTCCAAGCTGCTCTGGGAGGGAATGTCCCTCGAGAGCAGTTCACAGTGGTCATGCTGACGTATGAGAGGGAGGAGGTGCTGATGAACTCTCTGGAGCGGCTGAACGGGCTGCCATATCTTAACAAGGTAGTGGTGGTGTGGAATTCCCCAAAGCCTCCCTCAGATGACCTTCTGTGGCCAGACATTGGCCTGCCTATTGTGGTAAGATTCATCTTTTCTCTTAAAACCTGTAGATTTGCTGCAAAGTGACATTTTTGTTAAAACTGCTACTTATACCGTTCTGCAAAATGAGTTTTATTTCTGATAGCTGGTCCTATTAAAGATGTCAGGGTTAGTTGTTCCTCTCTGTGTTTGTTTTTTTCTTATCAAGATAACAGAAATAAGCTTCCAGACATGCATACATCTGGTAAAAACCACACAAGTGACTGATCAGAATAATTTTTTTTTCCCATTTAGTATTTACTTCATCATTTAAAGCCAGAAAAATACAAATGCAGCAACTGGTTTTGCTAGCCCAGATATACAGAAATGCTGGTTTGTAGATCATTTTGTCTGGACCATAACTGGTTAAAGAAAAATCTAACTCCATTCAAGTTCTTTGTTAGTGGTTGTATTTTAAATGCAATCAGAAATAAATATGAGTTTTGTGACTCATTTTCATCATTTATCCACCAAATAAAATGTTAACTTTTATCAGTTCTTTATTTAATCCTATGAAATCAGTGGCTTAACTAAGTTCTGTTGGTTGATAATTTTATTGACATAATATTCAGATAAGAACAGTTCAGATCTGAACTACGGCTAATGATTGGTTTGCCTTTATTCAGAAGTACTAATCTGTTATTTGCTTTGTTGTCAAAGTCTCTTCAGTGCCAAAAATTGCCATGTTTATGTCCTATTTGTTGGTGTGTTGCCGAGTTCTTATGCAATACTTTAAGTTTACTGTAAAGTGTTAAAGTCTAGGATGTTAAGAAGCTGCTATTTGTGTATTTAATACCAGTAAAGTCTTTGTGCCTTTTGAATTGAGATAAATTGAGAAAATTTGAAAAAGAGATTTAAATGTTATTTAGGTTCTTTTTTACCTTTGAGAAAGGAAAATGGCCACTAATTTCTAAAAGAAATGGTAGCTTACATGATGAGTCTTAAATTGTTTTTCTTTATTTTTTTTCTTATAGATGTCTTTTCAAACTGGTACCAGTGTTGCTTTTATATTAATGGTCTTTTGCTAAACTCATGCCTGCAGGTTGTCCGCACAGAGAAGAACAGCCTCAACAATCGCTTTCTTCCCTGGGACGTCGTGGAAACTGAGGCCATCCTCTCCATTGACGATGATGCTCATCTTCGGCACGATGAAATCATGTTTGGCTTCAGGTCAGTCAATGTAGAGTATCTTTTACCTTCTGGAAGGATTTAAAACCCTTCTGACAAGTATTTATTTTATTTTTGTTTAATCTACTAAAAAAAGATTCTCTATGGTTCCTCTCACAGCTTTGGATGTTTCGATTAAAACTACTTACTCGCAATTCCTTTTTTTGTAATGGAATCATCTGGAAGGACATTTCGTTTTTAGTGGGTTTTTTTTAAACAATGCATGAAGAAAAACCTTAAGCATGAATACCTTAAAGTGTTATTTTTTTCTGCTTGAATATATTAATCCTTTTTGAGAGATCAACCCACTGTTCTCCAGTACCAATTCTTACTTTCCAGCATAAGATTGTGCATAGCCTTGTTGGTGTCAATTCAGTGTTCCATTCAGGTTAAGTTAGGACTGACTGGGTCACTGAAGCTCAATGATTTTACTGTTGTAGGTTTGCGCCTGAGTCTGGTATTATTTTCATAAGGTTTGTTGAATCATATTGGATTGCAGTTCATGTTTGAATGAATAACTAAAAGATGACAAAATCATCATTCCTCGGCCTCTAAGCCCCACAGTGGATATGTGATGTGTATTTTTACCAAACGTGCTGCTGTGCATTAGTCCAAAAGTCTCTTCTGTCTAAAGAACATTGCTTTGTGACAGAGGTTCCCAATCCTGCTCTTCAGGTACCACAGTCCTGCATGTTTTATGTGTCTCCTTGCTGCCACACATCTGACTTGTATGAATCAATGATTAACAGCAGAAGAACAGGGTTGTAAAGTTAGTGCAGAGAAAGGTAAAACCTGAATGGTAGTGGTACTTGAGGACCAGATTATATAACCTCTGCTCTAAATCAGTGCTTTTCAAACCATTTTCTTCAGAATCCACAGTCCTGCATGTTTTACATGTCTCTGCTTCAGCACACCTGCATCAAATGATTGCATTTACTTCTCAACAGCCACCAAGGGCTGCAGGGCCTGATTAATCACCCATTTTTTTTTGGTCAGGTGTGTCACATTTGAAAACCACTGTAAATTTAGTCAAGATAAAACTGACTATAGCTGATTTAAATAATTTCTGATAAAATAGTTAAGCTTTATGTTGAAGAAAAACTGGGGTTAAAGGGTCTTGGTCTGATTTGTTACCAGGAGACAAATATACTCCCTATTTAATTTTAATTGTAAACATTCTTTCTACTTCACAATTATGCAGAAAAATAATTCTAAAAATGGTAAAACTCCAAATTCTGAAAAATACAGAATCTGTAAAGAGTTCAAATTTAGTTGAAAATCGATATACAAGGTACCCGAATGTTTAACGAAATTTTTTGTGCTGTTATTTCGTGAACATCATTGCTCCTATTCCAGTCTTGTGTGAGATTGCAGTGGCAGCTTTTCCAGACAAGCAGAAACTTATCCTCTGACTGTTTGTGTGTGCACTGGCTCATTTGTGATGAATTTCTCAAACGTCCCCAATGATTATCCAAGAATGTTTCCTGACCTCCACTCTGAGGAAAGGGAAGTTGTGGCGCAGCTGAGCATCTTAGATAAGTGGTTTCACATGAGCTCATTTGAGATGCTGAATTGCTTTTTGAAATTTCTTGGATCTTATTTGACGGTAGGAGACGTTTATCTAATCTGATCAACTTCAACACGCAACTCAGCTGAAGTATGTTTCTTTCTAGTTTACAGATGTCCCACATGAATATACTTGCTTGTTAAAGTATTTATCCCCCCATGACATTTTACAAATTTCTTTTGACATTAGAACAAAAACAATTATTTGGCATTTTATAGGGATTGAATGAACTAAATCAAAACAAGGTGCAAAATAATTTTAAAATGGAAGAAAAAAAAGAAAGAATTATATAAAATTATAGAAGTATAGTTACTTAGCATTTTCCATCTGTACTTAAATAATAAACAAATGCAATCAAATGCCTTCAGAGGTCACATAATTAGTTTTTCATCCACTAGTTTAATCTAATAGACTGTTCTGTGAAGGCCTCTGTTAATTTTTTAACAGATTCATGAAGACCAAAGAGCACGGCATGCAATGCATGGATTAATCTGGAGCAGCTGAAAAATTCCACAGCTCATCTTGGACGATTTGCTGTCAGGACAATGATCCAGCCTTCAGGGTATGGAGGACCAGGAGTCATTGAAAAACAGCCATTTCAGTTTATACCCTCTCGTTTAACCTTTTGATCCCTGAGCACACTGAAAACCAGTTAAACAGTCGCAGTAGCTCCTCAGATATTAGCAGCTCTATTGATGGTCATGTTGTGAACCAAGTGTGGATGTCTAACCAATGAGAGAGCTAAAATCACAATGCAGCTGAGAAAAGTATTTTAAAATGCAAGATGAAAAAGAAGGTGGTTTTGCAATGAGGATCTAAGGAATCCATCTTTTAAATGTGTCATAACAAAGCTATTAATCAGATTTATGAATTGTTTTTTTTTAACTCCATGTAGCACTCCATATAGATTTGGAGAATGGCTTAATAAATAAATTTCTTCATTAATAATTCAATGAAAAATGTACAATATACTATTAGAAAATGCTTTTCACATTAGATTTCTATATGCATGATTCCAATTTTAAGTTTTAAATGCCTTTTTTTTCAGTGTGGCAAAAAAAAAAAGCTGCTACAGAAGTAAAAAAGCAGTAGAACGTCAAGCTAAACGTTGGCAAAGAACGTTTATTAAAGAGACAGCATTCTCCACTTTTTGGATTTCAAATTGTAAAAACTACTTTATAGTACTCTATGTACTTTGTCACACAAAACCCAAACAAATGAGGTTGCAGTTTATGGTTATGTCAAGCTGTTACTAATTTAAAGGATTAAGAATAAGTTTATGACTTACGGTACTAAAATTCTTTGGCATTTAACATCACTTATTAATATAATATAAGGATGGAAATGCATGAGGAAAAAGCTTTATCTGATCTTGTAAGAGCTTGAGCAAAGTTTCAAAGGAATCTGTTTTTCTGTTTGATGGTGTCTCTCAGAGTGTGGCGTGAGGCCAGAGATCGCATTGTCGGTTTCCCTGGGAGGTACCATGCGTGGGACGTCAACCATCAGTCCTGGCTCTACAACTCCAACTACTCCTGTGAGCTCTCCATGGTACTGACAGGAGCTGCTTTCTTCCATAAGGTCAGACTCTGAACACTCTTATAAACAAACTATGGCCCTGTAGAGTTTAAGGCAGCCATATTGTTGACTGATTTCCCCTATGTTTTTTTTGTCCTTGTAGTACTACGCCTACCTGTACTCTTACGGGATGCCCCAGGCCATCAGGGACATGGTGGACGAATACATAAACTGCGAGGACATTGCCATGAACTTTCTGGTGTCTCACATAACCCGCAAACCACCCATCAAGGTCAGAAACGTAGCATGCAGTGTCCTCACCCTTCAGGTTCCTGTTACTATTCTAGGATTTATTTTGCGTTTATTTCCCATGTATAAACTCCCCATTACTCAAACAGACATATCCAATATCCTCACACAAACATTTTCAGCTCAAATCGGTGTGTTCTGCTTGAGTTTTCTTCTCGAGCGTATGTTTATGTCTCCGGCAAATAATTCTAATCAAGCCATGGAAATTGCTGGAAATCTCTGAACTGCCTTCGGTTTTAAAGTTCTGCCTGATTTATATGTCTGGCAATTTTCAGCAGGGAATTAAGGCTGCCTTTTGTTGTGCGACAGCACCTCACTGTAGAGTAAGCCCCCTGAATATTGAATTTGGAGCAAGTCTGTCGTTCTTATGGTTGAGGGGAGATATTTCTCTTCTTTTCCGGCTAATAGGACAAATAAGATTGGGAACTAAATTGCTTTTTTTTATGCACCTCTGGTGAGAAGCTGACATTAAATTTCAGATGTTTTGTGAGGCTTTTTTCCCCCTTCAATATTGAGATCTTAAATAGCACAGCAGCAGATTTACCACTGTTGTTTTTAAACGGAGGGACCTTATCTTTTAGGCAGGGGTTTTTATAGAAACATCTATCCACTCTTTAAGCTGCCGCTTTGTGCCTTTTTTTTTTTACTTTAATGCATTGTAAGATTCCTGCTTTTGCTGCTTGATTAGCTAACATTTGTTCCCTTTGTGTGAGAGAAGCACTGTCTCAAGCTGACTTTGTAATAGCTCTGGAGAATCTCATAGAATAGGCTTTAAATGGGCCTTTTGATGGCTTTGTCTGTTATAATGGGCTCACAGCTGAGACTAAAACAAAGCTTCAAAGCTGTTTTATTTATTTTTTTGTTCACCAGCAGCACTGATTATTGTATATGAAAACTTCAGCAGCAGTGACTCTGCAGCAACCATTTTAAGAGCTTAGCATCTTGTCTATAACACTGATAAATTAAATATTTATTAGACAGTTGGCAGAACATGGGAAACTTTCAAAAGATCAGTCTTGTATTTAGGATTGAACAAAGTGCGAGTTGAAGAGTTTGTTATAAAACAAGGACATGCTGTTTTTTTTAAAACTGCAAAATAAAACTAAATTGTCCTTGATTAAAGCTTTGTTTTCCAAATTAGAGGACTTCCTTTTCGGCTCATTTTAGATCAAATCTATAAAATGTTAAACTATCGCACATGTTAATATAAACAAACCCATGTTTACCTTTTAATTTTAAGATTGTTGGTCGTCCGTTGTCCTTCTGTTTAAGTGTAAACACAATACCATAAAAGAAAATCCATTTATGAAGATATGGTGTAATCTTTATCTCGATGCACTGCTTCTCTAAAAGAGGGTAAGCCACGATACAATATGAACAAAGCTGACTGTTCTGAATGCTTTATCAACACTGTAATAAAATATTAAGTGGGGGGAAAAGTGTTGCAGAAGGAACAGATTAGATAGTGGGGAAAAATCCTACTGCACTTAAGTGAACCTTTAAATTTAGGTCTAGAAAAAAAAATGTATACATTTAAAAAGCTCTGTTTTTGTTTTTCGCTTCTGGATTAATAACTTGGGTTTTAAAGTTAATAGTTTAGACACTGCAAGGATTACTAAGATAGTAGATTAGATCTAAAAAGGTTCTCTTGTGGATGCTGCACTCTTAAGGGTCCATCTTTACACATTTTAATAATTAGTTAGCACCTCTTGAGCTTGTTTAGTTTTATTAAAATAACTTCCCATTTGAGGTTTATTTTTATTTTAATTTTTTTTTCTATATGTAATTGCAGAGGATTCCTTGTGTAATGAAATATGCTCTGTGCTATTGTGTTACTTTTGTGTAACAGAGCAGACTTTAGCACTCAATGCTTAAATTTGCTTTAGAGGCTTTGACTTGTTTTTCTTAGCAAGTTTTTTTTTTTTCTGGAATGTTTTCTAACCACAAACCACTTCCCCCAGAATCGTCTTGCTGTTTGTGCTTCATTACTTTGTGTTTTGAAGCAACTGGGGTGGAAAAGAGTTTATTTATTTATTGTTTGCAAGGAAGAAGGATAAAAAGGTTGCATTTATGGATGTTTATAATAAGCTTTTCCCGAGGTGTCCTAATGACCGCTAAACAAATGATTCACCTTCAGATTTTTATTGATTTTAGCATCTTCATTTAAAGGAGAAGTTCGGTTTTTTACACTTTAAGCCCATTTTCTGTAGTGTCCAGGATGAAATCGAATGATCGACACCAAAAGTTTGACAATTGGTCCTGTCTCTGCTTTTGGCTCATTTAGAATCAACCCCTGGCTGCTTTAGAATGGCTTGCATAGAGCATGTCCGATAATGTCCTTAAAACAACCTTAAACGTTCTTTTTTTAAAATATGCTACTCACCGGGTCGTCAGCGCTGTTCAATGACGTTCCAAAAAAAGTTTCGTAAAGAAAAAACGTTCCTGTAGTGTTTTATTTAGCATTTTGTAAATCCCATTGAGTTCTGTAGGAATAGTCAATATTCCCCTGCCACCGGAAACGGAAATGGGGCCTGTTTACACAGTTGTAGTCTTTTCGCTTCACTCTGTGTACTCCGACGTCGAGGTGCTAACGTCTCTGTTAAACACTTTAAAAAACTCTGAAAATGGAATACGAAAGGTGGATTCTTGATTCTCGACGTCGGAGTACACAGAGTGAAGCGAAAAGACTACAACTGTGTAAACAGGCCCCATTTCCGTTTCCGGTGGCAGCGGAATATTGACTATTCCTACAGAACTCAATGGGATTTACAAAATGCTAAATAAAACACTACAGGAACGTTTTTTCTTCACGAAACTTTTTTTGGAACGTCATTGAACAGCGCTGACGACCCGGTGAGTAGCATATTTAAAAAAAAGAACGTTTAAGGTTGTTTTAAGGACATTATCGGACATGCTCTATGCTAGCCATTCTAAAGCAGCCAGGGGTTGATTCTAAATGAGCCAAAAAGCAGAGACAGGACCAATCGTCAAAATGTTGGTGTCGATCATTCGATTTCATCCTGGACACTACAGAAAATGGGCTTAAAGTGTAAAAAACCGAACTTCTCCTTTAAGTGTATCCTTGCTGTTCCAAAATCTATTTTTATGATAAAAATATTAACTATTGATGGTATTAGATTATTATTATTATTATTATTATTTTTTTCATTTTAAAGTTTGTTTTTGTACTTTGTGGCTTTATCAACTGCTCTTTGCTATAAGATTTTCAGACACTGTTAATGTTTGCACATTGGCGAGAAAATGCTTATTCCTTGTGACATCACCACACATTGAAATATGTTCAGTTGACACTTTATCAGGCCAGAAATGGTATATGGTGTGTTCTCTTTTCTTTTTAAATCAAGGATGAAGTCGCAAAATCATCTTTGGGGTAGATTTAGGTCATAAAACATTTTGAGCTTTGAACATGTCACAGAGCTCTGTTCCATCAATATTGCAATGTTTTTGACACAAATGCAACCCAGCAAAGAAATTGATAAAAAAGAACAATGAGTAGATGGAACAAAGAGTCAAGAACCCTGGTTTAAAGGGGAAACTATTGCGTACACTGCAAATCTAACCTTTATGGAAGACTGGCAGGAAGAAAGCCGTTTTTGAACAAGGCTATAAGAACATCTCATATGTAGTTTGTCACAAACACTCCAAGACAAATAAAAAAAAAAACACTATTAGTCAAAATGAAACCTTAACTGTACTTTCTATCTATCCATCCATTTTCTCCTGCTTAGTCCTTGTCAGGGTCGTGGTGTTGCCGGTGCCGATCTGTTTTTGCGTGATTCTATCTCTAGAGACATGCAAAGACAAACAACCATGCACACTCACGCCTAAGGAGAATTTAGAGAAGCCAATTAACCTAAAAGTCATGTTTTTGGACTGTGGGAGGAAGCCGGAGTACCTGGAGTGAACCAACGCATACACAGGGAGAGCATGCAAAAAGATCCCAGGCCAGTAATCGAACCCAGAACCTTTTTGCTACAAGGCAGCAGCATTATCCAATGTATCGCTGCACAGCCCAATTATTTTCTAATCTTTTTAAAAAGGACCTCGTTAGGGTTGCAGCAGAGAGCTCCGCCCTTTAGGGAATTCTCCCAGAGGAAACCCCTCGCATATAACTCACAACTCTCAGGTAAATAATGGGCAATGTCAGCAGCAGCCTTTGGTTCCCCAATCTCACCTGCATGCTTTGAAAGCCCACTGTGCCTGTGATTTACACAGATTACCTGGTTTAATGTTGAGGACAATAATGTCATTAATAATAGTGAGCTCTATAGCTGTAAATTTAAGAAACTTTGACTTGAAAGGGACTAATCTATGTAGTAATGCCTTGCCTTTTCTCATACTTGGAGGTGCCAGCATCATGCTTTCTGTCGGCAAATAAAAAATCTGGTAGAGGTTGATGGAAAGGGATAAATATTAAGTAAGTAAACCTGTTTGAGGATGCAAAGGGCTTGGGTTCACATTTTCATAAAGAATAAACTTTAAAATCTAGATGTGCAAAGCTAGAAGAGATGTACCTCTAAAGACCTGAAGCCAGTTGCAGTTAAGAGTCGCTCTACCTAGTATGGACTCAGGAAGATGAATACAAACAGATACTATTATTTTAAGTAGCTTTTTTATGTTTTTGGGGTTTTGTTTTTTTACATCTGAAAGTTGTACATTTCCTTACCCTTGAGTTATATTCTTTGTTTCTGTCCGTCATAAAATCTCATTTAAATGCATTGAAGTTCGACTGTAACATAAACAGTGAAAAATATCCGTGCTGCTGAATATTTGTGCAAGGTTGTTTTTTTTAGTTTTTATCTTGTATTTCTTTACACGGCTTGTCTTATTTATATTTTATCCATCTATCCTCATCAGAATGTGTATTTTTGTTGTTGCCCACTTAGCCTTGCCATTACTCAAACTGGCATTTTCTATATTGCAAACACACAATTATAATTACAAACTGCCATATTGAATCTGTACTATTCTTTTCTCCAGGATTTCTCATACAAGGACATTTTATCACTGGACAGCATATTTATGACTGACCAGTACAATAAATCAGGTTTTTCAGCAACAGTTGGTAAAACAACTGTAAATTTACGGTCCCTGTGTTTGTTTCAGGTAACCTCCCGGTGGACTTTCCGCTGCCCTGGCTGTCCTCAGGCCCTCTCACATGACGACTCGCACTTCCACGAGCGCCACAAATGCATCAACTTCTTTGTCAAGGTGTACGGTTATATGCCGCTGCTATATACGCAGTTCAGAGTGGATTCTGTGCTGTTTAAGACTCGTTTGCCCCATGATAAGACAAAGTGCTTCAAATTCATCTAGTGTGGGGTCGATCGTCTTACAGAGAGCCTGAAACAGTGGATGAAATGACTGAAACTTCCACCAGAAGTAGTGAGGAAGACTGACGGTCGGACTGCAGGATTAACAAGCAGGAGGGATCAGATGTTGAGTTGGATCGAACGTTTAACAGCTGCGGATTCAGAGAGCGGAAGATAAAAGAAACTACTGCCGAGAAATGAAGCTTTTTCATTGGACAATTTTCTTTTTTTTTTTACATGCCTTTCCAATCATGTTCCATCATCAACCACTAGTTACAGAAACTGTTTGCACCTCTTAACTGCCTGCTAAAAAAAAAGGAGGCAGTCTTAAAGTGTACAGAAACACATAATGGATTAAGCTGGGAGCGTTTTAGTTAAAAAAGAAAAAAAAAACCTTCTTTAAACTCGAGCACTGATGGTCAGACGTATTTTATCAGACTTTCTTTTTTTTTTAAAGGATGTCATTTAAATGTGTAAATATACGTCTTGTGGACATTTTTCCAAACCTCCCCGCCTTTGGGGAAATCAAAAGTACAACCGCTGAGTCCAGTCCTGTCTAGACAGCAGTACGTCCTCCAGAGGGAATTTAGCAGTCACCGCAATGCCTGAGAACTGTCAGTAAAACCAGCCAACACATTTTCTGGTTCAAGTCATCTTTAAAAGGAGTAATATTAACCAAACACCTGCAGATTATAAATATACCTAAAGAAGCACTGCAGCCTAAATCAAGCTTGAATGCAGTTTGAGGAGTTAATAAACACCGGTCATAAAACTCTCAATAATGACAAAAAATATAAAAAAATGTTTTTTTAAGCACAAGTTTTAGATTATTTTTAAATTCCTGATCATCCATACCTCATACATACATGCTGAAAATATACTTTACCCTCAGTAATTTATTTTTAAAGCTATGAACGCCTTTTATTAGGCTTTTCAAGCCCTCATTTTGCTGCCATCAGAACAATTCTGACTATGTCTGAACCCTGACCACCATAGAATTGGTTGAGAAAATTAGTCGGCTTCCTTTGTAAAACATTTTAAAGTCCAAAAATGTTAATAGATCTGAGATCTGTTTTATTCATTCACATACCAGTTCTATGTTTTTTATTGGACCGTACAGCTTTGTCCACGTAATATCTATATAGATGATTGTTTGAGTTAAATTACGCAAATTTGCTGACAGTCAATAATTATTTGGGTCACTTTTTAAAGTACAACAGAACAACCTGAAGGGATATAGGTTCCAGTTATCGTGCCACAATAAATGTTCCTGTCTGTATCCTAATAAGTTTCCTATCATTGTTTATGTCTTGAGGATGAAACCTTAGAGAATTTGACTCATTCATGTCAGCAGATTTATTTTTAACATTGACTGATTTCAGTCTGTGTTGATGTTAAACTCAGTCAGTTGTTGACACTGAGGCTGATATTCCAGCAACTTCTAATGTATGAATGAGGTTTAGGAGTTCTTGGGTTGCTTTGTGTTGAACCTGTACAAAGTGGAGTGTCTCAGTAATTCATTCATCCTATACTTCATCAAAACTGGCTTTCGAAGGCTTAGATTCTTTTTCACCTTTCATCCTATGTTGGGTCCCTAAGCAAACGAGAATTGAATTTTTTTTCCCGGTCTGCACTATCATTAGGATTATGAAGTGTCCTTTGTCCTTCCTTCTACACTATCTTCTTACATCTGGTCACCCTCACTCTGTTGTGTAGTCCGTTTTTTCCTTATGTCCTTATTTCAGTCCCTTTTATCTTTTCTTCCTTCTATTCCTCCTACCTTGCAGGTACCCTCCTCCATTTCCCTTATATACTCCTCTTTTTGTCATTTAATCTGCCCTATTTTCATCCTTGTGTCCTTCCTTCTCTTCTTTCACCTTTAATTTTTATTTCCTGCTTCCTTTCCTCTTGCCCTTCCTTTCCTACCTTCATTATATCCAAACCTATCTTTCAATTATTTTCTATTTATGCATTATACCCCCCATGCACGTATCAGTCATAAATTCACAGTTAATGTTTGTATTTTATATTTAAAAATCGCTCAAGACAAAGTGAGGAATAGGAAGCCTAAAAATAGTTTGAAACTTTTACATGAAAACTTTGAAGGAGCCCATTAGAAGTGTGAACATTGCCTAAAGCTGTTTCAGTGGCAGGAAATAAACCAATTAAAATTAGTTCTGATAATTCTGCCAGCAGGAGAGGTCAAACTCTCAGCCAGGATCTTGTCAGGAACTTGTTGATAACTCAAAAGGGACAATTAATTTTTACCGACGTTGAGAAAAACGGCTGTTTTGCTGCAAAATTAACCAAATATTACTGGAGGTGTATATATTTGAGCTAATCCTTTGCACTCATCTATTTTATTTTTTTTATTGCTGATGTATGTGTCATTACCCCCTCCCCCACACCACACACAAACACACAAAAGAACTGCTCAAATGCCTCATTAAATGCCTAAAACTAATGACTTTTATGTCCGTGAGGAATTTCTGTAAACCTCTGACTAGAATGTGCTCTTAGGACATTAAATCTGAAACTACAAGCTACAGTTTTTTCTTCCTCTGTCAGAATGTGACAAATATACCTCCTACTAGCACAGTTAGATCTCTCTAATTAATTTAGTTTTGTTTTATGGGGGAGCAATGGTAATGATCCGAGTGAAGAAATGGTCCAAAACATCAACTCGTTGGCTAATTTGGCTCCTGTGCTCCCATTTCACTGCTGCAGTTTGTGTCCGTACCGTGCTGAAAACGAGAGCTTTGCTCCCAGAACGGGGAAAGCAAATTAATTTCCATTTGAATGTCAAATCTCATCAACGTTCTGCCTTTTCCAGCACAGATATGGGGCCACATCCTCATGTAGACAAAGTTTTTAAAGTGTCACATTGATTCCTTTACTTTTTGCTTGAATGTTGTTTTTTTTGCCAAATGGGTACGATGTCTGCAGCTTTACAGCATAAGTTTGCGAGGTGCTCAATAAAGGGATGCAGAATGGTACGACTACTGGAGCCGAACCATCATGTATTATAAATCCAAAATCCTGCTAATTTCTGTAATCTGAACATAAAACATAAAGTCAAAGTGATGGTCTTTCCCGGCATTTGTATTCTGTGAGGATGCTTTTATGGAACTTTAACAAAATGGTGTATATTTATTAATGTTTTTAAACTTGATAAGACATGCAATAAAACCATAATGTTGTGGTTGCTTGTTCCTAATCACGTATATTACCTAATTGACACGTCACGTTGATTTGTTGCCAATGACTTTGTGGTGCCTCCAACATGAGCAGAGGAGAGGAAATCTTAAAGGCCAAATGTTGCACCTGCTCCAGAGTACAGCTCCTATTAAAGTAAAACAGGCTCAGTCTATATTTCTGGGATGCAGATTTTTTTTATTTTTGTCTTTTGGGACGTGACCAAAACCAAACTATATATCCCCTCCTGATGGAAATACAATAACCTTCTAGGCGTTTTGTAATTACCTTCCGACTCTGATCGAGTCCTTAGGGCTCAGTTCAAGCCAGCCGTTCTTCCTCTGTGCTTTTTTTTTTTTTTTCTCCCCCTCAAGCTACAGTAGCACAACTAGTTTTCTGTGGCTTGAAGTAGAATAAATCTAAGTCTGCAGTCCCCCTGCAAGGTGTAAATATTGATGTGTGCTACTTGGTCTGTCTCCCCCCCTTTGGGTGAGGCTCCAGCCACCTGCTGTCAGACTGACTGTGTCAGACATACCATTCAAAGACCAGAAGAATGGAAATAAAACCTTGTTTAACAAAAACATATTGTGACTTGTCTTCATTCTTGTAGCTGCTTCCTTCCTTAGATAATTACCCTGCAGTGGGACTCCCTTTGAATTTTCTCATCACATTTGATCACCTTGCAACCATAAACACAAGAGCATTTTAAAGAGACAAATAAAGCAGCATACAACTGAAAGCCAGGCTATATTGGAAGGAGAATCTGCTTTAGTCTTTACCTTCTTGCAGGTTTTCTTCCACGAGGGGTCCACAGGGCACAATAATTTTTTACTGTCTCCGACCAGCTTTCAGAAAAGCTTTCCCACAGCATAATGCTGCCTCTACCATTCCTTGCTTGGGACAGACCACCAAAGGAACTTTTTGCACCTTGTCTGCCATATATGCTGGGGTTGTGGCGTGCATAACTAATGGTTTGTTTTTCTTTAAATGTTTTCCCACTTCAGCTGTAGATCTTTGCAGCTCCTCCACAGCTGCCATTGGCCTCTGGGCTGCATTAAAAACAAGATTCTTTCGTACTGTTTCTTCCTTTTGCCTTTAAACCGTGAGTTGCAGACGCACTGCAGTCGTGGCTGGAGTTAAGAACCTTTTAGGAGAACCTAAGCCTAATGTTCTGGGGAAATATTTATTTTATACAGTCATTACAGAGAAAACATCTCTGGATCCTGCTGCTATAAACAGGCTTTTATTTTTGTTTCCGTGCAAAATTCATTTTCATTTCAACAATAGCTAATTACTAAGACACTTCATGTGTTTGGATTTACTTTAGATTAAAATATAAGTGGATTCACTTTGCGCTGCTTTCCTAAATACATTTGATGATCTTTCTTTCCCAAAACCTCAGTTAAAATGAACAAACGAGTGTTGGTAAGCTGGTAGCTGCATTATGCTCATTCCATGTTTTGAGTGTGGATTAAATTCGGCTTTGTAAGATATATAAAAGGTTTGAAAATAGTTTCATAATTAGCCCTGGGTTAAAGTCCCCTGACTCCTCACCCTTGATTTGTCCATTTTGTTTCTCAGTCTGATTTATCCTGTTTGGTGACTAATGCTCTGTATTTATACTAGAATTAAATCAAACACTGATCTCTACAAAGCTAATAGTTGACCTTTGACATCAGTTGGCAAAACTGGATATTATTCATAAGTGTCAGAGTTTAGGAGATTCACTACAAATGGGAACCAAACTTTGGAACTTTTCCTCATGAAGTTTTATATTTTTTTTCTCCAACTAAACAATTCTGCATTACTTTGTTTTCAGAGATGGGAAGTAACGAAGTACAAATACTTCGTTACTGTACTCAAGTAGATTTTTCTGATATTTTTACTTTACTTTATTACTTATTGGTGACGACTTTTTACTTCTACTCCTTACATTTTTACACAAATATCTGTACTTTCTACTCCTTACATTAAAAAAAAAATGGCTCGTTACTTTAGTTTTGAATCATTTCAATGGAGTTACCATTATTATTTTTCACGTCATCAATACCAAATTCAATCTAATTGGATGGGAATCTACATTGCATTTGACACACCACTACAAGATGAATCGACAGATTCAGCGGTATTCATTCGCGGCAAATCATTGCAGCTTGGTGGCGGTGGCATTAGCATAGTAGCATGGACGACGAGATGATTGAAAATGAACACAACGGAGATCTAGTCCTATTGGCAGACATCCATTTAAAATGTAGGCAACGGCATGAAAAAAGTGGTTTCTACTTTTACTTTTATACTTTAAGTAAATTTACAAGCCTGTACTTTGTTACTTTTACTTGAGTAAAGAAGTTTAATCAGTACTTCCACGTTTACCAGAGTATTTTTTAACACAAGTATCTGTACTTTTACTCAAGTACGGAAAGTGAGTACTTTTGCCATCTCTGTTTGTTTTGGTATGGCATGTTAAACCTCATAGAGTGCACAAAAAAAAGGAAAGTTAAACCAGATGGAAAATGGAACACCTACCAATATTCAAAGGGTCTTAACTGGGAGAGAAATGGGATGCAGGACTGCAAAAGAGGAGCAAATAAAGAAACTGGATTTCTATTTGTTCTGCGACTAAATTAACAGTTTGTTAACAGCGTCAAAATCCCCCTCTATGTTGACAAATGCATGCAAAAGATGTCCAACTTATTTTTTTATCATTAGCAACTTCTAAACATTAACTTTTCTCCACATTGCTGATTATTCTGGTTTTGATCACTGACGGACTTATTGGACTGGTGGGTCTTATGTTTAACTGGTTTGGATTTCAAACAAAGCACTGGAACTAACTAAGAAAATATGTTAAAATGTTTCCAGATTTGAGAACTCTATTACTGACTTTAAAACAGCTTATCTGAGTATCTGAAGATAGCAAAATAACATTAAATGGTTCACACAGAGGGTAAATCTCTGGAAAACAAACAAAAAAACGTAAGAGCTGTTTCTCATAACTTAAAATAATATTAATTTAAATCTACAAATTTTTTTTTCTCCAGCAGAACCGCAAGGATGAGGTGTGACGTAAGCAAGCAACAAGACTAACTGTCCTAATGGGCATCGAAGAACACGCCTGTTAAACTTGTCTCCAAGGCAGGAAGACATGGGTGTGACTGTGGAGGCTTCATTTGTCCTCAGGGAAGCTTTTCTGACTCACACCTCTCTATACTTACAGGTCCTCATACCATTCCTCAGACTTTTGCTCAGTAGTTCTCATATTTATTCAAGGTTTCTGAAACATCACATATAAAAAAAAAAATATGATTTATGTGTCTTTAACTCTGCTTTCCTCTCTCTGGTTCAGTAAGCACAGCTGAGGCCGTTGTGGGCGCTGCTCTTTCAGACAGCTGGGTTTTATTGGGACTGTGCCGTCTGTTGCATTTTCCTCCTCGGCCCGGCGTGATGCACCATGTTTCTACATGAACGAACATGGAAGAGCTGTCAGAAGGCTGAACGGTGATACAGGCTCAGTTTGTATTGCACAGGAAATGAAGCTGTCCTTCAACACAGGCGGCATGCAGAGCTGTGTCCATTTCTATAAGAGACTCGGCGAGGACAGGGAACATTTGGACCCTTCCTGTATACAATGGCATCAGATGCATAGTGTTCAGTTATGTAAGTCCACAATATGAAGAACATTTTTGTTTTGTAAAAACAAGAGATTTTTAAGAAAGGGGGCAAACCAACTCATTTAAATTGCATAATGCTGTGCATGTAAACGTACTGTAAAAAGAATAGCTTGTAAGCATCGTTGCAGCATGTTACAGGACTAACAGTCCACTCATTGCCTTCTCTTTTTAATTCAGTGGTAGAGAAATGTCTGGTATGCTGGTGATAGCTGAAGCCCAGAAAGTATTGGAAGAAGTCTGCTGCTCCTGGACCAAAATCTTTGGTCCGAGATTCAAAGGCCGAAGCTGTTCTGGAAGTGTTTTCATGTTGGTCCTGTAAACAGTTGGTGTGCATGCAGATTTTACTGTTAAAAGTATCTTTATATAAAAAAAACGAATTCTTTTTGCTGAACTTCACATCCTGTCATTACAGTGTCAGTCTTTAACTGGAGGTATAAAGCCTTATTCATCAGCCCAGACTGGCTGCATCAGACAAAAGTGGCAGGTTAAAGGGTATCCTTTCAGTCCAGCAGTGAGGGGTGGGAGAGAGACCCCATCCTCGCTTCAATGTGCAACACAAGGACACTCTCCTCAGACAGTGCTTCTTGCTTTTCTCCCAGCTTGAAATGCTCTTTACTTTTGCTACAGTCCTCCTAAGTGTCAGTGAGAGTATGCCAGTGGCAGACCTGCTGCCCCTCTGCCTCCCTCATCTCTGTCCAGTGGGCTTGCTGCTCCTCTGTGGTGCTGCTGTGGCCTAAGGAGACCCATCCCAGCCTCTCCCTGGGCCTCATGCTGCTCCTCCTGCAGAACACAGACAACACCAGCGAGACTTCGGACAGCTGGAAGAGAGCCACCTGGAAGACGAACGTCTCCTTGTAGGTGGGGTTGGGCTGGCCACGGCACACCGCTGTCTTGCGCTTGGACATCTCCTTGCCCTTGGAGTCCAGCATGGTGAGCTTGACGTAGGTGTCTAAGAGGAGAGACATGTATTGGAACAGTGATGGAGCGCCATCAAGTGGAAGAAAAGGAACACTGCAGCAGACATTTTAGAAGAAAAAAGAGAAACTAAAAGGTATGTAAGACTATATTCCAAAAACAACCTAAAAGTAGTAGCCTTACCAAAATTAATCCAAGAGATCATCAATGATTCATCTAAGTAGTCAGATAATAATAAGCTTTATAATTTTGTGAAAAAACATTTTATGTTTTTTTTAGGTTTACTTTAGTTCTAGCAAAATTTACCAAATAAAAAAAAAATAGCAACGGTTTTCCTACGTACAGTGCAGTCAAATAAAGTTTTCCTCACACTCTTTTTTTGTTCTACTGTTTGAGATTAAACACATTTCATTATTAGTTAAAGTTAACACAGCTGTGCAGCTGGACCCTATCAGGCATTCTGTCATGTCTCTTTATTTTCAGTATTAACTCACTCTCACCTTGGCTATGGAAGAAAGGCCCGTCACCACTTGGATTAATCATTCTCAATCATCATCTCTTGGATTCATTTAGATAAGGCTTCCACTTTTGTCGAGCTTTACCCCTGTTCTAGGTTTCCTCTTTTGTTGGACTTTTATTCTCACTTTATGTTGCTTTTTCATAAATCCTTTAACTTGCTTCGTGTTGTCAGACACATTCTAAAACCGAAAGTGATGCTACAAGATTGGAAACTGAAATTAAACAAAGTCGTCCAAAAAAAAAGGTTTTAATTGCATTTCTTTTTTTAAGTACAATTTACATTTAAGAATTAGTTTCATTTGAATGAGCATTCACTTTATTTGCTTATTTGGTAATTCAAGGAATTTTGACTTTGGTTACTCTCTGCTCTCATTGAAGACATTTTAAGTACAAATATATTTTAAAAAAGAAAACAGATTTTTTTCCTGTGAATATGCAAATGTACATTTGTCTAAAAAGAAAGCCGACATGGGTGAAATTTTTAGTTTATTCTAAATCTTAAAATGTCATAACAGTGGGCATTGAGCATTAATTTAAATTTTTTTTTTAAACACAGAAAATTGGTATATAAACTAAAATCCTATATTTAGTTATATGATTAACACCAAAAAATTATAAAGGGTTATTTTAAAATAAGTGAATATGTTCTGACATAGAGCCAAAATGCAGATAGATGTAGCCTAGTAAACTAGCCCCACCCGCCAGCGGCCAAAATAATTTTTGCCTGCAAGTTTAAATTACAAAATTAATCTCACATTTAGTCTGGTTTATCAGGTTAAGATGGATGAGCTTCTGTTTTCATACACGCTACATGTTTTTAACTTTTCAATGTAAAAAAGCAGATAAAAAGTACTCCTCAAATTCCCTGGTTACCAAAAGGTATCTGTCGCCTTACCTCTCATGATATACAGCTGTCCTCCTACGAAGTGCTTCACACAACAAAACAGACCACCTAAAAGGTGGACACACACCACAGCACACAAAAGATAGGAAAGAGGCAAGATAGAAAGCTTAAGAAAAGAAGTGTTAACCAGAAAGCAGATCTAGATTAAAACCGAACAGCTTTGATTGTTGATTGTGACTAAGGACTCCTGTTTTTTGAAAATAAACAACCAACCCATCCCAAATAAACCAGCATACACTCCAATATTTCCCCAGACTGCCTTTAGCTTTAAAAGTCATTATGCTTTTTTAGCTGGAAGGTGAAACATGTCTTCTAATAAGCATTTTCAATAAAGCGACTGCGACAAGTGAAATACCAGTAACACTTTTTAAACCTTGAGCTGTGCATCACTAAATATAACCATCACAACTAGTAGTTTTATTTAATGAACTGTTGTTTTCTACATTTTCTCTTTTCCCCCCATCTGTATCAATTAGAATCTAATATAAAATGCACCATTTATAGAAACACATAATAGAAATTCACAGTGAGGTAAAACAAATCGAACAGATACGAGCTTCTCCATTATAGCTTTAATACTTACTGACAGGTTTATCAGAAGCTGTAGTTTTAAAGTGACTTCCTTGTATAACCTCAGCAGAAAGCTGTCCGGTGGCAGAGTTATAGAGGAGACCCAGGAGGATCTCTGGCAGCGAGGAGTCTTCGGTGGAGCGGTAGGACAGAGCACCTGCACTACGAGACACGCTCACGAGAGAGCCACAGCCCTGGCATGAGGAGAAATCAAACAGGATTATAAGTACCTATAGGTATTTTGTAAACTCATAATAGAGTAGGGTAGAATTCACAAGGTGTTCTCACTGTAAGTTCAGAGCCAGGCTCCAGGGTGACGGGTAGAGCGATCTTCCCCTGCAAGTTGAGCTTAGTCAGGTAGAACACCTTCTCTCCCAGCACCTTCTCCTTCTTCATCCGTCTGATGCTGTACAGGCGAAAGCGGACAGCGTAGTCCCCCAGGGCCTCTTGTTCCACCCTGGAAAACTTGAATGTTTCTGTGAAAACGGGACACGGGCCCTTCTGCACGCCCGTTTTGGCCCGCTGCTTCTTGGTGGGGAGCAGGACCAGGTGGACCTGCCAGGCGATGTTACCCGTCTGCTTCAAAGCGGGGATGTCTGTCGCAGCCGTCACAGTGACGGCCAGCCACTGCTCGGTGGAGTCGTACTCAAAGGCGACGTCCAGAGTGCCGTATTGAGCCATTGGCTCTGGCTCATAGGCTGAAGGAAGCTGAAGACCAGACCCATCCTGAAGATGTCACAATTATAGCGGTGTTATGTATGTACTCTAGTGCTATTTGATAAATAACAAGTTAACCTTTTTTTTTCTAATAAGGTCATTTATCAAAAAAGAAGTTTACTTCTTTTCTTTGAATTCTAAATGTGTGTCATTGTTTTAGGCTTGTTAAACTTACACAAAGCAGCACATAACTATGAAGATGAGGTAAAAAGATAGATGGCTTTTAAAACCTAATTTTAAATATCGAACTGTGACATGCATTTAGCATAAGCATATCAGTCTTAGTTTACTTGTATATACTTAGATAAAATTGAATAGAATTATTTGTATTATATTTTTGTGAAATAAATTCATTTATCAACAATGTCTCAAGCTTGAACATTTCAGAGAGTGAGTATCTAAACCCGGGGACTCACAAACACATTCATTTGCGTATCTAAACGGACTGAGAACAGAACATATGGCATTATTCCTAGAAGCTGCCCAAAAACCCCTAGTTAATCTGGAGGAGTTACAGAGATTTATTTGTCCGGTTGGAAAATCTATCAAATATCTGTTAGTTCACTGTTTCCCAAATCTAGCAGTTCTGGAAGAAGAAAACTGTTGTTCAGAGTAATAAAGAGTCCTGTTTGCAACTTTCTAAAATGCATACAAGAAAGAAGAGGCTCTGATTAAAAAAACAAAACAAAACTGTATAAACATTAAGGCTTAGATGTAAATTATGCAAACCATCCCTGCATAAAGACATAGTGGTGGCAGCATCATCCTGTAGAGATGGTATTCTTAAACATGGATAAGGGGAAAATGTTGATGAAAGAAGGATGGAGCTCAGTTCTGAAATAAAGCCTGTAAGATGCTGAGAAAGTCTTGAGGTCTTGTAGAAAGGTTCATTTTCTACAAGCGTGTTGGCCTAGAGGGTTAGAGCAGTGCCCTTGTGCTCTGAGAAGGTTGCAAGTACCTGGTTTGATCCCCACAGCCTGCCCTCTGGGTCGTTGAGCAAGACCCTTAACCAGAGATGGCAAAAGTACTCACTTTCCGTACTTGAGTAAAAGTACAGATACTTGTGTTAAAAAATACTCTGGTAAAAGTGGAAGTACTGATTAAACTTCTTTACTCAAGTAAAAGTAACAAAATACAGGCTTGTAAATTTACTTAAAGTATAAAAGTAAAAGTAGAAACCACTGTATTTCATGCAGTTGCCTAAATTTTAAATGGATGTCTGCCAATAGGACTAGATCTCCGTTGTGTTCATTTTCAATCATCTCGTCATCCATACTACTATGCTAACGCCACCGCCACCAAGCTGCAATGATTTGCCGCGAATGAATACCGCCGAATCTGTCGATTCATCTTGTAGTGGTGCTTCAAATGCAACGTAGATTCCCATCCAATTAGATTGAATTTGGTATTGATGACGTGAAAAATAATAACGGTAACTCTATTGAAATGATTCAAAACTAAAGTAACGAGCCAATTTTTTAAAATGTAAGGAGTAGAAACTACAGATATTTGTGTAAAAACGTAAGGAGTAGAAGTAAAAAGTCGCCATAAAAATAAGTAGTAAAGTAAAGTAAAAATATCAGAAAAATCTACTTGAGTACAGTAACGAAGTATTTGTACTTCGTTACTTCCCATCTCTGCCCTTAACCACACAATGCTCCCCACTGCTCCTCAAGGGGATGGGTTAAATGCAGAGAGTTAATTTCTCCAATGTGAGATCAATAAAGTTCAATTATTATTACTATTGTCAGCAGGATAAAACTTAACAATCGCTACCATAACTGATTGAATTACATAGTACCTCATTTTCTAGCAGGGATCTAACTCCAATACTGTAAAAAAAGGTTCACAGACACTCGCCATCTAGTCTGACTGAACTTGGGATATTTCACAGAAGAAATTTCAATTATGAAAGTAGTGTTTAGAATTTTGAAAACCTTGTGACATTTTCATTCACAATTACGAACTACATTGTGCTGTTGTATCACATGCAAAAGTAAACAGAAGTTCGTAGTTGTAAGGTTTAGATGCATGCACAAGTCATTGGTTACCCTAATAATATGGTGGGGTAAAATTGCTTCCACCTTTCCTCGCATACTGTTTTTTCTTTTCTTTTTTTTTTTACAATTTATCTAATAAGTAGAAGGTAAATTGAATTATTTAAACTTACCTCTGGACTTAGAACAGCAGTGCTGTCACTGGGAATGTCCTCTTCGCAGCCTTTGTTGAGGTAACTCTCAGTATCCTGGTCCATGCTGGCCTCGCTGGAGCAACGAGGGCTTTCTGAATTTTGCAGGGACGACGGCCTCCTGACTCCTCGTTCTGAACAGTAGCGTGAGGACTTGCGTGTCCCTGAGTTTACGTGATGGTATGGGGGAGGCTGGAGCTCAGTTAGTGAGGAATCTTTCTTTATCCTCTGAATGCTGGCAGCTGGAGTCACAACAAAGTAAACAAAGATCGGGTAGAAGGAAAAAATATTTCAGAGCTGCAGGACAAAGCTAGGCAGATTTATTTTGAATTCAAACATACCCCTTTTCAGATGTAAGCGCTAAATTATAAATGTAACCTATATGTCATAAATATAAATAATCATAATTGTATGTCCCGTAATAGAAATTTGAATTTTTACTTTCTAATGCCTAGACTGGAAAAAATATGGCAAAAGCTTTCCACCATGATACAAAACTGCCCAAAAAAGTAACCGTAAGGCTTAATGTTGTCTTTAAAACCTCTTTAATCTACATATATATATTTAAAAAATGAAGGAATTTATTATAAGCAAATCTTAAATTTAAAGATACAAATAATTACATTATAGTACATTACTAAATATACTATTATAAGCTATAGCTAGTTTTATTTTAATCTTTTTACCATATTTAGGATCTGTTTTTTTAACTGCCTTCTCATTATTTTAATTTATTATAAAATTATCATTTTACTTTTACAAGCTAAATAAGATAAGGATAAATAAGGTATTATATTACCCTGTTCACTGGAGGCCTCGCTGTTGTATCCTTCCAGCTCATTGGACTGTTTGCCTTTCCTCCATGCAGAGCTTACATTCTGCTGGGTCACACCCTCTGGGATTTTTTCCTCTTCGTGCTTTAAAATATCTCCATCTGTACAGGACATATGGAGACTTTCGTTAAAGTGGTAGATTTATCTCCTAAGCAAAAGTTAGTGCAATATTGAAAGAGGCAAGACCAAGCTGGAAGTGGCACGCAGCACTCAGTCAGTCAGAGTAGAAGCTTAAAAAGAGGAGAGCCAAAGATCAGAGCACACACTGAAGTGTCACACTCTAACCTTGGTTTCCTTTCTTCTTCTTCTTGCTTTTCTTTCCTTTGTCTTTTGTTTTCTTTGCTTTTAAATCCTCCTCACATGAATGCAAACTGTCTTCGACCTTTTTTTTATCCGACTTCCTCTTTTTTACTTTAGAGGAAGATCTAGATGGCTCATCCTCTTCCTCGTTGTCTGCCTCGCTCTCTTGTACAGCTTCTAACTCTTCTTTTGCTTCTCCATCTCCCTTCTGCTCCTGCTTTGATATCTGTGTTTCCATTTCATTGTCAGAGACATCCCTTTTTTGTTGAGCAGATATTTGATCGTCATCCTGATTTGTCTTTCCGTCTTGTCCGTCTCCACTGGCTGTTTTCTCAGAGGCCTCATCTTCCTCATCTTCTCTGTTTCTTCTAGCTTCGGCTTCTTTCTCCAGCTGTCTCTCCCTCCTCTCTTTTCTTCTCTGCTCCCTCCTTTCTTGTATCTCCCTTTCCTCCTCCTTCCTCCTTTCTTCTTCTGCTAACTCGGCTTCTGTTTTTTTAACTCTCCAGCATCCATCCCTCCATTCCCACTCTAGTTGACTCTGAGAGTTCTGTGCCTCCATTGCATCGTTGGTTTGGTTGTTTTTCAAACCCGTCTGACCAGAATCAGAGTTTTTTTGCATTTGCCACATGCTTCTATTGCCAGCCCTTCCTTCTTGTGAGCCGGAGGCCTGACGAGCATCCTGGCTCCTGTTGTTTTCCCCCTCCTCTTCCTCCTGCACCTTGTTGATAATAGTAGAGACCTGCTCTGTGAGCTGGTCGCTGACTGCATATGTGGCATCGCTGACTGCAATTGCCAAGTCATCCACACGACTGGTGACTGAGTCCAGGATGGAGGAAATGTTGACAGACGGCAGGGTCGGCTGGAAGCTTTTGAAGAAGGCCATCTCCCAGTCGGAGGGATTCTATTACACGTTGATCGCTAGATTAGCTCATCAAAAGCACTGACACAGACATGTGTTGGTTAGCAGGGTGTGAGGTCATCATCACAGTATTAACATGCATTCAGCAGTTAGTTGATGGTAGAGATTAGCCTACACTGGTATAATTTCAGCTGATCAGTTGGAAAATTAATTTCAAGAAATAACTCACAGCTTTTAAGTTTTCTTTCAAACAAATTCTGATCTACTTTTACTACTGATTTTAGCCCATATATGACTCTTTCACAATATAAGGCCATGGTTAAACATTTTTTCACTTTTTCTTCAATTTGAATTTAATATTGTTTGTTATTCATCTAAAACCCTGCGACAGACTGGCAACCTGTCCAGGGTGTACCTTGCCTCTTGCCCGTACACTGCCCAAGATACGCACCGGCCCCATCGCAACCCTGAGAAGGACTGAGCGGGAGAAAATGGATGAATTAATTCATCCAAAATAAAAAAAACAACTTTGTACGGCTGTTCCACCCTTTAAAGGAAAAGTCCAGTTTTGTTAAGAATACAAACTTTTAAAAGTACTTTAAGTATGAAATTATTACAAACTGTTCAATAAATGATAAGTGTTTGTAATTAAGAGTAATTTTCATTTGAATATTCTATACTGGAGGCATCCATGTTTGTCAGCGAGCACTACTGCCACCTACTGGTTTGTGACCTAATGGTTCGGTATCGGCTGTTGATCAAGCCCCGGAGCTGTATCTGGTGTTTGTCACCACGCGCTCTTATCCAAGTCATCTTGAAAACATTCTCCTTCAAAGTATTTTTTCTCTGGCAAAAGTTCAATGGCAAATCCTCTATCTTTAAGTTGGCAATCCAATGACGAACCCGTGGAGGATCAAGAATCGGAAAGTGAAATAACCAATTTTTTTTTTCCCTTTTACCGGATGTTTTAAAACATCCAACTACCAACCACGAGAGCTATAGTTAAACTGATATTGTCAGTTTAACTATAGCTCTCGGGAATTTAAATGGTGAAGTCTCCTCGAATTCTAAAATAATTGTTGTTGATTGCAGATATGTCTGGTAGTTCCCACTGATTTTGTTTGTAAAGCGGGGAGAATTGTGCTAGGCTTACCACACCATGACGCACCATGACGTCCCCTGGACTCAGTGATCACAACAAAAATTTTAAGTTTTTTTTTTAACTGATTAAAAATAAATTCATTAAATCACCATGGGCGTATTAGTTTTAAGTATAGATAATGATCCATTGATCATTGCTTGCTGACCGGACTTTTCCTTTAACTGTTGCTTATTTGAACAGGCTTTTGTTCTCCAAATCAATGAGAATGATAATATTCTCATGGATTTGGCCCTCCACAAATCAAACCTACAGATTTTCTACTGCATTTAGTTTTGGAATCTGGGAACCATTAATTTTCTTTAGGAAAGGCTAATTCCATTGAGTTTCCATTGAGTTTGCTGTGAAAATAATCATCGACTTCTTCAGGTTTCTGGCAGGGTATTAGATTAAAACTTAGTCTTATTGGGAACTGTTTATATATACATTTTTTTATGGCTCCTTCTTTTATTTATTTATTTTTATTTATTTATTTATTTATTTTGTATTGTTTTATGTTCATTGTTGGGTGTCAGCCTAACATTATATTTTATAATTATTGCCCAAAACCTTATCTTTAGTTTAATAAAGTGAAACACATGAATAATTTAGCAAGGTTTCAATGTTTTCTTTGAGGGAAGGGTGGCTATCTTGCAGCCCTCCTCCTTACTTTCCTTTATTACTGGTGATTGCTGTTGCATGCAGATTTCCTTTGAAATTCCTGCAGCTCTGAAAGTGTCGCCATTGATGTGTTGTTTTCTGTTTTCTGTTGTCACCTTTGCTGCAATATATTTGTTGCAATGCATTAGAGCGCATTTTATGCTAAAAAAGTTTTTGTACCCTTCTTATGACTAATCTTTTTGATACTTTCTAATGTGCAAACTATAACTTTAGCGTATGTTTTTTAAATAAGAACATAAGAACAAACATCCAGAATATATTAAAATTGAATATTAGAAATAACTTTTATCCAATTTGCCTTTTCAGTAAAATAGATAAACTGCCTTTTCATTTCTAACTAAATTCACACCAAGAACAAGGCCTATATTCATCAAACCATTGATGGTCTTTAACAATGCAAGGCTCCCACTGTAATCGAGTAAATCAGTAATAATACTTCTCTGACATTACACTTAGTGTACATCTGAATACTCTGTCTCATTTTCAGTCACAATAACTATAAAGATTGTTTTAGATATATAGTGGTATTTAACACAAGCTTGTTTGTCTTTCTGCAGCAAAAAAAAAATATATATATATATATACATGCCAAAAATACTGCTACCAAAACATTCCAACTGTTACATGCCATAAAATGTTGCAATACACAACTCCAAGACAGCCAATAATAATGTTACTCTGCAAACATATCAGCAGATATGGTGAGTTCGTAAATGTGTTAAGTACCTTGCTGGGGATTCTTATGTCCGTTGAGATGTGAAAGATTGTCAGGACTCTGCACAGACAGTTTGTTGCTGAGGTAAAGAAAAAACAGAGCCATCAACACCACAAAGGCTGCAATGGAAGACAAAACACCCAGAAGTTCAGGAGAAACTGAGGTGAGGGGAGAGCAGGTGGGGGGAAAGAAAGAGGAAAACAGAAAAGGAAAAAAGAGACAAGAAAACCAAAAATTAGAAAACTGTCACTGCTGTAAAAGTTTTGAACCACTTTTTTCTAGAGCTGAGCAGCAATAACACACACACACATACACACACATCACTGCATCACATTGCTGCAATCTGAACATTAGTGTTTGTACGTAAAATATATTAAATCTGAACAAGTATATTTACTGTAAAAAAAATAAGACATCTCAAACTGAATTCAAACCTAATTATTCACTGTTAAAAGGGCAAAACATTATCTTCTATTAGTTTCCTCTTACTTCATGAGCAGATATAAGCTGTGGTGGTGTATGTAGGCCATCCACACTTCATGTAACCAAGCAGGCAGTCCTGTGCTATTTTTACTAGAGCCTCAAAGGAACAGAATCTAACAGAAAAGTAGATTCAGTAATGCCTGAAAAGCCAGATTGGTCCATCATTTAGGACACTGCCTCACAGACAGATTAGCTGAAGGCAGATGATCTGTTTAATTATTAAATTAAAGAGCAGCAGGTAAAGAAATAAAGTTGATAAAAAAGAAATGTGTTTGAGATTTTTTTATTTAGCTATGTTAAAGCTTAAACTCATGCCCATTTTAACAAATCAGTAGAGCATTGCAGGGCATGGACTTAGTGATTTTTAACCCTGCGAATATAAGACTACAGTAAAGGAGGAATAGACAAAGTCCTTGGAGCCAAAATGCAGTAGTGTACTTATACCATTGTGTTACACAATTTTCTTTGCTAGAAAAGCTTTATTGCTCTAAATTTTTCTGTGACTGACAGCAAAGGGTCTGCAGTACAGGTTTCCCTCCTTAGTTCCCATTTATTGGCTGTTGCATTGTTTGTAATTCCCTTTTCTGACTCAGTAAACCGTTTCCAGTAATATATTGTTTAATTGATTGCTTTTCAGTATTTTTCAGGCATAAAAATATCCATTTGCAACACGATGTTCGGTCTAGTACTGATCATGTGGCAGTTCTGCTTGGTTAACCTATTCAAACAAAGAATGAAATCTTTAAAAATGGAATAGGCTGTAACATATAGTATTTATCAAATAATATATAATACACTTTAGATAACAATCTGCACAATGCCACATTGTTACAGCTGCTGCTTATCTTGCTAAAAAGCTAGTAGCTGTTCAGGAAAATTATTTAAGTTATACAAGCCTATCTTTAACCTATAGTTATATACTGTAGATGGACTCAGTCAAAATACAGCAAATCAGTAAGAGCACTTAAGCCAAAGCGGAAATGCGTCAGTGGTCACCATAATAAGTGCTGTCTGAATAAATGCTGATAGTAAGGAGAGAGGTAAGAAAAGAAAGCTGAATGCTTCTTATTGATAGTTTATTTAGAATAGGAATCTCCCAATATTCCTATTAAGTACTTATAATCCATACGGGCCAGGACCCCTGTAGATAATGTCCTGGCCCGTGTTATGGCCGCTGTACTGAAAACATAATACTCAAAGAAACTCTAAAGATGATATGCCCTGCAACAAGCATGGTTACTGAAAGGTCCTTTGGACCTATTTCATTTTTTTCTTTACAAATTGTATTTTATGAACTATTTAAAAAACAATAAGGTGATGGCTTCAGTGGTATTGAGATATGATCCCAGTTTTCATCTGCTAAATGTTTTTTTGAAAACAAATTAATAACATGCTCAATTTTTTTACATCTGAATTTAACAGTTTTTCTTCAATTCTAATTCAGATTTTATAGAAAACTGTAATTTCAACTTAAATTAAGTCATAAATATGTACAATTCCAAAATTCTGAATGTATATTCACCTAAAAAGACATTTAGAATTTTAATTAAACTTAATTGAATAGAAGTATCACCTTATGCAGCTATCCTGTTTTTTATTTCATGCTTTTCTGTGCCCCCATGAAAACACGCTGGCACCCTCCTGGCCCCCCTGGTACATTTGGTCTAGAACCGCCACTGATCCATAATCCTTTGCAATTAGAGGATGTATAAGCACAACACAATTTAACAAAAAAACATAATTTCTTCATATGTACTCTGTGTGACACATGCAAATGTGTACACACCTTTTTACGGTTTGGGTTTTAATATGGAGAGTTTTAGCCTAGATTTCGTTAAATGCATTTTTTTGTATTCATTTTTCAGGAGGCTTTTGGGCCCAATATGACAAACATTATGCATGTGTGTGACCATCACATAAAGCTAACAGCTGACAGAATTTAATATCAATATGGAAAGCAGTATGATATGTTTCATATTTCCCAATATGAGTGGAAAATGTGACACATTTCTCCTTGGAAGAATTACGCTTGGTGGAATGCTCACTCTGGAAAATACCCACTACCTCAAAGCCCTACCTCTTTAAATGTTCAAATTGTTTAGTTTCAGCCAGCTATCAATACGTTATGGCATTTTTCATGGCAGAAACCTTTGTAGTGAGTTTTATAGTGATATTTTTTAGATATTAGATTAATGTCAATAAGTTTCCTCTGTTTATGCCTCTTTTCCTTACTGAAGAAACTTTTCAAGGTTCCTTATTACTAATCTTAGTAATAAAAATCTCCACTGATTCCAATTCTAAATTGACTCCGAGCAAAAATCCGGGCTTTTTGGAGGTCTTAATATGACGCATAATTATTTTGATGGCTAGAGAACAGTTATACTGAGGCTGTAAAAAAAATGAAAGGATAAAAACGAGGGAAGAAACAAAATAATCTTACAACCCATAAGATATTAAAAAATAGTAATGAACTAGTAACTGACATTTTGAATATCACTAATTTTCCTCTCCACTGTCGCTAAAAGCATGCTTAGTGTGAGGGATTGTGTTTGAGTCAACGAGTCAATGTAATCAACTGGTTTTCCTTAGATAGAAAACTTTGAATCAATTTGACTGTATGATCTCGTTGAACTGTAAAGTGTTGTGAATTGGCGCTATATAAATAAACTGAATTGAAATTGAATTGAATTAATATGCAGTAGTGGAAAGTAAAAAGTACATTTACTTGATTACCGTACTTAAGTTTTTTTTTTCCAACATGCAGGATAGCAGACCTTAGAACTGAATTTGAACACCACTGTTTTAGAGATTTGCATGACATTCCACAAATGTGAGAAACTCAGGGCAGACATTATTTGTAGTTTATACAATTTATTAAGGCATTAGTTGTTGCCTTGTGGCCAAGTCTATTTGGTAGGATGAGTTCTCAAAGCAGATTTGCATTTTCCTTTTTTCTTGGTCTGTTTCTTGGTCTGAAAGTGTGAGGAGAATCAAGACTCTCCTGTTTTCTTTTTGGGTTGTTTTTGAAGAAGTAATAATACTAATCAAAATACCCGTTCTTATTATTTGTGTGGCATTTTTATGCTGAAATTTTTATAGGTGTTGTAGAATTGGTAGCATGTGTTTGTATACATCAGTACATCAGGTGGTTTATGAAAGTTACAAGGTTTTTAAAATTACTCTGAAAATGATACAGAAATGTACCGGTATTAGAACATTTGATTGTATTTTCAATACTTAAGTACTTTTAAATGCATGTAATTTTGAATACTTATGTATTTTCAAAGGTGAATACTTCAATACTTTAACTTGAGTAGATTATTGACTGAGAAACCTTTACTTGTAGTTGAGTAAGATATGACTATGAGAATAAATACTTTTACTCAAAATCTACTGTTGAGTACTTCATCCACCACTGCTAATATGATTAGCTCTGTCAGAACAGCATTAGTTTTTAAAGGGAAGATTAATGCAAAATTGCTCCAAGCACAAGTTTTCTGTGTCCTAAGCCACACAAGAAAGTATTTTACTAGATTTTATTTAAAACAAAGAAAAATAATTCAATTAAATGTTCAATTTAATAGTATTGATAAATATTACTTTATTTATTAACTTTAATTCAAAAGCCTGAAAACATATCACGTATGATATTAAAACATTTAAATGCTTTAATGATGCTGATTAATAATAAGTTACAGAGATAATTCATGAGCACACAAGTTAGATCTATAGTAATTCATTTTATATCCTATAAAAGTCCTTTGAAGTTGGTAGGGACAGATTTGCCTTAGCATTGAAACAGGAAAAAAAGCTGTTGCAGCTTTATGAAGTAGTATTACATCAATGCTAAGTCCTCAAAAATGGCAAAACAGATAATAAATCAAGCTGTCTTACCTTTTGTATAATCAAACAAGTTTTATAATCCATGTATATATATTCAAAATGACAAAAGAGGATAAAAACATAAAGCTATTGAGCTCTGGAAAAAAAGAACAAAACGTAATTAATCCCAAACTAAATCCGATCCAATGGTTTTCAGATTTAAATGTCAACTCTCACTGCTGATTGAGCCCAGATGACCTCTGCAGTGGTGTTCATATAAAAACTACAAGCTCGTGGCGTTGCTATCTGAAGGGATTTGAGGACGCTTCATAGATCACTCTGCTCTGGTAAATTTTAACAGCAGCTGAATAATTCAAAGCCCTGAGGGTAACCTGATGCCTTCATCAATGTACACTTGAAAGCAGAGGCGTTTATATGATCCCCAACATTTCTTCACCAGCAGAGGTGATGAACATGTTTGCCAATCCTTCTCCATTTTTATTCCTGTGCCTTTGTTATTTAGAGCTGATAAAGCAAACCTTAAAAAGAAAACTTAGGTTGAACTCGGGACTCTGAGTTTGCACTGCAGGACCCAATCAACTTTCTTTTCCAGCTAATGACTCCTCCAAGCTGTCTAACAAACCTGAAAACGCAGCCACTGAAGCATTCTGAAATGAAATAAGTGCTCAGAGAAATGTGAGCTTGTCTCAACAAAAATGAAGGAAATAAATGAATCTGTCAGATATCCATACCTTTAGGAAAATGTAATGGTTTTAAGCTTTAGGAGCAAAGAATTATATACTTAAAGGAGTGTGGTTGTTTAAAATGAACCAATATGGAAGCCTTACTTGCATATGGACCCCTAGAATGAAACCAAACCTACTTGCTAAATAAATCATGCACATAGCTGCCTTATTTCGCAAAGGCACACTAAACTTGATACAGCATACATAATTCACAAAAACACTGTGTTACAAGGACTGTAAAAGCAGTATACATTTATTTTCAGTAAAACGAGGCATACATGAAGGACAGGTAAGGCTTGTAGAAGGTAATACAGATTTCTGAAGACAAGGATTTACCTCGTCTAGCACAGATGAGCTCGTGAGCACCACAGTTTCTCCCCCCTCCTGGAAGACAGAGAGAAAAACAATTATGCAAAGGATTGGCAAAACATTTCCATTTTTTTTCTTAAGTTGAATAACGTTTCTGTATGAACCCAGTTTCCAAAATTATATTAGAAGTTTTACATCCAAAGTACAGCACAGGATAATCTTCTTAAACTAACATAGAAAAAAATGTATATTTCAGCATGAAATAAGTTTCACCATAATTAATTTTACTTAGAGATTTGTTCATGGCTGAGAGGTGCCAATGGGCAGCATTAAATAAAACAAACAAAAAAAAAAGGCAAAAATGAGGCTTACAAACAAAAACCGCAGACTAGCAAACACAAAACAGAGGCTAACATAGGGACACAATAAACACACATAAAGGTAAAACTCTGCAAGTCACAAAAGCAGCTGCAATTAAAAAGTAAAGCTGCAAATTAGTTCTACCCAATGAAAATATGCCAGACCACTAGGGGGAGACGATCATCAACTACTATGAGACCAGACATTATTACAAATTAGTGGGTGTGTTCGATTTCAAAGGCTGCATCCTTCGAGGACCCGGTCTATCTGAACTGGATCCTTTGAGGTCCGGCGAAAATAAGGAGACTGCAAGAGTTTTGGCTGTGATTTCAAACAGGTCCAGCCTTCCTTGCCTTTCACTGACGTGCCCTCTGTCGCCTAGCAACTGTGAGAGTAGACACGACAAGCAGGAAAACACTGAATACCGAACTGCTGTTTCTTTTTATTTATTTATTTAACATTTTCGAGGAGTTTCAATACCAGTACCGTATCAGATTTAAAGTCCCCACAATGCAGATATATTAGAATCTGTCCTTCATTGACAACCACACCCATTTACATAGTGACAGATAAAAACCTTTCAATAAACCAAACATTATGGGCAACATATCTGACTCAATAACTATTTAAAATTCTATTTTCATTAATTCCAGACGGAACTATTTACATACTTGTATTATAATACAATACACTTACAATATTCACCACTGTTAGGCGCCAAGTACCTTTTTTCTCTGAGCACGGAGCAGCCTGCTTGCTTAGACTCTACGTAGGATAAACAGGACCTCAAAACGGGCAAAAAGAAGGCTGCATTTGTCGGCCGCATAACGAGGAGTCTTCCAATCCGAACAGACCTCGGCGCCGCGCTATGACGTAATCGGCCAACGAATCTGACCTTCAGAGGACGCAGCCCATGAATTCAAACTCAGCAAATGTCAATGCAGACCATAAGCAAAAACATTAACAGGATGCTCACTCAGAGGACATGTGGAGAGAAGGGAAAAAAGGAAAGTTTTTGTTTACATTAATCTCTCTGGACATCCAGTTTATGATGTTCGTACTGACCAAACAATACATTTAATTAAAATAATGCAATGCTATGCAGATGCTCTGTCTGCACTGAAGAAAGAACATGTTTGCTTGTTGAATACAAGAAGTGGTTAACATAGTAGTGGGGGCTGGCCTTCTTTATTATTCAGCTTATAAATAGCATAAAGGCTCAACTTCAAGATGGTGAACTAATCTGGAGCCTTAGAAAGAAAAAAAAAACTTTTATTTACTGACTGCCTTTATACAGCTGGATCTTTATACAGTGAGGACATACACATATATGAAATAATACTAACAAATAATGAGACACTTTATATTTCTTAAACAGTAAACTTAAATTGATTGCATCCTTTATTTATACTTCCTTCACGCAAGACCCAACAGGCCTCTTTTCTCTGTAGACAAATTACTGCAGGTAGCAGATATATCTAAAGCTCGTGCAGATTGCACCACTGTCACTGGTCTGACAGGTTGAGGAAGGGGTAAGGTGGGACATGGGGGTCTGTGGGTGTGATAATACCCACGTAGAGTTTAAGTCACTGAAGATAGTGGAGATTAGCCTGGACTTCATGAAAAAAGTAATCCAACAATGCCTCCTCTTACCATCTTCTATAGACCTGTGTTTACTGTGGATTATCTCCAATTAGAAGCCAAAAACACATTCACAAAACAGTATAATTGATATTTCCTTTCTTATATGTTAATATAAAATATTCCCATTTAAGGTAAAGTGTAACCACGGTGATATTTCATGACTGTGCAAAATCTGATCCTAATTCTCATGGGAGGTTTGAGACCTAATACTGACCCCTTGTGGCTATATCCAGTAACGTCAATCATTTTATTTGATAAACCTCAGTGTTAACAAATCACTGTTATCACTATTATTTCACATGCAAATACTTCTTTAATTGTATATTCTAATCAAATTCATCAGTTTAAATCTGTCTAGCAACGTGAATTTGAAATTCTGTTCTGTGAAATTCTCATCATACATCTGGCTGAGATGCAGTTTTGTAAATGTATACTTTACAATAGTATATTTTTTGCTGTTTGCTTTTTTAAATTTCATAAAATCTGACAATCCTCCTGACATACTTACCCCATCCAGAACTAGTTCTCTCCAGCTGATAGTACACATTAACTCAGAAATAACTCACACTTTCTCTCATTTCTAAACTAAATTAACATCTCTGTTGGGTAATGTCTCCCACCCCATGCATGAAGCTGTTGCAGAACTGGAGAGCTCCTTCAGTGACACACTGCTGAACCCTAAATGCACCAGGGAGCGTTATCACAGATCCTTCCTCCCAGCAGCTGTAAGACTCTATAACCACCACTGTTCCCAACAACCTCAATAAGTTGTTACATTCATGCTCACATTGCACAGTTTCTATCTTACTTTTAAATATTCATTAATGTTAAAATATTCATAGCTCTATATTGGTTATTTATTCTCCAGGCGCAGTTTTATATTGTTAAAACACTTTACAGTACAGTATCTTATTATCTTTTAACTCTTCACAATTATGTTATTCTTATACATTTTTCTGTTTCCCCATTGTGGGACAATGAAGGGATTTTCTATTCTATTTGCTGAACTTGAATAGATATTTCAAGCTTGTTTTACTGATCTATGAGACTGCAGTGAGAAATGTTTGAGCTTTTTTTCACTGTATTCTACCCAATGTTAATATTTTTCCCTTTGTAGAATGCAAAACGGCCACCAAGAAAAGTTAAAGATAAGAAATGGATAAAAGTAACTGAGGCCCAGCTTTGTTCTAAGGAGGTGCATTTGTATGGTCATTTACATGTTGAAACAACTTTTGACCTCTCACGCTTTAAACATTCAAAAACCAAAACAAAAACATTTTATTTATATTTTTTTCTCTTAAAATTATGACTTTCCTACGGTGGCTGAGAAGTGCAAAACACATTTACAATTCAAAAACACATTAACAAATAAAAAACAAAATAACATTTGAAGAAACAAAATTATATTTTATGAAATGTATTTTTGAAAAAAAAAGTAAAAATTTTTAAAAACAAATTTACATTTTAGCAAACAAATTTATATTTTAGGAAACAAATTCACATTTTAAATAATACTACAGATTGAGCTGTTTGTACTACAAGCCAGGGTAATCGTGACATCACATCCGGCCACTGGGACATTCCCTTTCCGTGTAGCCGTCTTTTGTTAATTTGTTTTTGGCTATGTAACTGTGTTTTGCCGCTTGCAGTTTTGTCTTTGCACTTGTACAAGTGTTTCCGAACGGTCAAATTTTTTTTAGAAGTAAATTTGTTTCCCTATAATGTATTTTTTTTTCTCTAAAATGAAACTTTCTCTCACCTAAAATCTAACTTATTTAAAATGTGAATTTGTTTCCTAAAATGTAAATTTGTTTTTAAAAATTTAAACTTTTTTTTTTTTATTTAAACTTTTTTTTTCAAAAATATATTTGTTTCATAAAATATAATTTTGTTTCTTCAAATGTTATTTTGTTTTTTATTTGTTAATGTGTTTTTGAATTGTAAATGTGTTTTGCACTTCTCAGCCACCGTAGGAAAGTCATAATTTTAAGAGAGAAGAGATTTATTTTTTATTTTTTTGCAATGCATAAAAAGCCCATGTGGAGAGAAGTGGAAGTTACCAACTACTTATTCGTTGATATATAAATGTATAGCTTTCCATCAGGGAGATTAGAAGGAATTACGGATTCAACGCCATTGCTTTACCCGGGGCCTCGATCATGCCAGAACCGCCGCTGTTAACATTCTCAATGATCCTCATTAAATTGATCCATCATGCACGTACGGCCACACGTGACTTTAACGCAGCTCTGCCGCTGAATTTCAGAGTAATCAGACCTCATCTCCACGCTGATAGCCCTGTTCACTAACGCCGTGGGTTAAATGAACTATAAACATCACATATAGACATGAAATGGAAACCCTGCAATGATTTTAAACTCGCGGCGTTATTATCGGGTAGATAACATCTCGTTCTTTATCGGGTGCTCTACAGCATATATCATATTTAAATTCTTCTCTATTCGTGGTTTTGTTTTAGGAATCAAGGTTTTCCTCTTATATCTTCAAGCGGGACACATGGAGCTGTGTTCCTCTCTGTTTACATGTCGCATTACTTCACGTGAGCATCCGGATCCTGCATCATCAAAGTGTCCGCATCTCTCGGCATTCGTCCCGCGCGCGCCGGGATCTGCGGTGCCTTTGGTGGGGTGGATGAAGGGGGACTCCGGGCACATGAATAATTAGACCCCATCATCCCTAAAGGAGGATTCCTATACTGCTCTGAGGAAAGTTTACAATGCTGGTATCTAAGAGGCAGACTTACCATCAATCGCCATGATGCTCCGTCCTGGACTCTACCAACCAACTGCTGGTTGGAGGGGGGGGGAGACAGAGGGAGGAGGTCATTCATGCGTTTGTGTGCGCGAGTAACAGTTGTGTAAGCAGTTACACATTCAACATTAATATTGAACATTTAAACAACAATAGTGATACAATATGTACAGTAAGATAGCTCTCACACCATTTACTTTTTCTGTTTTTGTAACATGCTTTGTAATATTTCACTGAAAGATCAACAGAAGGCTGTAGTTCAATGGCAAATACTGTTATTTCTTCACATTCTATGCCATATGTCAGCACAAGATCCAAAGTATGAAGATGAGAATGTGTGAGACTGCAGTTGCTTAAGGACTAGGTATTGTGGACTAGGATGTCTCTTTGCAGATGTAGTGGTGCGAAAAATTCCTCTCAAACCCACCTGGTATTATACCCCAACACATGCCAGAATTCAACATGATGATGAGCCGTTTAAACATGACACCAATAGCAAAGCAGACAGTGGAACTTTTAATTACTATGTTAATAACTGTGTATAATTCATTAGTAGGTTGGTAAAAAAAAAAAAAAAAAAACACTCATATAGTATGTTTCAAACCGCATTAAAGATCTTAAAAGACTGATGTATTTGAGTATTTTATTTTTTACAACGCAACTTGGAATTATGGGTAATCCAGAGCGTAGATCAAAACCATAGCCATTACTGTCATGTTGGGTTCAAGGCGTCTAACCCACATGCAGAAAACACTCTTGAAACAGGGAAGAGGTTAAAATGATTTATTTACAATTTTTACAAGTTTAATGGTCACAGGAACTGGGTTCTTCTGACTGGTCACAGGAGGGAAGCCACTGAGGAGGACAGAGCAGTTAGTGTTGATCCAGGAAACATGCAGATTTCAGACGACGAGAATTAACACCTGCTCAGAGAGGATACTGATCAGCAGGGGGGGAACCTTGTGAGTCCAGAGGCTAGTCGGCAGGCAAAGGGCTGAGTGCTGAGGCAGAGACTGAGACAGAGTGCAGGCAGGCAGATTCCAGACCGAGATACTTTCTCCAGGTTTCCAGAAAAATCAGGATCTGTGAGGCAGAGAGAAACTAGATCAGACAGGTTCTCAAAATCAGGGTTACAGATCAGGCAGGCTGGCTCAGGTTTTGCTAACCATTACTGGCAAACACTCTGGCAGGGAAGTGTCAGCCTCCTCCTCCTTAAAGCGATAGTTCGGTATTTTTGACATGAATCTGTATGGCATCCCCATCACCAGCGGCATGCAATCACACTGACTTACCCCTGGCAGCGTCCTGTGAGCAGAGTTATCGTCCAGTTTTGGTCAAGCCGAACGTAGTCCTGCAGGTTTTTAGGAACAGCGAAATAAAACTTTTCTCTTCCCAAAACATTATGTGTTCAAAAGAGTGATATTTTCGCATCCCAAAAACATTGTAGTGGAAAAAGTCCCACGTCGTTATCAATTGGTCCTATTTTCTCTCTGTTCGTATCAGTGCGCGCCGTCATCCAGACAGCGAGCCCAACAACAGCCATGTCTCCTTCCGCGGCGGAGGGAGACATGGCTGTTGTTGGGCTCGCTGTCTGAATGACGGCGCGCACTGATACGAACAGAGAGAAAATAGGACCAATTGATAACGACGTGGGACTTTTTCCACTACAATGTTTTTGGGATGCAAAAATATCGCTCTTTTGAACACATAATGTTTTGGGAAGAGAAACGTTTTATTTCGCTGGCTCTAAAAACCTGTCGGACTACTTTCGGCTTGACCAAAACTGGACGATAACTCTGCTCACAGGACGCTGCCAGGGGTAAGTCAGTGTGATTGCATGCCGCTGGTGATGGGGATGCCATACAGATTCATGTCAAAAATACCGAACTATCCCTTTAAATAGGTCTTCTTGATGAGGAGACAGGAAACAGGTGTGTGAAAGTGAGCTCATGCCCTCAGGAGGAAGAACTCAGGCGCCCTCTGGTGGAGAAAGTGAACAAGCCTCCAGATCTCAACAATTACATACAATATGTTAGCGACGATGAATACCAAAATTAGGTACTTAAGCGGGGTGTTGTACTTCATATGGGGCCCACCCAGATAATGTCGCTTACGGGCCTATTGTTGTGTCGTTACACCATTGCTGTAGTTATAAAAAAAAAAAAGTTTAAGAAACTTGACTTTATGAACAAATAAAAACTTGTCCAGATGTAGTCCACATTCTTTTTTAACATCCGGCTCTTTGCAGATCATCTCTTAGGACTTTGTACATTTAGAGTCTAAAATTAAGGATGCTACAGCGGCTCTCCCTCATCTACTATCTGTCATGAATCACTGTTTGTGTGGAGGACCCAGACACAGAGACCAGTAGGCAGAGGTGAATTAAGACTGTTTATTCAGGTTCACAGGTCCAGAAGCAGGAATCAGAGTCCAACTGAAAATTACAAACGTACCAGAACCAAGGAGACATCAGGGATTAACCAAACCAGAAGCCAGGGAGAGACGAGGAACACAGACAGAAGTTAGACGGGATGTTTGACGATGATCTAGCAAACAGGAACTGAACAGGGAGGGCTTTTAAAGGGGACAGAGACAGAGAGAGAGCTGACGAGGAAATTGGCAACAGGTGCTTGGCAGGACAGAGAAACAGGAAGGGAGGACACAAGAGGGCAGCAGAGGACAACAAATGGATAACTAAGGAAAACAGGAACAATCAGACCAGGACCATGACACTATCACCCTTCAAAATGTTTTTTTTTTTTTTATCGCTTACAGATACATGCTGCCTCCCAAACTGGCTTTGAAATCTAATTTGTATACATTAAAATAAAGTTGTTTGTATCCCATTTTGATCTGCTAGTAATACAAACAACAGTCCCTTCAATATAGCTCCATCCTAAAAATCTAATCAAACCATTTAATCAGTTTGTCTATATACTATTTACAACACATATAATCTCAAGGCAATTTATAGTCAACCCAATGAAAGCATACAGAGTTTTTGAAATGTTTTCAATCAAAAGGAACTCAGCAGATTGAATTGAGTCATTGATTGGCAGAAGTGACTCCTCCTTGGTGAGTCTATAGTGACAGTGGAGAGTTGCTTTCATTGTGATGCTAACTTTGCAGGAAAACTGTTTTAAGAGAAGGAAACCTGCAGAAATAGGCTCATTGTGAACAGCCCTCTGGCACAAATGATGGGGGCTTTGAGCAGACACAGAAAAAATAAAACAGAAGTCTTGGTCCATATGTGAAAGAAAAGAAAATTGTTAGTTGGAATATCTTGTGTTATGGATTATGGATAGTTTGTTCAGCGTTATCTGAGGTTTTAGTTTTCAGCCAAAACATATATTTTGGACCTTGATGAAAAAGTAAAATTCTGAGCTCATCTAACAAGAAGGCGTACCTTTGTCCCCTAGATCAGTGTTTCCCAAACCGGGGTACTCTAACCACTGGTGTTCTGTGTGTGCATTGCCAAATAAAATGGGGCTGTGATCTGTTTTGCTTTGTGAGGACCCAATTAAAAAAAATAAAACAAGCTTTTTTCAACCAAGAATTGAGTTATTCTTATAGGTTTGAGTTCAGCTCCAGCTGTGACACACATCACAACCAAGCAGAGGAACAGACTGGATGTAGAGGACAGCTTAGGATCGATCACCTGTTTCTCACACTGAGTTATCAGAGCTCATCAAAGCAACTCATGTGTCTTGAGGAAAACCAAGTAAAACTAATTAAGTCAGTCTGACTATAAATTTTGTTCTGCATTTTGTTCCCAATTCATCAAGTTTAAATGTGATTATAAGGGAGTTACTCGGAGGAGCTCGAGTTTTATAAATACAGATTTATTATAGGATTTTATTTTGTATTTATTTTAATTCCTGACTAACTTTCAGGCAACATACTTATGTTTTTTATTTTTAATTTGAGATGGAATTTACTTTTAATTATTTCATGGGACATGTAATCATATAATTTAATGCTATATACATTTTTTTTTAAATCATGTACAAGAGAAGAAAGAAAACAAAGGAATGTTATATCTACTTATTTTATAGTGTACTTATTTATGTCATGGGATGCTCACCTTTTGTATATCCTAATATATTTTGGCCCTCCATATACCTCAGGGATCCCACAATGGTTGTGCAATTCATCTCGTGACCACACTTGGTCACCCCTGAGGGTCCTGACCCCTGTTTTGGAAACGAGCACTAAATGACTTGTAGCAGACTACAATCAAGGTTTTCATCCTGACCTAACTCCATCAAGGTCATGGAGTGTTAACAAAAAGTTAGGGTCCCAACAGATTCTGCCAGCTGAGCTGTCTATCTCTAATTATCGCTCTAATTCCATAGCCTTTACATTAGGTAGATTACTTTTTCTTGCAATATATGTTTAAGGACAAGTGGACTGCTCAGTTTTACAAAATATCATAATTTTGTGGTATGGTATTAAACTAACCCTGGTTTACAGTACTTTACAACCTTGTTCACGAACCTGTCGGATATGATCTTTGGAAAACAGAGATAAGTAAGCCCCTGTCAGATCTACAGAGGGAGCATTTGATAAAGGAATACCCCAGAAATACAGACAGGTGCCCTGGAAACAGCCAAATTAAAGTCCAAGCCTTAGCTGCCTGACTGGAGTGGTACACAAAAGGAGATAGAGGTCAGACAGATAAACAGACTGTTCTCCACTCAACCAGCTAAAGTGCACACCCAGTGAGTGAATAGTTGTTGTTTTTTTTCTGTTTTTCCACATTTTAACATTAAAAAGGACAATTATTGTCATTGCAAACTATTTTCACCTTGAAATCTGTCTTAATTATTATTATCTTTTGGTAGAGGTTCACATCATAGTTTTCTATCAGTTTATGAATTAATGTTTTTTTTTTTCCTTCATTTTTGTGCAATCCCTTAGGTGGTTAGGGTTAGGTAGTAGAGATTGCTCTACTTCTAATGACACCCAGAGGCCTAGCCAGAAAATTTTTATAAGGGTGGCCAGGCAATAACAAATGTACACTGATGGGTGGCCAAGGGTGGATAGGCACCAGAACCTCAGGAAAATTAAAGAGCAAAACATCCATATTTTCTAAATGAAGACAAACTAATCTTTCCTACATCCTTTGCCAACAAAAAGACATATATAGTGGATACAGTTCTTTCAGGTTTAAGTTCTGGGGCAAACATCTTTTCCAGTGTCATTACTTACTTTTATCAATAATCATTCTGCAAAAAAAAAAAATAAATAAATAAATAAATAAATAAAAAGATATTTACAAGTAGGCTACTAATATCTACATGAATTGATTATTTCATACTTTTTTATTAAAATAATTATTCATCTATGATTTCACTGAAGACTCCTAGATGACGGAGAGACACATCATTTTCTCTTTAACCCATATAACACAAAATCTAGTTCTGAAAAGAGCATGAATTCTGTACTTATCTTTAATTTCAGTATATTTATGTGCATAATTAATGTCTTTGTTGTCAAGTAAATGTTAATATATAAAAAAAATAAAATGGTTAGAATATTCCACTTGAGAGTATTACTGTTGCCACCATCTGTATTAGAGGGAAATAAATGGTAGGGGTGGCCACAGGGGTGGCCAATGATTGGCTAAGGGTGGCCATTGCCACCCCTGGTCCCCCATCTAGCTCTGCCCTGATGACACCAGCAGTTCAGTATTATTCCAAACAAAATAAATCAATAAAAATAATAATAGTAACGAAGAAGAACAAAACAAAAAAACAGGTGTAAACTTGTTTTTTTTTTTGTTTTTTTTTGCTGATTGTAATTACAGTGAATAACCAGCCGGGTGAAGTGTTGTCATGACAACTTGCGTCACTGCTTGTAAAAACGCCCATCGGGCTTCCTTACTCACACTTCCGTCAAGTTGAGCAGTTGCTGCATAGTCTCTGTACATTGAGGTCTTTTTTATTCAATCAGACTCAAAAAACACTTTGATAGAGAAAAATGAGCGAAATCAAACCAGAAGAACCAGCGACAGCTGAGCTCAGCGCCGAGGAAAAAGACTGGGCGGCAGCTAAAGCTTTTTTTGACAGTTTGAAAACAAAAGTACCGAGGCCGGTGAGTTTTTCTTTTTCTTTTTTCCACCTAGCTTTTTATTACGTATTTTCAACAGTATGGCTTTTTCAACATATCTTATGTGTCAGTAATGTTTGTTTGTTTTCTTCCTCTCTGTGTCAGCCCAAACCCCAGAATGCTGTAACCATCGCCGTCTCCTCTCGCACCCTCTTCAACATGGTGACAGAGAGGAAGATCTACGAGGATGACGGGCTGGAGACGTACGTTGGGTTCCAGGTGAAACATGAAGACGAGCCTTTGAAACCTGGACCTGCATTTCCCTTTGTTAAGGTAGGCCTGATCTGTGGGAGTGGTTAGCAGCTGTAGCTGCAGGCGTTGGCCTGTTTAATGTATTCCAGTTGTAGCTTACTGTTGATAGTAAGAAGTTATCATGGTGCTGCTGGCAAAACAAAAAAGCAGGTCCTATAAATAGTTTAATATTCAGGGGCGCATCTAAGGGGATGCCAGGTTTGGGCTGGTTACAGTATTGGTGCCCCTTCTTCTTTTGTTGACAAAAGGTGGATATTTTAAAACATTAGCTACAATTTTGTGGATGTGTGTGTGTACAAAAAGTTTTCTACTATTCTTTTCTAAAAAGAAAAAAAATCATTAAAAGTGAACAAAACCCATTTTTATCACTATAAATTGACCCAAGACATTATCATCACGTTCCACTTAGCTTAGCTTAGCTTAGATTTAAAGTTAAAAAATGTTTATTTTTCAAAAGTGGCATGTCGGATAAGTACCACAAAATCCTTTAGATTATTAATATTTCAGTATTCTGTATTTACCAATGTCTAAGATATGATATTAATAAGTCCTTAATAATAATAACTACTTTTAAGTAGCAGTGGTAAATATTCCTTTTTTTAAAACAAGCTCTGAGGTTTATAATGATATTTTTTAATGAAATTTAAAAAGAATCAGAAAATGAAAAAAGTATTTTTTTCATACATATATATCTTTTAAAATATCTCTAATTAAAACTAATCAATGGAGCATTTATTTTTCAATTATTGACTTTTATTGAAAGTTAGTGATGGCTTAATCTAGATTTTTTACTCTTGTCTTTTTAATCATGATGCTCTCACAAATGAAGTTAATCGTTGAAAGGTACAAAACTATTGATTTGTTCATTTAATTGTATTTCCTCTTTAACAGGCAGGTTCCACATTGTAACTTCTGTCACTTGTTGTTTTGGCTGTGACATGGAAAAAAACAACTCTGATCTCTTTTGCAAATGTTGAGCATTAGATAAATATTTTTTTCTGATAAGGAGCTGAACATCTTTTTTCGTTGTTGTTGTTTATAACATACTTAAGAAAGTTCTCCGATTTTTGGCTCTTGTATTACAAAACGTCTTTCCTGTTGTTAGATGATTTTTATACATGCCACTTAACAACTGGTAGTTCTAATGGAGAAAGGTTTGGTTTTCAACAGTCTCCGTCTGTCCATCCATCCATCCATCCATCCATCCATCCATCCATCCATCCATCCATCCATCCATCCATCCATCCATGCTTCTTTAATCAATATATATTGCTCATTTTAAAAGAACTGTTAATGGCAAAACATGTAGGAAATATACAATATTCATGCACATCTATGTAATGTTATATATAAAAAAAAGAAGCTGGTCAATATTATTATTGAAAATGTGTATTTTTGTTTATAGATGTTTAATAACCGCTGTGAGTAAGCTATTCTTTTAGCAAATTGGATTTTTTTATTTCTTTGTACCATTACTCTACATAACATTTAGATTAAATAACAAAATTATTTGACAATTATTAATTGCGATAATCAATTAATTACAATTAATCTGATTAATTGTTATAGCCGTAGTCTATTTGTTTAATATAAAATACCTTCCTTGTAATTACAATATGGAATTCCACATTCACAAAAATGTTGTCGTTTTATATATTGTGCAATTTAAAATAAGAGGGAAGTAAAGGAACCCTTTTGTAATAACTGCTTTACCCTCATGTTGAACACAATGTCTCAATATCATTGAGTACAAACAGTGTGATCTGTGTTACAGGCTCTCATGAATGTCAACAGCCGACTGAGGGAGCTTTACCCTGACAGTGAGGAGCTGTTTGACATCGTATTGATGACTAACAACCACGCTGAAGTCGGCGTGCGCCTCATTAACAGCATTAATCACTACGGTACGCTGCGTTCCTTAACCAAACATTGTTAATTGTTCAGCTCAGCAACGTCTCACCTCCTCACTACATCAGCAAAAAATCAAAATAACTAGGCCTTTATTTTTCATGCATATCTGTTTTTTTATTCTGTCCCAGGTTTGACTATAGAGAGATTCTGTATGACTGGAGGGGAAAGTCCTATAGGTTACCTGAAGGCCTACATGACAAACCTTTACCTTTCTAAGGATTCAAAGAAGGTCATAGATGCTATAGAAGAAGGTAAGAGAAGCTGTTTTCTTTATATTACAACCGAAGAACTAAAAATTGCTTCCCATAATGTGTGTGTATATAGATACACACACATTACGTGTGTATAATGTGTTCATAATGTGTGTGCATATATATATATATATATATATATATATATATATATATAAAAAACCTCCAAAAATTGGGAAACATTCTTGGTGTAGGAATGCTTTTGTAAGTCTCTGTATTTGCTGGTTAAATCAGCTTAACAGGTTCTTCAAACCTTAAGTTCAACGTCTGGGGTTGACAATTGCCTGCAGCAGAATTTCAAGAACAGAATGTTCCGATGAAAGTGCTTCTTTTAAAAATATTTCCTTTCCCCCATATAGGGATTGCAGCAGCTACCATGTTTATGTCAGAAAAGGAGAGCAATCTGAGTGACACTCAGCTAAGAGTGGCGTTTGATGGTGATGCCGTCCTTTTCTCAGACGAGTCAGAAATTATTGTGAAGCAACACGGCCTGGACTCTTTTTTTGAGCATGAGAAAAAGAATGAGGACAAACCCTTGGCTCAGGTAAAAAAAAAACAAAAAAAAAAAACACCTACATGTATTATTTATGATACCTGACAAACAGGAGATTACATGTCTTCTTAAAAAAAACTCTCTTTGCAGGAGTTTGAAGGAAAAAATCAGCCTTATGTTTATGTTTTTTAGGGATAAAATTAAAAACTATATTGCAGCTTCAGCTTTCAAAGTTTCTTCCTTCTCTCAAGCATTGGCTAAAGTCAGCGAATCATATTCTCTATATTTAATACCAGAATGTGCATGTGGATTTATATTCCTGCTGTTATAACAAACTGAATGTTCTGATACAGGCTTGCTAGACTCTAACTGCTCGAGCAGTTATGAACTAGACTAGCTGGATGGAGTGGCAGCCTAGTGGTTTAAGTAATTGTGCTTGGGTTCCAGAGGTTCTGACTTCAAGCCCCACTCCCCCAGATTGCCACTATGGCTCCGTGAGCAACCACCACTGCAGGTGATGGAGACGGGCTGCTGAGTGAGAGGCAGGTGGGATCTGCACGATTCTCTGATCGAGATGGAGCGCAACTTACAGGCGCGGTCCTCTGCTCTGTCTGTGCCGTCTGTTCACCACCCGGTATTCTGTGCCTGGCTTGTTGATCCCACTTGCCCCTCAGCAGCGTGTTCATCTCTATCACCTGCAGGATCAGCTTCCATCCAACCTCCTTTTATTTTTGCTTCAATCAGCCTCTGCTGACGCCTGCGCACTTCATTTGCGGAGAGCAGTTAGTGCGCTCCACCTCCGTAGACCACCGACTTCAGCCCAGTGTGCTTGATGAAAAGATTGAAAATCTTGGTGTTGTTTTTGATCAGGACCTGTCATTTAAATCCCACATCAAAGAGGTTTCTAGAATTTCCTTCTTTCATCTGAGGAACATTGCAAAAATTAGAAATATCCTGTCCAGGGGTGATGCTGAGAAACTAGTCCATGCATTTGTTACTTCAAGGCTGGACTATTGTAATTCTTTACTATCAGGAAGTCCACAAACTGTAGTTAAAAGCCTTCAGCTGATCCAAAATGCTGCAGCCAGAGTTCTAATGAAAATTAAAAAGAGAGATCATATCTCGCCTGTCCTGGCTTCTCTTCATTGGCTTCCTGTTAAATCAAGAATAGAATTTAAAATCCTCCTTCTCACATATAAAGCCTTAAATGGCCAAGCTCCATCTTATATCAGAGATCTGATTGTTCCTTATGTTCCTAACAGAGCACTTCGCTCTCAATCTGCAGGTTTACTAGTGGTTCCTAGAATTTCTAAAAGTAGAATGGGAGGCAGATCTTTTAGTTATCAGGCTCCTCTCCTGTGGAACCAACTACCAGTTTTAGTCCGTGAGGCAGACACCCTGTCTACTTTTAAGGCTAGGCTTAAAACTTTCCTTTTTGATAAAGCTTATAGTTAGAGTGGCTCAGGTTATCCTGAGCTATCTCTATAGTTATGCTGCTATAGGCTTAGACTTTTGGAGGACATAGGGACCCCCATTTCATCATTCTGCTTCATTCTCTCTCTGTTCTCCTATTCTGCAGAATCTGTTAGTTCAATCTCTAACCTTCTGCTCTCTCTGCTTTTCCTCAGAGTAGCTTTGCCTCGTCTGTTCCTGTTTGGCTGTGACGTCATCCTGGAAAGAAACATCAGCTGTGCTGCTTCTATCAACACCCTTGTTTATAGATGTTGGAGATCGGCCTGTTTTCCAGTGTGGTCCTGTTTCTCTGACCGTGACTGAGTGGATGTGCTTTCTTCGTCCTCTGGCATGGGAGCTGCCTTGGAGCTCGTCTGCCTGGCTGTGTGTTTCCTGGACGGGGCCGCCTTTTACAGCTGCTTTTTGTATCTCTGCTTCTGTCTCCTTGAACCCCAGTCGGCCTCGGCAGATGGCCGCTCACACTGAGCCTGGTTCTGCTGGAGGTTTCTTCCTGTTAAAAGGGAGTTTTTCCTCTCCACTGTCGCTACAAGCATGCTTAGTGTGGGGGATTGTATTTGAGTCAATGAGTCAATGCAATCAACTGGTTTTCCTTAGATAGAAAACTTTGTATCAATTTGATCTGGTTGAACTGTAAAGTGCCTTGAGATGACATGTGTTGTGAATTTGGCGCTATATAAATAAACTGAATTGAATTGAATTGAATTGAATTGAATTGCTTGAATTGTTAAAGGGGGGAAATCAAAAACCAAAACAATCCAAACATAATTAATAATGCATGCACTTTAATTTATGTATTTATCTTAATACGTTTCTCAATATAATAAAAGTTTATTACTATTTTATTATTATTTATTGATATTTTGTTTAAAAAATTAACAATGTGTTCGGTCTTGGTTCAATAGGCTATGTTCATTTCAATATGTTTTAATAAATATTTAACCAGTCCAGCCCTCGGCTTGTAGAAAATTAGTTTTTTTTGGCCCGCAGTGTATTTGACTTTGAAATCCCTGGTTTAGACTGATGCCTTTTCTTTGAGTAGCAAAGTCAACATAGAGACTTAATAACAATGAAATGTTTGACAATGTTTGTAAACTGATGCTAATAAATGCTCTCCACCCAAGAGCTTTACATGATTTGCAGCAAAGAAATACCTCTAGTCATGGAAAGCCTGTATTGACATATCCCATAGGATTCACATCTGTTATATTGATTCAGGAAGACAAATAAAATTTTCCAGCAACTTTACAATTATTCCACTCTTAATGTTTGATGAATCACAAATACATGGAAGTTTTGTGGTTGTATCTTAAAGATATAGAAAACCTGAAGTTGAAAATATTTTAACAAACATTAAAAGTATTCTGTTCTTCCTACAGGGTCCATTAAAGTGTTTTCTGGAGGCCCTTGGAAAGCTCCAGAGAAAGTTTTATGAGAAGAACGAACGCATGAATTGCCCGATCCGAACCTTCCTGGTCACTGCTCGCAGCGCAGCGAGCTCTGGTGCTCGTGTCCTGAAGACCCTCCGAACCTGGGGCCTGGAAATTGATGAGGCCCTCTTCCTTGCTGGGGCTCCAAAGGGGCCCCTGCTGCAGAAGATAAGACCTCACATCTTCTTCGACGACCAGATGTTCCACATTGAGGGGGCCAAGGAACTGGGAACCATATCTGCACATGTCCCTTATGGAATAGGACAGAAGTACCACAAAGGGAAACTCATTGAGCAGCCAGAAAAAAAGGAGTAACTTGAAGTGAAACACTAAAATTTATCTCCATAGGAAGAGATTAGCTTCACATTAGTAATATTTTTTTATATAAAACATGCCCCTCTAAAGGAAAAGTTTGGATGAGACTGTAATTCCTATATATATTTTTAAAGCACAGTTCCATAGTGGCCCATAAAGTTCTCTTTATATAACTGAAAAGACAAGAAACACAAAAGACAAAAGAAAGACTAGCAAACACTGTTACGTTTTAGTCAAATCTGTACCTTTTTATTGGGTCAGTCAGAAATGAAAACCCTTTTAAAATAAAGTTTACATCATTTTGGTCATTATTTGTATCATACGTATTTTTGTTTGGGCTTGATCAGATGATCTCTTTCTTCTGTATGGTTAAAAAAAAAAACATATTTCCTTCTTGCACCTTTCATCTTTAAAAAGCTGCTTTCCTACAAGGGTGGAAATGCAGCGGCTTATAGGAACACCAATGCTGCCTTTTTGTGTTTACATTCTTGCTGTAGATCATAAACAACATAAAACCTCTGTTCTTGTAATTGCCTTTGCTCTTTACCTTGTTTTTAACTTGTGCAGGTGACACAGGGCAAAACTACATGTGAACGTTTGCAGACAGCATATATCATGCTACAGAACTATGCAAATGTCAGTTCACAGCTGAGTTGCACAAACTTCTACAGTAAATTGTGGAAATATGTTTTTTATTGTCACAACTGTCATGCCTTTAAACTTTGAGTATAAAAGAAAAAATGCATTTTCATATATTCTAAATGTCCTAAAAGTATTGGTTTTGCTATTTTAGTAAATAAATACATTACTTCCAAAAGCAACTTTACCCCACAGATTTTTGTCCACTTTTGTTTTGTTTCATTTAAATTCAATGATTTAAATGTGATTTTGAAGAAGGGTTCCCCTTCTTTTAAATGCTAATTTGTTTTATTCGAATATTTCTGGGTAAACTCAACAGCAAAATGTTGCTTTTAAGATTTCTCAGCCTATGTCCTGTTGTCAGATAATGTTAATGTGCTTCTTTTATTCTTAACACATCTTTTATTCAAAAAAAGAAAATTATTTATTTAAATTAGTTTAATAGTCCTGCTCAAATTCTATAATATTGTTTTTGGTTTTCATCTCTGAAGATATTTTATACTAAGATGTAGCTTAATAGCCCTTAACATTCCTTTTTTTAAACAAACCTAAATAATATAATGTTATATATGTGAGTTGCTGTGTTATATTTTGTGTCCTTTGCATTTCCTTGTCATTGTCAATGGCTCTGTTCGAAAACCTGGGCTGCATTCTCCAAGGACGCGGTCTACCTAGACTGTATCCTTCGAAGTCTTTGAAAATAAGGAGACCGGAAGAGTTTTGGCTGTAAATTCGAACAGGTCTACCCTTCCGCGGGTTTTACCGCCGCAAGCTCTGTTGCTTAGCAACCGTGAAAGTTGACACACAAAGCAGGAAAAGAATGAAAACCGAAGTTTTCAAAACTGTTTGTTTATTTATTTATTTTTTATTGTAAAGTGAACAAAGACTACACTCACAAGAATCCAGAGTGGAATAAATGTTCCAACCACCGGGAGCAGGAACAAATAAAATCAAATGTAATGATAGAAACCTTAGTCAGTTAAATAACATGCTGCTGTCATTCTGCACATCTCTGATGTTGCTGCTATTTTCAAATATCCATTACTGTAAAAATGTCCATAGCTGCATATTGGTTATTTATTCTCCTGTTTTATATTGTTAAAACACTTTACAGTATTTTATTGTTTATATTTTAAAGCTACAGTGTGTAATAATTACAGGGATATACAGTCAGAAATGTAATATATTATACATAACTATGTTATTTATCATCATCTACGAGCTCAGCCTCTTAACCTTAATATTTGCGTTGCCTTAGAATTCGTTATTTATAATTACATAGGAGCGGGTCTCGCAGCCATGGAGGCAGACATCTTTGCGCTACGGCAGAGAGCCAACAAACTAGCGATTGCGAGATCGCCAAAACATCACGATGTAGGAAAAATAATGGGTATATTTATTATCTTAAGTCTACATGAAATCTATACCCTACACAGACTAATGAAATACTATCTGTAAAATTATCTATGTAAACAAACCTCATCACTTGAGAAGGTAGGTGATGCGGACGTCGTGGAAGACATTTTGTCCCGTAACGCTCGCCGTACTGTTGGGGGGGAGAAGCGGTGGGGGGGGGAGGATGTTCATGTTGCTGCAGTCTGCAGTCTGACCGCTAGATGTCGCTAAAAGTTACACACTGTAGCTTTAACTCTTCCCTACTATGTAATTCTTATACATTTTTCTAAGGTCCACATTTGTGTGACCATTCTCAATAATCTTTCTGCTGCTGTAAATATTGTGGGACAATAAAGGGATATTCTATTCTAAAAAAAGGAGTCGAAATATATAAGTAAATCTAAACCATGTATGTGTAAAAAATATATCTGCAAAATCTCTAATATTCAACAACAAAAAATACTTAGTTAAGCATATTGTGCAAAACAGCAATAAAAAGATAAAAATCCTATCAGATTTATATTCCCCACACTGCAGATTTATTAGAATCTGTCCTTAAATTACAGCCAAACTCATTTACACAGTAACAGATAAAAACCTTTAGATAAATCAAACATTACCGCCACATATCTGACTCAATAACCATTAAAACAACTATTTTCATTAACTTCAGACGGAACTATTAACTGACTTGTATTATATTAAACTGAACTTCCAATTTTCACCACTGTTCGGCGCCAACTAACCTTTACTCTGATCACAGTTTGCTTGGTCTCGCAATGAATCCTGGGATATCCAAGAATACCGAGGATACATCAGACCCGTCCTTCAAATCGGGCAAAAAGAAGGACGCATTTTAAGGCCGCATAACGAGGACTCTTGAAATCCGACCAGACCTCGGCGCCGCGCTATGACGTAATCGGCCTTCGAATCCGGTCTTCTAAGGATGCGTCCTAGGTTTTCGAACAGAGCCATGGCTTGCTTGGTCTCGCAATGAATCATGGGATATCCAAGGATACCGAGGATACATCGGACCCGTCCTTCAAATTGGGTAAAAAGAAGGGCGCATTTTAAGGCCACATAACGAGGACGCTTGGAATCCGACCAGACCTCGGCGCCGCGCTATGACGTAATCAGCCTTCGAATCTGGCTTTCTAAGGACGCCTCCTAGGTTTTCGAACAGAGCCCCTTTCACGTAGCAGTGCATGGAACTGTGATGCGCTGTTTAACTCGACTCTCATTGGTTGTTCTGCCTTAAGTTCTGCCTTCTCTCTCTCTGATTGGCAGTTTTCTAGTTCGCGTGTGCTTGAAGCACAAAATTAAAAATTTATTCACACTAGAATGCTGCGGTTACTACAATTAATATTAGGCTACAAAACAATTCCCAATAAAGAAAAAAAATGAATATAATGTACACTAAAAAACAAAAACCTTTTTTTCTTTTATAAAACAAAATATACTGAGTCAGCCAGGAGTTCTGAAGACTGTTGGAAAAATGGGCAAATAAAGGCTGTAAGCCATCAACATTTCTGATTCTTAGCCACAGCCAACTAAAAAAGAAAATGTGAGGGTTTCCTTTTTACCGATATATAGTTGCTATTACTGTTTTCATTTTTTGATGACTCTTTGAGGAAGTTCAGGTATAATTATTAGCAGCTGTTATTTCTCTTATGGAGTATAACAACAAGAAATGGCTCCTAAACATCTGCTATTTTTCGTTTAAAAAGCATAATTAGGGCTCCACATAATAATAGTGATTTAATTGGCTATTTATACTTCTAGAAATAGGATAAAGACAAGAACAAACAGAGGAAGAATATTAACATTGATTTGATCTTACATAGATTTCTAAACAGTCTATAAGTAAATTAGTACAAACATTAATGTCTGGTAAATAATGCTTGAATCTGGCTGTTTATTTCGGATATTATTAAATTACAGATAAGATAGTGTTATATTGTCTTTTATAATTGTTAAAAGTGATTTTATATTTTAATACACTTTTAATACACGCTCATTCTCAGTGTTGTGTTTGTAGATGATGCCACTAAAAAAGAAAATAGACATAAGGAGCTATTTAAACAGTCAGACAGTAAGCAATATAGGACGATGATAAAAGGTTGTGTTACATTTAATCCTTTACTATTAAAAATCCACTTATACATTATATGATTATAGGAAACACAGATATCCAGTAATAATGATGCAGGGCAACTTGTAGGTGAAGCAGCTGGCCCTTCAGTGCTTCAGGTGATGTCTAAATAAACCAGGTGATACTAAAATATTTCCTCTTGAGGAGTTCTGGATGGAGAATATTGACAGACAAAAACTGACTTACTGATCTAAGTGGGTTGCTCTGTCAGGAAAGGGTAATTTTACATGTATGTTTTAAAGTCTCTATACTCCAGTTAATGATGAATCACATACTAAATTAGTTGACGATTATTGAAATAATCAATTAATACGATTCATTTTTTCAGTCCCAGATAAAATACATGAAATGGGCTACACAGAGTAACGTGCGCTGTTCAAATAGTGTAGGGCTGGTGCTGCTTAACCACCTGCAGTTACTTCCTGCACTTCCAAGTTACTCGAAGTTACATATTTCCACAATTTACTGTAACAGTTTGTGCAACTCAGCTGTAAACTGACATTTACATAGTTCTTTGGCATGATATATGCTGTCTGCAAACTTTCACATGTAGTTTTGCCCTGTGTCAGTTTATGATTTACAGCAAGAATGTAAACACAAAAAGGCAGCATATAAGCCGCTGCATTTCCACCCCTGTAGGTAAGCAGCTTTTTAAGGATGCAAGGTGCAAGAAGAAAATATGTTGTTTTTTTTTACCATACAGAAGAAAGAGATCATCTGATCAAGCCCAAACAAAAATACACATGATACAAATAATAACCAAAATGATGTAAACTTTATTTTAAAAGGGTTTTCATTTCTGACTGACCCAATAAAAAGGAACAGGTATGACTAAAACATAAAAGTATTAACTAGTCTTTCTTTTTTTTTTTTGTCTTTTTAGTTTTATAAAGAGAACTTTATGGGCCACTATGTAACTGTGCTTTAAAAATATTTGGTAGAAATTATATTCTCATTTTATAGGCTTCAAAATTCGCTACATCCAAACTTTTTCTTTAGAGGGGCATGTTTTATATATAAATATTACTAATTTTGAGCCAATCTCTTCCCATGGAGATACATTTTAGTGTTTCACTTCAAGTTACTCATTTTTTGCTGGCTGCTCAATGAGTTTCCCTTTGTGGTACTTCTGTGCTATTCCATAAGGGACATGTGCAGATATGGTTCCCAGTTCTTTGGCCTGGTCAATATGGTCCAACTGGTCATCAAAGAAGATGTGAGGTCTGATCTTCTGCAGCAGGGGCCCCTTTGGAGCCCCAGCAAGGAAGAGGGCCTCATCAATTTCCAGGCCCCAGTTTCGGAGGGTCTTCAAGACTCGAGCCCCAGAGCTCGCTGCACCGCGAGAAGTGACCAGGAAGGTTCGTATCGGGCAATTTATACGTTTGTCCTTCTCATAAAATTTTCTCTGGAGGTTTCCAAGTGTCTCCAGGAAATCCTTGAATGGACCCTATAGGAAGAACAGAATACAATTAATGTTGGTTAAAACATTTTAATCTTGAGGTTTTCTATATGTTTAAGATATGATCAAAAACTTCAGTGTATTTGTGATTCATCAAAAAGTGTTAAATAATTGTAAAGTTGGAAAAAGACATGCTTTAACATTTTTTGTTTGTTTTTTTACTTTATCTTCTTGAATCAATATAACAGCGCTGAATGCTATAGTATATGACAATACAGGCTTTCCACGACTAGAGGCATAGGCGGATCTACTGGGGTGGCATAGGGTGGCAAATGCCACCATAAATGACAGACTTGCCACCCCTGCTGCCACCCCAGTTGGCGGTAGGGGTGGCAAAGCTTATAAATTATGGATAATTTGAGAATTACGACCGCTAATTTCCAATTTCGGACTGCAGTGAATGCAGCACGAGATGATGCCAGAGCGACTGAGACTGATTTGTTTTGAAAACTGAATGGGGCAAAGTGAGGGAAAGTCATGGGGAGAGGAGACACGGGATGAAACAGGTAAAAACTGATTAACTATCTATCGAGAAATTAAATCATAATGAAAGCACAATGTTGCTAGCATAGCTGCAATGCTGATTTTGAGATGATAATAATCAGGTTGCAGAACGTTATTTCTCCAACTATGATGTTAGTTAGGCCTGACGTCTCAGGCTCATAAAGACATATTTGCGGTCAACTATGACAGAAAAGAGACTATCAAGTTTGGTTGTACACTAACCCAGACCCACAAAGGCATTGGATCTAAATAAATTTGTGAGGCGTTTTGCTGAGCAACATTGAAACAACTGCATTCGGCTGTTATAGTCATGTCAACTTTATGTTATGCTCTCTGGTGAGCCTTTACAGAGATGTTACATTTTGTTTTGGCACCTGAGAAAATCTGATATTTCCTTTAATAAAACCAAAAGTGTTAAAAGTAAAGTTAAAAATGTGGTAAATGTAAATCCTGCTTAATATGAAGCAGTGTTGTTGTTTCTTTCTTTTGTATACATAGTATGAAACTATCCAGAAACGACCTGAATGAACCTAATCACAAAATGTTTTGTACTTTTTCAGACTGGAAGCAAAATGTATTTTTATGTTGCTTCTTTTCAGATTTGTGGAGATTTTGATGTAACATACAGTACCTGCCTTTTGTTGATTTGTTGATACAGCAGCTCTATCTACAGCATATTTACATGCATGAAATGTCCCTTTTATGTTACCTTAACTGCTGTATGTCAAGTTACTGAGGAACAAATGGGGTAAATGTGTGTTCAGAGTAAACAATACATAGATGTCCGGTACCTTGTTTGGGTGCCTTGACCCATTTATTTCTACTGTGTATTTATGCTCACTTTAGTACAGCTCAGTCCATAGATCTCTGATGGGTAACTTTTTCTTTCTATAGTTTCTTCTTGTGCAAATGGTGCAAAGCTGCCTCTCTGACAGTCAATCTCATCTGCGACTCAGCACCAGTGTCTTACCTTAATTTTTGTGTGATAATGCCTCTCTAGTGTTATCATTCTTCTATCTCCTATTAAGTGAGATCACATTGATCAAACAATGTATTACTAATATGAACTGTTTCACATGAAACACTGACTGTACATACTATTCTCACCAAACTGTAATAACTGTGATTACGTTCAGTGTAAACAAATGCCCTATGTTGCTACCCCTCAAAAATTCCTGCGCCCCTCTCGCCACCCCATAAATATTTTTCTAGATCCACCCCTGACTAGAGGTATTTCTTTGCTGCAAATCATCTCATCCTTTTGGATAGAGAGCGTTTATTAGCAGCAGTTAAAAAATATTGTAAAACATTTGATTGTATTTACTTCTCCATGTTGACTTGGCCACTCAAAGATAAGAGTATGCATCAGTCTAAACTATTCCACTGCAGTATGTGAGGAGTTCACCTTAAAAGCTATTTTTCTCATCAAATCTACTATTTCTTAATGAAATACTCATGGAACGATATCACATAAAAAAATATTTGTTTTTGTATCTAAATTTGTTGTTGTCGTATAATTGAACAAAATGCAAGAAGGAGAAAGCTCTGAAAACTTTTGCACATACTGTACAGCTGGCTAGACTACTTAATAACTGCTCTAGGAGGTGCAGTCTAGCCAGTCTAGCCTGTATGGGCACATTCAGGTGGTTATAACAGCAGAAATATAACTCCACATACAGGCTAGGAGAGTTACCAAATTCTTCTAATAAAGATAGAGAATATGACTCTCTGAGTTTAGCCAGCGCTAGAGAGAATTAAGAAACTTTAAAAGCTGTGGCTGCAACAAGAGTCCTTATATAGTTTTTTTTAATTTTATGTGTAAACAATTATAAACATGGGGTTAATAATGCTACATCAGAAATGTAGCATTTAGATGAATTTTTTACCTGAGCCAAGGGTGTGTCCTCGTTGTTTTTCTCATGCTCATTGAAACCGTCAAGGCCTTGTTGCTTATAGATCTTTTCTGACTCGTCTGAGAAAATGACGGCGTCACCATCAAACGCCACTCTTAGCTCAGTCTCACTCAGATCGCTTTCCTTTTGTGGCATAAACAGGGTACCTGCAGCAATTCCTATATGGGGTACAAAGGGAAGCTTTTTGTTTACACCTTTAAGCTTTCTATTCCAAATTCTTTCCTGAGTAGAGATCACTTGGGACAAACTCTTCATAATTTGTATGTATTAAATAACCATGAGACATGACAAGAGATGATGACATAAACTGTAATCTTACTCAGACCAGAATTTGCTTAGGGTTACAGATGGCAGTGCTTGCCAACTGTGTCATGCCCAAATCACAGTTGAAGAAACATTTTATAAAACTGCAGTATCATCATCATGATCACTATATGATCATTTCATTACATCATAAACGTTTGTAAATGAGGGGACATCCATGGCAACAGCTATATCCAAATATCACACTATGTTCTCAAGGCTATTTCCAATGCCCCGTGAGAGATGGCTCACTGTTAAAGCTGCAGTCTGTAACATTGAGAAGAGAGCAGACTTCGACTGAAAATTTGAAGAAAAACAGGTTTCACGCCACTCCCCCACCCTCTCTGCTTCACTCATGCCCCACCTCCAAGAATTCAGCGTGTGTGAGCTGTGATTGACACTCCATCAGACGCTCCTCTGGCTGTGATTGGTTGTTTTGACTCGTCCCGAATTATTCTTTCCAGATTGAAATACAGGCAGTAGGCGGGACCAATTGAAGCAGTTTTTTTCACAGGTTACCTATCACATGTACTGCTGTCTGGGCATAGGGACACTTTTAGCCAATAAGACAAAAAAATGATTTTTAAAAACTTACAGACTTCAGCTTTAAGAGTCATCCACTCTGTCTTTTTACTTTCATTTCATTTTCAAATCTGTTATATACATAATGAACATAATAACTGTAGATCCTGATAGAAGAACTGTTCTAATGAGATACAATGCTTGGGAAGACACTATTTTTAACACACAACAGGCAGGTATTATGGTTTAACAGACTTAGATATTAGCAATAAAAACAATCCTTTTTCTTTTTTGAGTTTATACCGCACTAATGGCTCGTTTTTCCGACAGTAGGCTGACAGGAAGGGGGGTATGAGAGAGGGGGATAGACATGCGGCAAAAGACCACAGGCCGGATTCGAACCCATGTCGGCCGCAACGAGGGCTAACCACTTTCCACCGGCATGCCCAATTAAAATAATCCTAACGGGGGTAATAAACAGTTTTTCTTTTTTTAATAGCATCTTGCTATCAGCTTCTTGACATTCTGCTGCAGGCAATCGTCAGCCTTATCTGTTGAGCTAATGCTGACTTAAGGTTTGAAGAACTTGTCAAGCTGCTATAAATAACTAATACAGAAAATTACAAAAGCATTCCTACCTAATTAATATTTCCCCATTTTGGGAGGTTATGATCACAAATGTATTTTGTTATGTGTTTATGAGATAAATAAACACAAGGTCGTGGATATTTGTGAAGCGACAAGACAAGTTAAAGGTATTAAAAATTTTTCTACTCTTAAAATTCTAGAAAATTTGGTCTTTTTGTTATTTTATAAGGACAGAAGACCAAAACCATCATGCAAACCCACAGACACCCCCCAAGTTTTCACAAATCATCCTGTACACATGCGTTTCCTTCTCTTGTCATTACAGTGAAAACAAAGATAATAATAAAATTAAATAATAATAAAAAGGAGAAATTACATAAGATGGGATGCATAACATTGATATAAGAGGATAAAAAAATAGATATAAGTAATTAGTCAAATTTAAAAGTTGAAAACTGCAATAAATTCAGTAGAATAAATATAAACACATATACAGTTAGATAGTCTATTAAAATCAAGCCAGATGCAAAGAGTGGAAGAACGGGAGAATAGAAGCAGCAAATATAGCTCGAATCATCCAGAAGAGACTTCCATCCATCCATCCATCCATCCATCCATCCATCCATCCATCCATCCATCCATCCATCCATCCATCCATCCATCCATTTTCTTACACGCTTAATCCCAAGTGGGGCGCGAGGGGTGCTGGTGCCTATCTCCAGCTGTCTATGGGCGAGAGGCAGGGTCCACCCTGGACAGGTCGCCAGTCCATCACAGTCCAGAGGAGACTTTGCAGTCAAAAACATAACTCCCCTTATTTACCATTTCCGGAGCGGCACAGGTAAATACAACAGAAAGGCCAACCATGTTCTTTATCCCCTTCTTCTGTGAAGTAAGTTTTTCTAAGGGTAAAACTTTTTACATTTCTTGGTAGCACTGTGTTACAGTTGGGGGAATTTGCTTATCCACGGATTAAAAATACACCTCCTAGCCAGCAATAAAAGCTTCTCACAGAGTTTAAAATCTGTTCTACTCAGAGATAATATCTTTAAACTAGTATGTAACATGTTTAATGATCAGGTTGTAATATAAAGAAAAAAAGCTCCTCTTACCTCCCTCTATGGCATCTATGACCTTCTTTTCATTCGTAGAAAGGTAAAGGTTTGTCATGTAGGCCTGCAGGTAACCTATAGGACTTTCCCCTCCAGTCATACAGATTGTCTCTATGGTCAAACCTGGAACAGAATCAAAAACATAAGATATGCATGAAGAATAAAGGCCTAGTTCTAATGATCTCTCTCCTTGACTGTTTGCTGATGTAGGGAGGAGGTGAGATGTTGCTGAGCTGAACAAATAACATTATTGGTTAAGGAACGCAGCGTACCGTAGTGATTAATGCTGTTTCTAAAGCGTCGAACGTCTTTAGCATTGCTGCTAGTCATCAATATGATGTCAAACAGCTCCTCGCTGTCAGGGTTAAGCTCCCTCAGTCGACTGTTGACATTCATGAGAGCCTGTAACACAGATCACACCATTTGTAGTCAAGGCAAAGCAACGATATTGAGACATTCCGGGTAAAACAGTTATTACAAAATGTTTTAGGAAGCAGTATAAATAAGATGGATGGATGGATGGATGGATGGATGGATGGATGGATGGATGGATGGATGGATGGATGGATGGATGGATGGATGGATGGATGGATGGATGGAAACTGTTGAAAACCTGCGCTTTCTCCATTATCCGCTGTTAAGTAACGTGTGAAAATCATCTAACAACAGGAAAGATGGTTTGTACCAACAAAGAAATAAGATATATTTTGCACATTGTAAGAATAATTATTCATCTAATGCTCCATGTGCAGAATAGGTCAGGGTTTTTTTTGTTTTTTTATAACTTCACAACCACAACAAGTGACAGAAGCTACAATGAAGCACCTGCCTTAAAAGAGGAAAATCCAATAATTTAACAAATCAATTGTCTAGTACCTTAATATGTTAAACTTCAGTTGTGAGTTAATTTATGATTCTCATGATTAAAAATTTAGGAGAATCCTGATTAAAAAGGCATCACTTGCATTCAATGAAAGTCAATGAAAAGTAAATACTATATTGGTTAGAGTTAGTTTATGAATGGAATAGCAAAAGGAACCTTTTGCTATCCGATTATTAATTGATTGATTAATAAAATTACTGACAGATTAAGAGATTAGCAAAATGATCGTTAGTTGCAGCCTTAATTGCCTTATATAAGCTCATACAAAGGGGAAAGCGATGATAATGTCTTGGATCAATTTATGGGTGGGTGAGACTGTTTATTTTTTCTTTATAGGAAACTATAGAAAGAAAAAAGAAGAAAAACATAATCTGGAAACTTTGTTTGGACACATACACACACACGCTCACACACACAAAACTGTAGTTACAGTGTGATGAACTGTCCGCCTTTTGTCAACAAAAGAATATGGGGCACCAAACACTGTAACCAGCCCAGACCTGACATCCCCTTAAATATGCCCCAAGAAACTAAACTGTATTTATTGAATCTACTTTTGTTTTTCCAGCAGCACAATGATAACTTTTTGCCACTATCAAGAGTAAGCTACAAGTGGAATGCATTTAAAGGGCAAATGCCTGCAGTTAAAACTGCTAACCACTCCCACAGATCAGGCCTACCTTAACAAAGGGAAATGCAGGTCCAGGTTTCAAAGGCTCGTTTTCATGTTCCATCTGAAATTTAACGTAGCCCTCCAGACCTTTATCATAGACCTCCCCCTCCTTCTTCATGTTGAAGAGGGTGCGAGAGGATACAGCGATGGTTACAGCATTCTGGGGATTGGGCAGACAATGATATAGGGAGAAAACAAAAGAAAAAAATGATAGTTCAGATTTGTTAAAAAAGCCTTGCTGTTGAAAATAAGTAATAAATAGTAAAAAAAAACTCACCGCTTTCAAACTGTCATTTGCTCTGTCTTCAAGTGTGGCCCTTTCTACTGGGTTAATTTTGCTCATTTTTATTTATTAAAAATGTTCTTGTGTCTGATTTAAAAAAAGACCACAATGTACAGAAACTAAGCTGCAACTAGTCAACATTACGGAAGTGTAAGCAAGGAATACTGATGGGCATTTCTACAAGCAGTGACGCAAGTTGTCATAAAAATATTCACCAGGCTAGTTATTGACTGTAATTGCAGTAAGTCATTTACACACAGTCACTATGAACAAATGTGGTGACCTGATAATACAAGTTAAACCAGTTATGTGAATGCTTTACTCCCTTCACATAATTGAGATCCTGTTTTTCTTCTGGTTGCTTTAGGGCAGGGGTGCCCAACCTTTTTTAAACCAAGATCTACTTTTGAAGTTGATGGCATGCTGAGATCTACCAATCCAAACACAATGGATGGGCAGTATTTGTTTTTTATTTGCACAGGTGGAGAATAAACAGTAAGTCCAACAAACGAGGAAATTATCAATTGTGTACAAAAAATAGGTTGCAAAAACAGAACTTAACAAATTCATAAGAACTTCACACCATATCTCTCTCTCACTCACTCACTCACTCACTCACTCACTCACTCACTCACTCACTCACCAAAACTACAGAAAAGAGAAGACAAGATCAAAGGCTATGCAGACAGAGAATCTAAATAAACCAATTGATACACACACACACAGTCCAGTAGAGATGGAAAAAAAACCATTAGAACTGTAAATTTACAGTCATATGTTTATATCACTGTTATATATATATATATATATATATATATATATATATATATATATATATATATATATATATATATATATATATATATATATATATATATATATATATATATATTACTACTTTTACAGGCTGCACTAAAAAAAAGATGAAATTGTTCAGAGAGCTGTTCCACACTAAATTTCTTTTTGTTTTACACTTGTGTAAACAAAATGACAAATAAAATCTGTCTAAGTCTAAGATCACTTCAAAGCAGGAAGAAGGAGAAGGGAAGTCCACTATTTCAGAATGTGAAACTTCACTGGGCATTGGCATTGGCAGAGAAACTGGAAAATGGATTAAAATTCAACACGAAAACAGATAAAAACAGGAAAATACTAAGTACAAACTATGTGGATGTGAAGATGTAACATACAGCAGAATGGGTTGCTGATTGTTTTAGAAACTTTAAATTTCGGGTAAAAGTTCCCAAAATCTTCTGAGGAATCTGCCACGGCTCAGGCACCTGACGTCGGTGTGCAGGAGCAGATCAGCATGGTCTGCACCTGCCTCCTCGAGCTGGGCACAGAAAAAAGGCCTCTGAAAACTCCTGGCCCGAACAGAGCAAGCGATCTTCATCGCAACATCCATGACATGCTTCAGATTTAAAATACTGCCACACAGCTGTTGTTGATGAATGATGCAGTGGTACCTCAAAAAATTTGGGGAAGTTTCAGACAGCTGGAACAGAGCAACGAATCCAGCAGTGCGCCTTGTTAGGTTTATTCAATGATGATTATAAAGTTAATGTGTGTGCATATGGAACATTGGAGAAATGAGATGCTTCACTCTGTTTACTGCAAACTGTCATGCAACGGTGGTAGAAAGTTAGTTTAGTTTGTGCAAGGCTAATCACAGTGGCCGGACGGGGCCAGTTTGGTCCAGCCCTACCCTGGGCATCATGGTGACGACTCCCGCTGAGGACTGCTGCTCTACACAGCAAAGGGTAGGCCAAAATCTTTTGTTCTAAAGTTGGTGTGGGACCATTTAGGTTACAGCAGTAATCGCAAGAATATTTGACGAGACAAAGTCTTGTAGACAGATGTGGCATCTGGGTATCCAGTGCGTGTGAGGGCCTGGAGTTTGAGACTCCAAAATGTGCACGTAACGATGGGTGTTTTGTGTCTATATTGGTTAAAATAAACAAATATAATAGGCCTTAAAATAGGTGTGACTGTGTGAGAGTGTGTGAGGAAACAATCGAACCTTTCAGGTTCTGTTGTTTCATGCTAAGACAGCAGGGGTTTAATACAGTACAGCTCTTGTGGATTCAGAGGCAAGAATTTCTCACCTGAAAAGGTAGAAGCAGAAATTACCACAACAGTTTTTGGGTACTGTCCTGCTGAATAAACATCCAGTGCGTAGAATACCCTAGGTGTTTGTACTGGACTAAATTCTTTAAAATGGGTAAAGGTTAAAATAAATTTAGAGATAATTTAAAATCTACGATTAGAAGTTTGTAGAAGCGCAGGATCCAACAAAAAATAAACACTTGAATATATGGTTTAAAAAAATATGGGTTTGAGGGAAGCCTCTATTCCAAAATAATAAAATAATAAGAACTAAAGAATAAAATAACTAAAGAGAGCCAGGGAGGTAAAAGTATTAAAAAGGATGGGTTCAGGGAAGAGTATAGAGAAGATCATAAGGGGTATGGAATGTTTGTGTCAGATTGATCCAAATAATTTAAAATACTTGTAGAAGTGGAAGTAAAAGTATGACATAGATGGTGTGTGGAAGTAGATCAATGGAGAAATGTTGTGAGCCGGCTAGAAACAAGCACTAGTGCAAAAATAGATAAATAAAAAAATAAAATAATAAATACATAGATAAATAAATAAATAAATATATAAATAAATAAATGAGCTCCAAATGACGAAGTGTTGGTTTAATTCATGCGCAAAGTAGATACGATGTTATTATTAAAAATTAAATAAATAGAACTAATGTTGTGTTCGTCCGTTTTTAATGTTATGTGTTTCTGTCTTTAAAGTTATGTTTGTGGGTCTTTTAAGTTGTTTGTGCGTCCAAAAGATAATGAAACACAGTTAGAGGGAGACAGCTTAAATCTACACAAGCGCTGGGGGGGATGTCACTGGAGCGATGACTGCAGCATTGATCCAACTGACAGCCTTCCTAATGCGCCTGCAGTGTCTCCAATACTATTAGGTTTGGAACAAAAAAATTTAAAATAAATAACTCACCAGAAAATTATCTTAGTCATGCAAGCTACATACAGGGAATAAAAAAATTAGAGGGGTTAAAATTGTAGATGTGTATGGAGCATGGGGGATGTTCAATGCATTAAAAAAACCAAACATGACTAGTTCTAGCAATTAATTGACAGGCAGTTAGACTTATATGCAATTCAGGAGCCTGTAATACTTGTGTTAAACATAATGTAAATGCTCAAACCATCTAAAAGGCTATTTTTTGTAAAATCAGCAAATGGTCAAACATCCTAGGAATGGATGTCAAGGGCAATAGAAATAGAAGACCTTCAAACAGGAAAAAGTTTGCAAGGTTGCATGTTTTTGTAGTATCACCAACTCACCCCATTAATCTGTTAAAGTCAGACTTGATGGAAAATTAGGCAATGCAATTTTGTCAACGCTGGGGGGAATGAAGGCTGTATGAATAATACATGTAATAGTGTTGCAACTAAATCCTTCTGTGTTTTATGCAACATGCCTAACATTTCTGCTCCATGTCTATTTTTCCAACTATGGAAACAGCCTTATAAAATTCTGTTCAATGTAAAACAGAGATTTAGCATGTGTTAAAATAACTCAGCATTCTTTGCTATCACAATCTGATGAAAAGGATTTAAAAGATATTCCAAATGCTTCGTGGTCTACAGGAAGAATTGATGTAGGACTGTTGACAACTATAGATTCAGTTAAAATAGTTCCTAAATCACAATACAGGCCAAGGATAAAACAATATCTGCTATAATGTGAAGCAAAGGAAAGTATAAAACTAGTTATAAAAATTTTAGCGGGTGCAGAAATAAGTCTGTTGTTTGGGCCATGTTATTTCAGAAGAAGGTAAAAAGCTACAAGAATGTCTTTTTAGAATTGTGCATTTACTGCAGAGCTTAGATTCCACATTATGATAAAAAGAACTCAGCTTTTCTTTAGTTTTTGTTATGACACACTAGAAGCTATGTCAGAGACATTTAATGGATCACAGAAGTAGAACAGTAATTCACAAAGCTAAAAGTAGAACTTTTCTCAGCAACTGTCTTAGCTCTAAAAAATTATCAGAAACCGTTCATCCAAACAGTTGACGGTAAAGCAAGTTATATGACCTCTGTGTTTGCAGCCTCATGGTGATAGGCTCATACCTGTAGTGTCCTACTCTAAAGGATTAAAGTAGACCCGTGGAAACAGTAGCTCCCCATATTCTTATTTTTTATTCTTTATTATATTGTGTAGTTGGATGTGTATATATATATATATATATAGGTGTACAGGTGTACCACTTTATTAGGTACACCTGTCCAACTGCTCGTTAACACTTAATTTCTAAGCAGCCAATCACATGGCCTCAACTCAGTGCATTTAGGCATGTAGACATGGTCAATACAATCTCCTGCAGTTCAAACCGAGCATCAGTAGGGGGAAGAAAGGTGATTTGAGTGACTTTGAACATGGCATGATTGTGGGTGCCAGAATGGCTGGTCTGAGTATTTCAGAAACTGCTGATCTACTGGGATTTTCACGCACAACCATCTCTAGGGTTTACAGAGAATGGTCCGAAAAAGAAAAAACATCCAGTGAGCGGCAGTTCTGTGGGTGGAAATGCCTTGTTGATGCCAGAGGTCAGAGGAGAATGGCCAGACTGGTTCAAGCTGATAGAAGGGCAACAGTGACTCAAATAACCACCCGTTACAACCAAGGTGGGCAGAAGAGCATCTCTGAACGCACAGTACGTCGAACTTTGAGGCAGATGGGCTACAGCAGCAGAAGACCACACCGGGTGCCACTCCTCTCAGCTAAGAACAGGAAACTGAGGCTACAATTTGCACAAGTTCATCGAAATTGGACAATAGAAGATTGAAAAAACATTGCCTGGTCTGATGAGTCTCGATTTCTGCTGCGACATTCAGATGGTAGGGTCAGAATTTGGCGTCTACAACATGAAAGCATGGATCCATCATGCCTTGTATCAACGGTTCAGGCTGGTGGTGGTGGTGTCATGGTGTGGGGAATATTTTCTTGGCACTCTTTGGGCCTGAGTTGGGTACCTGAGTATTTTTGCTGACCATGTCCATCCCTTTATGACCACAATGTACCCAACTTCTGATGGCAGGATAATGCGCCATGTCATAAAGCTGGAATCATCTCAGACTGGTTTCTTGAACATGACAATGAGTTCACTGTACTCAAATGGCCTCCACAGTCACCAGATCTCAATCCAATAGAGCATCTTTGGGATGTGGTGAAACGGGAGATTCGCATCATGGATGTGCAGCCGACAAATCTGCGGCAACTGTGTGATGCCATCATGTCAATATGGACCAAACTCCCTGAGCAATGCTTCCAGCACCTTGTTGAATCTATGCCACGAAGAATTGAGGCAGTTCTGAAGGCGAAAGGGGGTCCAACCTGTTACTAGCATGGGGTACCTAATAAAGTGGCCGGTAAGTATATATATATATATATATATATATATATATATATATATATATATATATATATATATATATATATATATATATATATATATATATATATATATATATCAGTACCAAGTTTTCTGCTCTAAAATGCAGGCAGGAAGTGCATACATGGAACGCCACAACCAGGTAGCTGTCATAGTGTACGGGAACATTTGCCATGAGTATGGGCTGGAAGTGTCATGGTCCTGGTCTGATTGTTCCTGTTATCCATTTGTTGTCCTCTGCTGCCCTCTTGTGTCCTCCCTTCCTCTGTTTCTCTGTCCTGCCAAGCACCTGCTGCCAATTTCCTCGTCAGCTCTCTCTCTGTCTCTGTCTCCTTTAAAAGCCCTCCCTGTTCAGTTCCTGTTTGCTGGATCCTCGTCAAACATCCCGTCTAAACTTCTTTCTGTGTTCCTCGTCTCTCCCTGGCTTCTGGTTTGTTTAATCCCTGATGTCTCCTTGGTTCAGGTTCGTTTGTAATTTTCAGTTGGCCTCTGATTCCTGCTTCTGGACCTGTGAACCTGAATAAACAGTCTTAATTCACCTCTGCCTACTGGTCTCTGCGTCTGGGTCCTCCACACAAACAGTGATTCTTGACAGAAGGATCCAGCCAAAACATGGACCCAGCAGAGAACCAGGCATGTGAACTCCTCAGCCCTCCCCATATACAGGAATCTGACCTTTGGAGCTTTTTTTATGGGGAGAGAGAAGATTTTTTTTTTGTTCCTGCCACCGCCATCAGCTCCAAGAGCCCCTCGACGGGGGCTCCAAGGCTCCTAAGCGGGCGCTCCAGGCCTCCAAGGCACCTCAGCGGGCGCCCCAAGCCTTCAAGGCCCCCTCCATGGTGGTTCCTGTGCCGCAGTGGGCGGCCCCGTCTGAACCTGTTCCTGAGCCGCAGTGGGCGGCCTCGTCTGATCCTGTTCCTGAGCCGCAGTGGGCGGCCCCGGCCTTGTCTGATCCTGTTCCTGAGCCGCAGTGGGCGGCCTTGTCTGATCCTGTTCCTGAGCCGCAGTGGGCGGCCTCGGCCGATCCTGTTCCAGAGCCGCAGTGGGCGGCCCCGGCCGATCCTGTTCCTGAGCCGCAGTGGGCGGCCCCGGCCGATCCTGTTCCTGAGCCGCAGTGGGCGGCCCCGGCCGATCCTGTTCCTGAGCCGCAGTGGGCGACCCCGGCAGATCCTGTTCCTGAGCCGCAGTGGGCGGCCTCGTCTGATCCTGTTCCTGAGCCGCAGTGGGCGGCCCCGGCCGATCCCTTTCCTGAGCCGCAGTCAACGGCTCCCTCTGAGCCTGTTGCAGAGCAACAGAAGCGGAGGCGGCGTCCTCCTCGGCGCATCCTGCTGAGGCAGAGGCGGCGTCCTCCTCGGCGCATCCTGCTGAGGCAGGGGCGGCGTCCTCCTCGGCGCATCCTGCTGAGGCGGGGGCAGCGTCCTCCTCGGCGCATCCTGCTGAAGCGGAGGCGGCGTCCTCCTCGGCGCATCCTGCGGAAGCGGAGGCGGCGTCCTCCTCGGCGCATCCTGCGGAAGCGGAGGCGGCGTCCTCCTTGGCGCATCCTGCTGAAGCGGAGGCGGCGTCCTCCTCAGCGCATCCTGCTGAAGCGGAGGCGGCGTCCTCCTCGGCGCATCCTGCTGAAGCGGAGGCGGCGTCCTCCTCGGCGCATCCTGCGGAGGCGGCGTCCTCCTCCTAGGTTCCTGCTGCATTGGAGACGCCGGCCTCCAGAGCGTCTCTCTCAGCTCCGGCCCCACGGCCGGCCTCCAGAGCGTCTCTCTCAGCTCCGGCCCCACGGCCGGCCTCCAGAGCGTCTCTCTCAGCTCCGGCCCCACGGCCGGCCTCCAGAGCGTCTCTCTCAGCTCCGGCCCCACGGCCGGCCTCCAGAGCATCTCTCTCAGCTCCGGCCCCACAGCCGGCCTCCAGAGACTTTTTGTTGCCCTCGCCCACCCTGGATGGGTTGTTTTGATTTTCGGACTCTGTTCTGTTTTTGTGCCTGGTTCCCCCTCCGCCCACCCTGGGTGGGTTGTTTTTAGTTTCTGGACATTTTAGGGCGTCTGGGATCCGCCCTTAGGTGGGGGGTACTGTCATGGTCCTGGTCTGATTGTTCCTGTTATCCATTTGTTGTCCTCTGCTGCCCTCTTGTGTCCTCCCTTTCTCTGTTTCTCTGTCCTGCCAAGCACCTGCTGCCAATTTCCTCGTCAGCTCTCTCTCTGTCTCTGTCACCTTTAAAAGCCCTCCCTGTTCAGTTCCTGTTTGCTGGATCCTCGTCAAACATCCCGTCTAAACTTCTGTCTGTGTTCCTCGTCTCTCCCTGGCTTCTGGTTTGTTTAATCCCTGATGTCTCCTTGGTTCAGGTTCGTTTGTAATTTTCAGTTGGCCTCTGATTCCTGCTTCTGGACCTGTGAACCTGAATAAACAGTCTTAATTCACCTCTGCCTACTGGTCTCTGCGTCTGGGTCCTCCACACAAACAGTGATTCTTGACAGGAAGTCCCAAGGTCAAAATGGAAGACACCTCCTAAGGTAGTTGAGAATGACCGAGCTGAGATCCTATGGGACTTCAAGATCCAGACTGACAAACAGGTGATGGCTAACCAACCAGACATCGTGTTGATCGACAAACAGCAGAAGAAGGCAGTAGTGATAGATGTGGCAATCCCAAGCGACAGCAACATCAAGAAGAAAGAACATGAGAAGCTTGAGAAATACCAAGGACTGAAGGAGGAGCTAGAAAAGATGTGGAAAGTGAGAGCAGCAGTGGTGCCAGTGGTAATTGGAGCACTGGGGGCTGTGACCCCCAAACTGGGAGAGTGGCTACAGCAGATTCCAGGTAAAACATCAGAGGTCTCTGTCCAGAAGAGCGCAGTCCTAGGAACAGCTAAGATACTGCGCAGCACCCTCAAACTCCCAGGCCTCTGGTAGAGGACCCGAGCTTGAGGATGACACATACCACCCCACAAGGGGTGAGAAAACAGTATATATATATATATATATATATATATATATATATATATATATATATATATATATATATATATATATATATATATATATATATATATATATATATATATAAAACTGTGACTGAAGCGTGTAACAAAAGTAATTTCCCTCTGGGATTATTAAAGTGTTTCTGATTCTGATTCTGATTCAGGTAAAACATCAGAGGTCTCTGTCCAGAAGAGCGCAGTCCTAGGAACAGCTAAGATACTGCGCAGCACCCTCAAACTCCCAGGCCTCTGGTAGAGGACCCGAGCTTGAGGATGACACATACCACCCCACAAGGGGTGAGAAAACAGTATATATATATATATATATATATACATGTATGTATATATATACATGTATGTATATATATATATATATATATATATATATATATATATATATATATATATATATATATATATATATATATATATACATGTATATATATATATATATATATATATATATATATATATACATGTATGTATATATATACATGTATGTATATATATATATATATATATATATATATATATATATATATATATATATATATACATGTATATATATATATATATATATATATATATATATATATATATATAAAACTGTGACTGAAGCGTGTAACAAAAGCAATTTCCCTCTGGGATAATTAAAGTGTTTCTGATTCTGATTGAAAGCAGCAGCTATTTTGAGCCATGAGTTTATCATGTCTCCATGGAGGGATATTGAGTATAGTACAAGAAATATTTAATCCAACTGCAGGATTAAATAACTACTTTAAAAAGTTTTGCAGAGCATGTCTCACATGTTGCGAAGAACATGTAATCTGCCCAGAGCTCCTTTTGTTTCCCCACAGGAAGGCCTGAAGCCTGGAGATCGAGTCCTGATTAAAATCATCAAAGGGAAAAAATTGGGCAGCTCCTAGGTGGGAAGAACCCTACATTGTGCAAGTAGCAACTCCAACCACTGTGAAGATCCAGGAGAGAGACACTTGGATCCACCAGAGTCATTGTAAGCTGATTAAAGACTTTCCCCAACAGGAAGCCCAGTTACCTTCACAGGGACCCCACGACTAAGGTAGGGATCTGTGGTGAAGCCCAGCTACAAAGGGGTTAAGCAGTTTAGAGCTTTTCGTCTCAACGCTGGTGAAGAAACCAACCTAACCCAAGGGACAGGTTTTTGAAGCTTTTTACATTCTTGATAAATTTAACATTTTTGCTTAAGTTTTACATTTTAATCCTTTTCATATTTTTGTGTTTTGCATATTAATCTTTGATTACTGAATTCCCTATCTGCAATGCATTTATGATATGTGTAGTAAAAATATTTTTAGAAGTGCTACATGCTGATGTTTATATGCACAGCAGAAGGGAATGTTAGGTTTATTCAATGATGATTATAAAGTTAAAGTGTGTGCATATGGAACGTGGAGAAATTAGATGCTTCACTCTGTTTACTGCAAACTGTCATGCAACGGTGGTAGAAAATTGCTTATGTTTGTGCAAGGCTAATCACAGTTATCAGGAGACCACTCTATTCTGTGATTCAATCAGAGGAGCATTTTGTCCTGTGACCTGATCAATTGCCTTGTCAGGAGAACACTCTATTTTGTAACCCACCCCATGTGTTATGATCTGCTAATAAAAAGGCTTCTGCAGAGAAAGCCGGTCAGAGAGTAGATGTAGCAGAACGTAGCTCTCTCCTTCTGCAGAAGCCGTTAAAAAAAACCCTCTTCTGTGTGGACTCAGTTTCTCTTTTATGAACCTACATTTTTTTAACCTAACATGCCCAACCATAGATGGAGCTCCATCAGTTGTGATAGATGTCATTATCTCATTATCTTTGCAGATTCCTCTTCGGCCTTTAGAGTCCCTGGTAACCACCTACTTGTTGTGTCCACAGAACTGCTTTGGTTTGGAGTTTTTGTTTCTGTTTTCTCACCTTCATTTTCAGGGTGTGCCAGGCAGGTGAGGCTCCCAGCTGTTACTCATCAGCCACAATCAAGGAAGCAGTATTTAGAGGAGTGGATTCCCTGAGGCAGACGACAGATGGTTACCTATACCAGTGGTAACTGGGTCCCTCTTCAAGACTTTCAAGTTAGTTGAACTTGTTCTGATAGTCTTACTTACCAGTCTTGTCTATGTTTTCCTTTAGTTTTCCTCCTGCTGAAGGCTGGCTCCTGTTCCTCCCTCAACGGCGCTTTCCACTCCTCCCCAAGAGCTTTCTCTTAAGATCCGCTAAAGCTGAGCTCACCTGCCTGTCCACCCTCCAACGCCCAAAGAACCTGGTAACTCCAAGGTCTTCACCCCCTCTCTGTGGACACTGTTGCTCTTCCTCTCAGCCTGTTTCTAAGCCCTGAGAAGTAAGTCTGCCCTCACTGTTCATCTCAACATCAGCTGGAACTCATACTGATCACCTGACCTGTTTTGCAGTAAGACACCACATTGGATTTCCTGTTTTCTCTGCTTCCAGTCTGAACAATAAAAACCCTTCAAATAAACTCTGTTCTCCTGTCGTACTTACTGCTGCTGCGCCAGAGTCTTGATCCGAAATCATGTCACTACTAGGTTGTTAGGGGTTGTACGACTGACATAGCACAAAAAACTATACAGAAACAGTAATTATTCACAATGTTCAGCTTATTCAGGACATTGAAATGAATGTAAAACCTCAAAATTTCCGCTGAAATTTTACTGTTTTTAGAATCAGAATCAGAAATACTTTAATAATCCCATTGGGAAATTACTTTTGTTACAAGCTCCAGATACAAACATTTATATGGAGATAAATTATAGTGTATCACTTCCAAGTTACTCCAAGTTACATATTTCCACATTTTACTGTAACAGTTTGTGCAACTCAGCTGTAAACTCACATTTGCATAATTCTGTAGCATGACATATGCTGTCTGCAAGCTTTCACATGTAGTTTTGCCCTGTGTCACCTGCGCAAGTTGAAAACAAGGTAACAAGCAAAAGCAATACCAAGAACAGAGATTTTAAGTTGTTTATGATCTACAGCAAGCATGTTAACACAAAAAGTAGGAAAGCAGCTTTTTAAAGATGCAAGGTGCAAGAAGAAAATGTTTTTTTTACCATACAGAAGAAAGAGATAATCTGATCAAGCCCAAACAAAAATATACATGATACAAATAATAACCAAAATGATTTAAACTTAATTTTAGAAGGGTTGTCATTTCTGACTGACCCAATAAAAAGGAACAGGTATGACTAAAACATAAAAGTGTTAACTAGTCTTTCTTTTTTTTTTTCTTTTTTTTTCTTTTTAGTTTTATAAAGAGAACTTTATGGGCCACTATGGAACTGTGCTTTAAAAATATCTGGTAGAAATTATAATCACATTTTATAGGCTTCAAAAAACATTTAATTAGCTACATCCAAACTTTTTCTTTAGAAGGGCATGTTTTATATATAAATATTACTTATTTGGAGCTAATCTCTTCCTATGGAGTTAAATTTTAGTGTTTCACTTCAAGTTACTCCTTTTTTTCTGGCTGCTCAATGAGTTTCCCTTTGTGGTACTTCTGTCCTATTCCATAAGGGACATGTGCAGATATGGTTCCCAGTTTCTGGGCCCCCTCAATATGGTGCATCTGGTCATCAAAGAAGATGTGAGGTCTGATCTTCTGCAGCAGGGGCCCCTTTGGAGCCCCAGCAAGGAAGAGGGCCTCATCAATTTCCAGGCCCCAGTTTCGGAGGGTCTTCAGGACACGAGCCCCAGAGCTCGCAGCACCACGAGAAGTGACCAGGAAGGTTCGTATCGGGCAATTCATACGTTCGTCCTTCTCATAAAATTTTCTCTGAAGGTTTCCAAGTGCCTCCAGAAAACCCTTTAATGGACCCTGTAGGAAGAACAGAATACAATTAATGTTGGTTATAACGTTTTTATTTTGATGTTTTCTATATTTTTATGATACGATCAAAAACTTCAGTGTATTTTTGATTCATCAAAAAGTGTTAAATAATTGTAAAGTTGCAGGAAAAAGACATGCTTTAACATTTTTTGTTTGTTTTTTACTTTATCTTCCTGAATCAATATAACAGCTGTGAATGCTATAGTATATGTCAATACAGGCTTTCCATGACTAGAGGTATGTCTTTGCTGCAAATCATCTCATCCTTTTAGATAGAGAGTGTTTATTAGCAGCAGTTAACAAATATTGTAAAACATTTGATTTTATTTACTTCTCCATGTTGACTTGGCCAATACGAGTATGCTTCAGTCTAAACTATTCCACTGCAGTATGTGAGGATTGTACCTGTATATACTAGATAGTTTTGGTGGGCTTACAGATAATCTGTTAGCTGTGGTTTCTTCCTAGATGAAACACCTAAAAGCTATTGTTCTCATCAAATCTATTATTTCTTAATGAAATACTCATGGAACAATATCACATAAAAAAATAGATTTGTGGTTGTATCTAAATTTGTTGTTGTTGTATAATGGAACAAAATGGAAGAAGGTGGAGAGGTCTTAAAGCTTTTGCACATACTGTACAGCTGGCTAGACTAGTTCATAACTGCTCCAGGAGGTGGAGTCTAGCCAGTCTAGCCTGTATCGGCACATTTAGGTGGTTATAAGAGCAGAAATATAAGTCCACGTGCAAGCTAGGACAGTTATTAAATTCTTCTAATAAAGATAGAGAATATGACTCTTTGAGTTTAGCCAGTGCTAGAGAGAATTAAGAAACTTTAAAAGCTGTGCCTGCAACAAGAGTCCTTATGTAGTTTTAAATTTTATGTGTAAACAAATATAAACATAGGGTTAATAATGCTACATCAGAAATGTAGCATTTAGATGAATTTTTTACCTGAGCCAAGGGTGTGTCCTCGTTGTTTTTCTCATGCTCATTGAAACCGTCAAGGCCTTGTTGCTTATAGATCTTTTCTGACTCGTCTGAGAAAATGACGGCGTCACCATCAAACGCCACTCTTAGCTCAGTCTCACTCAGATCGCTTTCCTTTTGTGGCATAAACAGGGTACCTGCAGCAATTCCTATATGGGGTACAAAGGGAAGCTTTTTGTTTACACCTTTAAGCTTTCTATTCCCAATTCTTTCCTGAGAAGAGATCACTTGGGACAAACTTTTCATAATTTGTATGTATTAAATAACCATGAGACATGACAAGAGATGATGACATAAATTGTAATCTTACTCAGACCAGAATTTGCTTAGGGTTACAGATGGCAGCGCTTACCAACCGGGTCATGCCCAAATCACAGTTGAAGAAACATTTTATACAACTGCAGTATCATCATCATGATCACTATATGATCATTTCATTACATCATAAACGTTTGTAAATGAGGGGACATCCATGGCCAAATATTACACTATGTTCTTAGATCAAGGATCCACTCTGTCTTTTTACTTTCATTTCATTTTCAAATCTGTTATATACATAATGAACATAATACCTGTAGATCCTGATAGAAGAACTGTTCTAATGAGATACACTGCTTGGAAAGACACTATTTTTAACACACAACAGGCAGGTATTATTATGATTTAACAGACTTACATATTAGCAATAAAAACAATCCTTTTTCTTTTTTGAGTTTATACCGCACTAATGGCTCGTTTTTCTGACAGTAGGCTGACAGGAAGGGGGGTATGAGAGATGGGGATAGACATGCGGCAAAAGACCACAGGCCGGATTCGAACCCACGTCGGCCGCAACCAGGGCTAACCACTTTTCCACCGGCATGCCCAATTAAAATAATCCTAACGGGGGTAAAAAACAGTTTTTCTTTTTTTAATAGCATCTTCCTCAGAACATTTTGTTTTTGAGATTCTGCTGCAGGCAATCATCAGCCTTATCTGTTGAGCTAATGCTGACTTAAGGTTTGAAGACCTTGTCAAGCTGCTATAAATAACTAATACAGAAAATTACAAAAGCATTCCTACCTAATTAATATTTCCCAATTTTGGGAGGTTATGATCACAAATGTATTTTGTTATGTGTTTATGAGATAAATAAACACAAGGTAGTGGATATTTGTGAAGCGACAAGACAAGTTAAAGGTATTAAAATGTTTTCTACTCTTAAAATTCTAGAAAATTTGGTCTTTTTGTTATTTTATAAGGACAGAAGACCAAAACCATCATGCAAACCCACAGACACCCCCCAAGTTTCCACAAATCATCCTGTACACATGCGTTTCCTTCTCTTGTCATTACAGTGAAAACAAAGATAGTAATAAAATTAAATAATAATAAAAAGAGGAAATTACATAAGATGGGATGCATAACATTGATATAAGAGGATAAAAAAATTAGATAGAAATAATTAGTCAAATTCAAATTTAAAAGATGAAAACTGCAATAAATTCAGTAGAATAAATATAAACACATATACAGTTAGATAGTCTATTAAAATCAAGCCAGATGCAAAGAGTGGAAGAACGGGAGAATAGAAGCAGCAAATATCGCCAGTCCATCGCCAGTCCATCACAGTCCAGAGGAGACTTTCCAGTCAAAAACATAACTCCCCTTATTTACCATTTCCGGAGCAGCACAGGTAAATACAACAGAAAGGCCAACCATGTTCTTTATCCCCTTCTTCTGTGAAGTAAGTTTTTCTAAGGGTAAAATTTTTTCCTTTCTTGGTAGCAATGTGTTACAGTTGGGGGAATTTGCTTATCCACTGCTTGAAAATACACCTCCTAGCCAGTAATAAAAGCTTCTCACAGAGTTTAAAATCTGTCCTACTCAGAGATAATATCTTTAAACTAGTATGTAACATGTTTAGTGATCAGGTTGTAATATAAAGAAAAACAGCTCCTCTTACCTCCCTCTATGGCATCTATGACCTTCTTTTCATTCGTAGAAAGGTAAAGGTTTGTCATGTAGGCCTGCAGGTAACCTATAGGACTTTTCCCTCCAGTCATACAGAATTTCTCTATGGTCAAACCTGGAACAGAATCAAAAACATAAGATAGGCATGAAGAATAAAGGCCTAGTTCTGATGATCTCTCTTCTTGACTGTTTGCTGATGTAGGGAGGAGGTGAGACGTTGCTGAGCTGAACATATAACATTATTGGTTAAGGAACGCAGCGTACCATATTGATTAATGCTGTTAATAAAGCGTCGAACGTCTTTAGCATTGCTGCTAGTCATCAATATGATGTCAAACAGCTCCTTGCTGTTAGAATTAAGCTCCCTCAGTCGACTGTTGACATTCATGAGAGCCTGTAACACAGATCACACCGTTTGTTGTTAAGGCAAAGCAATGATATTGAGACATTCCACATGAGGGTAAAACAGTTATTACAAAATGTTTTAGGAAGCAGTATAAAGAGGATGGATGGATGGATGGATGGATGGATGGATGGATGGATGGATGGATGGATGGATGGATGGATGGATGGATGGATGGATGGATGGATGGATGGATGGATGGATGGATGGATGGATGGATGGATGGATGGAAACTTTTTTTTGTTTTTTTCATAACTTCACAACCACAACAAGTGACAGAACCTACAATGCAGCACCTGCCTTAAAAGAGGAAAATCCAATAATTTAACAAATCAATTGTTTAGTACCTTCATATGTTAAACTTCAGTTGTGAGTTAATTTAAGATTCTCATGATTAAAAATTTAGGAGAATCCTGATTAAAAAGGCATCACTTGCATTCAATGAAAGTCAATGAAAAGTAAATACTATATTGGTTAGAGTTAGTTTATGAATGGAATAGCAAAAGGAAACTTTTGCTATCCGATTATTAATTGATTGATTAATAAAATTACTGACAGATTAAGACATTAGCAAAATGATTGTTAGTTGCAGCCTTAATTGCCTTATATAAGCTCATACAAAGGGGAAAGTGATGATAATGTCTTGGATCAATTTATGGGTGGGTGAGACTGTTTATTTTTTCTTTATAGGAAACTATAGAAAGAAAAAAGAAGAAAAACATAATCTGGAAACTTTGTTTGGACACATACACACACACGCTCACACACACAAAACTGTAGTTACAGTGTGATGAACTGTCCGCCTTTTGTCAAAAAAAGAATATGGGGCACCAAAGACTGTAACCAGCCCAGACCTGACATCCCCTTAAATATGCCCCAAGAAACTAAACTGTATTTATTGAATCGACTTTTGTTTTTCCAGCAGCACAATGATAACTTTTTGCCACTATCAAGAGTAAGCTACAAGTGGAATGCATTTAAAGGGCCAACGCCTGCAGTTAAAACTGCTAACCACTCCCAGAGACCAGGCCTACCTTAACAAAGGGAAATGCAGGTCCAGGTTTCAAAGGCTCGTTTTCATGTTCCATCTGAAATTTAACGTAGCCCTCCAGACCTTTGTCATAGATCTCCCCCTCCTCCACCATGTTGAAGAGGGTGCGAGAGGATACAGCGATGGTTACAGCATTCTGGGGATTGGGCGGACAATGATATAGGAAAAAAACAAAACAAAAAAAAACTGATAGTTCAGATTCGTTAAAAAAGCCATACTGTTGAAAATAAGTAATAAATAGCAAGGTTAAAAAAAAACTCACCGCTTTCAAATTGTCATTTGCTCTGTCTTCAAGTTTGGCTTGTTCTTCTGGGTTAATTTTGCTCATTTTTATTTATTAAAAATGTTCTTGTGTCTGATTTAAAAAAAAGACCACAATGTACAGAAACTAGCTGCAACTAGTCAACATTACGGAAGTGTAAGCAAGGAATACTGATGGGCATTTCTATAAGCAGTGACGCAAGTTCTCATTAGAATATTCACCAGGGTAGTTGTGGAATGTAACTGCAGTAAGTAATTTATACACAGTCACTATGAAAAGATGTGTTGACTCGATAATACAAGTTAAACCAGTTATGGGGATCACCTTACTGGTTTGGGCATAACTGGAATGGGCGTAGGTTTGCAAAGGGACCATAGGGACATGTCCCTACCAGAATTTTGAACTGACCTAATTGTCCCTACCTGCGGAAGCGTATTGCTGTCACTTGAGAAAAAATATTTTTGCTCATTATATTGTATAAACGTGATAATTATATTGTATAAACGTGATAGTATATTTTATAAACGTGATAATTATATTGTATAAACGTGATAGTTATACTGTATAAACGTGATAATTATATTGTATAAACATGATAATTATATTGTATAAACGTGATAATTATATTGTATTAGCAGTTTTAACTGCAGGCGTTGGTCCTTTAAATGCATTCCACTTGTAGCTTACTCTTGATAGTGGCAAAAAGTTATCATTGTGCTGCTGGAAAAACAAAAGTCGATTCAATAAATACAGTTTAATTTCTTGGGGCATATTTAAGGGGATGTCAGGTCTGGGCTGGTTACAGTGTTTGGTGCCCCATATTTTTTTTTTGACAAAAGGCGGACAGTTCAACACACTGTAACTACAGTTTTGTTTATGTGGGTGTCAGCATGTGTGTGTGTCCAAACAAAGTTTCCAGATTATGTTTTTCTTCTTTTTTCTTTCTATAGTTTCCTATAAAGAAAAAATAAACAGTCTCACCCACCCATAAATTAATCCAAGACATTATCATCGCTTTCCCCTTTGTATGAGCTTATATAAGGCAATTAAGGCTGCAACTAACGATCATTTTGCTAATCTCTTAATCTCTCAGTAATTTTATTTAATTAATAAATGGATAGCAAAAGGTTCCTTTTGCTATTCCATTCACAAACTAACTCTAACCAATATAGGATTTACTTTTCATTGACTTTCATTGAATGCAAGTGATGCCTTTTTAATCAGGATTCTCCTAAATTTGAATCACGAGAATCATAAATTAACTCACAACTGAAGTTTATCATATGAAGGTACTAGACAATTGATTTGTCAAATTATTGTTTTTTCCTCTTTTAAGGCAGGTGCTGCATTGTAGCTTCTGTCACTTGTTGTGGTTGTGAAGTTATGAAAAAACAAAAAAAAACTCTAACCTACTCTGCACATGGAGCATTAGATGAGTAATTATTCTTACAATGTGCAGAATATCTTATTTCTTTGTTGTTACACACCATCTTTCCTGTTGTTAGATGATTTTCACACGTTACTTAACAGCGGGTAATGGAGAAACGCAGGTTTTCAACAGTTTCCATCCATCCATCCATCCATCCATCCATCCATCCATCCATCCATCCATCCATCCATCCATCCATCCATCCATCCATCCATCCATCCATCCATCCATCCATCCATCCATCTTCTTTATACTGCTTCCTAAAACATTTTGTAATAACTGTTTTACCCGGAATGTCTCAATATTGTTGCTATGCCTTGACTACAAACAGTGTGATCTGTGTTACAGGCTCTCATGAATGTCAACAGTCGACTGAGGGAGCTTAACCCTGACAGTGAGGAGCTGTTTGACATCATATTGATGACTAGCAGCAATGCTAAAGACGTTCGACGCTTTAGAAACAGCATTAATCACTACGGTACGCTGCGTTCCTTAACCAATAATGTTATTTGTTCAGCTCAGCAACGTCTCACCTCCTCCCTACATCAGCAAACAGTCAAGGAGAAAGATCATTCAAACTAGGCCTTTATTCTTCATGCATATCTTGTGTTTTTGATTCTGTTCCAGGTTTGACCATAGAGACAATCTGTATGACTGGAGGGAGAAGTCCTATAGGTTACCTGCAGGCCTACATGACAAACCTTTACCTTTCTAAGGATTCAAAGAAGGTCAAAGATGCTATAGATGAAGGTAAGAGGAGCTGTTTTTCTTTATATTATAACCTGATCACTAAACATGTTACATACTAGTTTAAAGACATTATCTCTGAGTAGGACAAATTTTAAACTCTGTCTTCCTTGCGGCCGACCCAGGTTTGAATCCGGCCTGTGGTCTTTTGCCGCATGTCTATCCCCCTCTCTCATACCCCCGTTCCTGTCAGCCCACTGTCAGAAAAACTAGCCACTAGTGCTGTATAAACTCAAAAAGGAAAAAGGATTGTTTTTATTGCTAATATGTAAGTCTGTTAAATCATAATAATACCTGCCTGTTGTGTGTTAAAAATGGTGTCTTCCCAAGCAGTGTATCTAATTAGAACAGTTCTTCTATCAGGATCTACAGGTATTATGTTCATTATGTACATAACAGATTTGAAAATTAAATGAAAGTACAAAGACAGAGTGGATGACTCTTAACAGGGAGCCATCTCTCATGGGGCATTGGAAATAGCCTTGATCTAAGAACATAGTGTAATATTTGACCATGGATGTCCCCTCATTTACAAACGTTTATGATGTAATGATATGATAATGTAATGATGATGATACTGAAGTTTTTATAAAATGTTTCTTCAACTGTGATTTGGGCATGACCCGGTTGGTAAGCGCTGCCATCTGTAACCCTACGCAAATTCTGGTCTGAGTAGGATTACAATTTATGTCATTAATACATACACATTATGAAAAGTTTGTCCCAAGTGATCTATTTTCAGAAAAGAATTTGAAATAGAAAGCTTAAAGGTGCTTCCCTTTAAACACCATATAGGAATTGCTGCAGGTACCCTGTTTATGCCACAAAAGGAAAGCGATCTGAGTGAGACTGAGCTAAGAGTGGCGTTTGATGGTGACGCCGTCATTTTCTCAGACGAGTCAGAAAAGATCTATAAGCAACAAGGCCTTGACGGTTTCAATGAGCATGAGAAAAACAACGAGAACACACCCTTGGCTCAGGTAAAAAATTCATCTAAATGCTACATTTCTGATATAGCATTATCAACCCCATGTTTATAATTGTTTACACATAAAATAAAAAAAAACTATATAAGGACTCTTGTTGCAGCCACAGCTTTTAAAGTTTCTTAATTCTCTCTAGCGCTGGCTAAACTCAGAGAGTCATATTCTCTATCTTTATTAGAAGAATTTGGTAACTCTCCTAGCCTGTATGTGGAGTTATATTTCTGCTGTTATAACCACCTGAATGTGCCCATACAGGCTAGACTGGCTAGACTGCACCTCCTAGAGCAGTTATTAAGTAGTCTAGCCAGCTGTACAGTATGTGCAAAAGTTTTCAGAGCTTTCTCCTTCTTGCATTTTGTTCAATTATACGACAACAACAAATTTAGATACAACCACAAATCTATTTTTTTTTTATGTGATATTGTTCCATGAGTATTTCATTAAGAAATAGTAGATTTTATGAGAAAAATAGCTTTTAGGTGCTTCATCTAGGACGAAACAACAGCTAACAGATTAGCTCTAAGCTCTAAAACTATCTAGTATTTTACAGGTACACTCCTCACATACTGCAGTGGAATAGTTTAGACTGAAGCATACTTGTATCTTTGAGTGGCCAAGTCAGCATAGAGAAGTAAATACAATCAAATGTTTCACAATATTTGTTAACTGCTGCTAATAAATGCTCTCTATCCAAAAGATTAGATGATTTGCAGCAAAGAAATACCTCTAGCTGTGGAGAGCCTGCAACTTTACAATTATTTAACACTTTTTGATGAATCACGAATACACTGAAGTTTTGTGATTGTATCATAAAATTATAGAAAACCTCAAGATGAAAATGTTTTAATCAACATTAATTGTATTCTGTTCTTCCTACAGGGTCAATTGAAGGGTTTCCTGGAGGCACTTGGAAACCTCCAGAGAAAATTTTATGAGAAGAACCAACGTATTAATTGCCCGATACGAACCTTCCTGGTCACTTCTCGTGGTGCTGCGAGCTCTGGGGCTCGTGTCCTGAAGACCCTCCGAAACTGGGGCCTGGAAATTGATGAGGCCCTCTTCCTTGCTGGGGCTCCAAAGGGGCCCCTGCTGCAGAAGATCAGACCTCATATCTTCTTTGATGACCAGATGCACCATATTGAGGGGGCCCAGAAACTGGGAACCATATCTGCACATGTCCCTTATGGAATAGGACAGAAGTAGCACAAAGGGGAACTCATTGAGCAGCCAGAAAAAAAGGAGTAACTTGAAGTGAAACACTAAAATTTATCTCCATGGGAAGAGATTAGCTCCACATTAGTAATATTTATATATAAAACATGCCCCTCTAAAGAAAAAGTTTGGATGTAGCTAATTAAATGGTTTTTGAAGCCTATAAAATGAGATTATAATTTGTACCAAATATTTTTAAAAGAACAGTTTGGTAGTGGCCCATTAAGTTCTCTTTATAAAACTAAAAAGACAAAAAAAAAAGAAAGACTAGCAAACACTGTTATGTTTTAGTCATACCTGTTCCTTTTTATTGGGTCAGTCAGAAATGACAACCCTTTTAAAATAAAGTTCACATCATTTTGGCCATTATTTGTATCATATGTATTTTTGTTTGGGCTTAAACAGATAATTTCTTTTTTCTGTATGGTAAAAAACAAAAAAGGGCAAGAAGAAAATATGTTAAATGTTAAAAAAAAAGCTGCTTTCCTACAAGGAACTATGTAAATGTCCGTTCACAGCTGAGTTGCACAAACTTTTACAGTAAATTATGGAAATATGTAACTTTGAGTAACTTGGAAGTGATACACTATAATTTATCTCCAGAGGCAGAGAACCTCAAATTAGTAAAGAAAAAAAATATATATATATGTAAAACACATGCCCCTCTAAAGAAATAGGATATTTCTAATTAAATGGTTTTTGAAGCTGTTACCATTAGGTGGCAGCATGTAGATGTAAATACTGCCATCTTTATCAGTCCCCTTTACATCTCGTGCAACACCAGAACATTTTCAAAGTGGTGGCAGGCAGGGACCAATCTGCACTTAGAGGTAGCCGAAAACTAATAGCTGCCAAAACCAGTTCAGGGTGGATCTAAACTAAACACGCTGTACTACCAGGAAAATGAAAGCACATATTTTTCAAATAAATCACTGAAGACAGACTAGATTTTCATGAAGCCCTTGGTAATAAATCTAGATGCATACTTATGTATATATGATGCCTTAATTAATCATGACTCTGAATAATATAAACATTAAATGTGATGGGCAATATGCGCTTTATAAAGACCCCTGGGTGACTTGCAGAGATACATTACTGTTCATCCTCTCGTATAAAACAGAAACAAGTTTTGAAAAGAGCATACATTTTGTATTTGTCATATTTAATGTTAGTATGTTGGTGTGAATTATTAGTCAGTGGGTTTTTATTTATATTTTAGGGTTAATATATAAACAATTGAAATGTCAAATTAAATTCCACTTGAGAGTATCACTGCTTAGTTATTAATGATAACTTGTATAATTTATCTAATTCATTAATCGGTATAAGCCTAACCTCAATCAGGAATGTTAGTTTTATTTCACAGCATGCATAGAGCTGCAGCTAGGGCACTATGCTATGTTGCTTTTAATTGTTTAATTTTCTATCATCTTTTCTTTATATTAAGTCTCTTTTTGCATAAACTTGTCGATCAGCCTGGTGCAACACATACAGTAAGAACTGACTTTGATAAATAACATATCAGAGTGCCCAGACAACAGATAAAACTCAACAACAAAATTGACAAATTTCTATTTCATGAGAACAAAACAAACTTAGATGAATGAGATAATGTAATAAGTTGGATCCAGTTTTACTGTTCAAAGTAAAAGTAGGCCCTGTTTAAGAACGTTTTACCGAAAAGAATTTTAAACTGAACAGTAATAATAATGGTAACATTATCCAATTACCGTCCCTGGTTTTATTGCTTGGTGAATCATGTCCCAAACAAATGCTGATAACTCTGGCATAAAAAGGCATATCAATGTAATTTTTGCATCGTTTAATGAAGGGGGAACAATATTTTAGGCCTATTTTCGAGGAAAATATTTTCTAAGGCTCTGTGGAAAAAGAAGGAAATTTCAGAAACCTGATAAACACAAACTTAATGTTGAACTATCATTAATAAATCAAATCAGTATAACAGATACAGATTTTATTGTTTGACCGTAAGTATCAGGAGACTTTGGCAAATAAATATGCCAACTTTCATGTTTCTACAAAATTTGGTGATGATGTAAATAGGGGGTCAGTTTGAACGATTCAAGTTCAAAGCTTTTTCAGAGAAAGGCCTTTTTGAGCATTCAAAAACCCCCAACTCATTTCAAAACTGTCCTTCAATGTTAGTGCATGAAAGATCTGATGAGTAAGTACCGCAAGCCTCATGTCTCTCCTTTGAATTGTTTACAAGAGGCTGAAGTTTGAAAACTTGTCGTTTAGGATTTGCAGCTCTGATTTTTGTAAACTCTCCCATGGGTTTGTATTGTATTGTATTTCCTGAATCCAGACAAAAATAATATTTATCTGGATTGAGTAAAAATTGATTGGGTGAGAAGTTTTTTTTTTTTTTTTTTTTGGCATTTGCAAAACCTTCTCAAATGCTAGAGTGACACATTTTAGTACCAGAAACTTTCGGTCATTGACTTCCATTATAAAGTCGAAAAAATCTGCAGAGTAAAAAAGTCAAAAGTTTGAAGCATCACTGAAGCAAAACTCTGAAAGCATTTATAAATTACAAAACATTGTATATGTTGCAAGTGGAGGGTGAGGAAGATTTATAAAAGGGACTGAAACAGGTGGAACTGACGAAAGTAAATGCAACATGGAGTGGGAGTAATTATTCCAAAACTAAGACAGAAATAAAACCAAAGCATGACTCGTGTGTGTGTATATATATACATATATAAATTATATATATATATATTACTTATATAGTTAATTTTGCGTTTGTGTATAAATCTACAATATCACCACTAGATGGCCGTATTGGATTCTTTCCATGCCTGTTGCTACTATTACCGGTAGTTTTTGCTTGCATACTTTTGTGGAATTAGTATAATCTAATTACACAATCTATAACGCTGACTGGTCAGAAAAAAAAACAACAACACAAAACTAACAAAATCAGTAATAGTAATATAAAATGTTTAAACCACTTCCTAATATTTTTGGACTCATTGTTCTATTTTAACATAGCTCAACTATTCTGATTAAAACTGAATTACATTTTTCAGAGAGTATTATTTCCAACAAGAGATGCAACAAGAGATTTCACAGCTATATTTAAAAGATTTGCAAATTCTAATTTCTTTAGACTCATCAGTAGATGCCCCTGTATAATAGCATGTGTTCCCATTCTTCTCACTCCCTTTTCTTATTCCTATCACATCATCTGCTCTTGTAAAGCATCATTTACAAATAACTTCAAATATAAAAATTTCTCCTTCTGAAATCTAAGCAGTAGATATAATCCATGTTTCTGTATTTATTTATCAGTTTCTGCAGAAGGCTGTCATGTTATATGTATGCAGTAGCCAAAGAGGGGTGCTCCTGCTTTGACATTAGAAAGAGGAAATAAAACTAGAACTAGAATAAGGAAAATTTGCATTTTCACAACTAAAGCAAAAAAAATAAAAAATACAGAAACAAAAGAGGGAACCTTCTAACAGTTTTTCCATGCTTTAAGGAATATTTTTTCTCCTTATAATCTAACTGAGCTCCTTCTAGGCTCATTTTGTAGCCTCATTAATATCCCTGCCAAGTGCAGCAAGGGCAATACAACACAAATAACTTCTTTTCACTGAACATTAAGGTCTAATTGGAAGTTAATGAGCTGTCCTTGGGTTGCTGAAAGAGAAACTGGAGATTAGCTCTAGACTCAATTTTTGTGTAAGTTATTTATAGCAAGAAACAGGATTGTTTATAAAGATCAGTTTATGAGTATTTCTTTTTCTCTGTGGTTTATGTGAAATGTTGACAAACAGGAGAATATGATTTGCATGTAAAATATGCTGAAAAAAATAAGTTAGCATCTGTTTGTTATTTAGTAGCATTGTTTTTTTGATCATATTAGATATTGTGCTGCTCAACACCAGTCTAATTTTCATCCATGCAACATGTTAATTCTATAGACGAAAAAGCAAACATATTGATAAATGTATCTCTATGTACATTCTGATTATGAGACAAAATAAGCAGTGAGTTAAAAAAAATTTTAACCCTACATAAATATGTATAAATAGAAACATTAAGATCTGAGTTTATTTTTCTACATTATTGTGTACTGCTAATGCATCATATTTTATCCATTGATCTGATATTTGACCAATATGACTCTGAGGCAAATGCAGGATTTCTATAAATATTTTGCTTTGCATTATGTTTTCCTCACTGAGTTTCTGCTACTAAGTCGCTTTTCTTGTCCTGGAAGCATCTCTGCATCAAGCCTGTCAGGCTGCAGAGCGAGCACACTGCTGCGTGCTGCGACCAGCCTACTGTTCCCATGGATACTCGCTGCTGACACCACCAGAACTGTGTAGGCTTGTTGAAGATATAATTAATAACAAAGGATTAGAGGGAAAGGTAGCATGGGGCTCAGTATGAGAAACCTCATCATACGGTTACTATAATTGGCACCCTTTCTCTGTCTCTGTGTGTGTGAGGAGGGCGGGTTGCTTGTGTGTGTGTTTGTGGATGCCACAGAAAAAGTTAGAGGAAAATAACCGAGCACCAACTCTCTGCTGCATTTATCTTCTTGACAAGCAATTTGCTCTAAATATGTTTTCTTGGTTGGTGTTTCAGAATGTTTTCTGAAAGTAATTTATTGGGACCATCAGAAACACGTCGGTGCCTTAATGCCCAAAGTGGATATGTTAGGGACAGTTGTTTAACATAATTAAGTGGCTATAAGACCAGCGCAAAGATATTCTAATCTGCTGCTTAAATTAAGTACCCCCAATGTAAGATGCATAATTGTACAACACAAGGAAGCACAAAACATGAGGTCTCTACTAGATATTCCTAAATTGAATATTTTTTAAGATAAGCATACACTGAATAAATGCAACACCTGCTGCAATTGTAACAAAAAAGAGAGAAAAAGGAGAATAAAATGCATATTGAATGCTTGCTCTTAAAAAGATTGATGATGCACATGATGATGTATGGGCTTAGGAACGCTGCACCTTGATTTAAAGCTTGTTTGTTTAAAAAAACCAAAACAAACATTTTGCCTAATAGGAATCCAGATAAATGTCTTGAATTGCAAGAAGTCATTCCTATCTCTTAAAGCATTTTACATCAGATTTTTTAAAAACAAGAAACATTAAAGTATTGTACAGATTGGCGTGATATTTTGCTCTGACAACCATTAATGCTTTCTTTTTCTTAAAATATAAAATTCGGTTCCTCGTCCTCACAAGCAACCTTCTTAGTTAAGATTGATCATTTGTGTGGATTTCAGTGATGCAGAGAGAGTCTTTTCAAGAGACAAATATTAGTTCAACATGCCACAGATGTATCCTTAATGAAAGAGATGGTCAAAAGAAAGATACTTATGAAAGCCAAACAAAATACTCTATTAGAGTTCTATAAGGAAAGCAGGCAATACAACAAAAGTGGAAGTCCCTCAGTGAAACATAGTTCTGGCAGCATAATGCTGTGAGGATTTGTTTTTTAAACTGTATAGCCATAGAGAGTTGGAAAATAGTTGATAAGATATAAATAGACTGTAGATTTATTTGCCTTTATTGAACAGAGGCTAGAAGACAGCTATTATAATAATAAATATAACAATTTAACTCTAAACTTAACTTTTCAATGACAACAAAATTAACACTGTTCATCATGTGAAATACATAATATCAAATTTAAAACATGGGGGTGGCACCATTATTCTATCGCATCAAACCAACACAACTAATTAAACATATCTAATTATTGCAATTAATTAGGCTGTCGAAAGCTAAAACAGATATAACAACTGTAAAAAATTGTTCTTGTAAAACTATTGCACACATATTACAAGAATATGACGATTTTATTACCTGATTAATTGTGCTTCCTTTCCTCCTACTGTTAGGTATTTGATTTACAAAAATTGCAGCATGTGTGAAGTATAGGAGAAAAGTTTGGAATCATACTGTAGGCCTAAAACTTTCCTAAAAATCTAAGTTATTTGAAACAAAGTTGTTTTTTTTTCTGTATTATTAGAGTTTATTTTTCTGTTACAGATCAACATTTTCCTCAATCCTGAACTGTGAAGATAGTTAACGCTTTCAGTTAATCTGCTGCACGATGCTTCACCCACCATTTGTTGTGCGACTGAGTTGTTGGAGCGCTTGCATTGATGTGACAGGCTCTGTTGACTGAACACTGAGCTATGATAATGACATGTATTGAGGTCAGCTGTTCCCCTGCTCTGTATCCTATAGAAACATCATCTATGCATACATACTTCAACCTCATCTGCTTAGAAGCTGATGAAGACATTGCAAATCAGAACAGGTTTTAATTCCATTTCATCTCTTGTCAGATACAGAGCTTCTCGAGATTAAACCACACACTGATATCACACAGTCTGGTGCCAAATGATCCTCGCTTGTATTATGCATTATGTACTTCTATAAATGATTTTTCAGTAACACATTTGCACGTTCATCACAAATTTCTGTGGGTGTCCATGAAACCTATCCTCACACTTCTAGAAAGAGTTCTCTCCTAATCAATTTGGCCAATTCTCATTCGATTTTGCACAGCATGACTCTTTGAAAGCTTTCTCACAGGTCCGGAGGAATCAAGGAGAGTTCTCTGCACAGGGTGGATGAGTAACGCCACTTCCACTTTCTCTTTTTTTATCTCAGTCTTTCACCTTCACCCCTGTTAGCTATTATTGACAGACTCGGCTAAAAAAGTGATGCCCAGTTGGTGTTTAGCCCCTAGAACTAAAAAATATGGCATAAAGACGTGAAAAGGAGAACAGGCTAAGTGACTCTCAGAACAAGCTTCTAGCCATCTGAAATCAATCATGTTGTCCGTGTTCCTCAGAAGGCTGATTGGGCCTTCCAATGTCCTCAACTTGAGCTATTAATTCACTGACACCATATGTCAACTTTTATTGAAAAAAAAACAAACATTAAACAGTGCTTAAAGAAATAAAAAGATTCCTTTCTGTTCTAGTATTAGAATTGTTTTGTTGTCTTGGCCAGCCTTTTGTCACTGTCAGATCGTTTTTTGCTGCAGTATTCATAAAAACAAATGTTCACATTGTTTCACAATTCTTCTGAAACCTTCAACCTCACTTTTTAGTGGAAACTTTTTGTGATAAACCAACTGAGGGGGGCGTTGGACTAGTGGATTAGGGCATTGCGCTTGGGTTCCAGAGGTTCTGAGTTCAAGCCCCACTCCCACAGACTGCTACTCTGGAAAGAGAGCATTAATCAGAGAAAAATATCCTATGGTAATTAGGAAAGAGCTGCAGCAATCAACAGCGTAGGTTGGACAATCTGTGTAATTCACAGGTAGTAAATAGTTGTATACTCCTCTGGCCTTTATGGTAAAAAAGTAAACCAAAGTTCAAGAAAAAAATTGTGAGAAGTCTTGTTTGTAGTACCAAATGTGAAGTAAGATACTATGGTCCGATGTAACAGAAAACATCCCTTGTCATAACAGTTCCCTTGTCATAACACATTACAGTTCATGGGATAGGTTGACCTGACGTCCTGTTTTTCCAGGACATATCCTAATTTTCAGACCTAAAAAAAATGTCTGGGGGGAATCTCAAAATTGTCTGGAATTTTGGTCAAATATACAGTGCAGCACATAGTTCAAACACACCGGGCACTCAAACAGAGCGGTTAGCTCCAGGACCGGGCCTCCTGCAGATTGGGGCAGGGAACCGGTGGGGGACGGAGCAGCCAAGCCCGACCCGGTAAATGCAGCCTGGACAGCGTGCTACCTGACTGGACCGGAGAGCTCATGGCTCTCCGGTCCAGTCAGCAGCCCAGCAGTCAGAAACCAAAATCTGGTCACCCTATCATGGAAAGATGGATGAAGCTAAATGCATATTGTAAACTAAATGTAAGACTACAGCAGAGGTTGACTTTTCAGCAGGGCAACAACTGAACATTCAGCTGGCGCTGCAACAATTTCAGATCAAAGGACATCCATGTGTTAGATGACATCCAGTCAAGACAAAAGAGCAATTAAAATTGCAAGGCAAGCCTTGAAACTACTGTTTGCTAATGCTTTGCATCCAGTGGTTGATCTCTTGTGCAAAAAGAATGGGCAGAAAATTGAGATCAAGACCTGCATAGGTGGAAGAGATCCCATAAGGGTAGCAGTTGTGCTGGCAGCAAATGTGGCTTTTAGTGTATTGACTTTGAGTGGCTGAATAAAAATTAACACAACACAGAGTTTTGCTAGCACAAAAACCCAAAACAAAAAAGAAATCATTTTCATTACACTTCATGTTGCAGTTTGTCTTTGTCTCTTATGTAAAATCCCAAAGAAGATGCATAGAATACATTCACAGTTTCGGTTGTAATATGCTCACTCAGTATGTCTGTAATTGATATACAAACCTAATATTTTTGCATTAGACTTCTTGTTTCTAAAGGGGAAAAAAGCAATTATTCAGTATCCATTGTCCATGCAGTATGTAGCAGGAGGCTATGAGGACAGCCCAGGAGCAGAGAGGAAACATTCTGCCATAGTAACAGCTGACAGCTGGGAGCAAACAGTCATACTACTTTATAACCAGAGTTGATCAGATTTGGCATTTACTCCGCTCAGCATGTTTAGCTGAGGATGCAGATTGTGGCCCACGCTTAGGCAGACCAGCCCATCCAGGCACACCACTAGCCACTGAGGGAAAAGTAAAGTGCAACCACCAAGAAGGCGAGAATCACCAATTATCTCCACCTCTTCGCTTGTAGCAGGAATCCATTTCAGCATCATTACCTCTGGGCAGCCATAGGCTGACAGTTTCTCCCGTCAGGGTGATACCTCTAAATTGGCTCCCACCCCTCTCCTCCTCCTGTGATTGAAAAGAGATTATTAAAGACATTCATCATAAAAGAAGCCCAAGCCTTTCTGTAAAGTGGGAAAATGTTGAGAATTTGGAGCACAATGCAGTGTGCCTGCAGAAAGAGAAAAAACTGTGACACAAACGAGGGGAAATGATATAGACATATGAGTGAGCGGAAGGCTTGGTGCTTCAGCTTCTTCCATGGTGCCAGACAGGGAGGTCCAAAGGATGAGTCTGATGGACTGGTTCAGTATTAAATGTAGCGGGGCCTGTCTGAGGAAGGGCATGCGCACAACAGGTCCCTCAGACATGGCTTAAACCCCCACATACTGGATGCAGTGCTAATGATGCCCCTGGAGACCAAAATAGTCTGACTCCTACATGGTAAGATGTACTGCGCAGTACATTGTCCCCGTCTGATCCAATTCGCTCCCTGGGGAGGATGCTCTATGCAAGCAGCAAAACCTGCTCTATGTATTTCTTAGATGTTGCATTTTAGGATAATAATCTGAAGTAGAAAAGTTGAAATGTCTTGCATTGCTTTCCCTTGTGTTCAACGTGTTAAATTCCACCCCACTTTACTTCATACTGAACATACACTTTGAGTTGTGGGCTCACTTTGAGAGACTTCCTAGACTCCTCTCAGTGTGTGGTATTTTATTTCTGTCATAGCGACATGGCTCACTTGCCAATCCAGATCTCTGGCTCCTTTCCTCTCGGGCAAGCAGACTAAAAGAGGTGTTATTGATGCATTTATGCAACCGCCTGAATATTGATGAACACTAAAGCGACACTATGTCCATATGAATTCAGGCCTCATCACAGGAAAGCCATCCTCATAATATGGAGTGAGGCATGTGAATCAGATAATGATTGAATTTGGAGTAGAGTGAAAGAGTTGGTAATATGATGTAATGTTATAGAGAAAATGTAACAGCAGTCATCCTTTCCAAGCTTAGTAAGTATACATTTTGTAGTCACTGTTAGTTAGAATATGTACCTTACGCTGTCAGTAGGATAAAAATTTAAGTATTTACAAGTCAATCAACGTACTAGATCAATATTTTAATCTAGTCCACAGAGCTTTAAGTGCCTGATCTTAAAAATATTCAGAAGATGAGCTTTAAATTGCAGATGTGCATATGCAGTGAAGGTATGTTGCAAGTGATCTGCAGGGATTTGTGAGCAAAAGGACAAGATGTTCAAGCAGGTTCAGTCTGCCCCATGAAAATGAGCAAAATATGTGTAACGCAGGTAGTTTGAGAGTGATGGTAAAAAAGATGAAGTTCTAAGCTGTGGAGTTGGAATGATAATCTAAAATATGGTATTATAATAATACCATATGATGATATTATCTATAGTGCACATTTGCATAGGCATCTCAAAGTGCTTCAAAGAAAGTAAAAGTTGAATTTAAGAGATTGAATATTAGTTCAGTTCAGTTGAAGTAATGCTAGATTTGGGAAAGGTACGCTTTTTTAGACTTTAATAGTGCCATCCATTGATTGTGGTAGCAGTCAGATACCTAGTTGTATTTCCAACTTTAAGCTCTAAGCTCTTTAAGCTGTTTTGCCTTAAAAGGAAATTGTTTTAAAAAAACACTTTGAGAATGATACCAATACAGTCGAAACAGAAATTAGTAATTTGACATTTAGTTTTTTTTTTTCATTTTTATTTTTGGAGCTGATTTCCTTTTTCCTTTTATTAATGAGTAGTTAACAGAGACCAGTACCGGTAATAAAAACTTATTTTAAATTTCCCAATTTGGTGGACTGCAAAGTGTTCTGCTTCAACATTGGTTTGATTTTTTGCTTTGAATCCAAAAGATTTGCAAAACTCCGCTGGTGCTGTCATCATCAAGTGCTTTGAAAATATCATAAAACAGAAAGCAAAATCATGTCTATGGGAAACAAGGCTATATGAGATACCTTCAGTAAGTTTTCCCCTCAATTTTTTTCTGAAAAACAATTAACAAAATATACAGCTTTGCTACTAATACAGAAAACTAGCCAGCACCAAAGAAGGTGTGTTTACCTCACGATGTACTTATTTAAGGGAGCGATTTACAATCTGGTTCAAAACGGCAGCTGTTTTTGTCCAAACTCATGATCATATTTGAAATGGTTGATTAATTATTATTTATTTACTGAGATTTGAGTTCCCGTCATCTGCCCCATGGCATAAAAACAATCACACAAATATGAAACTTTAAGCGGTAAACTAAAGTAGTATTGGTAAAGAAGGTAACACTATTTGAATCATCATGACGCAGATTAAAAAATTATTCCTGGGAAAGTGTTTTAATTAATGAGAGAGCTATCGACAAGGGCACCATACTATGACTCATGAGCCTTTCCATTAGTCTGTGTGCATATATGCGTGTCTGATGCCATGTGCTCTGTAGGATCAATGCTTGTCGAGGTTCACTGACCTGGAAAGAGCTGAAAAAGCTTTGTTCGGCTATCAATTGGCAGTCTAATTAAAAATTGCTCTCCTCACTTGGAAAAGCTGTATGGTATGGATGCTTAAGAAACTAAGACTTAAACCTTCTGCAAAAACTTCTGCTGTTCTTTAGTTACAGCCTAAGAATATGACTGTCTTTGCCTCAGATAGCAGGGGGCTGTATTGGCACTAAGGGATGCCATCTGTTCAGCCTAGAGTGAAATGTATTGGGCTGCTTTTAGGTCAGGCTTGCACAATAGTGAAACTAGATTGGGGCAGAAATCTAAAAAAAGAGCAATTCACTGAACCGTGTTTCATCTACTTGTAACAACATTTAAAGAGAGGATGTGGCCATTAAGAGTACAGTCCAGCTAATGCACAGAGCCCTTCACACAGACTGCTTTCTGAATCAGAGTCATGGCACAGCTGGACCAGGAAACCCTTAAATCTTGGGACTCTTCTAGCACAATGTTCAGTAATGATCGAGTTCTTGTAGATCGGGTGATAAGCCAGTCCTCCACCAGCTGGTCATCAAGCCCCAATCCCAACAGCAGCAGTACAGCAGGCAGCAGTGGCAGTGAGGACACACCCAGTCTACACAGCTGGAGCTCAGGAGTTACCTGCCTGCTGCACAGCTCCATCAAGAAGCAGAGCCAGGAAGCTTTTCAAACTCAACACCGAAGGGATAGAGCCTGGAGAAGGTTTACTGTAGCTCCAACCAATGGGACAGATCATCTACAGGCTGAGAACGGAGAGGGCCGTCACCATAAAGAGCCTCCCCATGGGAGGGGGTGTACACAACCGGATTTGATTAAAACAGTAAAACCAGTGACAGTGCTGGAAGAGAGGATCAAAGCCAAGCAGAAATTTTCACAGTTCCTGGATGAGGTGACGTCCAACGTGTTGAACCGAAAAAGCCTACAGGAATTTGGAAAACCATTGCCTCCATCTGGACTCACCCCCACAATCCCAAATCTGCCAGAAGACCGGAAGCAAGTGGTGAGCCCCAGGCTGGCCCTATCAATGGCCCAGGAGCAAAAACCTTTATTTAAGCAAAAGACTCCAGAAGATGAGACTTCCTTGCACATGCCACAGAAAATGTATCTGGAAACGGACCTTGACTCCATCGGGAGGGACGATGACCCACAGAACATGGGGATGAAAGCTGTGTCATCCCCTCATCTGGTGATAGACAATAAAACTTTGATTCCACCTCCTCCAGAGTTTTGTCAAGGTTTTGAAATGAAGTTTCCTGTTCGGGAGCTTTGTCACGACTTTCCGAGATACCCTTACAGATCTGTCTCATTGCCCAGAGGCATTAACATGGTGAGTAATGAAACTCCTTCCAGTGGTAATTAGGGGAAGGCCTCTGAACATGTTATTAGAAGAAGAAATAGTTTTTCCTAAAATGATGTCCAAATTATTCAACACTGAATTATCCATAGAAGCAGTCCTTCATTTTTATGGTGCTTTTCTGCTTTAATATTTATCATGTAAATAAGTACAGATAAAAATTCACAGAGCCTTCAAAAGTACAGGGGCAAATAAGAGAAGAAATTTAATTCTAATAAAACAGATGTGAAAATATAATTGATTAAATCCTTTTTCGCAATAGACTTTTGTCCACATTGTTTCTTTTTGTGCCACAGACTCACTGGATATACATTGAAGCTATTCACATAAAGTTTTTTCTCTACTTCTAATATGACAGTAGTTAGTGCAATTACGCATGTCAGACAATCAAAAATACAGATTGAATGCAAGGGGAAAGAATAATATACCTCAATGAAAACTTTGTAGTATTAGTAGTTTATTTCTTCAGTCATCATTCAAACATTATAAACACTTAGAACATGTTATTTTACGAATGGCAAATGCTAAACAATGCCTTAACAAAAGGGTTTAGGCTAAAGTTGAAACTCATAATGCTTAACCCCACTTACAAATGTAACACTACACCCAAAAATGGTATATCGATTGCTCTACCAATGACTGTAACGTATATGCACAAAACATAAGCTTAAACAATCAAAATTATGCTGATAACTTATTTTTTAATAACCTTCATTCAAGTGTTCTATACTTTTCCATAATATTTGAACAAAACTATTCATGCATTTTTTTAAATGCATGAATAGTTTTGGAGCACTTAAGTTGATTATGTAAACCATTCCACAGATCAACTCCTTTAACTGATAAACACCTCCTATTCGTATTAGTCCTCGCCTTAGGCTTTTGTAGCAGATCAGTCCCTCTGAGGTTGTATCTGGATTCTATAGTTTGAAACGTCTCTTGCAAACAGTAAGGAAGCATTAGGTTGTGCATCTTGTACATTATGACCGCTGTATTAAGATCAACCAGATCATGTAATTTTAAGATATTCAATCTAATAAAAAGTTGATATCTTGGAGCATGGTATTCTGCATAGCTGATCACTCTGATTGCTTTCTTTTTTAGTAAGAATATTGGTTGTAGATTAGTTTTATAGGTATTCCCCCATATTTGCACACAATAACTAAGGTATGGAAGGATGAGAGAATTGCACAGTAAGCACAAAACATTTTCAATTTTGATCTCTACTTTGACTAGGCCACTCTAACTTACCAATTGATTGTAATCTAAAGTTGTTCCCAGCACTCTTTGTGTTTAAATATAATTTCCTTTTAAACATAGCTGCGCAACTCCCTTAACAGCATTGGCTGAAGTTACACAGCAGTGTTTTAAAACAGCCATTGGTAAGCTGTGCTCTCCAGCAGTTGAAGAACACACAAATAAGCTGTCATCAGCACACAAACACCTTATTACATTAATCTTTTTGTTGCCCTACAAATAAGCATTAATCTTTATTTGTTTGACTTCAAGCTCTCTCTCCAACCCCTAACACAAGTTTTAATTAATATTCCTGTGCCACTGCTAAAAGTAACTCAACAATTGACACTTTATATTGTTGTTTTTGAAGCTTTTAATATTGTTTTTCTCACCAACAAGACTTCAGAAAATGAAAACAGCTCTAATAAGAGTAAAGAAAAGAAATAATCTTAGACTTCCCATGGCTGTAAAAAGGATCACCCCAGGTGATATGTTCAGAGCACCCATTGGATAAATGGTATTAGGGTGGCCATTTCTATAGCACGAAAAAGGAGGACATTATGCGGCATATCAATAAACTACTAAGGTGTAAAAAATAATCTAGTATACCGTCATTTATATTACAATTTTTAGGGGCTTAAAGAGGATGCCTTTGTAGCTGAACAGGAAATATTAATGAAATGTAAAAAAGTATTGGTTCCCAGTAGGGCAAAAAAAATTATCGGAATAATAGCGATTAACGATTGTTGAAATAATCATCAACTAATTTAGTAATCAATTCATCGTTAGCTTGTTGAGTGTAGAGGCTCTAAAAAAGGCCTTCAGTGCACTAATTATACCAACTTTGTAAGAAAAAAAAAAAACATTTTGCATTTAAGATTAAAAAAAAAACGTATTTGTCTGTTAATATGTTTTATCCAGAACGCCTCAAGTTTTAGTTTCACCTGGTTTAATTTAGTAGAATATCTTTTTTAAAGAGCCTTTGGTTATCTGATTATTAATCAGTTAATTGGAAAAATAATCAACCGATTAATGGATTTTCAAAATAATCGTTAGTTGCAGCCCTAGTTCCCAGTATTTGTACTGTATTTATTTAATTAATTATGATGTTCAAAAAGTGACCGCTGAGATTAATCTTTTAAAGCGCAGCACGCCAGAAAGTATAACGTGTGGGCTTAAATGTTAAAAAAATTATTTAAAGGGTAAAATACATAATAAAAAAGCCTAATATTTTATTTAAAAAAATATGTCAGTGTATAACTTGTACGTTGTTTACTAAACAATGACAATTTGATATTTATCTGATGCTGCACCTCTTTTAACCAATCATCTGTTAGACCAGATAGTCAATGCATTTTTTTTTTTTTACATTCTATGATTGGATAATGTGCTGCAGCCCAGCATAAATGGAAAAAAAATCTTGTGCCCCGTAATGGAGGACAGCTAGGCATCCGACTGGATGCTGCACAGGACACTGGACAGTGCAATAAAAATCCGGACTGTCCGGCCCAAAGCAGGACATCCAGCCACCCTAGATGGTATCGATCCAAACTGATTTGTTGCAAGCTGATACGCTTTCTTGAAAATGTTTCAACACAATACTTTTTTTTTTTTTTTTTTTACTGCTTTATGTTGGTTAGTCCCACAAAAATATCAATAAACGGCATCCAAGTATATGGTTGTAAGATGATGAAATTTAAAAAAGGGGTCTACATATCTTTTCAAGGGTCAATAAAGAGCTTTAACGACAACAACAAAATAGCAAAAAAGCATTATTTTGAAAATGGTCACACATCTGACATAAAGCTAGAGGAAAACCAGCCAAAGTAAAAAGAAATAATCTAATATCTTCAAAAGGTCTGAAGAAACAATAGGCAAGACCAAATTACTATTTAATTATGTCAGAGTACCTGAAAGATTTTTACATGCATACAAAAAAGGATTGCAATCATGTGTACATCAGTGTTGCATTAGCACATTCATGCAGCAAAATACTTCGATTTCTATCTAGCTACAGTAAATTCGTCAAACAATACAACAGCTAGCACTGCAGCTTAGCTTGACAACCAGGTGAGGCGAATATGGGTCTGTACATAAGAACTGCTCAGCGATGACCATCGGCGGCCCATTTATGGAAGATCTCATTAGAATTCTCCCCATCAACAACTCCTCCGCACAAAACTATCCGGACTGAACAATGCATTCATCTACCAACTCAGCCCACTCACTCCTGTTTGTTTGTGACATCCATCATCTACTCAGCTGAAGATGTAACCTTGTTAAAGAGCCATGGCAGCAGGGAAGTTTTCTTCTGAAGCAACCAGTGCTTCTACACTCTCAAAGCTGTTTACACAGGGACAGGCCTGAAAGGCTCAATCAGCAGTTACTGCAATAAAAACGAGTGTATTTGCAGTCTCAGTGTGACATTCACCCCCAGTGGTACATGATAATCCATTTGGCTTCAGCTTCCTTGCTTCAGAATGCAAATTGCTTCACTCGCTATAAGCACAGAAGTGTGCTGTTCCACTCGCTCCCTGTACGAGGTAAAGCAACTCCTTGCCTGATCTGTAGCCTAGCCACTGTTTCCGCATTAACCCTAAACACACCTGACAGGATCGTCCAATCTGCTCCGCTCCCATTTAATACTAAAGGGAGAAGATCGCATTGCCTTAATTTATTGTCTGATTAAAATTCAGCCTTTGCTGTCACCTTAGCAACTGCTTGGGAAAAAAAGGTGGGTGGTGAGGGGGCTGCGAGGCAGGCTTGTGAGCCTGTTGGTGTTCAGAGTATCTGTGGCGCTGCGAACTTTCATTTCCTCGCAGAAGTCCTTGTACTTGTGCAAACGTGCTAATGAAACAGACAGCTTCTGCAGGTGTCTGACCTTCTGTTGTGTACACATTCTGTGTTTTCGATTACTTTTCAAGCTGAGGAGCAAATAATCCATCTGCATTGTTGCCTCTTTGAATGAGAGACTCTCTACTTATTAAATATGCTATTCATTCGTGTTTTGCCTTTGTCCCATAATAAATACAGAGTGACACTAACAATAAGGGGTAATGAAGTATTGATTTTCACACCAGGATTTTATAAATGAAAAAGATTTATTTTTTGTTTATTTTTTGTAAACTGAAGTTTTATGTGTGTGTGTGTATGTTAGTGCTACTTTATGGGTATTTGGATACAGAATCAAGCTGATTGATTCCCTAAAAATAAAATTTTTTCCGACTTTCCAGACTGTAGATATTAATTCTACCTAACTCCATCCACTGTTAACTGAAGAAAGGCTGAAGACTACACTGTATGTAGTTAACTGGTAGCTCTGGGCTTACTGACAATCTATGATTGATTTTGAAGCTGTTTTAAAAAAAAAAACATTGTTTGGACTTGAAAACATCATAAGCACACTCATCATGATCCAGAACTGACCCATCGCCCAATACACCATAAAAGACTTCAACATTGCAGTTGAAGTATTGGATTTGCATCTGACTTGGAATGTGCTTATTTGTTCTGCAGATTTCTTGATATAAATTTCACTTACCGGTACATCCTTGGACTGGGGACCTGTCCAGGGTGTACCCCGCCTCTCGCCCGTAGACAGCTGGAGATAGGCACCAGCAACCCTCGCGACCACATTTGGGATTAGTGTCATGGAAAATGTCTGTCAGTCAGTCAGTCACCTACCTACTGTACCTACTTACCTTTTGGCCTTGCAAGTCAGGTTTCTTCTGGTAGAAGTCTCTGGAAGAGCTGACCAATGTGACATTTGCATCCTGCACCCATATCTCCAAGGCTTCAATCTTCATCTTTCTCTTGTCACTTACACAAAATCCTCATGGATAAGGGTAGTTTGCACAACTTTTAAACTTGCTATTAATTTACTATGCAGCCTAAGCAGATCACCCACAACATAGCCACCAAAAGCGCATGTGATTTTTCAGCTTGCTCATGCAATTTAGAGTTTGATATTGAGATCTTAGTAAACAAAGTCCATATTATGTACATATTCACAGCAACACACTATAACTCCAGCACCCTAAAATACAAATATATAGGAATAAGGGAAGAACAACCAATTAAGTGCTGTACTCTTTGTGGATATGATAACAGTAAGGCGGTCCTTTTTTAAAGATATTACCCATACAATGTCAGATCCTTTAAAAAATATTGCATGCACAAGTCAAAAGTCAAAATGTTTTTTAATTAAAAGTCATCATTCACAAAAGAAAACCTGAAGCCTGTCTTTTTAGTGATAAATTCAGCTGCATGGCGCAAATGTTTGTATTAAGAAAAAAAAAGCGAAATAAAATGTTGCTATTGATTTCATGTATTATCAAACCTTGTGCTGCACTACAGTCTACAAAGCCATTGATCCTGAATTGTAGCTTAAAAAACTGCTGTGCTCCTATTCAAATTTGACTCCAATTTTTCCCCTGTTGAAGAATCACCTGTAGGCAACTATAATAAAATGCATTTTCCCAACAGCCTGGAGCTGGAGATGTAAAATTCAACAGATTGAACCACCTGTTCCCCCCTGTCTCATTCTCCTTTTCTCTGCATCTTTTCACATCCTCCTCTCCTCTCCTCTTTTTCCACCTCAACCAGCTCCAACTCTGACAGGGATACTGAGTTACTGCCAGAAGTACATTAAGGGGGTGGTAGCAAGTGTTGTGGAGGTGGGGGTTGGAGTGGTGGGAGCATGCCATGTATTTGCAGTCTGGCTGCAACAGAGGGTCCCGCTCTCCCTCCCCATCCTTCCTTTACTTCCTCTTGCTTTCACACTCTTGGTGATGATATGATTGTTCGCTTCTCACCTAAAGTGAGTGCAGATGTAGAAATCTGCACTCACTCATCTGATGAGTTCTGTCACGAACAGGAGTGGGGGTGAAAGTAGAGAGGAATTATTTAAAATAGTGACAGAACAACATGGGGCTAAATGATAAAAACGGATTTCCATAAAGTAAAATAAGGGGGAAAACCGAGGGAATGCCTGCTGAGTTTGTAGATTTGGTTTGTCTTTGGATGAGTGCGTGAGCTGCAGAAATGCCCTACTTGGCTGCTTTTAGACCAGTTCTGATGGGTCTCCTCCTCCACTAACATGCTGTCATTTCCTTTAGCTGTCTGACGAGGAGATAAACAACATAGACCCTATCAGGTAAGGTTCTTCTTCCTCCATCTCTTTCTCTCTCTCCCTCCCCCTCTTCTGCTCATATCTTTTCAGCGCTCCATCATCACGCCCCCGCATTCTCCCAGTCTTTTTCCTTTAGCTCCTTCCCTCCCACTCTTCCTTTCTGTCTTTCCACTCCTGCACAGTCTATCTCCCTCCTCTGCCTTTCTCTTTTGGTGTATAGCTGCCACTGCTGCTGCTGGTGGTGCTGGAGTGGCATGGCGTGGTGTTGGCAGCAGCTCTGCATGTGTTGAGGTTTTCTCTGAGCTTTAAGGGAGAGCTGGGTAAGCCAGTCCAGAGAGCACATAGGAGTGGGGGGGCTTCCTCCATCCCCAGCGAGACTCAGAGCCAGCAGGATTTTTATCTCCCTGTCTCCAGGATGAGGCTGTGTGTGAGCAGAAGGTACCGCTTTGCTTTTCGCATCTTTGATTTGGATTACAAAGCTCTCTTGTTTTTCAAATATCTTTGTTTATATTCTCATTTTAGTGTTACGTGGCTGCACCAGATGCGCTGCTCATGTAAAAGATGCATGTTTTCTGATAGTTTGTTGAAGATAAAAGGTTTTTTTTGAGAGACTGGGCTGGAAATTTACCGTTTGTAATATGGTTGTATCATAATACCCTCAATTATTTAAAGAAAAAGATTTGAAGTTTATCTTGCATTTATAATGGTTATAAAACTGTTACTTCTGTGTGTCTTTCTGCATGCTTTTACAAACTCACCTGTCGGAATATGCTGATTAATGTCGCTGCATGACAAGGAAGTTATATTTCTAACTATATATCTAAATGTGAATGAGTTGGACTCTAACAATGACTAACTAGAACATCACAGTTTAAATATATTCTAATGAACTCCTTATGAAATTATGCGTCATCGTTCTGATTAACGTTATCTTTAGAAAATTATATTAATTTAAAGGATTTAATTTAATCCACTCTTCATCTTGTTTTTTTTTCCACTTACCTTTCTACTGTTGAAGAGTTTTATTCAACACAATTTCTAATGAACCATTACTAATCCGCCACAGATAGTAAAAGATCCCAAGATTTTCCATTCTTGTTAGATTACTGGTGGTATTATTGCGATTTTAGGCAGATTATGATTCAAACGCCATTTAAGCAGCCAATGAAGGGTAATTAATCTTGACGGGAAGGGGAAGGGGAGAAGGGGGGTGGGATCCCTAATGTGGGGCATCAATTGTCCTCACCTCTGTGTCATTGCTTTAATTGAATTATAGTAGCTCTACAGAGATAAGAGTCTTGCATCTTTTAACCTGTAGCCCAGGAAGAAGCCAAGTTAAGGTTAATGGGGAAGATAGACCTACCTTATAGTCTGACCCCACCTTTGTATTCCACCTCGTAACCCCCTCCCCCACACACACACACACACACACACACACACACACACACACACGCTCTTCCTCAGATGAAGTAATTACTAAGACGCCTTCCAGCCAAAATGATGAAATGTCTTGAAATTTTTTTCCCAAAGCCTTGCTTTCTGCCTCTTTCATAATTCCTGTCCCTCCCTCAGCCCAGCTCCTGTATTCGGAGGCCTGTGGCAAAGATAGAGATGTAAATTTTAACTGGCGACACACTTGAGCTTTGGAGCCCCGGTGCAGGAAAGTCACCAACTGTTTAAATCCGTTTAAACAGATTTAAAGTTTGAAAGACTTTTTTCTTTATTATTATTCTGACAGGGTGACAAAAAGCATGAAGTATTTTAAAGAGAAACAGACTTTCTAAAAGCGTCAACTTGAGGGTAATTGGCAGTTGAGAAAAGTGATGCTTAGGGGAAGAAATATAAGCTGTTTTTATTTTAAGTGTTTTCCCTCATTAAGTTCCTTTTTGTTTTCTCATGAAATAGATACGTAGATTCATTGTTATTAATCCCTTTAATTTCTTTTGTTGCTCTTTTTCTTATTACTTTCTTTAAGTAATAAAAAAAATCTTTCTGAAATCTCTATGAAACAAATCCCAGGTTTGTTTCAAAGGATTTAACTTTTATTTCTGCATGATTTTTAAAAAATTTTACTAATTAAAATCTAAAAACATTTTTGCCAGAATTTGAATTCAGCCTGCCTGCATAAAACGGTTTATGCAGCTGTTTACCTTTTGTTAAATCTAAGAGTCCAAGTTTTTCTTGTTATTCAACTCTGCCCATCAACTCTTGTTTAGCGTTCTTTTCCCTGCTTATGAGGTAACTTTTCAAAGTATTTGCTGCCACAAAACTTTATTTAAGGGGATCAGACTAAAGATTAGCAAGCCACACTTATACCACTTGTAATTTGTGTGGAAGTAAAAACAAGGCATAATTTTGTGTTGAAGTGGTCGTTAAAATTTATGGTTGTGACCAAACAAACTGTAAAAAGTAAATGCCTCTGCAAAGCACTGACAGATTAAAAAAAATTTTATTGGTTAATTACATATATATCGATACAGGCAAAGCAAGGTCATTTATTTACAAAGTTTGAGATCCACTGACTGAAAAGGCAGCAGTGAGAGTACATGTCTTTTCACAGTGATTAAAACTTTCAATGAGCACACCATGCCATCTTTTTAGATTTACATTGTTTTCCTTTAAAAACATTCCGATAAAGGTGCTTTCACTTTCTTTACCTTCATTTTTTTACACAACGCCTGAAAAATCACCTGCAGAAAATGTAAGGAAGTCCTTTCATACTTTAGGCACACGACAGGAAATTATGTTCATCGGATGCATTCCCTCTACAGGGAACACTTGGCTCAGTGTTTGTGATGCAGTGGGCTGGTTGGAGTGTGCAGGAAGCATAAGATGCTAAAAGAAGTCTGTCTCTTTGTTGTTTTTCCTGGTTATTATTTCCCTTGTTATCTGCATGTGAAAGACTCTCCATATACTAAAGTTAAACAGTACTGGATCTCACTCAAATGTTCAGTCTAGCATCACATCCATTTTGCACACTTGAGCTAATGGTGTAAAGCGCTTGCTTTCACCCCAACTGAATCAGACATTGGAACTCACAGTATACAGCAAAGATCAATTTACCAACACACACATTTTTTTTACAAGGGAGCTGACAACCTATTTATGTTCAAATCAGACAGACAAAATGTTTGAAGCCTAACATATTGGCTTCTTAGGTGGTGTCCTTTAAATTAAGGGTCAACTATGCAATAGTAGCTTTGGTGATAGAAAACTGCATATTGCAAAATCATCTTTTAAAGTAAATCACAAAAAGTTAAAAGACAGTTCTAGTTAATGAACTAAGTATGAAATCATCTTCACAATTTCCCTCAAAATATAGAAAAATAATGACTTCCTGTTAATGGTAATTACCAATGTAAAAACTGTGTGAGTATAGATCAAACAGCTTGCCTACAGGGATAACATCAGAATAATATTCTTAAGCAGCTCAGGCATAGTGTCCTAAGTACGGACCAAGCTAACGCCACAACCTAACGTTCGTTCCGAACTGAGCAAAAAAAAAATTTGTTTTTAAAGAAATTCATATAGCAAATTCTTAAATTTGTGAAGAACACCAAAGTACATGGTCAGTTCCACCTGTTTGTCACAAGATATTAAATTTAACATATTAAAAGATTATCCTGAATTAATGCACTTTATTTTTTACCTTTTTAAGACATTTTGTCTAAATATACTGTGGAACATTTTAGAACCACATTCTGCCATCGTGCTGTAGGTCTCCTTTTGGTCTGTTTTGGTTTCAGTTGATTTCCCTTCTTTTATTTTTTGGTAATTTTTTTAATTATTTAGTTTTTGTCAATGATTATTTTATTGTCTGTTTTCCCCTCATTTGCTCCTAACTTTCTCTCTGTGCTACACCTTTCTGTTTTTCCTTATCCTATAGTTAACTAGCCTGTCTAACATTCCAGTAATTACCATGCACAGCATATCTTCCTCTCATTTTGAATAAGTCTTTTGTCATTTTTTCTCATGTATCAGTCTGTTTTCTGTTTCCTATTTGTTTTTGTTGCTGTTTGATTTGTATGTATTTATTTTATATCTTATTATTATATTCTTTATAGAATAATTATTTATCATAAACTACCCTGCCTCTTATCTGAGTTATGTTTCCCAAAAACCTTGCATCCTAACTCTTAATGCTGATGTTCTATGACAAACCCAGACCTGCATTATTTATATCCATCCATCCATCCATCTTTCTCCGCTTATCCGGGGTCGGGTCGCGGGGGCAGCAGCTTAAGAAGGGAGGCCCAGACTTCCCTCTCCCCAGCCACTTCTTCCAGCTCTTCAGGAGGAACCCCAAGGCGTTCCCAGGCCAGCCGAGAAACATAGTCTCTCCAGCGTGTCCTGGGTCTTCCCCGGCGCCTCCCCCCGGTGGGACGTGCCCGGAACACCTCACCAGGGAGGCGTCCAGGAGGCATCCTAAACAGATGCCCAAGCCACCTCAACTGGCTCCTCTCGACGTGGAGGAGCAGCGGCTCTACTCCGAGTCCCTCCCGGATGACCGAGCTTCTCACCCTATCTCTAAGGGAGAGCCCAGCCACCCTACGGAGGAAACCCATTTCGGCCGCTTGTATCCGCGATCTCGTTCTTTCGGTCATGACCCAGAGTTCATGACCATAGATGAGGGTAGGAACGTAGATCGACCGGTAAATCGAGAGCTTCGCTTTTTGACTCAGCTCTCTCTTCACCACGACGGACCGGTACAGTGCCCGCTTCACGGCAGACGCTGCACCAATCCGCCTGTCGATCTCCCGCTCCCTTCTTCCCTCATTCGTGAACAAGATCCCAAGATACTTAAACTCCTCCACTTGGGGCAGGACACCCCCCCTGACCCGGAGAAGGCACTCTACCCTTTTCCGGCTCAAGACCATGGCCTCGGATTTGGAGGCACTGATCCCCATCCCGGCCGCTTCACACTCGGCTGCGAACCGATCCAGCGAGAGCTGCAGATCACGACTTGATGAAGCCAACAGGACCACATCATCTGCAAAAAGCAGAGACGCAATCCTAAGGCCACCAAAACGGATCCCCTCAACACCTTGGCTGCGCCTAGAAATTCTGTCCATGAAGGTAATGAACAGAATCGGTGACAAAGGGCAGCCCTGGCGGAGTCCAACTCTCACTGGAAACGAGCCCGACTTACTGCCGGCAATGCGGACCAGACTCTGAGACCGGTCATACAGGGACCTGACAGCCCGTATCAAAGGGCCCGGCACCCCGTACTCCCGGAGAACCCCCCACAGGGCCCCCCGAGGGACACGGTCGAACGCCTTCTCCAAGTCCACAAAGCACATGTAGACTGGTTGGGCGAACTCCCATGCACCCTCCAGGACCCTGCTGAGGGTGTAGAGCTGGTCCAGCGTTCCACGACTAGGACGGAAACCACACTGCTCTTCCTGAATCCGAGGTTCGACTATCCGACGGACCCTCCTCTCCAGCACCCCCGAATAGACCTTGCCGGGGAGGCTTAAGAGTGTGACTCCCCTGTAATTGGAGCACACCCTCCGGTCCCCCTTTTTGAATAGGGGGACCACCACCCCAGTCTGCCAATCCAGGGGGACTGCCCCCGATGTCCATGCAATGTTGAAGAGTCGTGTCAGCCAACACAACCCCACAACATCCAGGACCTTGAGGAACTCCGGGCGGATCTCATCCACCCCCGGGGCCCTGCCACCGAGGGGCATTATTTATACTGAAATTCAATTACACACAAGCTGAAATAGTTTATCCAATTAACCCAAATTAACTTCAAAAAGTATTTGGTTGCACTTGATTTTTTATTTCTTTAAATTTTGGGTTTAAACAAAAGGGGTTCAATCCAACACCACCACCATCACCACCACACCTTTTCTGGAGAAAAAAAAAAGATTACACAAAAAATATATATATACAAATTTCATTTTCTGTATGATTATGATGTAAAAGAACGCTAAAATTTATTGAGGTTTCCCTTTGTACCATGACAAAAAGTATAGTAACAATTACTTTGCAGATATGTGAATACTTTTGCAAAGCATTTTTACTCAGATCTATCTAGTATTATGTAGGGTGAAAATATTGAATAGAGTAGTATTAAACAATTCAATGCTGTTGTAAATTATATTACTTGATCAAATAACTTTCTGACTGTCATATCTTGTTTTGTGAACACACCTCCAAATGGGTGTGTGTTAGGATATCAAATTTGGGCTGAAATTGTGGTCATAAGTTAACTCTACATAAATATGGAATAAATTAACAACAATTTCCCTTAAGAATACATTTATTAATCAAATAATTTAATTCCAAGTCAAAGCATATTTCAGTTAAAAGCTTCTTGACTAAACTCAACTAAACTACGCTAAATGAAATGAAATGATAAATAAAATTGGTTTAAAATAACCAAACATAATATGCTTGATGAATTAAAAAAAGCTTGACATGGATTTTTTGTTTGAGGGAAAAAATGTTATTTCTTAGGTTTTGGATTAAGGGTCAAAGTAGCTTTTAGCTAATTTAGAGCAATTGCAATGTGTTCAAACCAGTTCACAATGCCAATCCGAGAAGATAAATAAAATATTATTTGGTAAGTAGTATTTTTGTTAAATGATTTGATTAATCAGAATTCATTAACTTTTAGGATAATTGATTGTTAACCATCTGTGACTGTTTCCTGAGGGAATAGTTAAGGGTAAGGACAACTTAGTTTCTTCAGCTAGGATTGGCCTACAAAAACAATGGACCTAGTAGTTAGCAGATAGGACCCATTTTAAAGGACTTTTTTAGTCATATTTCAGTTTTCAAATTTGATGAGAATATTAGGAAACGTCTTGTTAGCTTGTTTTACTTAACACTAAAACCCATTAAGTGATCAGAACTTCAGAAGACAAATTGATTACCTGGAAACTATTTCAATAAGTTTGCCAGACCCGTAACTGCTGTTGATCACTTTTTACGAAAATTGAGGCTTTTCCGAGTTTGAAGAAAACTTAGTCCCTGTTGTTTTGGATTGGTCTGTGCACAGATGGCTTAGACGGGAGGTTGGGTATGCGTCGTGTGGTCTCCTGGTTCAGGATCCAATTCTGGACTTTCTGAATTACGCTTATACACTTGGACATCATATTACAGACAGTCTTCTGGTTCTGAAAAAGCCAGCATGTCCACTTGGCTTTTGAGCAGTAAGAAGATTTCGACCCTTGGCCTGCCATTCAGGAGATCTCCCCAATGTGATACTTGTGCAGTATTACCGCAGCAAAGAGAATACCGGTTGAGCTCGCACCACCCTTTATACCAAGGACGGATCAGGGGACATTATATGACCCTGTGTTGTGTCTCTGTGAGCGTTTTGTAGAGGTGTTTGAGGCTTTAGAGTTTGAAAAGAAAACCAACTCAGACACATTGGCACTTATTGTCCAAGATAAATATATCATGGCTTAAGGGACAACAATAGTTTAAAATGCTCCTGCAGATGGTTAAAAAGACTTTTCGCTATGCACAATTTAACTATCAAAAATAAGGTAAATAAATTTGCATTTGCAGTCTCACATCTTGGTTTTTACAACCTTTTAAGTTTAGATGAAAACAATTTTGTTTTTGCCATTATGCCATTGATAAATCTGTAGGTTTGAGCTTTTCCAGAGTGTAACTATCTGAACTTTGTAAACCCGAAGAAATGAATAATATAGAAAATAAGTGGACAGATCACAAACATACCACAGAATTCTGGAAATTAACATAGACTCCCAAAGATGAATCAGTCTGCATATTTAGTTAATATATTTTATTTGGGTTTATTGGCTGATAGGAATGAAAATGCTTTAGGTATAATTAATGTGTAGCAATTAAAATTGCCATGGAGAAGAGTCTATACTATATATTAGTGTTTTCTTTCAGATTTATGCTCTTTTTTGCCCGGTGTGGTCTGAACAGTCCAGTTCTCCCTCCCACTGTCTGTGGGTCTCTGTCCTAAAGCCCTGACAGATCCTCTGTGGTCATTAACCATCATCTCAACCCCATTATCCCTCCTCCCCTTTGTCCTCTCCATTACCAGAAATAAGATGGTTCAGGTCAGATCCATTCCTCATGCCGATAAAGCTGCCTGAATAGTTTTGCTACATATGAAAGCTGCTTTATCATATTCTTATGATTTATCTTGAACTAAACATTTTTTTTTCAGTGGCCCTTTGGAAAACACATCTAATATTATGAAGATATCATAAAAATATGTTGTTGGTGCTGGACGAGATGGGAAGAAGAGTCTAATACTATAGGCAACACCTTTTTGGAGTTAAAGACTATGTAAGGCTATGTAAGGATAATCTACCATAGAATGGCTGTGTTGGGATCCGGAGGCTTGCCCACCAGAGGGTGTCGAGGATCCCTTCCTGAGGGCTTGTGCTTCCTGTTGGGATCCGGAGGCTTGCCCACCAGAGGGCGCCGAGGATCCCTTCCTGAGGGCTTGTGCTCACAGCACCTGTCTTCCATCTGCTCATCAAGAGGACTCCTACTTAAGGAGGAGGAGACTGACACTTGAGCGCCAGAGTGTTTGCCAGTAATGAACCTGACCTATCTGGAAACCTGAAACACTGAAGAGGGAGACCTCAACCTGGAATCTGCCTGCCTGCACTCAGTTTGCCTCTCCTAAGCTCTCAGTTCTCCGCCTGCCTGCACTCAGTTCAATCTCTGCTAGCCCTCAGCCCTCTGCCTGCCTACTAGCCTCTGAACCCTCAAGTCCCCCCCCCCCCCCCCCCTGCTGATCAGTTCCACTTCTAGCAGTGGAGATCCAGCCGTGACCAGTCTGACCACCCAAGTTCCTGTTCACATTTTATTTACACCTTTTGTCAATAAACCCTTTGAACTTTCTCCTAACCTCCGTGTGTTTCTGCATATGGGTTAGACATCTAATCCCATCATGACAGGCTGGCTTTAAAATTGTCTTAAAATCAAGGCAGGTCAAAAGCTAAAGAGACCCTCAGGGAACCCAGGTTCTGCAAATCTAAATACATGATCTCCTGTTTATTTAGCGCCATTAAGTTTAAAGATACTCTATAGAAACCAAAGAGTATTAAGTTTTGTTTCATCGTTATTATTTTTTTAAGTTTTTTTATCTGTTGAGAGCTGCAGGCAGGAAGGATCTTGTGTAGCTGTCTGTCTTTTAGCAAATCCTGACAAGTCTTTGACTAAAGATACTTATTGTTTAACAGTCTTCTGTAGAAGATGATAAAGGTTGTTCATCAGGTTCTCAATTTTATAAAGAATTATTCTTCGTAAAATCATCTCCAGAGTTCTGGAGGAGTTCCAACAACTGAGAATATCTCCTTTATCTTCTTGTTGTGCTTCTTCAAGTAATTTTCTGTCTGTTTCCCCAGCAAATTATGGCAGAAGAGATTGCATATCCACAGCACTCTTACGCAAGATATCTTGTTGCAAACATTGAAACACCTAAGTTTCCATAAGAAGTACTGCCTGGTCTGTCTTCTTTTAAACAACTTCACAGCTGCATTTATGTTAGTAGCGTTTGACCTGTTTCTTCTGAGATCTACAATTATCTCCCTTGTTTTGTTCCTACTCAGATGATTGTTTCCAGACCATGCCACAAAGCAGTGTACCAGCTTCCTGCATTCAGCTTCTTGTCAATCACTGATACATCCATTGTACACCCGCTCATTGTTGAGAATTGTGTAGGAAGTCCAAGGTGCAAAAAAGAATGGTGAGACCACCGTCCCCTCTGATGCTCTTCAACTACAGACTACCTGAATAGACAGTTGATTCTAAAGTCTCAAAAACTGGGGTCTGTTTGTCTGGTGTTCTTTGATCCAAGTGACTATTAATGCCTCCTACCGAGTTCTGGAGTTTCAGTTCCGGCATGAATAGTGTTATCTGCGCTAGAAATATCAAGGAACATAATTCCCTCTTACGGTCTCTGAGGTTTTTCTGCTGTGAGTGAGCTTCCTGTCATAGAGATGATCTTTGCTGGTGGCTGGGCCAACCTGTGCTGCTGTACACCTAAGAACCTAAAACATCCATAAAAATGGGTTTTGAAGAGTGGCACCACTGGTTGGAAGGAGCTGTACATCCTGTTACTGTGTGGACTGACCACAAGAATCTGGTTAATCTCCAAGAAGCAAAATGTCTTTTACTGACGTTGAATGTGAGATTTGACATTAAATGTGAGATTTGGCAATTAAAATTCAAACACTGAAAGTTAATCATTGAAAATTCAAACCCTGAAAATTAAAACATTTACAAGTCAAACATTAAAAATGAAAACATTGAACACTGACAGTTCAAACTTTGAAAACTCAAACCCTGAAAATTCAAACAATAAAAATTCCAGCTGCAGGAACTCTGCAATGACAGTGAAATCATATCTGATTGGAGAAAAAAATGCTGCAGCTCAAGATAATACTATGATCACCATTTTTTCCTTTTTTAAAGAAAATTTAGAATTTTCAGTATTTGACTTCACAGCCTTGCTATGGACTGGCGACCTGTCCAGGGTGTACCCCGCCTCTTGCCCGTAGACAGCCAGAGATAGGCACAAACACCCCTTGCAACCCCAGCTGGAATAAAGCATGGTGGAAGATGGATGGATGGATGACTTTACAATGTATACATTTTCACTGTTTAGTCGTTTAGTTTTAAACATTTGCAATGCCAAATTACACATTTGATGTCATTGCAACCTGTCTCTGATTTAGCTATGTATCATTCAACATACCTGCATTGCGGGTGCCTTATCATGGGAAAGGAGGCTTAGTCTTCCAAACCGGACCCTGGCACCGGACCTCTGAACCGGGTTCATGCTCCTGCTTCCATTAGGTCCCACTTCATTCACTGGGCCCACAAGGCAAAATTCTCCTCCAATTATAGAATCAACCAAACTCTCACACTCCTTAAATTAAATTTCTTGTTGCCTCCAAAACATAATCCCTTTTGAAATCCTGCAATTTAGTCTGCAATTTATCTCAAAGGTTTTTAAGGAGTTTTGTACTTCTTTGGGGGCCAAGGCTGCTCTCAGTTCAGGTATTCCCTCTGCTTCTCTGTTCAACACACCTATGAGTACCCTGGTAAAAAAAAAATGTGCTTTATTGTATTTCAAGTATATTCATATTTCCTATAGTTTACTGAAAATGTACTTAGACAAATTGTACTTTTTGTAAATATATAAAAAGTATACTAACATTACGCTTTCATGCTAATACTTTTAACACACTTTAACATAATTACACTATGTTACACTTTATAGAAATATATTATTAAAAAAGTATACTTTAAGTGAAAGTTATGTGTAATTTCTAAAGTGTACTTATTTTAAATTTGTTTTTACATATATTTTTGCTATATTTTAAATTGTATGCTCAAAGTTGTCATTGTAACGTACATTGAAAGCATATTTTAAAAGTACACATTTTAATATCGACACTGTAATATTAAGTTTGAGTGCATTTTAAGTTACATTTGAATCTAATTATGAAGTGAAGTTATATACGCTTGTACTTCAGGTAATTCTTTTGGAAAGTGTTCAATAGTATAACTACAAAAATGCACTTAAACCCTATTATGCAATTTTGTGCTGTGTGTAAAGTACACAGATAGCAATTATTGCAGTTGTTATGTAATGTTTAATAAGTTTTGAAAAAGAAATATGATACAATACATCTTACACACAAAACCACATTGAACAAAACACTAAATGTTCACTTCAAAAGTACAGGTGCACAAAAATGTGTGTTCTGCTGAAAAGCAAGTGGTTTAAAGCTGGTGCAGTGCTACATTATGATCTAACAAATAGCATAACCCACATTGCAACAGAAAAGTTAATACTGGCCAAATGCAAAAGAAATAAACTTAACACATTACAATTGTCTCAAGTGTTCAAAAAAGAACATTTCATTAGTATTGTTTAATGGATCAAAGCAGGGCTACTGCAAACAAGACCAATTGGTGAGTGCACATATTTAAAAGTCGCTGACAGCACTTCATGCATATAGGAGTGATATGTGGAGGTTGTTTGGCCTTGATGTCTGTAAAGTAGTAGCTCCCCAAGAATTTTAGTCTTGGGGAGTTTTTGGTTCAGTACTGATATCAGAATTCCCATAGACTTTGAATGCACCACACCTGCACAGCAGTTAGTCACGGCTCCTCCCTGCTCAGAGCTAGCGTGCTTTTCTTTTAAGGCCTTGGTCTGCATGGAGAGAGGTAACTTTCAAAACATTCCCATTTGGTTTTGAAATCTTAAGATATCTGTATAAAACGCGATTTTGATTATTATATTTGTATTGTAGAAACAGGAGATGTAATCGGTTGAGCAGGAAGATTTGCTGTATTATTGTGTTGAAGAATATCCTGGTGAGTTCACATGAACCTGTGAATGAAATATATATATTTTTTGAGATGTAAAACCAGTCAGGATATAATGTTTTGTAATATATGTAATTTTACTAGCTCTTTTGATTTATTGAATGCATTAGCACAGTGAGAAGGAGGCTAACACACCCCCCATGTGCTCTTCTAAAAAAGAAAATGCACTTTCAAGCTAGCTACATCTTGTGTGATGTTGCTGTAAAACCCCCACAAGGGGTTAACGTAAAATTAACCCTTCATAGGTGTCCTGGATTGTTTTTTCCAGATACAAGTATTGACTACTGACCATAATGATTTCTTAGACAGTGAACCACATGTAAATTGATAATTTTACTTTATATTTTTGTCTGTATAAATGTGGTAAAAACCAATTTATATTATGGTGATTACATGATTTATTTTCCAATTGAAGTAATTGCTCTGCACATTTGTGTGCAGGCTGTTTTTTTTTTTACATAGTTGCAGAATCTGCTGTTACAGCTGAGCAGTTCATTGTATGGACTGGACTAGACTCCACCAGAGATGTTGATGCAGGATGTTCCCAATTTGAATGCCATCCGGTTCCCTGGAGGGTGGTAGGAAAAACAAGGAAACTTAAGGATTTTTCTTCCCTTTCTTTCTGCGGATTCATAATTTTTTTCTTTTCTGAGATCTCTGACAATTTTTGTTGTTACTTTGTTTAATTTTTTTGATCAGATCTGATAAAACCACTTGATGCATCAGATTTATTTAAATTCAACTGAAATGGACAATTTTTTTTTCTGGTGCACTTATGGACCCTGGTATATCATACTGATACAATTTGTCAGACTTTTCTGATGTACTGCTCAAAAATACTATGAATTTACAGTATCTCTCTGTTTGGTTAACAGACGCTGTTCTTCTGGAGTTTCCGTAGACAAGTGTCTCTGATGTGCGCACGGCCATCAGACGAAAATGTAACAATGAGCAGTTCAGCCAAAAAAAGGAAAATAATGTGTGGTGGGCGTGTTTTTGTATGGTGGGAGGGTTTAGGGGTGCAATAATAAGGAATGTTGTTTTTCATTGTTCAGTATTCCTCTGCGTTCTTTAAAGTTTATTTGTAATGTTTAGGTCTGCTGCCTGAAATTGACATATTTCTACAAAGTGTACTAAAGTACCAATATTTGAAAATGTGTTGTAAGTTTTATAATGAAAATGGTTAACGTCGATATGTAAATGTTTATACATTCTGAGATAGTACAAGTTATATTATTTGTAATGTACTATAATTTGGACATGTTTCAAATACATTAAAGTATATTTTTTCATCTGCACGGAAGTATATCCACAAGTCTTTCAGCATTTAGTATACTGTTAATACATTTGCAAGAATGTGCAAGGTAGAAAGTAGTATAGCAATGTAATGATAAAGTATATTTACTATTAACTGCAAAGTATGCTTTTTTAGTAATTGGAATAAGCCAACAGTATAATTAAGCATATTATTACCACAGTAAGAGTATATTAAAAGTATAAAGCTTATATATTTTTAAGACACTAACAAATCATTTTTAATGTAGTTATAATACAACCATAGTGCACTTTAATTTGACTAATTAAGCATATATTAGTACATATAAACTCATATACTTAAAGTATACAAAATATACTTTAAGTTGTTCCACTTTAGCACATCAAAGTACACTAAATACACTTCAAGTTGAGCTTGTCCACAATTTAATTACAATTAAAATATATTTAGTACAAAATTAGTTGTTCCAAAATAGCATCCTTCAAGTTAACTAATCATAAACACACTTAAAGTATAGTAATGATTAGTGTGCCTTCAAGTACACAAAAGTATGCTAAATTTTAGTACACTTAGCACATTTATTTTTCAGCAGGGTACTCACTTGCCTTGGATTAATTCCAGTCAAACACCCAAAACAGGAATATCCTTCTTGTTGAAATTCATCTTCCTATGCGTACCTTTTAATGTGGACTCTCTTATTATCCTTGACAACCAATGAACCTCATTTTATCTCTGATCTTCATGGAAAAGGTCTTACCTTTGTGCAGCAGTTCTCAGTCTTCCTCACCTGCCTTCCTACTCCCCAGCATGATGTTTCTTTGTGAGTATCATCTCTCGGATCTCACACACTTCTCCTGGACATCTGGGTACAGTCGGTAAAGCCAACTTACATCTTACCTCCGCTTCATCTCGCAATTAAGGAAATCAATCAGCCATCAGTTGTCATCAACCAACTGCTTCCTGATCAGTCTGATTTCTCCCCTCAGACCAACCAGAAAGTTCAATTGACTTAATGGAGTCCTTAGCTTGCAGAATCCTACATGCAGAATCTTGTGATTCTGCATGTAGGTAAAAAATCTGCAAATCAGCATTGCATTCTCACCGTGCTGTCTGCTTCTTCAATGGGTTTGTTGAAGAACGTGTATGATGGCATCTTCATCTCCAATAAGCAAACTATAGGGTCATGCTTCTTATTGCTTTCTCAGGTGGACCAACATGAGGCCCCTATAGGATATTCATAATGTGGGATATCAGGGCAACAGGTTTATGGTCATTGAGGGGTGTTAGCAAAGCTTTCCTTGGTAGCAGAACAATGCAGGAGGTCTTCTACAACGCAAAACTGTCTACTGGGTCTGGCTAGTATTGATAAGGCTGTACAATTAAATAGAGCTGCTTTGCATAGTAATGCAAAAGCAAATTAGGGAGCTTGACTTAGATGCAGTAGAACATAATTAAACTAATTTTTTAAAAACGGTAGCAAGAAATATCATCTCATTTGTCAAATAAGGTTCTTGTAGTATTTTGGTTAAAATACATTTTCCTTTATGTGTACTGGAAAGGATTCCAATTTTCACATTGCTATATACTCTTTAATGAACAACTCTACAAGAAAAAAAAATTAATCATCAGATAGTTATGCCCCACATTATCATTGTTAACCCTGGCATGTAAATACTTAAAAATGCTTTTCATTTTATTAACATTTTCCTATTGATTTGCAGCAATGTTGGCATTTTAGGAGTCTGTTACCAGCCAAAGTCCCGAATGAAAACACTCCCCTTTGGGGAGAGCTGAAAATTAAAGTACTGAAAATAAGGCTTGACAAAATGTAAAATACCAGTAGAATCATGCAAAGGATTTAATTTTATTTAATGCCAATAGTGAATTTTTCAGCTGATTAATGAGATGTGTTAACACATATTTCAAGTCCAGCTGTGTCTAACAAATAATAAAAGATGCATTATTATTTCAAAATGCTGTAAATAATTTATTTTCTATTTATAACAAGCTATGCCAATATTTTTAAATCGGAATCTCCCAGATGAAGACTGATTTAAAGTCAACTGTGTCTAAAGTTGTATTCAATTTAAACCTTGCATTTTAGTGTTTTCAAAGCATTAGAGTATTGCTGCTTATGGAAAAGAAAGAAGTTATAATTCCCACTGGAATCACACACAGCAGTGTGGAAAAGTGTGTTTTAGTTTGGATGCAGGCTTCTTTATTTTGTATGAGATTTATGTAGGTAGAGTGAGATGGAGGGAGCAAGAAAAAAAGCGCCACTCATGAGAAAAGTGAGAGTTGGCTACTCTATTCATGTGTCTGGGTGTTAAATATAACGACAGTATACCTTTCCAAAAGAAACTGGGACAACTTGATACTTAGTAATTTATTTGGAATTGTTCGCATGTTAATTTCTAGTGTCTAGTAATGTTATTATAATAAAGAAAGAGATTTAACAAATATAAAACAGATACTACTCTTGTATATAATGCAATTTTGAGTTAACAAAACCTCTTGCCCACTTTTATTGAAATAACCACAATGATTCATTCTTTTAGCCATCTACTAATCTCTAATATCCAACAAAAGAAAGTTTAACACATTCCTCACTTTGAGCTATCAGATGTTTTTGGGCCACCTTTCATGTACATATACTGTAGTAGGTGCAGGGCTAGAGGGGAGCCAAGGGGTTGCCATGGCCACCCTTAGCCAATCATTGGCCACCCCTACCAGGCGATGCACTGTGGGCATCGCCTGGTAGGGTAGCATTCCCTGTCCCTATAAAAATCTTCTGACCTTGTTAGTGATTTACTGTACAGCCCACATTACCATCCGCATGGTAATGGAACCTGATTTCATGGGCTTTGGTTCAAAACTTTATTTTATTTTTTTTTTTTTATAAACCGGTTATTTGTCAAAAGAAAATATTCCAGCTAGCATATAATCATTGATTTCTTGTCTAACTAACTAACTGATAGACTATCAGGTTTTCTTAGGAATTTTCTTTTTGACATTAACAGGAGCCTGCCAAATGATGACATTTTAGGGTGAATTACCCTTGATAGCCAGACCTGGGAAGGTTGGCAGCTGTTTTGAATTGTTAATTATTTTCTGTACATTAAAATGGCTAATTTCATGTTTTTTTAATCCTCTTGAAATCCCTTACTAGTCTTCTTTCTAAAGGTTCTTAGTGATTGTAATGATCTAGAAATGGTGACTCTCTACCATCAACACTGCAGCACACCAAATTTAGTACCTGAGATTTATACAGGCCCTTCAAAATGTTAAGAAACAATCTAGCCAAATCTGCTGATGTTCTTTATGTAATATTAGACTTTTAATGTAATTTCTTCAGTTTTTAATGTTTGTAAGTTAAACTGTATATATTCTGTATTTTTCAAATCCATGTCAATTATTCATATATCCAAATATATATGTAAACACATAGACTTTCATAGATGGCCCAACAACCTTTACCTGACTATACTACATATAGCAAATATGTACTTTATCAAGTGTAATCATCTAAAACCACTGCAATATCACAGATGAATGAAAAGTTGTCTTTTCTTTTTAACTGAGATCATGTTAGTCCACTCTGTAGAGTTCATGTGTTTTAAGACAGCCCCTTGGGAGTGATGGACAGATTGTTAAGTACATCTGTAATGTCTGCACTATAGGGTTATATATAGGTGTACGGCGCAAGTGCTTCACACATACACATTCCCAACCACCCACACACACAATCAAGAAAACAGGGCAGTGCATTGCTGTGTAGCGATTTTGCAGAGGTTGTGTCTTTGTTGTTTGTAATCACTACCTGTCCATTGAGCTCCAGTCATAAACAACATCCTTTGTGGTTGGAACCGGACAGAATGCTGCATTCAAGGTTTCTTTGTGATTTCCCACATGTGTTTGAGTCTGTTCTATTTTCAGTGGAGCAAACCCATATGAAAGCTGCGTGTGCCTCTCCATCCCGTCTATTTCAGACGGTGACTGTAAAGATGGCAAACACTGGTCATATTTCGAGGGTTTGAGGGGATGAAACCAAACTAAGTAGTTGAACCCCTTCTCCTCCAAAAGAAAACTCAAAGATACAAACTCTTGTGGAAACTACTTGGATGTCTATTCTTGTGTGTGTTAGATTTAATTAAAAATAGTTATTAAATCTAACTTTGATTTGAAATATAAATGTTTTGACATTGAATTTTGGGATTCTTGGTTGGTGGGAGAACAGATCTCAGTGGCTTGCAGGGACAGCTCTCTGTAGGATTCACTGGCACTATAGCATCAGTGTCTTGTCTTCAGGCGGAAGCAGTTTTGTTTTTGAACAGCATGTGCTTGTGTGTGTTTCTGATGGATGTTTGTGCATAATAGCTTCAGGCTTCTCTTGACTCCACAGCTTGTGTGCCTAATAACTCAAAAACATATTCAGAGTAGTATTTTTTTATTTGACAAAATTTCCTGTTAGTTTTAGTTGAGATTTTTACAGAAACAAGAAACACATTGCTGTTTTCAATTTTTTTTTTACGTATTTTAACATGACTGACATAGTGCAGCTACTATTTGTAAATGGGAGAAATGTCATAATAGCTTCTATTGTAAAAAATAAAAACTTGTTAGTGTGGCATCTATGTACTGAGCTTCTGTCACTCTATTATCCTAGGTAAAATTCATTGCAATCAATTGCCTTCAGAAGTTACATAAGGACAGTTTGTATTTAATTTTTTCAGTAAACTAAAGCTGCTCAATAAAGGCCACCGAGGTTCGTTAGAGAAAATCATAGATCAAACAGCCTCATAAAGACCAAGGAGCAGGCAGGTTTTGGATAAAGTTATGGAGACATATAAGACGGGGTTAGTTTATTAAATTAAATTGTCAGCTTGAAATGTTCTACAGACCTCTTCTTAATTCATTATCAACTTTAAACCTGCCATGACGCTGTTGTATATCTAAACTTATAGGCTGGGCAAGAAATACATCAATCAGGGAGGCAACAAAGGGACCTAATAATAATTCTGTCGGAGCTTCAGAAAGCTACAGTTCCTTTGGAACAATATTTCTAACTATAAGTCATCAACACCTTAAATCTGCGTATGGGATGAAAAAGTAATTGTTGGAAGAAAGCAATTGGAAAGTAGCCTTAACAAATTTCTCGAAGCCCAGCAAGGAAAATAATTAAAATGCAGGAGAAGCTGCTCTGATCAAAACAAAACTGAAACTTCACTTTTTTCCTTTTTCTCAGTGATGGTAAAAAAAACTTTACACTGCACATTATACTGAGCATCACCATTGTGGAACATAGTGCTGATAGGTTTATACTGTGGATGCTTTTCATCAGATGTCCCCAGATAGCCTGGTCGATGGGAAATGGATGAAATAACTTCGCACTTGTAGTGATCACCGCTCAAAAAAATATCCAGAGCACCAGTGGATTGTAGGGGGAGTGTTTGCCTAGTGGTTAAAGCAGTTTGCTTGTGTTCTGAGAAGGTTGCAAGTACCCGGTTCAATCCCCACAGCCTCCTTAAATCCTTAAACCCTGATTGCTCCCTGGGCACCACAAAATGGCTGCCCACTGCTCCCCAAGGGGATGGGTCAAAACCTAGAGAATGAATTGTGGGACAATAAAGGGATTTACATTCTTTTTTTTTAAATCATCAGGTCAAAGTATTTTAAATGGTCCTGCTGAAATCCAGATCTGAATCCCAGTGTCCAAAAATTGTGGATCTGTCATCAAGCTTCTAAAAGGGCCATTTAAAGATCCAGACTTATCAAACTTGACTTTTTTTCATACAAAATATTATAAATAAATATTAAAGGTGGTTCTACAAAACTATTGACTCCGGTGGGTTTAATGCAAGTTATTGCCATTCTGTCTATTTTAAATTCACAAAGAAATCAGGTATATTTTGAAATTTAATCATGAAAAAATGTGGAAAACTTCAGGAAAGATTGTAAAAAAATATTTTACGTCACCTTAAATTTATGATGGCATTTAGCACACGGTGGCATCTTAAGTTCATCCTAAATTTCCTCTCAAGATGTCGTGATGGCACACTCCTCTCTGCACACTGCCATCAGTGGGACATTGAATCTGTTCAGCAGGTCATTACACCCTGCTGTTGCTAATGGTGTTGCTTGCTGGTGTATAACTACTTAGGTGCCTACTCCTGAGTTAATCAATCCTGGACAGGGGAAATGACAAATACATAAACCCACGCGTATTCACTCTAATTTGAGTTTCTTCTATGAGGTGGTTGAGTCATACTATGCATAGCTTTGGTACCTTGTAAATCTAAGGGCATGCAGGGAGGAAAGAGCATCTTTTTTCACCCCGTTCCCCTGCTGCTGGATGACTCAGCCAAATGGGTTCTCCCCCTCTCTTCTACTGAAGTTGGCTGTTTCTTTAAAAATAAAAAGGGCTTTTCCTAAAAGGCAATCTATCTGCAAGGTTGAGGCGATCAGGAAGCCCGCAACAGACTGAATATCGAGGAAGGAGGGAGAAAAATTGACAATTTAAGTGATGAATACACACCCACTCCCTTGATTTTACTTTCTAATTTGGCAGAGCTCGTTTCCTCCCTACTGTCTTTGACTAAACTGTAAATACTCCAGCTTTCATTCCCCCCCAGAAGCTTCCTGCTTTCCCTTCTGCCTCATTCCATAACTTTATGTCCTCCTCCGCTTCCACCTCTCTCTTCCTCCTCTTCAGTGCTCTGAGTTCCTCTCAAATGTCAGCATGGCACGAGTGGGTGGCAACAAGCCCCTTCTAAGGTTTTTACTGCAGTGAGGGATCAGCTCAAATGAAAGAAAAAGAAAGCAAGTGAAATAGGGTTGTGTTTGGATTTGTAGAGGACACCTGGCCTGGTCAGAGATATGTGGCACTAACAGATGCCACTTTTTTTTATTCTGTGGCATATTATGATTGCTTTTGTAGATGCATGTTGACATATCCACAACATGTATGGTTTCTACACACATCTGAATCTACAAATCTATACACAGTAAAATGCAAAGTAAATATGTATGCATTTTTACATTTCTCTGGCATCTTGCACCTGCCAAATCTCTCTTCCACACATAATGAGAGCCACTGTGCTATGAGTCAGAGGGGAGCAGCTGGATTGAAGGCTCCAGCAACAGCAGTGGTGAGCTGTCACCATCTGGAAAAGTACATGTCTCTGCTCCCTCAGCCTGCACCATAAATCACTTCTCAACAACTGGATGTTGATGAATCAACATGTTTCTCTATGGGAACTGGTTTCTGTAAGTGGAGGGTAATCGAATAGCCCAAAAGCAAGGTGCTTTTGTGAACTGTAACCCACTGCAGTCACGTCCCACACAGTCTGTCATTTCCCTCCTGAGTGGTCAGTCCGGTGCTAAGATCAGAGGAGCTTTGATCAAGCTTTGACAGCTGTCTCGTCTAATAACCTATTCCACTTGTATGTGCAATAAAGAGCTGCACCTGTGCTGTGGACGCAGATGGCTGAAAGGCCAAAGGAAATATTTATACAGATAGTTCATATCTATTGGCGCTGTTGAGCTTTACTGTTTCTCAAGTTGTTTCCTTTTAGTTTGAAGTATAATGCCTTACAAAAGTACTCATTGTCCTTAAACTTCCAAGTTAGGTAATAATTCATAGTTGGATGATTGAAAGATTGTAGCACCTACAAAGACATTGCTTTCCACTTGTGCTGACAGGCTGGCAAGAATGATATTAATCAGTGTAACAGCCAAGAAGCTAATGGGAAAAACTAAAAGAGAGCACAAAGTGAATATATATATATATATATATATATATATATATATATATATATATATATATCCTGCATGTTCCATCCAAGGTTTTGCCTTTTTTGCTGCAACTTTTCATTATTGTCATGATGTACAGGGTATGATAATTTTTTGCATACTACTGAAAAACATTAAAGTGATAATTTAAGGAGAGGTTTATTGTTTATAGGAAGGAATTTATAAAGTTTGTGAAGCTCAGGCCATTTTTATGTAAATCTCTCAATTGTAAAGTGGAATTTGATAAAAGCCTGCTGATTTACACAGATCTGATACATGATTTTTAGGCTGCAACTGGGTCAAAAATTAATATTCAGATCCTGCATATTTCCATTTGGAAAGAAACCCCTCAAGAAACGAGTTCCCTGAAAACTTTGCAGGAGATGAGAATGTGACACCAAAATCCCATTAATTCTGTCAACTCACCTGGGAAGCATCCAAGTAAACATTCTAGGTATACTAGAGAACTTGGGAACACCATTATTTCAGATTATTTCTCAAGGTATTTTTCCCCTGTTTCTTTAAGTTTTGAGCTGCTCTATATTTGTTTAAAACACCTATTTGCAACTCAACACCTGCCTATATCCAGATCCTAAAAACTACACTCATAACATTTTCTATCTTAAACTAAAAATATGTCATGTGAATTGTTTTATAGAAATTTAAGGACATATTTTTAAACATCTTGCGCTTAAATTGACCTTTCAAGAGTCACATAATTGGTTAAGAAGTGGTTCTGTTGCAAAAGAGGGAAATAGCTAAATGGAAAAAATCCCTGCTGAGAAAGGCTGACGACCTGTGATGCTTTATTAAAGTCAAGTCAATATGCAAAGTAAAGGGGAAAATTTAGCAGTTCAGTGTTATCAAACTAAGCAGCAAATATGCATTTAAGGGCTTTTTTAACGCCTTCATCAGGTGAGCCTTAAATAAAAAAATAATGCCAAAAATAATGTTATCACCGATATCTAAAATATTCTGCAGCCAAAGTATTTTCTCTCCTTTCATATTTTCTTTCTGTTTCAAAGACTGTGAACATGATTATGATGACAAAATGTTGGCAGTATCATTGCAACAGTTTCTTTTCAAATTGGATCCCATCTTATTGGTAGTTACTAACAGCTGCCAACCTGTCTGTTTTGTTTTGTCGACAGGATCAACACAGATATAACAAACAATAATTCTGCAGGCCACACTTAGCTGAGCTCTCTTGGATAAGTCACATACATGTCAACTTCCTGTGGCCAGGCCCAATAAACACATGAGAGGGAAGGAACAGAGACAAACCATGAAAAAGATATACATTGGCAAAACTGCCTTAAAAGTCCCCCGAAATGGCGGCAAACACCCAAAAAAGAGGTAAGAGTAAATATGTCAAGCCATCTCTCCATCCGTACTTGTTTTTATGTGTTGTCCGATCATCCGCCCACGAGGTGTCTCCTCTGATTGTTCAGTGGTGTTAAAGCAGCCTCATCCCGCCTTTCCAGGCCCAGAAGTCATGCTGCCTCGTCATCTCTTCTCACCAGAACGAAAACACTCATTATGTGTGACTCAGAGGAGGTCACTAATGGAGGGATTTTTTTTTTTTCGTCCCTGAAGCTTCTTCGCGTAAAGTCACCCTGTACCTAACAACAAACACCTGTATTCCCCAGCTAAAGCCTACCGATCAGATCGAGGCAGGAGGTGAGGTGGTGGGCACTGTTGGATAATGTGCCTCTCAAATGTCATTCAGTCAGCTGAGACTTCTCTGAATCATTCAGCATGCAGGTCGTATTTCACTCATTGTCAAGTCTGCAAAGGCAGCAGCTTTCCATGTAACACACACTATTTCTAATTAAATCAAAAGTTAGCATTTATTATTTCACTCTAAATACATCCAAAGTCAAATTTTTACAAATGTTTATATGAAGAACCAATAAAAATAAAAACTGAGACTTTATACATCTTTGCAGAGACTAAATTATCATTATTTTTTGTGTCATTTCAATCACAGGCAATTGGGTAAACATAATGCACAGAATGTTCACATTTTGCATAAACTTTTGTTATTATCTAAAGTGTGCTATGATGAACAATTAAAGTAGGACTCCATCTAAAGCTCACATGCAGTTCCTGTCTCATAACAATACATGTGCAAACTTGGTAGAACATGCAAAGTAGATCTACTAAAAGGGTTCACTAAGGATTATTCCTGTAAAATGAGTAAAACAATGAGTGCAATTCATTTAGCTTGTTTACCTTCATGAATATGCAAAATAATCTGCAGATTATCAGAAAATGCAAAATACTAGGATAAGAATATGCAAATGCAATTATTTAGCACCTAGATTTGAATAATTAAACAGAAAACGGATTGGAGCTACTGTTTTTGCATCTATATTTAGCACATTTGAAAAGCAAGAGAAAATTAGCACATGTTATGAACAAATATATGCAATCATTTTGAAGACATATACCTTATGGACACCTTCAAACACTGCATTTTCTTATGCCTGGATAATTTCATCACACCATAGGATATTCTCCTTGGCGACAGCCAGCAGCACATGCAAAATCCTGATTTAAATAAGGCAGATTACACTACGTTTGCACCTGTTATCACTTGCATATGCATTCTTAGTGGATCATTTGTAACAAGCTCATTAATTGCAAATGCTGTGTTTTGTTTACAAATCTGTGCTATTTAGGATCTTAGTAGATAAGACCCATAGCAATGTCTGTCTATCATAGTTACTCTGATTGAGTAATTTGACTGATTGACTTTATTGATCTCACTGTTACTGGCCATGCCTTAGATACTCCAGCCTTAGATGATTTCACAGAAAGATCACTGGTAGCAGATAACGTCTACCTCTGTACGTATGGTTAGAAATTACCAACTTTTATTACAGTGATAATTTGAGGCTGATGTTCAAAAATGGCTAAACTCGACTTTCATCTTGGTCACTCTCAGAAAAAAACATTATCTTGGCCTATGGGACAAGCTTTTTAAATGAAAATACTGAAAGGCTAATCAAAGATACAAACAGCTTATTTTTTACGAGAGCACCACTTTATAATGTTCAAATCCTCTCTTTATTATCCCATAAAATCCACTACTTCAACAACTATACGAGTCTGTGACTTCCTGTAGCATGATTATCATGTGAAAACAAGATCTGTATAACATTTATGGTGCTTATATAGTTTGATTTTCCTGCAGTTACGCCCTGCGATGTTTCCTATGAGAGTAGAAACTTAGAAAGCCACTTGCAAACCTTAGATAAAAACAGGAACATATGCAGTAACAGAGAACCTGATACATTTAGGCAAAGCAAATTAAGTTCTACATGAAGTCTAGACTGACCCTGTCCACTTTTTATCCAATTGATTGCAGAAACATTATCCTGCTTGCTAATGAGATGGAAACAGGGTGATGCCTCCTCTGACCTGAAAAAATAAATGAACAAACCCCTCCCAGTTGTGTTTTCTCTTTTCTTTTTTCAGTACTTTCTAGCTCATCGCCTACCTTTTGTATCTTGTTAAAAAGAGAGAAATGGAGGAAAATGGAGAAAGTGAAAAGAGCAAAGTGACCACATTTCCATTCATTTCCAGCTATGTCATCTGGCTGCAGATAGAGTCATTACCTTTCTTCCTCCATCTGTCTGTCAATACAAGGTCCATTAAGCTGAGCAGTGAGCACTCAGATCCATCACGGCAACAGACATTTCTTCTTTTGCCTCTCACACTTGCCCTTTTATTAGATTGAAATTCAGGTAATGCATATGCTCCAAAAGTAGTCATTATTGTGTTGTCTTGCAAAATTACATGTTGAGAATGTTGCTGTTTTGTAAATCTGAGCCTTCGGAGTCTATACAAATAATCTATTAGAGCTCATTGACTCATTTCTCATTAAACATTACGCCTCTGCTATTTCGACCATTCTCACTAGTGATTGCTCCTCTGCAATGTGCTACCTTGTGGTCTCTCATCTAAAGAATTACAAACCTCTACATCTATTCTAAAAGACACAATTTCGGGATCATGTTTTTCTGCTTCTCTCTCATCCCCTTTATGTCACCATCAATGCTGCATGGACATTGAAAGAAAATGTAGACCCTTATAAGTCAATTTAGCAAAGGATAGACTCAGGTTGCTAGCTTGTTTCCGTCACCATATGCTCTAAACGTATGTGCTGTCTTTTTGTGTGTAGCTCATTGCTGGAGCAAAAAGAGGACCTGCGGAAGAGACTTTCCTACACGACGCACAAGCTGGAGCTGCTGCAGGGAGAGTTTGACTCCACCAGGCAGTACCTGGAGACGGAGCTGCGTCGAGCACAGGAAGAGTTGGACAAGTTCACAGATAAGCTTCGAAGGTGACCTCACACAGCACCAATTACCACATCCTTAAAAACTAAGCTTACTCTGGATAGTAGGGAAAAAAACATAACACTTGGATTAATATTATTGATCAAGAGGTTTTACTTCCTGTCCATGAAATCTATGTTCATTTTAGCTGTTTTTTTTATTTTATTTTATCATCTCAAAAACAAGAAATAACTCTTAGATGAATATTGGTGGTATGATGCTTCACATAAATCAATGACATTTACAAAGAATTGAAACCATCTATATATGTTTCTGACTTTAACTAAAAGATCAAATAATTTCCAAATGATTTAAACAATGGAAGTCAAACCTGCAGATCATACGTCAAACAAAACTGTTCTATAATGTTCAACCTTTAACCCCGGTATTTATACCATACAGTATATGAAAATAGATAATATGAAATATATATACTATGAAAATACAACAAATTGAAAGTCAGCATTTTAATTCATTGTGAAATCATTAATCTTGGTGTGCTCTTTTTGAGAGCACTTACCACTTTACTCATCTTCTTTAATGTGCCTATTTAAAACGTTGTTTCCTGTAGAGAATGTGTTCTTCACATGACTGCTTGAGCAAAATTGATGTTGGATAAAGCTTAGTAAAGTATGAATACATACTGTTACATCTGTAGTTATTACAAAATAAATAAATGGGTGCAAACCAGCTTGATTTCATCACTGTATTGCAATGTTTATTTTAGCAGATTGGGAAAATACTTATATATTAATGCTTGAATGTTAAGATTTTATTGGATTTTATTGAATACATTGAAAGACTTATCCACGAATCACAACAAATACGAAATGAATGAAATACCAGGGCTAGAATTAATCTTAGAGTCATTATCTACAGTAAAGCATTGCAATAAAATATAGGTGCAAACCAAGAAATCTTGGCTGAATTATACAGCTTCTTACCTTTTTTAAATTCTTGGACTTACTTAAAAGCCAGATTCACACCAGAAAGTTTAAAATTATGCCAAGAGAAGTGCTTAATCATCCAACCTAATGTTTTAAATCATAGATATATGTTATATTATTTATCATTTATATCATAGCTATCAAGATATCAAGCTATTCAGTGTTACACAGCTGTTGTTGTTTTGTTTCTTTAAGTATTTTTTAAGAGATACTTAAGGTGTTTTGCAGTTTTGTGAGATGCTGTGAGTAGGACAAATAAAAAAGGAATCAACCTTTTAGATTTGACTTGCAATGTGTTTAGCCTGGAGATAAGTCTTTTTGGAAACCTCTCTGGCTTCTATACTTGTAGATTCAGCAAGCATGTACACAAGCTATTACCTACTGGGAAGCAATGATTCTTTATTTTTTTTATTTTGTCTTGTTGTTTAGAATACAAAGCAGCTACTCGGCACTGCAGAGGATCAATCAAGATCTAGAGGAAAAGATCCAAAGAGATGTAAGTGTCTGAAGTTGCATGTGTATGTGTTGGTTTGAGGCTTTTATGCAAATGTTCATACTTGTCAAAGCAGAGGGAGTTGCACAAGAGGCAAGCCATGCTGCATGGAGAACACTTTGACGTCCAGATTGAAAATGAATCCCACTGCTGTTTGTGCCACTGACATTAATTATGGCTTATTACAATTGGCTGTCCTCCTTCTACTGGCAGAGGGATAGCAAACCCATTGTTTCCCAGAAGAGAGCACCTCACTCCATTTGTCAGATGCTGCTTTTTCCCTTGGAAAGATAGAATTAAAAAGGGTGCCCCAAAAGACTGTAACCATCAGGTGTCGGAGATGGTGAATAGAGAGTTGAAAATGCTCATTGAATGGGTTTGTTATGCCACAAGATAATAGTCATTACATTTGCCAAAGAGAGAGCTTCAGGTACACACACACACCCAACCCCACACACACCCACACTTAATATTCATTCTGCCATTATAGTGAGGACCTTGTGTTGATTCGCATTGACTGCCATTGATTTCTATGCCCTAACCCTAAAACTAACCCTAAACCTAACCATTACTAATGCATACCTCACCCTAACCTTAACTCAATTGACGCCGCTTAGCCTTAAACCTAACCATTAGCAAAATATCATGTGAGGACCGGCGAAATGTCCTCATTTTGCAACAACTTTTCCTCAATCTGATGGTGAAAATGGAAAAATGGTCCTCACTCTGAGAGCTAGAGAGGTACAACCCCTTTTTTTTGGTTTCATACTAAGGAAAGTTTTCACATTGGCTGCTTTTCTGGATTCAACCCACGTATATTCTCCTTAAGGGTTAGAGAGAGGTGCTGAGTAAGTCTCTCTGCAATCGTAAAACTTGTTTACTCCAGAGGTGCCACACACCTATCTGACCCCTGGGCCCCCGCACAACTACAGAGAATGTAATCACAAGACAGATAAGCAGGAGTGTCTAGGTTATTTTCCTCTCACTAAAATTTAGAGAAAATCTTTGGTTTACAAATTTCTTTCTATCAAAATTATTTTGTCAAAATACAAACTGTGGTTTAAATGAAATTCATACCTCACATACACAGTTTTTTTAATTTTATTTTTCTAACTCAGGTTAGAACCATTTGGTTCTCATGCTTCAAGTAACCCATTTAGGCCCTTCACAATAAGTTAATCAAATATTTGACTACAAAAGTAAAACAGTTGACAGGTGTTCAAAATTATAAATACATTTAAAAATATTGCTTATTTTCATTTGAGAATATAGTTTCTGAAACAGAAAGGCGTTAAAGTACTAAGCTTAAATTTTGTGCCTCATTTTTCGTCAGTGCTGTAAACCTGACTAATCACTTTAAATTTACATGAATACAGATGTGGGGGAAAAAAACACCAGGTGTTCACAAGGCAGCAAGTTGGTTTGTTAAGATATTCCCCTCATTTTTAATTAACGTCTGGAAGTACTTAGATTTATATTTCACTTCAGTAAATATTGTAAGTTCCTCTTTCAAGGACTAAGATTAATTTTGAAATTTTTCATCAGTTCCCAAGATAAATGTTTTATTTGTTTTTGTTTTTTTATCCTCCTGTCCTATTTCAAGACAGAACAGCAATATTTGTAATGAGCTTAAATTACATAAAGTTAATATCGCCTAGTCAATAAGGGACTTCTGAAGACAATTTCTTGCACCATTTTTTGTATAGCATAACAATTTAACAGTGTTTATTTTGAAAAAGGGGCTCAATATAAATCCAACCCTGCAGTTCTTACCTTTCCTACTTGTAAAATATTTGTAAAACCAACCATGTTGTGTTTTTCTTTCTTAACAGTCATGCACAACTTTGTGTTCTGCATGATGTTTAGATATTAGATTTAATTCCAAAAAAAGAACATTTTAATTTGTAGTTCTAATGTGTTTCAATGTGGAACTTTTTCAAGGGTTTTAACCTTTTTCAGAGCACTTGTGTAAGCGGCAAGATGACAAGATGGGCATAATGGGAGTTTATTTTAGTCAATGACCTCAGAGGGTTACAAAATGCAAAATTCAAAAGATTATTTCCTCAGAGACAAGAAAGTTTACTGAAATCTTGGTCCAGGAAAAATGTGCAGCTAATGGCCAAATGCACTCAGCTGTAGAATTTGTTGCTGCTAGTTGAGTTGCAAAGTGCTTTTCTTCTTGAATTCCACTCTGTGTCTTTATTTAAATCACTTGTGGATTATGTTATATAAATAGATTAGCCTTCATTTAATACAGGAATAATAGCAGGAATTTAAAAAAGAATCTTTTAATCTGTGCCCATTAAACTGCTTTTTCTTTTGTTTTGTTTTTTTCTTTCTAAACAGGGTGCTAGAATCCAGTTTTGATGGGATTATTCCTTGTTTTTGACCATTAAATATAATTCTAGAACCGTGGCTGAAAGATCGTGTCCTCCCAGGCTGTCTATCTAAATAACGTGTGTCTTAAAAAGTGTTACACTGTCAGCATATTGGTGGCTTGCTTGCTGCTATAGCATTTTTGCCCGAGGCACCTTCATGCAGTCACATATGTCCTCATTAGAAAGCAACATCTACACTGCCAGTCCCTGTGCTGCAATCAAGATAGAAGTAAAGACATTTTTGTTCCTCCAAATGTACATGAATAAGTTTTTTCTGAGCCTGAAAAAATTTATTTAATCTTAAAAAATTTGAAAGCTTGTTTCAAAACATTTATATATCTGTGTTGTGAAGTCGCAGCACCATGAAGATGAAAAACGAGCCCTGAGCAGAGAAATCATCGTCCTTAACAACCACCTGATGGAGGCGAAGCTAACAATTGAGAAGCTGCAAGAGGACAATGTGAGTTATGCTGGTTTTAGTTTTCTCTTTTTAGAATCAACCACATTGTTATTGATTCTCTTTTGTTTTACAAGAGAACCAAAGGCTGCATTCTGATACAGTTTTTACATCAAGCTACTTTGCCTTTTTGAAATCTGGGCAATTTTTCCTACACTCTGAGGAATACCGTTTGAATTTTCTATGGACTAAAAAAAAAGTTAGTTTAAGAAACATTAGATGTAATGTGATTGTTGCTGTGATAATAGATCTGTAAAGCGGTTGACTGATTAGAATTGATTAGTGGGGGAACGGTCTATAGCCTTCTCCACGTTTATCTGGCCTACTTTTGACCTAAAATAAATTCATGGGTTAATGAAATGTTACAATTTTTTAAAGAAATCTGTGAAATTTGACTTGAGTGCACTTGCTTAACAATGAGAAATAATGAAAACACTTTTATGTTAATTCAAATTTATTCTTTTTTTTTTCTCCATGTTTTACTTATACAGTTCATGAATTTTAGTCTGTTATTTCATGTATTGCTGGGAAAGAAATCGTACCTACAGTCTAGTAGTCTAGTACAGTAAGTTTGGAATTTGATTTTAAAATTTTGTGGGTCTAAATAAATTCAGAGTAGGATTGTGGAAAAATAGCATTTGTGATTATACTGCTGTATGAAAGGTGAAATCATTGAAAAGTTTTCTACCCATTTTTACGAGATGTGCTGGTGAATAAAAAAAAATATCTTTGTGCAAAATCCAAACAAATTCTTAGGCCAATTCTGTTTCATATATTTTATTCTATTTTAAATAATACGATTTATAAGGTTAAAAGCAACCAATTATTTCCTGACATGCAGACATTTTAAGAGTCGGCAATAGCAATTTTTTTTTTTTTTATGTGTGAGCAAACTAGATGGAAATTGTATATGAGCAGCAAAACTAGCATTTTGCCAGTTAGGCTTTACCAAAAGGAAAACTATAATATCAGGTTATTCAATTATTAAAAAATTAAATCTACCATCTACAAAAAAGTCTTTAACCATTAAACAATAGTCTAAAACTCTAAAATACCTTTAGAATTCACCGATTAGTATTATTTGAACCAAAACAGACCCTCTTCTTTTTTTTTTTTTTCTTGAGATGCAAAATGTTTTTGTAATTATTTAGTCAGATACAAGAGGAGTACACAAAAAGAGAGCAAGATGTACCATACATCTGTGGGATTTTAGATGGATTTGAAGGTTCTGTGTACAATAGAAATGCTTAGAAAACCTAACTTATCTAAGTTTATATTATTACACCATGATCCTTCTCATTACAATGTATCAAAGTAACTGATCAGATTAATTGAATTCTTTTTTCTTTTTTTTTTGTAATATTTGGCATGTTCAGCGTTTTGTTTTTTTGTTTTTTCTTAGTTAAGAGCACATTACTGTAAACTGCATGTAATGGGAAATTATTTCAGCTAATGTATTTAGATTTTTAAGCAAACATTGCAAGTTTTAGAAGGACAGAAGTAAGTCTTCATCACATTCACTTCTGTCTGTTATCTCTTTTTGGTTTTGTACATGTGCTTCCTCCACAGGAGCTGTACAGAAAAGACTGTAGCTTGGCTGTTCAGCTGCTGCAGTGCAACAAGTCTCTGTACAGAGATCAGCTCTCTGAGGTGAGACCTCCACCTACTCTCACAGGCTTCAAACCTGGAGCTTTTCTTGAACCACATAGCCTTTACCCTCTCTGAAGTCCTATTTTTAACTGCTCAGCTTTAAAAAAAAATTACAAGTGTAAATATATATATATATATATATATATATATATATATATATATATATATATATATATATATATATATATATATATATATATATATATATATATATATATATACACATATATATATATATATGAGAAAAAAAAGACATTTCATCTCAAGCTGCATTGAACGACTGAAGGGTTTTTAGAGTACTACTGGACTGAAATTTAGGCAAAAAAGAAATTGCTGTCTGGAGTGTAATGAGAGGGCCGTTTTGCCCTGAGAGAGCCAGAAAAGATAAGAGAGTTGGCAGAAAGACATGAACAGGAAGTTGCTGCAACAGCAGCTGAGGCGCTGTAAGAGAATTAGAGCTGAAGGTTATTTGGCTGAATAACCTTCACCTCTGAGAGATGAAAGAAACAAATTCTGAAATTATTAAAAAGCTCAGAGGCATACTAAAGGTACAGAGATTACTTCACACTCTCTTATAATTTAAATGAGTTTTGTTTAGCTGCAAGAAACATAGTTCAAAATTGAATAATCTACTCCAGTAAATGCTTAAAATTAGACCAAAGCCAAGCAGTTGTATACTTCTAGCAGTTAAACATGAATAAATAAAAAAAATCATAACAGATCCATGAGTTGTTACTGTTGCTTTAAATATCACAAAATAATAGCAAAGAAATTAAGAAGAAATTATTTTTAGACTGAAAAGAAAACAAAGTGTAGTGTAGTTTTAAATGCAGTAGTTTAATTGTAGTTGCAATATGTTATAAAAGAGCAATATATTTTCTGTATAATTATAAGCTTTATCATTAATTCATTATTGCTGATTCTGCCCTGGGATGATTTAACAGGTTCACCTATTGTAGTTTGGGAAACAATGTGGTGAAAATGCAATGTATTAAACTAAACTGTAAAGATGATTAATTACATGCTCACTGGAGGGGTACACTTTCAAATGACCAAAGCAAAGATAAATTCTGCACTAGTTTTTTTCTGTAATGCAACATTTTGAGAAACCCACACCATCCTTTACAGTAGACAACTCACCAAGAGTGTTTTGTTATAGCTTGCTTTTTAAAGCCGTCTTTTCTAAATACTTAAAGGCAGGATTACGGCTTTCTTCCATCTCCATATGTTTTGTGAAAGGACTGATGTGGTGATGGGCCAGACATTAGCCTTTTTCTGTTCCTGGATTTATATATATATATATATATATATATATATATATATATATATATATATATATATATATATATATATATATATATATATATATATATATATATATATATATATATATATATATATATATATATATATATATATATTTTTTTTTTTTTTTTTTTTAGATAACCAAAATGGGAAGTGCAGGTTGTAGGTTTTCAGTGCAAAATCCTTAATTGTTCTATCCTGACTGTTAAGCTTTCATCAACAGAGAAGCAGCCTCAAGATAAAGCCTCTTTCTATGCAGGTTTAGTTTCATTAGCATTCCATACCGTTTAAAAACGCATACAAAGTCTCTAACTAGGATGTGTGATGTCAACCGAGATGATAGTTATTCTGATTTTGGCTTTAGACTTGTATCCGTTTTCAGACCCCTTTTTGTTCCTTCAGCACTCCATCTCTGAAAAGAACCTCCTAAAAACCCACTTAAAAACACACTTCTGCAACCACGCACATCAAATGTCGCTTGTGTCTGGTCACAAACCATGGTATGGTATGCTTCTGCAACGTCGGTCTGGAATTTCTAGGGACACACAGCAGTTTCCCTCCAAAGCACCAGGGGGAGCCTATTTCAGAACTCGCAAGAACTTCTGCGGATGGTCACGAGAACTTCTGTTTATTTTCCAAAACATGTCTGAACCATCGTACAAGTGGTTGTACTTCTGAAACTCCTCTGGCTGTCTGTGTGGTCGTCCTTCACCGCAAGCGACATTTGATGTGTGCAATTGCAGAAGTATAATCTGCCCTTTAGCCGGCTCTATTCTTTTTCACTTTATCTCCTCCTTTTGAGCTACACTGAAAAAGGCTTTCTTTTCCGGTTAGGTTTGTCAGGGTCCCTTTTGGCCATTGATACTCCAGTTTACACAAAATAGTGAACAAAATGCTTAAAAAAAAAAAAATAAAAAAAAAAAGCTGCAGCAACAAACAAGCATAGCAGTATTTTTTCATGCTTCGGCGTAATGGCGGACCGCTAGCCAAACAGCATATGAGTTACGCTTGGAGCCTACATAGATAACATACTGTATAAGGGGCACGTACGGAAAATGCTTGATTGATAAAGAAGTAGCCAATCCACTTTCGACAGTAGGCGAAGTGGATTGGATTTTACTTTTTGGGGGGGAACCATGAGTGCAAGAATGCCAGCAATCCATTAAGTAACTTTAGATTAATCTGGACACTTAATTCCACTTACTTTTACTTCAAATTAGAGCCATCATCCACACTAATGGTAGTAAACAAATTTCTGGACCCCAGTTTAATGCTGAAACTCAACTAGGAAGACAGAAAGTCACAGATCACTAACCAGAATATCCTTGACTCTATCAATTTTAGTAAATAAATAAATCATATAAAGATATATTTACATTTGAGATTCTTCAGGATGCCAAACATTTGATTATGGGGATTTTGTTAAAGAAAAATGTCCCTTTTTGGGGGATTTATGAAGTGTATTTTTCTTCTATGTTTGTTTGTAGATTCTCAAGGTTTTTTTTCAAGGCTTTATAATGTAACTTGAAATCAGACTTTTGGTCTGATATCAATGTGGCAAGGGAAAAAAAATTGCAAATAATTTAAATCACCTCCCTTTTATGTAAAGTCCAGGAACTTTTGCTGGGCTCCTATCAGCAGGGGGGATATTCATTGCGAGGTGTGAGGCAATGTGAAGGACAGTTGAGGTAAAAACTAACTGTGTGCTGCAAAATGTGGCTGGGGAGAACACTGCAGCATCATCATACAGTTCTGCTGCTGCTTGTGAAAAGAGTGCATGTAGGTATTGATGAGCTCGACCAGCTTGGCTCAGCTTTCTGCCGCATCAGCTGAGAGCCTCATGCCTTTCCCTATATGTCACAGGAAAAGCTGGCAGATGTCCACAAGGTTAAAGTATATGCTGTAATGCGGCTGCATAAAAATATCAATGCAAAATCCATTTTGGTTGCGCAAGATTCATAAAATATCAACCCGTACATTTTACACATAAACTACAAGCTGCACACAGGAGAAGGCTTTTCATAAAAAGAGGAGCAGTTAAGCTACAGCAGCTCTCAGCCAAACAATAAGGGGGTCAGAGGCTGTGCGTGCTTTCTCTGGATGTCCACCGGTCTGCTAGTTCTGTGGGTGGAAGCTAATTGAAAGAATATTGATGAATGCTGGAGCTGCATTTTTGAGAAGTGCTGCCGCTCTTCAGCACCCATTGAAGTGTTTTCACTGCTTGTTTGGCTGCAAAAACAAGCAAAGACAAGGTGTGAAAGGCCTGGGTTTGCTACATCAAAAGCTTTAAGGCATCTTGTTTTAAACAAGCAAGCAGGAAAAAAATGTGTTGACAGAAATGAATCTCCATTTTGCTTAGTTTCAATCAAACTGTTCTGATAAACTATCCTCATGTTTTACCAAATCACCTGTCTTCACCTATTTTTTTAAATGCAGTTATAATTAGCTTCTGTCTTTTAGCCATCTATGAAAAACTGACTAGATTGCTGTTGATGATATGGTGCAGATAACATATTACTTGTTGCTATAGTGAACTACGCATAGATGATGGAAGCTTTCATTCTAAGAAATGCTCAAATTAGAACAATGGCTTTCTGTTCAGAGAGATGCAACTGTATTTTTTTTCAGCAGAACAGTATATTCTCATCTTCTTGCAAGCTAAGAGAAGATGACACTTTCTATTCATAGACACAATTGTTGCAAACAATGGCTGTTTAAATGCCTAAGTAAAAAAAAAAAGAGATACACTGAAACACTTCCTACACAACAAAGAGAAAGCTTATGCTAGATTTGGACAGAATCAAAAATAGCCTACTATACAGTTGTATATAGATTGTTATGGTACATTTTACAAAGTATAAGAAAAGGTATGCTTTCATGTTTTAGTTTTTAGTTTTCCAGTTAGCACAGGGCAGACGTTATACTTCACTGCAAGAACAATCTAGAAATAATTAACATTTTCTTAGAATAAGTGTATTTTTCCTTTATTTTATTAGATAAACAAGATGATTTGCCAATGGAATTAGTACTTTTACTCTTAAAATAAGATAATCAGATAATATTCATACTGTATAAGACAATGCAATTTTTTTTTTAATCTAAATTGTCTTGTTCAATTGGCAAAGCGTCTCACTAACCTCCTCAGTTCGAGAAAAATTCACTTATTTTAAGATAAAAGGACATATTTAGATTTACTATTTTTTCAGTGGTTTCTAATATCATTTTAGCTTGATCTTCTACCCCTCTACCAGAGCAGAGTTCGTAGTTTATTTGCTTAATCATGTCCAAGCTGAAGCTACTTACTACTGGTCTAAGGTAAAAAAAAAAAAAAAACTAAAAATAGTCATCCTGCTTTATCTCTTTTGGATTAGAGAACCCAGTAGCTTGATGCTACCACCACCATGCTTAACAGTTAACTGGTTGGAGTATCTAACATTGATTTTCTAAAGGTATACTTCTCGTAACTTAGGACAAATAATAATATAATTTGCCCATTTCACATAAATGTGAGATATAAATTGATTTTCTTAGCATTTCCATATTTTTTTTTTAGCGAAAAAGATTGAGTGAAAGGTTTAAAGGAGAAGAAAAGAAGTCATAGCCCTGTATGTTTATGTTATATGTTTATGTAACATGTCTGTAAGTGAAGGAAGGTGTGATTTAGTTATTAAAGAGTTTAATAATTAAACAGGGTCTGTGTAAACAGTAGGCCAAGCAAATTGACTGCCAAAACACATGGTTTAAGGAGGAACAGTGCTTCATGTATACCACTGGTCAGACAGGTTGGAAGTGTTATGAAGTAGAGCAATTCACTGAAATTCAGCCAAGAGAAGTTTCTTCAGCAGGCTGGAGAACAAAAAAAACATAAAAACATCCAAACACCATTGAGTTGTTGAACCTTCTATAACAGGAAATCTCCAACATTTAGATTCTAACACCACCTATCAACCCTAGTGAGTTCCACTCTATGATTATTAAAAACCCAAAAATTATTTTCGCTACTGACAGATTTAAGTTTTAACTATTTTCTTTCAACCAAAAGGGTTAGATATTAACAAATGAACAGACACTGGAGCTGTTTGGTGAAAGACACTTTTTTGGATTTTTTTTTTTTCCATGTGATCATTTGTTGGAGGTCATTTTGGAGCAAGAGCCCTTTTCCTTAGTCAGCACTCCTCAGGTCAAATAATATCAAAAAATAAATAATCTATTGGTAAAATATGAAGTTTTAACCGGTTATTTTTTGTTAAATTCTGAAAAACCTGTAACTGAAATGTAGAGAAATATTTGGTCATCAGGCTAAACCAGAGGCTCTGGCCCATATTCTCATGCACCAACTGTTGTACTGAATCATTGGTGGCAAAGGACAGCAGAATACTGCCAAAGCATGTCTATTTGTATAATATCTATAAAATCCTTCATAGTTCAGATTTAGATTAGAGCTATGGACAGTACTAAAAAAATTAATACATGCAGTGAAGGCTAAACCTTTTAAAGGTTTACTTCTGAGCAACAGACTCTTTAATAAAAAAAAAAAAAAAAAAGAAAACACCTTTTTCAAACACTGGGTTGTTTTAATCATCTGAAACTGCCATGTAATGTGTTTTCATTACAGGAAGAAATATTTAAATATTGATTTTTTTTTTACCAAAAAGTGTTCTGTCGATATTTATGCAGAGCTTCAATAGCTTTGAGCTCTATGGGGGAAAGCCATTTTCAAGAGACAGAAGGGAGAGAAGTGGGATTTATTAGCAACATAAGATTGGAACCATCTTAGAAAGATACGCACACCAAAATGATGCAGAACATTACCGACTCAACAATGTGATCCAATGGGAAGCCTGATAGCTTTTACTTCCGCCTACTACATAGACTTATCTGCATTTAAATTGAAGAGGGTGGTAGATGTTTCGCTTTTAGCAATTCTATTGGGTGTATAGGGACCAATAACATCCATACAAAGGGGCAAGTTTTCTGGTTAGCTGACTCAGAAACATCTCAATATGTACTAAACACCAGTGCTAAACACCTTTTCCCCAGATGTTCCTCTGAATTTCTCTATTTCTTTCAATATTTCCAGCTTCCTGCAGATTTTCAGGAGCGTCTGACCATGCATCTGGAAGATTCTCCTCTCTGCCATGACTACCCTGACTCTACTTCCCTCATTGCCAACGTGCTTGAAAAGCAAGATGAGGCCTGCAGCAGCAGCCAGGCGTCTCGCTCTCCCAGTCCCCAAACCCAGAACCATACTTTTATTCTGGAGAGACTTGGGCCAGGAGAGCGCCTGGGGCTTAGAGCAGCCTACAAATCCGACCTTTACAGCAGCGACACAGCTCTGTACTGCCCTGATGACCGCCAGCGTGAGAGGAGGCCGAGCATGGATGTTCACGGTCACAGGACATTCCTGTATGGACCACAGAACTCCACCGACAGCACTCCAGAGGAGGGTTCTGTAGGACTGAGAGCTAGTTTCTCTCAGGAGCATTTTTCCAAGTTCCCTGCCGCGCTGGCTGGAGGCTCTAGCTCCTACTCCAGCTTCAGTGGAGGTGGTTCTGAGGACAAAGGGAATGACCCACCAAGCAGTGCAGCTTCCTCACCGCACCACCACTCTCTCTACATGGAATGGCGAGATGCAGGGGACTATGAGAGAAAGAGTGACTCGTCCTGGGAAAGGGACAGTCCTAGGAGTTTTGGGAATGCTCATCCTTTTCAACAGACCGAGTTGAGTCACCATCAGAATGGCAGCTCTCCTGTCTACAGTCGTACCATGTCCTCCTGTTTCAGTGAGCCCTACGAACCGCTGCCTCCCTCTTCCTCCCCAAGTGTTGCTTATGGAGACAGTCGACGAGGCAGTACTTTGGCCCCTGAGGAGGAGGAGCTGATTGGTCGATGGAGACAGCTTAGTGTTGAGGACCTTAGTGCCCACTCGTACCGCAGCCCAGGCAGAGCCTCACCTTATAGCTTCTCAGAGCAGCACTTTTCTGTCCGCCCCGCCAAAATTCGCCTCGGGCCGCTCTACAGCAGCTTCCAGGAGGGGGCAGACTACTACCATCATGGTGCAGATGCCATGGACCCTGTGTGGGTCGCAGCTAGTGCCGAATGCAGCCCTGGCCTGCGGCAAGCCCACAGCCAAGCCCACCTGTACCGAAGTGAGGACAGCCAGGGGTCAGAGCACAGTCTCTACCACTCAGGCAGCTCCAAAGAAAGAGAGGGCAATGTTGCAGCTGGAGGTCAGAGCACAGAGTATGTTGACCCCAGTCCCAATAGCTCCACTGAGTCTCTCAACCAGAGGTCCTTGGAGATGGCCGCAGAGCTGCAGCACTATCAGACAGAGATGCACAACATGCCTGCACAGGTAAGCCAGCAGCCACCACCGACTCCACCGCCTCCTCCACCCTACAACCAAAAGTTTGGCACTTTGGGACTTTCCAGAAAGGACAGTCTTACAAAGGCCCAGCTTTATGGGACTCTTCTGAACTGAAGGACTTTCAAATAAAGTTTCAACTTTGCCATGCCAAAAGACACAAAGCCCTGGTTCACCAAGTGATGTGGCTGCCACCATTTCACTGAAAATGGTTTGAAAAAACTGCCAGGAGCAAAAGATGGATCTACCGAAGATTCTGAAGATGAATCTACCGAAGATTGTTTAGGAGCCGTGGCTTTATGGGAGAAGACTGCAAATATTTAGGGGAAGTTAAGGCGAAAACAGCCAGAGAGGAGTTCATGACACTTTTAAAATTTATAGGAATGTGTGTTTATTTACGTTACAAATGTATAAAAAAAAAATAAAACTAAAAAACTTGAGTGATATATTTTATAAGTAGTTGTTGGCAACAAATTTATTCAAAAAGTGCAGTTCTTGTTGGTATTCTTGAAAGCTGTATATATGTTGGAAACTGCCAGTGCCATGTTAGAAAGGTGTATGTAAAGCAGAGATGAGTCTCTACGAGCTGCACATAGATTAGTTTCAGTCATTATTTTTAATCACCTGAAACAATCTTGGCCTTGGAGTGATTAATGAAGAAATCAATAATGAATTAATCCCTTAAATGACAAACAGACATTTCTCTTTTGTTAATTGATTTCAGCAGTATTGATCAATGTGATTTCTTGTTATTGATGGAACGTTTTGAGATGTAAACATCTGTCTTAGCTGTCAGTATTTATTTATAACATTTTTTGCAATTATGTTGTCTCCTTGAGAGGTTCTCCTGCCCCCTTTCTACCTCAAATTTGGATTCCCACACCCACCTAAATATCTTTCTTTGGCAATGATGCATGGTGATATATTTTGTTGTTTTCTTCCCTTAATAAAGCACAGATTAAAAGTAAAGCTCCAGGTGTGGATGAATTAAAAATACTATTTTTTTTTTACATTTTCTTTTAAAAGAAAAATGTTTGTCTGCTGATCCAACATGAAGCCACCCGAACTTATAGAGAGACCTTTTATCGTTCAGACTCAGCTTCCTGCAGCATCGCGGGGAATCTATGCTGAGTCACCATAAGGCTCAGCTTATCATTGTAGTAATTTAAAAATAGTTGCATGGAATGATTTTTGCCATGATCAGCAAACCTGACAATAGGAGAAGAATTATTTGTCAGAGAAGTCCCAGAGATGGAACAAAAAGCGTGATAGTTTATATTTATATCAAGAGCACAGTGTCTTGCAAATGTTTTGATACCCCTTTATATTTTAATTTATAGAAACCACCTATAGCAATGTATTTGTGTGAGAATTTTGTAATAGTCCAACAAAACGTTGTGCAGAATTGCAATGCAGAAGAAAAGGGCTTCAATTTCTTGTATGAAATACAATTTAAGAATTCACTGCAATTGTGATGATTAGACTTGAAGATTAGTCAGTGCTTTTAAAAGGCACATTTTTCTTCCCATTATGGCTGCAAGTGGTTTGGATTATACATCCATCAGCTTTGCTCCCACAGAGATGGAAACGTTGCCTTTTGTGGTTCTGTAAACTTACTTCATTATAGATGTGTGTTTAGTGTTCCTCCTGGAAATTGAAATGCAAACAAAAAATATTCTTCGCAACAACAAAAATCTCCTGCATTGTCCTGAATTAACTCCATCCATCTTACCATCTGACCAGCTTTTCTGTGTCTGCAGAGGGAAAGGGTCCTAAGAGAACAATGCTGCCACAAGCATCACATACAAATTAGAGTAAAAAAAGAGACATACAAGAAGACACCAGACTTTTTAAGAACAACTATACATTACTTCTGTCCTGCTTTATGTTTATACACTTCATTTTGATCACAAAAAACCCAAGTAAAATGTGCGTTTAATGAGCAAACACAGGAAAAAAATTAAAAAGGACCATCAGTTTTACAGCGTTAGCAGCAAAACTAGCATTGCAAGTGTTACTAAACAGAAGCTATTTGAAACAGAAAATCACATTTCAAAATACAGCATTAAAAGCTGTAAACATTTTTGTCATTTGTCAATTTTTCTTACCGTACTAACAAAAAAGTATAAATCCATGTTTTTTTTGTTAGCTATATTAAGCCTTTCCTATGCTTAAAATGTTTTTACATGCATATGTGATTTAAATTTTAAAAGCTTGATGCTATTTTTCTTTATTGCCAAGCAGCAACCGTTGTTCTGTAAGGTAAGGTATTGCCGTAAAAAAAAAGTAATAAATATACTTTGATATCAATATTGAATGTGGTTAGTTCCAGCCAAAAGAATTGTCCTGACAGTTACCTTTAGTAATGTGAATTTTATTTATTTTAAGAGGTAAATAGTATCAAAAGGAATAGTGTGACAGACCAGGATGTGCTTATTTCGTTTGGGTAAGAAGAACCCATTAAGTTAACAGCCTTGGAAATTAAATCGCTTCTGTGATCAGCGGTTTCATTGTTTGTTTGCTGATGAATTTCCTCCCAGGTGGCACTGCAGAGGTAAAAAGTTATTTACGACTAAGGTTGAAATCTGTCCACGAGGGGGCGCCAGAATGCCGCGGAAGCACAGTCATCAGGGGTCCATTTCGTGTTGTCTAAACCTTAAAACAGGGGAAATCTGGCTTTTTCAATTCACAAATAGTTTCCTCAACCTATAGTTCAGTCACTGCAGTAACATTCTCCCCAGAGCTAACTTGGAGCAGGTTTTATTTAATAAACTCAGTGTCCTCTGTCTCTGCTTGTTTTTGGTTTCTCTAATATGAGCAATATGCAGATCATTTTATTTTTATTTGGTTATATTTACAGTACATGAAGAAATACTGAAATTATTTTCAGGTTACACGTAAACAGATTCATTAATTGGCGGGACATGAATTACTTTAGGGTTAGGATTCACTTGATAATAACAACCTAATGAGCCTACTGGCACAATCTGTAGCCATTCTATGGGACTGAAAGCTGCTTATAACGACCATTTGTCTGCAAGCAGCCACTTTACTGTGTAAAAGAAGACTGAATCAACATGAGGAGGGACGCATGGGAGGAACCACAGGTTCTATATACCGGTATTAGAACAACGTTTTTATTCTTCATCCTCACCTGCAGCCAGAAGATTTCACCCAAATAAATACATTGATCTACATTCAAGAAATAATCCCATAATATTTTCACGGTAACAACTGTGGTAAGCCAATTTGACATGTACTAGTTTTACTGAATATGTATTCCTGATATCTGGAAAAAAAATTCTTTGTCTAAATGACCATTTCAAACAAAATGACACACAAATAAAAGAAACACTCTGGATCTCTATAAATGTAAATTCAGATCTCCTTATTCCTAATATTGTTGGTATTATTCTAACTAGGAAGAAATGTATTTCAGATATCATAAATACCTTCCTGATATCTAAAAAAAAAATGTCTTTGTCTAAATGACCATTTCAAACAAAATAAGTGTAAAAACAGCCTGCCATAATCCACTTCATATAAACCTACGCATTATCTGGAGCAACAATCTTCTTCACCGATTTTCACTCCTTTAGTAGTTGTAGCTGTCTTTTAAACCCATTCTCCTTATTTATTTATCTATTTATTTTTTATTCTGCATTAAAATCTCTAATTCAAGTGGGTTGAAATATCCACTTCCTGTTTCCTGTTGTCATGGTGACTTGTCAAATCGGTGCTCCACTGATAATGGCTTTTCATATTGTTGAGCACGTGCTTAACTCTGAGTGGACCTAATTAAAATTGATTGATCTAATTGATAGCAGCTGTTGTGTCAGAGTTCCTGACTTTGTCTAGATCATTTTAGAGTTGCAGATTTGAATCTGATTTGTTAAACCTGCTTCAGGAAACAAACCCCAGCATCACAAACACTCTACACACATGAAGTCTGTTCTGACAGCAGGGGCCTGTTTCAATAAGGAAGTTCAACCAACTCTTAGTTAAAACTTGAACTCTGAGTTGACTTATCCTGAGATTGGAAACTCTGAGTTTTGGGTTTCAGAACAGCTGAAATTAGTTAGTTCAATCAACTCTAAATTGACTGACTCTGGGTTAAGCGCGTGCACCACAACTATAAAAAGCCATTATCAATGGAGCACAGATATTACGAGTCACCATGGCAACAGCTTCAGACAAAAAAAGGTGTGCATATTTCTCACCAGCAGAACTGGATGTGCTTATGCAAGCATATGCAGAATCTGAACATGTATTTAAAAAAAAAGCAACATGGCTGCAGCGGCGAAGGAGAGAGAGTTAGCTTGGGTGAAAATAGCTGCTAGAGTCAATGCGTAAGTTTACATTTTAATTACTTTTATACAGTGTTGGGTGTAATGAATTAAGTTACTTAAGTCATATAAATACTGTAATTAAATTAAAGACTATAAAAAATAGTGGATTTAATATCACATTTTTAAAAGGTATATTTTGATTTGAACTTTCTCCCTCTAGTTACACACTTTGGTCAATTTAAGATTAATTCATGCAATTGAATATTGTTTATTTGAAAGCATTAGAAGTGCAGTTTCTTGTCTCTCCTTGTATTGTTCAAGTGGTTGAGGTTGATTTGGGATTTAGAAAGTAATTAATAAGTAAGTAAAACAAATTAGTAAGTAGACCAATACTTTCTAGAGACAGTAATTATTACATTAATCTAATTAGACTTGTTGAAGATAAAATTTGTAGTTAGTAATTAAGAACTATTTTAGAGTAACTTACCCAACTGTTATAATATCAGAGGTGAAACTGGAAGAACAGTATTTTATTAAACCTAATTTAGTTTTCATGGATAGGTGCAATCCTGCAGCCATCAAAAGAACATGGCAGCAGCTGAAAATGAAATATAAAAACATACTTCAAGCAGGTAAGCCTTGAGCACATCATGGGAGTAGAGTAGCTACCTGGCTTTATAAAAGGACATGCCATTTCATTCCCTTTGATGCGCTCTACGTGACTGAAATGTTTGCAATGAATACTGTATGTCCCCAAAGAATCAATGAGGTGTTTAAACACCACTTCCTCTTTAAAAAAGGGGAGGAGACCAAAATAAACTCCGGATTTTCTGAAGAAAACCTGCTCCCGACCAGGTTAGGTTCACAGAGTAAATTGCCATGGTAACTGACTCGGAGTATAAGTTACCTCTCTTTCAGAAACGGGCTTGACTAACTCTGCTTTCTAAGGTTTAACTTACCTCCCTTTCTGAAACAGAAAATCCAGAGTTTCCCTCATTTCAGGGTTAACACACTCAGAGTTTTCACTTAACCTCCTTTCTGAAACAGGCCTCTGGACTGCAAAACTGCAAAAAATTTTAACATGCAAATTTAGTGCATGGTTTAAATAAACACTTGAAGAGCACCAGCGGTAACGAGAACATTTATTGTAAATGTTGGTTATATCAGTTCAGCTATTATTATGAATGCATTGGGTCTAGTTCCTTTGATTCTTGTGTTTGAGCTTTGATATTATGTAAGATTAAAACATATAGTCTTCAATAAAGTATTAAAAAAGTAAATGCAATCCATAATGGAAATATATATATATATTGGAGCAAAGCAGGAGTGTGAACATTTTAGCCTGTCACCCCCTAAAAATGCAATGCATTCCGTGCTTGAATATAAAGTAAAATGTGAATTTTTGGATTCATTTTGAAAGGGGAATATATTTATTATTGTTATCATTCCTAGGGGGTATTTTAATTATATAATGGGACACTGATTATTCAATTGCGCATTTCATAATTAAATGGTTTATTTATAAATGTATTAAATAAATAAATGGGGCATATGCTGTATAATGATTCTAAAAATCCTTACATTAAAAAGTTTATATATCTTAAATGTTTATTCTGTCAAACTATAACATGGTTTAATCTATTTAATTTCAACTGTTTAATTAGACCACCAAATCGCATAATGCATTTTTATTACAAACAAAATCTGAAAATTGAGTAGATAATTTAAGTGGACATAGAATGTGGCAAAATTCCAATCGGACTTTCTTCTCTCTGCTCTGCCATATCGTCCTGATCTGCTAAATGCAGTTGTCCTGTTGGCAAATTTGCCTATAAGCTTCGGATTTTCACAGCTCCTTCAGAATTATTAGAGCCTTCTGGCTGTTTCACTGAATGGTGCTCTGTCAGTTTAGGTGGATGATCAGTCCTTGGCAGATTCCCACATGTGGTATACTCTTTCCAGCTTCGATTAATGGATTTAAAAGTGGCACATTGAGGTGGCTCAAGCTTGAGGTAGTATTTTCAACTTCTTCCCTGACTCATGTCTGATCTGTCCGCTGTCTTTCCTGGTCTTCAGGAAGCTAGTTATTAATTAATGTTCACGAACCACCTTGGCTTTTATAGGAGGTATCAATACTGACAATAAACCATACACCTCTTAGCTTATTTTTAAGAACAGTTTTTTCTTTCATTTATTCATATCCAAGTAGAGGAGATTGAATACACATTCCCATCATACTTTGATTTTATTCAGAATATATATATATTTTTAAATACATGTATAGTATCTTTAAACTCAGGTTATGCATTACTTTTTCAGTTGCATACTTTCCATCAGTATTTTAGTTTATGGTGAAAAAAAGGATCCAAGGCAGGGGCGTTGCTAGGCACAAAGCTTTACTGGGGCACTGGCCCCCTAGTGCATATGCCCCTCCTTCCATACATAAATACAGACAAGCACACTGCCCAACCCTGATACATTCCTACCAAAATTACCAGTTGAGATATTAATGAGTATAAGAGCATATTTGTTTTAACAAACATGAACATTTTCAACATTGCAGCTATAAAAAATAAGACATCAACAACTTTAAAAATAAAAAGTTTCCTTATACACATTCTGAAGTAATCATTAATTCCTAGGTTTCCGAGTTTTAGTTCAGGGGAAAGTTTAACTAAACCCGAACTAAGTTTTCCTTTTATTTTTTGAGCATTAAAGTGTACCTCCTATTTTTCATTTTTGCAAAGTGGTCAATCACTTGTGACTCAGCTTAGAAAGTTCTTCCTTTTCAACTGATAAAATAGCAAGATGATGGAGCCTATCTTGTCCCATTGTGCACCTCGGCCAAGTGTGGAGCCTTCTCAACACACTGAATGACCTTTCACAACTCCATCTGTAGACTGGGATTGTGAGGGAGATCTGGATGACCTGCTTTAGTGTTGGGAATATGATGTTATCAAGCAAGTTGAAAACACACTGCATATCCTTGATAACAAGGCTTTCTTTTTTAACCAGGAAAAGCTCAAACCATTTTGAATTAAATGAACGTTTTTTTACTCCAAATTTGCCCCAGGGGATAGTGGGACAACTTCACTTGTTTAGGACCATCATGCTTTCCCCCTAAGTCCCTAATGTCCCCTTCTTGTTTGTGGAAGCTGGTTGTTGCATCCTCATCACCTTCATGGTCCTGTCTCTCCTGTCTTTCACCTGTCTCTTGCCAGTCAGTCTCGCCTCCTCCTCCCTTTCCTACTCCAGCCCCTGCATTCTCATTCTCTACAGCAAACATAAAAAAAAACGCAAATTTATAATTATGTAAATATCTATCATATTACTTATAACGTTCCTAATGTAACTGGTTACATTAAATCACTAATTCATTACGGGACCTTACCTCCCTCTCTCTCATCTTGTTTTACTGCTTCCCTGTCTCTGCTTCGTGTGAGGAATTTCCTGCTATCCATCTACAAACCAATACAGTAATTTTCAGTTAGTAGCCTATAAATCATGTGGTTTCACTGGGAAAATAATAAAATTGACAGGTAAGAAACATTACCAGAACTAAAAATGCGTCGTGGCTGCACAGTGTCCCATCCAACTCAGTTGAGAGCGGCGTGTTAGTTTACCTGCAGTTCATGCAGTGACATGCGCTGACGTGGGGGCGCTAATACATCCTCAATTTGGAGTTACCAACACACTTGCTGCGCATTTGAGTAGAAATATACGTCTCCTTCCGTTGGAAATATCTAAATTGATGCATTAAAAAAATGTAATACTGTTGCAAATATTCATGAGATTTATACTGGGGCACAGCTCATTTATACTGGGGCACGTGCCCCAGTAAATGGGGTCTGGCGACGCCGATGATCCAAGGGTTTGGCAAGGCACCAAATTTGGATTTTCCACAGCATGTGTAAAACCAGAATTTATAATGTGTACACTTATCACATTAGTATTGTTTAAATTAACTATGTTACCAAGTGTTTGTTAAATGGTAAACATGAGAACAAATAATTGAAATGATGGAGCTTTAACCACCTGGGTGAAAAAATAATGGCAATTCTTCTCTATTTAAACCCCACTTGAAAACAGGCACATGCTGTTATTGAAATCCTTATAAGCTCTAATCAGTTCTGCAATGTAGCCCACAGACTCCTAATTATCACATTTCAGGGGAACAACGTGTCATATCATTCAATTTTTCATCCCCAGGGAGGAAAGTGGATTTTTTTTTCAACCCATCTTTTGTACAATGATGGTTGCAAGCAGAAATAGATTAACAAAGAATCCAAGAACACTTAATTCCTCATCAATCCCGTCCATAGAACTGGCCTCATGGTCACTCTGTGAGTCCAACCATCCTCCTGCTTATGTCCCACAGTTTCTTGGCTGCCTCTCGGTCTGTAGCTTTGGCCATCAGCTCCTCCTCCTCGCAGTTTGCGAAGCACTTCCCAGACACGCCTTTCACTTCTGGGCTGCAGGCTAGATAGAGAGGTGTCTGGGCTCCCTCCAGCGGGCTCTTTAAGAAGAACCATGAGCCGAGGTGGAACAGCGGCTTAGCCAGCAGAGGGATTTGGACGTGCCGGCCCAATCTGGTTCTCACCATGCCCGGGGTGAGGGCATTGACCGTCACCTCCGTGCCCTCCAGCTGATGAGCCAACTCCAGTGTGAACAGCAGGTTGGCCAACTTGCTCTGACTGTAGCAGGCGGCTTTGTTGTAGTTGCTTTCGCTGTTCAAGTCATCAAAGTTGATTTTGCCATACTTGTAGAGTTTGGAGGAAACAACAACGATGCGGCTAGGAGATGAAGCCTTCAGGAGATCAAGCAGCAGGTGGGTGAGGAGGAAATGGCCCAAATGATTCACTCCTAGCTGCATCTCAAAACCATCTTCTGTCTTTGAGTAAGGACACTGAAAGACCCCGGCATTGTTAACCAGCACATCAATCTTCGGTTCCTCCTGACAAAATAAAAATAGCAAGATATTTTCAAAACATTTCAGATTTCAGAATTTTATACATTTTATAATTGTATCTGCTTACACTTAAAACATCTAAAATACAACACTTCTCCTGTTAGGGATGACATTAAATCTATTGGTTATAAGAGGTAACTGTCATCCATTTAGCAGTTTAATCATAATTCACTGTATGAAAAGAAAAAAAAATGTATTTAATATATCAAATAAGCTTAGTATAGAGAAAATATGATGCTATTTATTAAGTAAGGTCAAAGAAGTAAGAAGATTTTTTTTTTTGTAGCAAACACTGCAGCATTTTAAGATTGCAAGTTAAACCACTGCTGACCTAAAAGAGAGGAAGGACTGTCAGAGGTTTGCCAAAATCTCTTTTTGACCCCCTAATCCATTGGGTCAGTATTATAAAATATAAAATTTAGATCTGGTTTAAAACTAACACACAATTCCAGACTAAGTACTTGTTTGTAAAATTGGGGTTTTGTGCAAAAGCAACCCAAGCTCTGAATGGCTTAAAAAAAAGCTTATGATTGGTCTAATCATACTTTGGACTTAAATCAATTTCAGATGCAGTAGTTAGTAAGCCCACCTTCACTACATCTACTTTGTGATAAGAGTGTCAAAACTAGTTACTAGTTGGGGCATGGGGCAGTTACTTTTTCAAAATAATCTTGTATTGGTTCAGGGACATTTATTCCCCTATAAGTAATTAAATCTGTAATTGAAAACTTCCTTAAGTTATTTTTCAGGTTACCTTTACCTGATATTGAAATGTATTTAATAAAATCTAGAAAATCTATGACGATACCATTATTTTCCCCACAGAACTGTACAGGAAATGTACCACATACATTGATACCAAACTCCAAGATTCATAAATACATTTTAGGTTAATTTTAACAGTGGTACAATACAGGTGTCAATTAAACAGTACTTTAAGAGTTTGAACCGCTATTTCACAAAGAGGTTCTCTGCATTTTTCTGACTAGTTTGAAGAAAAAAACCCACAGGATATATATATATATATATATATATATATATATATATATATATTAGTGCTGTCAAAATTATCGCGTTATTATCGCGTTAACGCGAGGCCATTTTAACGGCGATAATTTTTTTAACGTGAGATTAACGCTATGTGGTTTTATGGTACAATTTTCCAAGTACATCCCGCTGCAGCCTGCGGGAAGGCGGGGCTATTTTCCCCCAGTGTATGCATTTCTCATAGGCTTCTAGAGCGGAGCTCCTCAAGGAAAAAAGACGCTCATACACTGGGTGACGCTAGTGCCTTTTCTTTAAGCCCCAGCACCAACAAACAAGTTGAGTGTCTGGTAACTAGTAGCAACCTGAAATACGCTGAGAAAACAGATTACTGAGGTGAAATGGGATCTGCTACGGCACTCTTGCCATCTGTGTACGCAACAGGTCGGTATCGTGTGTGTGTGTGTGTGTGTGTGTGTGTTGGTGGGTGCTTGTGTGTGTGTTCTCATTTTTGTTAAGAGGCTGAAAAGTAACTTTCTAGAGCATAAACTACCTCCGTCTAGTGATGTCGGTCTATTGATTTTGATGTATTGATTGAAAATTGTTCATTATTACCTTGGTTAATTAACATCTAATGTTAACTCTACTACATTTTATAGCGGTAGGGTAAAATGCTTGTCTTTGTTCAAAAGACTGTATTAACTGTAAAGACTGTCTTTTACATCAGCATGTTTTCAGGGCCTTTTTTTTGGCTACATATTTGTTATTTTTGGCATAAATCAGTATCTGTGACCTGTTTTCATTTTAAAAAAAGAACATTGGCACAAACCTAGCCTATATGTATTTTTTTGTATGTCATCGAGAGTATTTAAATGATTTTCAATCAGGAAAAAAATGTGCGATTAAAATGCGATTAATCGCGAGTTAACTCAGGCATTGATGCGATTAATCGCGATTAAAAAAAATTTATCGATTGACAGCACTAATATATATATATTTTTTTTTTTTTTATTGTAACACCTATGCTTTAATGTTTTAAAGAATGAGTTTAGTTGCATGAATATGGCACAAAACTCAGTTCTAAACTACTGAAAAATACTATCTAATGTGAAATACATCAGAATCATCACATGGCAAGAACACTCCCCTAAAATAGCAGCTGCAGCCTGACATGACAGCAATGGAATCCAATAAAATCTCTATCACTGATTACAACAAGGACTTTCTTTTTTCTTAAGGGAGAAATTACAAAAAGAGCTGCTGCAGAAAAATCTAAAGATACCAATTGGGTTAAAACATTTTAAAATTATATTTAATTATATAATGTTTTACTTACCAAGGCAGGATAACAACATGCAAAATATGTACTTTAAACTGGCGTAAAAACAGTCGATGTTTTTACCCATGTAATAATAACCTCAAATGATTTCTCAGGAGGAAATTAGAGCATCGTTGATGTATCACTCTGATCTGTCAATGTTGATTTGTGAGGGAATTTATCGATTATAAAAGTTCAGATTGTTTTAAGTATCTTTACTTAATAATCAACATTTCCAACAATTTTCTATATACACTTTAATCAAGAATGAGCTCATTTGTTGTTTAATCTAAAGAATAAAAGTAAAAATAAGTATTTTTGCTAATAAATTAGCTGAACCTTTGGTTCAGCACCATGGACAGCCCCCCCCGTAAACAACGGAAAAAATCGCAACAATAGGTGGACTGTGCTGGAACCCAGCTGTTAAACAAACCAACATCTTTCTATCTATCTTGTCACCTTGTTAATTTCTTCACAAAATGTCCGGACAGATCGAAGGGAAGCAAGATCTAGATTCTTAATGACCACCTCCCCTTGCTCTGGCCCCGCGCGTTTCTTCAGGTCCTGAGCCGCCTCCTCGGCGCTCCTCAGGTCCCGGCAGGCCATGATGACCCGGGCGCGGAGCTTCAGCAGTTCCCCAGCCAACGCCATCCCTATCCCACAGTTAGCCCCGGTCACAATCACAGTCTTTCCACGCATAGTGTCAGTTGGATACTGAAGCAGCTTTACCACTTTCCGGCGGGGGAAGAGACGGCGCATGAGGAGCAGAACCCCGCCGCCAACAACAGCGGCTATTAACACTGCAGTTGACATATATGGACCGGCTGCAGGTGGACAAGTATGTGACCACTGAGCGCCACGGTGTGTTATGTATACAGGTTATAAAATTAACCCGGAAATGAATGTGACACGAAGCATACTAACTGTGCCAAATTGTATATTTATATATCAAAGTAATTACTGTAATTTTAACATATAATACCGTATATTTCTCAAAATATATTAATATGAGCCGATAACTAAGTAGCATATAGATTAACATTAAAATCTGATCCATTTTACTTAAATCTTCCGGGTTACAAACGGAAGTTGACTCGCTCCGTATCAGTCAGCCGGCGCAGGAACCAGATAAAAGTGATAACAAACAGCGAAGGCGGGGATTGTTCTAGAAAGTAGACTTTCTTTGCCCTTGTGTTACAAATGCTGGAGCGGTGGGGACAGTGTTGTTGTTGTTGTTGTTTTCATGGAGGCACCATTTAGAAGTATAGAAAAACAAATGATAAAATAAGTTCATCTTTTAATAAAATAAATGAACCTACAGAGAATTATTCCCACATTAACTTTTATCAGCAGCATACCGTCCAGCAAAAACACATTTATTTTAACTTTAAAAAAGAAAATCAGCCCTGATTATACTGTTACTTGTAGGATGCAGAAACGGACAGAGCTTCCGGGATGTTGAGAGAAGAATACTCTATGGCTAAAACTATATTAGTCAATATCAATTTAAATTAAAGGGATAGTTCGGTATTTTTGACATGAATCTGTATGGCATCCCCATCACCAGCTGCATGCAATCACACTGACTTACCCCTGGCAGCGTCCTGTGAGCAGAGTTATCGTCCAGTTTTGGTCAAGCCGAAAGTAGTCCGGCAGGTTTTTAGGAACAGCGAAATAAAACTTTTCTCTTCCCAAAACATTATGTGTTCAAAAGAGCGATATTTTTGCATCCCAAAAACATTGTAGTGGAAAAAGTCGCACGTCGTTATCACTTGGTCCTATTTTCTCTCTGTTCGTATCAGTGCGCGCCGTCATTCTGACAGCGAGAACCTGACAACAGCCATGTCTCCCTCCGCCCAGCTAGGCGGAGGGAGACATGGCTGTTGTTGAGCTCGCTGTCTGAATGGGGGTGCCATACAGATTCATGTCAAAAATACCGAACTATCCCTTTAAGTTACTTTAGTAATAAAAAAAAAAGAAAGAAAAAAAAGAAAGATTGTGCGGGAATTTAATTTTGGTTAGATATTGTTTTCATGTTTAAAATTATCAGAAGTACAAATACTTCGTTGCTGTACTTAACTACACTTTTCAGGCATCTATATTTTACTCCATTACTATTTTTTTTTCCTATTTCTGACTTCTTCTATTTACATTTTCACACAAGTATCTGTACTTTCTACTATACATTTTTTAAAACAAATGTTACTCTTGGCTTTGGTTTAATGTTTATAAATATTTATTTCACGTCATGTGCGCCATCCAATGCAGATCATTGGCGCCATCCACATCTTGTGAAAACTAGTGTAATTGGATGAGTCATATAACGCAAACACTCATTGGTTAGCTAAAGGAAATCATCAGAAGCAAGCAGGTGTTCTTCAAACTGCAAGCGTGAATTATCTATGCCATGCTACAATTTGGGATTCAGAAAAAGATTAAATGTCTGAAAGGTCGGACACAGGCGAGAGCGTATCAGGAGACGGAGACCAACAAGAGCTCCCTCATCCTTGCCTCTATCTCAAAGAATTTCTCAAAATAGTTGAAAATTGAGCTTTCAATTCATATAGTGGCATCTGGCGTTTTTTTTAAAGGTTACTTTATACTTTTATACTTTAATTAGTTTTTGGAGCACATACTTATTCACTTTCACTTGAGTAAAGAGGTCAAGTTGATACTTCAGCTTTTACCAGAGTGTTTTTCAACTGCAGCACTGAAAATCATAGAAAACACTGGCTGTGGTTTATATTGTGACTCAGAATTTATTTAAGGTAGAAAAAAAGCCAGGCCTTTGCTGATGTGACTGACAGAACACCAGCAATGCTTGGCATAAAGTCTCGAGACGTCGGTTAAGGAAGTTTTACTGGGTTGATTCAATAAATGATACGAAGTTCAACCTGGAGCCAGAATCCACTGTGATTTTCTAAATGAACTCAAGGAATAACATGGTCCCTGATGCAATAATATCCATAATGTGTTTTTCACACTTTTTTAATGTTGTGCTATTTTTTGTTTGTGTTTTGACAAAAGCATCTGGACAATAAAGTGCTGCTTACTCGACTATATCTGTAAAGTGTGCTTCATATTGAGAGCAAACTCCGCCCACACGACGCGCAGTTTGCTTCACCAACTTACAAATGGTGCCGAGCTATTGTACAAGTGTTTCTCGCTTTGAAAGACGAGATGAACATAATATTGTATTAATTTAAATAATTATATAAATATTTTGTAAAAAGTTTAAAATTGATTTTATTCTTTTTTTTATTTTTTCCAAAAATAATTAGCGTCCTACAGACCAAAACAATGCTTTACACAACCACTAGAGAGCGCTGAAAACTAAAGGCTGGTTAGACAGTAACCACGAAGAGGATGTTTCTAAGTCAGGTTTCGAAACATTTGGAAAAAAAAGTAAAGACTGAACAAACATTTGTTACTAAATCTTAGATTTCACAAATATAAAAGATAACTGAAGTATAGCTTTTATAGATATATAAACTATAAGTAAACGTAACAAACTAAATAAATGAATATTGAAAACTGATTTGATATTTTGATTTGAAGCCCGTACAACGTCAGAGTCAAAACCTTAGGCATGACATTGACATGGCATTTGACTTTATTACAAAGTATTTAATGTAGCCTACCTCTGTAGAAATGAATACACAGCTGGAAAACGAACACAAGTAACTGATATGTAAAAACAAATAGTGTAAAAATAAAATATATATATATATATATATATATATATATATATATATATATATATATATATATATATATATATATATATATTTTATTTACACAAAAAGTTTTCCCTTTTCCTTCATCCTTAATATGGGACGGTGAGTGATGATGTCATTCAGTTACAATCAGACAGGCAAGGCAAATTTATTTGTATAGCACAATTCAGTACAAAGACAATGCAAAGTGCTTTACATGATTAAAATATAGGAAAATAAAACAGAATCAAAGAAAGTAGGAAAAAATAATAAAGAAATAAAATAAAAAACGCAGAGGCTAAAAAAATATTAAAAACAGTTGGACTAAAGAAAATAAAAAAGTTGAACTAATGATGTTTCAGTTGAATTGTTTCACTTGAACAGTCGAAGGCAATCCTAAACAAAAGCCAGGTACCCAGATAGATCAATTTCCTCATTATTACCAGATTAGTAGGTATGGTAGATGTTTTTTTTTTTGTTTTTTTTGGTGTCTTATTTTGTTTTCTGAAGGCAAACAGGGAATAGATACCCAGATCTCAGACCACAACGGTGAATGTATGAAGTTAAATCAAAAGTACCTCTATAAACAGGGAACCAGTTAGAAAGACAAATAATCAAATTAAAACCTGAACGCCAAACGCGTGTTTTCTGTTCAAAAAAAAAAAAAAAAAAAAAAAAAAAAAAGAAGTTGCCATTTATGTTTATTTAAAAAATAATTCTGGACAGTAGTGTAAATAAACAGTCGAAAATTAAAGATAACATAAAAACAAGTGTTTACTTTAATTTCAATAAAAAAGAAAACATCAAAAGAGAAAATGTACTCGAATATTTGTTCCGCATTTATTGTCTTTTAAATTGCTGATTGAGGCAATTAAGACGTCTTATCTGTAGCTTTTTATCAGAAGCATTAAAAAAAGATTCAAAATGGAGTAAGGGAGGCGTCTGAAGTGTTTGGAAGTTACCCACAAGTTGCTTCACTTCCCCTTTCATTCGCGGAGCGTTTCCAGTTCAGTAATGCGTCCCGTTTATTTCAGGGTTTGCTGAAGTTCCTGTTAGTTGAAGGCTGAAATTCTGCGGTGAAATAGAGTAAATGCGCTGCGGCGGACTGTAGAAATCTGTTGCAAAAAAAAAAAAAAAACATGTGACTGAGACGATTTTATCCGTTTTAATCCTAGAATTTCACTTGCGTCGATTTTCTTGAGAATTTGATATAAGGAGAAGTTATGAGTCTCTTTCTGGTTTCGGTTATGCTGGCTGGGGTTATCTCCATTTGCAAAGGTAGGAAAAACTTTATTCTTTATTTATTTTACATGTTGTTGATAAAAATAATAGATAAAAGTAATAGATGTAAGCAAATCTATCTATCTATCTATCTATCTATCTATCTATCTATCTATCTATCTATCTATCTATCTATCTATCTATCTATCTATCTATCTATCTATCTATCTATCTATCTATCTATCTATCTATCTATCTATCTATCTATCTATCTATCTATCTATCTATCTTAGCTGCTCTATATTCTCATATATCTTGCAAAAGTGTTCCTTTCTACTCATACAGGTTTTGTCTTTTTACATCCTGAAGCTATAGTGGAATCTTATGTTGTAGACTTCCATAACGCAGTGCATGATTGAAGAGTAGGGAAAGCATAATTGGTGTTTAGGAAATGTTTTTAATAGAGAATAACTGTTTTGTGCTTCTATATTTAAACCCCACACCCACATACTTTTTTTGGAGCTGAAACGTTTTAGTGGTGTCTATGAAAACACTGCCTAATTCCGACATTTTATCTTATCAAAGTATCTCAGACTCAGTCAGGTTACATAGAAAACACAACTGAAAGGATTTTTTTTAATATGTTAGATTGTAGTTCTGGGTGTGTGTTCATTGTCGTGCTGAAGGGTTGGAAGTGTTCTCTCATGTTAGTATTGTCTAGATTTCTGCCCACACCCCCCTGTAATTAGCTCCATTCTTCTATCCTTCTAACATCTCTAAATAGTTTCTGTTTCCTAGCTTAAGAAAAGTTTGTCCACATTATGCTGCCATCACAGTGGGAATAGGATGGTTTGAATCAGTCTGCTGCAACCAGAACAGAACTTATTCTTCTCTGTTTTCTACTTCATGGATCATTGACATCTGGTAGGCCCCCTATGCATTTGTAGACTAGGACATTTCTTCGCTGATGCAATGGTGCGAAAAATCCCTATAAAACCCACCTGATACTGAAGTAACCTGCCACACCGGACTGTATTTATACTGTAACACATGCCAGATTTTAACATGATGGTGGGCCGTTTAAACACGACACCAATAGCAAAGCAGACCCTACTTTGAATTACTATGTTAATAACTGTATATAGTTCATAAGACGGTTGGTAAAAAATACACTCATATAATATGTTTAAAATCGCAACAAAGATCTTAAAAGAATGATGTATTTGAGTATTTTATTTTTTACACTACGACTTGGAATTATGGGTAATCCAGACCGTTGATTAAAACCATAACCGTTACATACAATATGTTAGCGACGATGGATACCAAAATGAGGTACTTAAGCGGAATCCAGAAAAGAAAAAGAAAAGAAGAGCTGCTGGAAGAACGGAAAAAACTTCCCAAAATGAAAATGTTCTTTCAAAGAACCAAAGAAGGAGAGAAGGACGTTGCTACTACAGTGAATGAAGATTGTGACCAGGAGATTAATGGAGAGAGGGTGGGTGAGGAGGGGGGCTATGAAACTCCTAACTATGTGAGTTGGTGTTTTGTTAATGCGAGTGAGAGCGTGCAGACAGTACAATAATTTGTGCATCATATGCGGATTACAACTACTGCGATTGCACAGGCACAACAAGAGAGAGCGGGGGGTGTGTATGTATGGGGGACGTTCCAGGTCGGTTGTTTGCGGCAGCTGAGGGGGTATGTTCTTGGTCGATTTATGGAACTGTCGCCATATCCTGAACCTTTATGGGGCCCACCCAGATACTGTTTCTTAAGGGCCTATTGTTGTGTCGTTGCGCCATTGTTTATGGGACTGCTGTCAGTAAGTGAACACTTATTTTTGGTTCTAATGAAACATTCTGACCTTAATTATTTTTTTTTTTAATAGATAGAATAGAATTTAATAGAATAGATTTTTTAATAGGTTGTGGATTGGATCTTATTTGCTTCTACCCTGAATGGATTTGTCAATTTCATGCAATTCCAGAGAAAAAGACCTTCTGGATATTACTGGGTAAATTCCTTAGGGGTTATGTTTCCCAGGAACCAAGCACAAAGAGCTGTCTTAAGACTGCAAATGAAAGTGAAAGACAGGCTCATATTTAAATCTGAGTTTTTGGTGCTAGATGTGGAGAAAGCCTATAAACAACAGCAGCTGTAAAGGAAATTATCAACCAAGACTCCATCAATTTTTCGAGATAAAGTGTTTATTGTTAATTTCTTCAATTATTGCAGAGAATCAATTTAACAGGGTCAGTTTTGGTGTTGATGTTGATCCAGCATTAGAAGTAGAACAAACCATCAACATATGTGTAAAGGTCTTTGCATCAATTGGATTAGTTCATATTTTTATATATTGCAGTGTTAAATATAACTGTATTTTATTGAGTTTCCGACCAATAGTTTTCAAAGCAAAGAAGGCAAAATGTGAAATGTATTATGTGAATTGAATTTCTACAGCACATGCCTTAACATAAAAATTCAAATTCAGAGCCCAGGAGTAAAACCAGCATCAGGTATGTGGTGTGGGTTAAAAATATCACTGCAGAAAATAAGCAGAAGAAATAAAAGGAAACATGAAAAAAAAACAACAACAAAAAAAAAAAAACCGGTTTCCAATAGTGATGCATACTGCATACACAGTAAGACTTCATGGGAACATCACAATGAGTAAACTTTTCCAAATGTTTTCATTTCACACAGGCCAGCAGGAGAAGAGCTGCAATGTTTTCCCTAAAGATCTGCGTGTAGAAGTGGGCTCCAGTGTTGAGTTGGTGTGTCAAACATCATGTTTAAATAATGGCAATATCTTCTGGACACTGAACAATGAGAAAATCAGTGACAGCCTGTCAAAAACTCTTAATTCAACCCATACTGTCTTATCGCTGAGAAACTTCAATCAATCACAAGCAACGGTGCAGTGCCACACTTCGTTTATGGATCAGATCTTAGGTGGTGTCACCATCAGAACATATTGTAAGATAAAATCCTCCACTTGATTAATATGGTGTGTCACCCCTGCAGTGAGATTACTACCTTTCCCTTTCTTCTCCTCCTTACAGCAAAGCCTAAAAACATAACATGCCTCTTTGATTATTATAGTAGCATAAGCTTTTTGAGGGAAATGGATGGTCTGCCAGAACGCTTCACGTGTACATGGGAGCATGAGATGAAATCTTCACAAACAATAAACTACACAGTAAAGTAAGCTTCGCATTCTCTTCATTTTAAATGTATGACTATGTTTGAAATGTTACATTATAGATTTTTCAAACATGTAATTCTTTTAGCATTAGTCCCTTGAAAGAAAAATGCAACTCACAAGTAGCAAAATGCACAATCGAAGATGGCAGAGTCTCCACCTTGTTCTTCGAGCGTGAACTAACAATTAATGTCAGTGCAAAAACCGCTGCTTGGGAGGTGGACTCGGAAAACTACACATTTATACCCGAAAACATAGGTAAGTAACATAAATAAAACTTTACAAAAATATACATCTTCATATCCTAAGTAGGTTTTTGTGCTTTATTGATGTTTCAATGATTTTTGAATGTTTCCTCAGTTAAAATCCGTCCTCCGACAGGGATAGTGACGACGCCCTCGTCAGATCATTTGTTGGTTGAATGGAATACAGTACTCGGTAATCGGATATGTGAAGTTAAATACTACAAGGTAGGACAACTGGGAAAGGAAAGCAAACATTTCAATATAGTGATATGAAAAATATAGTTAGCCTGAATTCATCAATGCCTAGATATTATAGAAGGTCTTCAGTTGATTGGAGGCCACATAAGCAAACAAAAATAAACATATTTAGGATAAGTTACACTAATAGATCATCTTTTTTTTCTTTTTTTTTCTTTTTACCTCGGAGGACATTTAAAGTACATTTATGTTTTTGAAGTTTTTTTTTTTTTTTCCTTAACAACTTTTAACACTGGGGTAATAATGTGGTGAGAACAATTGGCCAAGTTGCTGTTAGTAATATAAGGGTGTTACCAAAATATGTCGAAAAAACCCAGCAAAATGCAAAATAAATAATGCAACAATGGTTAAATAATAAACCAAATGTTCTACTTTCGATTAAAGTAACATTTGTCATAAATAATAAACTAGCATCAACGCTAATAAATGCAGCCATGCATAGATACACTAGATTCTCTAAACTTTTTTTTTCTGTTTACGTTGTACAAGAATTGTATGAAAATTTTCAGAAAACAGTAAAAGTTATAAATCTTTGTAATATTTAAAAACAACAGTTCATGTCAATGGGTCTGTCAAAAAGTATTCTATACCCTGAAAGAAGTAGCTGTTGCCAATATGAATGATAAATAAAATCTGTGATATTTGCCGCACTTTAAATAAAAATAAGACTAAAATTTTTTCTATCATCAATTTATATATATATATATATATAGAGAGAGAGATAGATAGATAGATTGATATGTTTGGTTGTGGGAAAGCAGGTGTTTTTTTCAGTAAAAGCAAAACTGCAAGTCAGTGTTCACTGTTTTAAAGTTATGGATCAAAAGTGGCAATAATCAAAGAACCAAATGTCGTGGTTTTGTAAACATTCACGGTCATCATGAGCAGGATCAAAATTGCATTTAGTCTGACATGGTGGTATGCAGCGGTGTTCTGACCACTGATGGTTTAATTCACATTCTGCATGATGTGCATCTGCAGCAGACGATCAAACACAGTTATGTTTCATACATTATTATTTTTATTATTATTATATATTTTTTATTTTTTATTTTATTTATTCACAAAACTACAGTGTCAAGCTGGCCTCCATTTGTGGAGTCCTGACAAAACAATCCTTAGACCAGGGCATAAAGATCCAAGACTGGTCTTAAGACCACCATCCCTGGTTTTGACGGGTGTAACCAAATAGAAATGCGTTATTATTTGGCTTCTACATACAGTAGGTGTCAAGTGTTTTGGTAATAAAATTTTTGTTTTAAGAGAGTTAACCCAAAGCAAATGATTCATGAAACCTTGCTAAACTGCAGATTAAATTGATAAACTGTAATTACTTTTCCCTTAGAACCAGCATATCTACTTCAAAAGCCATCTCTTTTATGTTGAACAGGGTTTTTTGTCCATATTTATCATTTATAATATAAAAATAAGTTTATGGAATTAATTTAGTTTTAATTGAAAAAATGCTTTATAAAAGTTTATGTTTTGGCTGATTTAGACCGTTTGTTGTTTGTTCCAGACTTCAGAATCTAATGCTCAAGCTTCAAAGGTAAGAAATGTTTAGTATTTTTAGTATGTCTATAAAAATTTTGCATCTATGGTTTTATGTGCAATCTTTAAGCTTTTAAAGATGATCTCAGGTTTTTGTGTTTGTTGTCAAATAAATACAGGGTTTATTAATATACATCTAATATTTGTTGCAGCTGTAGGCTCCTAAGATTGTTCTCACTGTTTTACTTTTTTTATGTTGCAGTATTTGAGCATTAAAGAATTGAAATCCAGTGCCATCATCAAAGAGATGGAGTCCTGCAATAATTATAGCATTTTAGTCCGATGTGCAAAAGAGAACGCCCCTTGGAGTGACTGGAGCCACGAAAGAACTGTCCTGACTAAACTTAACAGTAAGAGAAATATGTAGATTAAGTTAACTTCAGTAAATATCAATATCTTGTATGGTAATATCTATGGTAATGGTAAGCAAATGAAACAATTTGAGTAAGTTATTTCATACTTTTAGATCCCACATAATCCAGATTTATTCATGGTACAGATATGTAAAATAGCTTTGAAATTAATCAGTCTTTTATTGCAGTTACAGAAACGGAAAGGGAGAAATATAGAAAACTGCTTTTACTGAAGATTGAAAAAAGGAATATTGCATTAAGAAGTAGTTGCCATTAACAAAATATATGGAGCAACACTTTTGTGCACCTCTATCATTCCCTGAAATAAAATCTTACTGAAGGATTTTTTTTACTTATACTTAACTATTTCAGACTTTTATTGTGTTAAGAGTGACAAGAAAAATGTTGTTGTCCTGTTGCTAAGAAATTAAGTTCCATTACAAATACTCTATTAATCCCAAAAGCAAATTAAAGATATATTTTTCCTTAAGCTGTAGTCGCCTGTTGTTGTAGGTGTGTATTTGACCAAAGAATAATCCTGCCTAATCCACTCCTAGACCTCACTCCAACTGGGAATTTCTGTTAGTTCCTGTTAATTGCTGTTTCAAGATGCACTAGATCCAATCTAACTGAATTTGAGCTGTTTTACGAAGAAGAATGAGGGGGTAATTAAAGATGCAAACTTAAGTTCATGTGTATTCGGAAAAAATTGGGATACAAAAGCTGATCTGATTTTAAAATAGCTTCATGCATGCATTAATTTAGATTACAGCAGGAGCCAATGACTTTCCTTGAATCCAGGGCCGCAGTAAAGGAAATAAGGGAAGAAAAAATGTTGCAGAAAATGGAGAAGATTGCACTGCTTTGTGAATTCACCCGTCCGTCTTTAGGAGTGCAAAGTTGGTAGAGATACACCCACATGAACTTGTAGCTGTTGCAGTAAAGGATAATGAACAAGGTTTAATGTTTCCTTTCATTTCACAGTTATGCGTTCAACCTTTTTGGTATATATTGTGAATTATAAATAACCTTCTGCCAGGTACAGTATATTAATAACTCATGTGTTTGTCTCCCATGCCCACATTATTCTGCACTAATTTGTCACAGGTTCAGACTTGACTGCAGAAATGCGTCACTAGTGAAGCCAATCCTACAAAGCAGAAAAATTAATTTTATTGGTGCAACAAAGGGTTGGAAAGTCAACAAGTCTTCTTATATATCGACAGTTAACAGTTTTGGTCATACCCAGATAGTTGTTTTTTTTCCACAATGTGCTTGGATTAAACATTTTGAAAGAGGGATTTGCATTCCACGTTTGCATTCCACAACAGCTTCTTGGAAAGCCAACTCCTAACAGTGATCTAGGGGATGTTTACAGTCTCTTTACAGCTGTTGCTATGGCATCAAGATGGTTTTGGATTCAATTCAAGTCTCTTTCTCTTTCAACAGACTAAATCCAAAACAGAGAGTGTTTGTGTGTTTGACTGTTTGTTGCTGTGTGATCAAATTTAGATTTATTTTTTTCACCTGTTGTAGAGGCTCACATCAGGCCGCAACTCTGGAGGAAGGTGGTTGAACAGGGTAAACATGGAGAAAGAAAAGTTCATCTCATGTGGAAGGTAAAGAAAAAGTACAAATTCTATTGTCCAATTTCAAGAATTCAAGCCATAACTCCTGGATTGCTAATTAACTACATGCTTCCCTCTAACTCAGGCTATTCCCCCAACATGCAAAGAGGTGTTGAACTACACAATCAAAATGATTTCCTACAACAACACGACAACCACTGGAAATTACACACAGACCACGTGTGGCAGCTCCTCTTGTGATGTTGATGTTGACAAACTCGAACACAGATTATATCTCACAATTTCCAGTAATGATGTAGTGCTTTCCGAGAGCTCGGTGTATGTCCCAGCTGTTGGAGAGAGTGAGTTTTACTGTTACATTTGAAATTTTAAATGAGTAACAACAATGTTTGTACCATTTCCTTAATCATTTGTCAATTCACTCTTTACCTCATCAGTGGGCCTTTCGCAAGTTGGCAATATCCAAGCAAAAAGCCGAGATGGTGTTATTCAGGTCAGCTGGGACAAGTCAGAGAATCCAGCCAGTAGTTACATGATAGACTGGACCTACGATGGAGTTCAGTACTTCTGGAAGGAGAGCGCATATACAAATGCAACTCTGTTTGGTAGGTTAGAGTGCATGTGTTAAATGGAGAATGGACAAGTCATTAATCACATTAGTTATGATTTATTGATGGAATAAAGAGAGTAATGGACTCATTAGTGGAATTTCATGTTAAAAGCTGATCTATAATGCATTTCCTTTGAAGATTAGACTACTTCGAGGGTTTTTCTAACAATTATGTTATGTCTTATGTTACCCACTGTACAACACATATTGATGTTCTTACAAGAAAATCTTGTATCAATATGGCTGATGTCATAAAGCTGTTGTTTTCATATTATTTCTGCTTTGGGTTTGACCTCTGGTTTTATCTCACTTAATTTTAGTTTTCTCTGCTTCAGCGGGGTGAGCAGGATTGAAATGTCACATAGAATAGCTTAAACTTGTTGCATCTGTTATTTGTCACTTAAGTGTTAATGTTTTTTTTCTTATTTTTGTAGACCTGCTACCTTCAAAGCCATACAATATCACAGTTACGCCTCTCTTTAATGACAGCACAGGCCGAGGCATGCAAGCCAATTTGATCTGCTCCAGTGTGAGAGGTAAACACTGATTTATTTATTTTTTTAATAATATACAAGATTATAGTCGTAATCTGTTCCACTGAGAAGTTTAGAAAGATCAGTTAAGTCAAAGTTTAAAATCTCTTTTGGTTGACCTCAGGTGAAGTTACAGAAATTAGAGATCACATCTCTTCATGAGCAAGTTGGACAACATACTGCTGCCAGTGAAACAAACACTCTGTCAAGACTCAGAACAGAGGTCCCAGTATTCAGGGCAAGACAGACAGACATTAGAAAAGCGTTAAGTATTAAAACAAACTGAACTTTAGTAGCTACAGTAGGGTGTCTATCATAAAAAACTTTGTAAAAGAAAACACAGGTTAGTGACAGTGACAGGTAAGTGATAATCTGACGGAGGATGATATGAATGCGTTAGTCACTAACCTAGTTTCAGTTGTCCCAGAGGCTGCAGCCCCAGAAATTAGAGAACAATCAGGATTCCGAGGCCAGGTCAGAGAAAACGTTCAGATGGAAACAGGCAGGCTTATACCCCATTTACACTACCCTTAAAAAACCGTGCTGAGACCGTTCCAAGCTCAGTAACTGAGATAACTTATTGTGTGTAAATGGAAAGCAAACTGAACTGAACCGAGCTAGACACAACCGAACCAAGATAACTGCAGACCAGTTCCAGAGGTGGGCTCGGCTCGGTTTTTCCCTGGCTCGGTTCTCTGATTTAAGAGCGCATGAGCAGAACGCGTCATCTCCGTCTGGCTGCACATCTCGATTCACACTCCATTCCAGTACTTGGCGGTGATGCCCCTCCAGGAACAGAAGAAGAAGAACAACTTCTTTTTCAACTATAAACTATCAAAATCTTCTCCACGCAACATTTTAAATAATGGCATTTTAAACAATAACACCGAAGTACAGCAATAATAATCAAGGGGCGTTTCTCAATATGCGTTCTTGAGCGTTCTCGTGTGCTCGTGTACTCGTGACACGTCATCAGCCTCAGCCCGAGTACCGTTCCAATTCTCAAGAATGCCAGATCGAGAACGCATCAAATCCCCGGATGTTGTTCTCACCCCGCCCTCTTTATCGAGCATGCATCAGAGCAGACTTGTGCGTTCTTCAGACTGACCGCTTCCCCAGAATGCCCCGCGGCCGCAGCTTGATTCCAGAAAGCGTTCACAGTGTTAAGTTAAACATTCCCTTTTCTGCTGCGGTTGTTCTTCAAAAGTACGTTTTGAAATCGTTTTAGGCGATAACATTATACATTTAAGCCTCCCTGTGTGGTCTGTTTACAGAGTTAGTGCGAAATAAAAAAAAAAAGTCAGACGTTGAGCGGACCAGAGTGACCAGCAGACCTCCGAGGATAACCGCAGCCAGGGCTAAATTTACCCCATCTGTAGTGCACTTCTCTCGGTCTAGTTATGTGTGAACTACCGCTCGTTCTGATGGCGTTTTTTTTGCGGTTCGGTAATTTTTTTTAATGTTTTTTAAGCTTTAGAAATTAAAAATATTGTTTTCAAAATGTTTTGTGTAGGGAATAAATAGTTTTGACTGTTAAAGAAATGCTAAACAACGTTGCCTGTGATGACGTCACGAGTAGAGATGTCCCGATCCAGGTTTTCGCACTTCCGATCCGATACCGATATTGTTTTTGGACTTCCGATCCGATACCGATACTGGCCGATACCAGCCTATCCGAGCATGTATTTAAGTTTAAGTTAAAGTATTTAGCCTTAGTTGTAAGACTCATGTTGAAAAGGGTTTTAGTACTCTTGATAACATCTAGCCAGCTAAATTAGGTGAGATTGAATAAAACACAATGCTTGGTAACAACAAACTTTCCTGTTTATTAAGAGATAAACACAAACTGGACAAAATTATGAATAGCAATCTGAAATTGCACAGTGAACAGTAAAACCGTAAACAGTTAAAGGTGCAAGTATTACTGTAAGTTTTAATAAAAATGCAAAACAGGGAAACACTGGCGCAAAATAGTGGAATGGATCGTTTCAATCGGCAAAACTGGAAAATACGGACCAGATTTTTTTTTTAAAACTTGATCGGCAGTCTGGATCGGCATTTTACATGCTTTGCCGATACGCATTTTTTTGCCAATATCGGTGTCCCGATCCGATACGTGGATTGGATCGGGACAAGCCTAGTCACGAGTACGCTTCTGCTCCAATACACATACGTGCTTGCGTGCTCGCGTTCTCGTCAAGTCCGATCTTCCTGCGTTCTCGCCAAGAACGGACTTGACGAGAACGCGAGTACATACTCGTGTTCTCGTGAATTGAGAAACGCCCAAGCATAACTTTCTGAATGTGACGGGCACTGCCATTTTGATTTGCTTGATATCCTCCTTCTTCGTCTTCTTCTTTTTGTGTTTAATGGCGGTTGGCAAACAAGTTTTGGTGTATTACCGCCACCAACTGCTTGATTTCCTCCTTTAATACTGGCAATAATACCGCAGATCGCCACTAGGAGGCGAGGACCGGTCTCAGCATGGATCGGGTTTTCAATGGTAGTGTAAATGGGGTATTAGGGGTTTAGAGGCAGAATAGGTCAGGAGCAGGAAATTGGAAACACTAAGGTTTGCTAATGATCCTCTCACCTCTGGCTCGAGTGAAAGAGATCATCAGACCCTGATAACTGGATGCAAGTGCCTTAAATAGAGGCAGGAGCAGGTGGATCAGATGAGCAGTGATGAGAAACCGGGCAGAGTTAGACAGGTGAATGAAAAGAGTACGCAAGCCATCAGCGCCAAGATCATGACACACTCGGCATGATGCAGCCACCATCTTGTTAGAAAATGAGTGCACTTCACTTAGGTTTGAAAGTCTTACATTAGCATGACTCCACCCAACAAATTTTCTAGATAGATAGCTCTATCTTTGACTCAGTTGAACCTAAACATACAGATTGCATTTAGCTTTTCATTGTGGGCAATCTAAAGCGTACCTTTAAATGAAAAAAGGAAAAAACAACAGTCTAGAACAATTGCCAAAGAAGTTGTTGAGTTTGAGCATTGATACCTTGCATCTTCTCAGCTTGTGCAAAGGAAAGTTTTTCGTAACATTAAAGGCCGGAAAAGTTAGGTGCACCCATTGTGCATGTAAACTTCTCAACAAAAATGTTTGTCACCATTCCAGTTGTGTAATAAAAATGACTCCTACAGTTCCAGAGATCATTGCTGTTGAAGTTGTGGACACTCTAGATAAAAGTGCATATGTAAAGTGGAGCACAAAGTCACAGGATCCATGCAGCCATGTCGATACCTACGTGGTCTTTTGTGAATCACAGGGACGACCCTATCTCAGTAAGTTCACCTCATCAATGCTTAAGGTTTGCACAGTTTTTTCATACTAAGGTTACAACAATAACATAATGGCTTTCCTGTAGATGTCACGTTGGATGGCAGTGCAGTTGAAGTCTGGTTGAAGGACCTAAAACCAAACACCCAGTACGCTGTCTTTGTTGAAGCCATGGGCTATAATGGGACAACAATGAGCAAAAGTAATATTTTTACAACAAATATATTTGGTGAGTATAATCTCAGAGGCTGTTCAAGAGAAATAATACTAAGCCTTAAGGTAATACAACTATTTCTTTTGGAAAGATTAAAAAGTTGAAGTGTTTAACGGGGGCCATTTTTTGTTAAAGAACCTTTTCAAAGAGTTGCAGAAAAATTTTTTTGGCCAAGTCAGAAGACAGAGCTGTAACATCAACACCCTCTGCTTGTTAATCCATAATATGGTGATAAAAAAGTGGATCTGAATGACTCGGTCTGTACTTTTAGAGTTGAAAATGGTTTGAAAAGGGCATGAATAGATTAAGATATAACACCTAAAGTTGTGTATTATTTAGGTGATAAGATGACACTGTGTGCTGCCTGTGGCTCCTTCCTGAAAGCCTTGAAGGGAAATGTGCATACCAGCAATTTGACAGAGATTGACAAGACATTAATCACACAGTAGTAATAGTTCACCTTCATCCTTCCTTTCTTTGCATGTCATGGCAGATACGATGGGTACAGATGATGCTACACTTGAAAGATAGTCTTGCAGTTCATTTTTATTTTCTCTTTTGGCTTTTATTTTAACATGTTTTCCACTAAACAAAATACAGTTTTAATTTCCTCTGTTTGCTCATATTATTGTCTCTCCATCCATTGCGATTAATCAGCAGAAACCATTCCTGAAATATTTTGTTCTTTATAATGTATTCCTTTCCAATAGCTCACTGCCTTTTGACATTTAAGGAAAAGTTGGCCTAAGGCTTTAATTAACGTAAATGTATATGAATAAATTTATTCAGTTTCGCATTTTCAATCATAAAATTACTGGTATTAAGTATTTTGAGCAAAACCTAAGAATTATAACAGAACATTGTTAAAGATAGAATACAGTGGTGCATTTAAATAGTAGTAAAACAGTTGTTTGGAGAAGGATCCACTTTTTCATTAATGATCTGGATTTCTTTCTTTAAAAGTTTAACTGTTTTTCCTCTTAGTGTTAGATGCTGTGTTGTTCTTCCTGTTGTTGGTTTGGTTTAATAAACACCCAGCTTGGGTAACCGCATGTTCAAGTGATTTCCTAGAAGGAACACTAGAGGAAGAAAAACATGCCATCTAACACAGAAGAGAAAACAGAGTGGCAAAAACATTGCAATTCCATACGTGTCAAGAGTTTCTCAAGGATTTTCTCTAAACACAACATACCAGGGAATTTCAAACCCAACAACGCACTCAGACAAAAATATCCCAAAGAGAACAGAAGAACCAAACCAAAGCTGAGTGGAGTTTTTTTATGTGATCCAGTGGGGCAAGGACAGCTCAGGTTCCGGCATAAGAGAAACCAAAGTAAAACTACGGACGTATGGTACAGCCCAGAAGAGCCAGGAGCTCTGGCAAAGATTCAGCCGTACACTGGCATCTGGAATAAAACGGAAACGCCTTTTACTACCAAAATATTCAGATTTTGGACGGATTGGAGAAACAAAACTATATTGTTAAAAAAGAAAAGCATCACTAAAACAAGGGGAAGGATTGTGATTTCCCGGCGTCTCATCATCTAATATGACTTCTAGACAAAGTATTGAAATGTTTCAAAATAAAACTGAAAGCATGTCTGATTGCCTCTGATTCAAGCCTGTTTTGTAATTTCTTGTAAATGTTTTTCCCCCTGATATAACACATGCCTGTTATTGTTTACAGATTCCAAGATTGTTACAGCTTTTACTGTCTACGGAGGTATTTGTTTCTTTCTTGTACTGTGTCTTGGGCTAACCTGTGCCATTCAGTAAGTTTCGTTCTTTAATGTTTCTGATAATTTATTGTAACTCACAAAAATCAATTTTGTATAATCAGTAAAAAGTGTTCCTTTAAAATAGCCTGTGTTTATATAGTGCTTTTTTTTTTTTTTTTTTTACTCAGAGGACTTGACCAAAGTGGTTTACATTACATTCAGTCATTCACCCATTCATACATTCACACACTAATGGTGGCAAGCTACATTGTAGCCACAGCTGCCCTGGGGCTCACTGACAGAGGCGAGGCTACCGTAGACTGGCACGACTGGTCCCTCCTCCCATCAGTAGGCAATGCAGATGTCTTGCCCAAGGACACAACAACAGTGAAAAGCAGAGCTTGAACCGACAACCTTCCGGTTGCAGGGCAAACTCCTGCATCCAACACCACTGTCACCCTTAGCCACTCCGACACAAGCTAGAACTCTTTTTGCAGATTTTCTTGCTCGATATCAAACCCTAAATTTACGACCCCAATTCAGTTATGACATTAATGGGCTGGAGCACTGAGTGACTGAAATTAAAGGTCTTAAAGGACAATCAACCATGTTCCTTTTATAAAGAGTCATTACAAAAAATTAATGATTGTTCATTTTATTTTTAGATGGAAGAAATTTAAGGAGATGCCTGTGCCAAATCCTCGTCTCAGTTCTGTGGGGAAATGGGTATCACATGGTCATCAAAAGGTAAGGTCAATATAAATTTTGTCACAGCCCCATAGCAGATGTACAAATTAATATGTATGAATTCATAAAACATTACTGGTATCCTTTGTTGACAGCAAATGTTTTGTATGATTTAGTTAGTGTTTATGGTTACATGATAATCAAGCTGTAAAGATTCTAAAGGATTTTTCCGAATGAGATCTTGTCCATCAACCCACACTAACATGGTTGATTGTTTATTTTTCTTTATTTTCAGTCACTCAGTGCTCCAGCCCATAAATGTCATCACTGAAATTTGGTTGTAAATTAAGGGTTTGATATTGAGCCTAAAAAGGTCTTCCTAACAAATTCCAGTTTGCGTCAGAGGGGCCAAGGTTTCTCACAAAAACAGATGGGTGCTTGTATTACCCAGCCTTTCCACACTCAACCTTATTATTATGTACGCATAGATCTTAAACCTGTCTTTAAACCTCAAACTGACATGTTTGTGAAAACATTTTCACATGCTGCAGGTCCTAAAAGGAAAAATTTAACTTCAAAGGAGTTGATTTATAAAGACGTACCGTGACTGAGCTCGTTCATGAGTCAGTTTGTACCATAAACTGCACCTTTGTGTTGAGATTGATTAGAATCTAGAAGAAAAAAAAGCAACATGTCTGAAAGCACAGGAAAATGTCTGTTGTCTTTAAAAGAAGGAAACACAAACATGGCTATATTTGTACTAATACTTAAAGTTAAATATTTAATTATATATTTTGCTAATAGACAGAAGTGTTGGACTAGTGGTTAGATTAGTGCACTTGTGCTCTAATAAGGTCCAAATGGTGGAAATTATTGCCAAATGATTGATTTTTCTCCTCAGTAGGTATTATTTAATCTTAATATGAAATTATCTGCGGTATCTTATAATTACGAACTCTATGAACTAGTCAGGATATTTTGCAAGAAACCCTGGATTTCTGGAGGTTTTCTAGTTTTATTGACTGAAAAAACAAAAAGAAAATTGATTGCAAAAAAAAAAAAAAGAAAATTGGACATTTCCAGGATAAATTCAATCAGGGTAAATATGAATGTTTTGCATGTTAAGTGCATCATTAGAGGCTTCATATTGGTCAAATTTAGTGTCGGATAAGACCTGATGTTGTTTTTCCCTGTGCTTTAATGTCTACTTCAGACGGAGGGGTTCTTCCGGCCAGTCACAGATCAAATTGAAAACCAAGTCATCATGGATAAAACTCAGAGAGAGGCTGGGAAAGCTTTTACTCCAGATTGTATTGGTGAAAAACCCTGGAATGGCAAACCAATGATCTGCAACTCATCGACTAATTCTATGCCAGAAAGTGAACATGCTGAGTGGTTCTACGAAAACTCAGAAACTCAGCTCCTACCTTCCCCTGAAGCATCAACGGTATGTTCTTTCTCACAGAGCAGCCCATATCGTAGTCAGGACTCTGTGGAACCTTTGTTAGGTGCTGAAAAACCATCTAAGAGTGACATGGGCAAAAATCAAGAAAAGACAACATCAAAGCAATTATATGTCAGCTTGAACATGTTTGAACAAAGTGATGTTAGGTGAGTGCTTTGGAAACAGAAGAAAAATTAGAGTCAAGATGAGTCATTCAGCACAGATACCTTGGGTGACAGGAAAGATTGTTCATGTACCGTATTTCCTATAGTACAACTGAAAACTGTTTGCTCTGTTGATGAAAATTAAGTTCTCAGAACATGGTTCTTTAGCTGCATAGGTGTTGGTATCACCACTATCACTCACTGTTACAATATGTATCATACACTGTATTTTAAACAGCAAAGAGTATGTTAATAAGATTGTATTTTTAGAATATAGTGTGTCTTAAAAATGCATATACCTCTTTAAAAATGCCAGCTTTTGTAATATTAAAACAATTCAAGGAAATAATAAAAACAGAACAAAAAAGCTGCCATAATCTGTTTGCATGCATTAGCACCCAAACATAAATACCTCGTTTGATTTAATTCCAAGTATTTTATCTATTTTATTAAAAGTCCTTCAATATTTCACATCTATTTAAGAATATTTAGATCTAAGAATATTTAGATCTATGAGATTGGGAGAACTTCTCATTCACTGCCCTCTAGTGGTAGCTTCACAGATTTCCCCCCATAAACCTTCAAGAAATTCCTATTCAGTTGTTACAGTGTTGCTTCAGTGTTGCTAGCATCTTATTTGCAGCTCTTGCCATCTTATCTTTTTTGGATAAATGTCCTTGTTTTGTAATGCCTATGTTTTCTCGTATGATTGTTAACTATTATTACTTTATGTACTGAAATGTTTTTGTACCCTTGTTGTGGTTTATACCTGTCGAGATTTGGATTCTTTTGAGCACTAAAATGAATGATAAAGCAAATGCAGGAAAATGGAACTTTATGTGAGGTTAATCAGATTAACTGTGAATAATGTCAGATATGAACTCCAGAGAAGAATGCTGACATTAAATCCAGAGGTAGTAAAATAACATATTAGCTTAAGATGACTCATCTGCATAACCAGGTTATTGCAAAATGCTGAAGAGATTTTTTTTTTTACAAAAAGATCAGGGAGTATTGAATGTCTTGTTAAAGTCATTTTTTTACAGGAATCCTGAGTTTTGCAGCTTTGTACACTTTGTGCTGTTTCTTTATTGTTATCATTGTTTGTTTTTTTGCAGAAGAATAAGCCAGTACAATTAAATGTATTTTGTAACAAAGAAATGTGTAGGAAAAGAGCTTTCAAATGTAAAAGTGGTTTTGATCTGTATGTAATACATACATGTTGTCTAATGTAACAAAATATAATACACATTAATGTGACATTGAAATAAATACATTTCATTTTTCATATTTTTGCTGCCATTGTATGTATTTTTTCCAACAAAGATCCTTCACATTTTAAAAAGCAAATTTGTTCCGGTAGATATTTTAACAATATATTTATTTTCCAATTTTGTTCTGTCAGTAACATTATGACTAATACATCGAGCGGAATTGCAATGATAATTTCCTGAGGTCTATTTCAAAATAACCCACATGCAATACTGATGACTGAATTTCTTAAACTTCAGAACAAACACAATGAGATTGCAATTATCTTTCTCACTGTGTGCTTATTTGTTTATTGTGTTTTGAACGAGTATTTATTTTTCAGATTTTAATTAAATGAATTCTTTTCTGTCCTTTTGGAAGATTGCAATTTTATTTACACTTCTCTGGTTACAACTTGAGTATATGAAAAAAAAAGAAAAAAAAAAGACCCTCTATCCATTTAAGTATTCTTAGTGAATTCCATTGTTTTTTCATTGCAGCTATCAGGAACTCTGATCATACTTTGGCTCCTAACTGACCCTTTTTCTGTACTTCCAAAGAACCTGTTTTTTTTTTTTTTTTTACTTTTATAACATTTCTACAATTCCAAGCATATTGTGAGCACAAACTAAATAAGAAAGTAATAAAACATTTATTGAAGTAGATAATTAAATACCAATAATCCATGCACTATGAAATAATTAAAAACATCAATGGCATCTGATTTGGCTGAGTGGGTAAGCTGCACATCCAGTCCACTTCATGATACTCCTCTTGACTGTGGGACGCTTTTCACAGATATTATGATGAGGCTGATTATAAAGCCTTTTGTGTTCAGCCCCTTCCCACTGGGATGAGTTTCCCATCCAATTGCAGGGCAATCTCATTATTTTTATATTTAGAATATTCAATAATTTCTTTGTCAATGTGTATATAGTTGTACCCAGATGCACCACAGAGCGCCACGGGAAATCATTCCTGCCTGTGGTCATCAATCTCTCCAACGCCTCCCACAAGTGATTCAGACACCCCCCCATTTATTTATTCCTTGCACTGTTTTTGCACGTCACTATCACTTTATTTGGATTTAGTTATACATATGCATATATATATATATATATATATATATATATATATATATATATATATATATATATATATATATATATATATATATATATATATGGGATTATTAAAGTATGTCTGATTCTGATTCTGATGGAAGTTTTTTTGTTTGACAGCCTCAAGGCACATAGACATAAATAGATAAGTCTAAACGTAAAGCACAATTGAACAAAGTAATACATGAGTTGACAGAGAATTTTCACAAAACAACAAAAAAAAAGTTTAGCATCTTGTAATTTTAAAACCTATCCATAGGTGGCAGCATAACAAGCTAATAGTCTTGTACTACAGATATTTGTTAGAAGAAGGAGGTTGGCTCTGTGATGTAGCACAAGCTAACCCAGCAGTAAAGTAATGCTTGTCTATTTCTAACCATGTGGATTTAAAAAGAAAGAAAACAACTTAGGGAGAGGGGAATATTTTTCGGGTGGTGCACTAGGCTGCATCTTCACAGCTCATGCTCTGTTTAAATCCGTTCCCGCCCCGTCACAATGCTGCCCGGGTTTAAACTTGTTGGATGATCCTGAATTAGCAGCGACAGGGCCTTGAAGCCTCGGTGCTCGAGTAGAGTGTTAATCCGGGATTTTAGGTTTATGACCGGCGGATATTAATACAAGGCTTTACTTATTTTAAACAATCATTTCCTGACATGTCGCACACTGGACCCCCTCCTCGATGGCGTAACTGTCCCAGGAGAGGGCAGCCGGTGGCAGGTAAGCAGTAACTTATTTATAACATTCATTGTATATGTTTTTGTTTTTTTGCCCTGTGTAAAGTGAATTCAAAATGTTCTATATCACTAGAACAGTACTTGAGTTGCTGTTTACTGTAATATTAAGAAAGTAAATTGATCTATTATTCAAAACCTACCTGTATTAATGTGTTGTTTTTGTTAAACAGCTTACATGTGAGTAAGCAGTTCTATCCAAGTGAGATAGTGTTATGCTCAGTAAATGAAGCAGGGATATGTGTGACTTATTTCGCCGAGTTAAATCAATTGCTGCCATTATTGCAGAAACCAGATATTTTTTTAATTTGCATTTTTCTTTTGTTGTTTTTTTTACCAATAGAATTAGCCTGATTGTTTTTTGAATGAAGTCTGGCGTGACGCTTAACTCGGCTTAATTTTAGGGGTTACGTCTTAAAAAAAAAAAAGCCAAGGACACGCATTCTATGGTGCTTTTTAACAAATAAGCATCCATTGGCCGCATTTTCAGCTGTAAACAAGCTGCTATGAAATATTTTGTTTCCAAGCTTCCTAATATCACGTGTCCAAACATACCGAGGCGATGCACGTTGCACAGAGTGGTTCATGTGTCCATTATTACCGCACAAAATCTGATCCTTACAATACAAAGGTGCACAGAAATGCATTTCCCTGAAACTTTTCTAAACACAACCTAGTTTAAAATTTTAGTCGGGAAATCCTAGGAATTGTATTCCTCAATGTCTTTATGTAACTCCAAAAGATAGGGAGAATAGCCTGGTTTAGAAAATAGAAATGGAAACTTAGACATTGAACTTTGTTGATCTCACAATGGAAAAAAGAACATTGCATTTAACCCATTTCATTGGGGAGCAGTGGGCTGCCATTGTGCAGCACCCAGGGAGCAGTGTGGGGTTTAGAGTCTTGCTCAGAGACCCAGAGTGGCAGCCTGTGGGGATCAAACTGGATACTTCCAACCTTCTCACAGTACAAGCGCACTGCTCTAACCACTGGGCCAACACTCATTCACTTATGGGGTGATATGTAGGAGATTGCAATACATCTAGATCAAGGATCAGTGACTAAATATGACAACATGGGAAAGATTACAGCTTTTTTTTTTTCTTTTTCTTTTTTTGGTTGAACATCCATGCTTCCATCCAGCCTCAACAATCTTCCTAAACCATCCCGGTTTAAAGTGAAGTAATCAACCTAACATTTAGGATTTTGAGAGGAAGCCATGTGTACCTCTAAATAAATCCATATATGAACAGGAGTTGTCCAGTCCCTATACCAAACAACCACTGCCACATTCATTTTTGATTCAGTTAATTTAGATATCCCTAATTCACAAAACATGTATTGTCAAAGCAGTTCTTCAAAGCATCCAGATTGACATTACTTACAGCAGACATTCATATAAATACTTTTTTATTCTTTTTAATGAAGAACAAAAATGTAATTCCTCAAGTGGGAAATATGCAGGTTGCTTAATGTACTGATTTTTGAAAAAAAAATTAGATTTTTGTAATTATGTATTGCCTATTTAATAATAGGCATTTTAAATATGAATTTAGTCCAAAACAGAATATTTTGTATATAATAATTTCCAAACACCTATATGAAAAATATGTCAAGTTATTGATTAAGGCTTAAAACTATTAAAGTGCAAGTTAGTACATATAGGCGCTATGGTTTATGAAAATTAACAAGAAGTTATATCTTTATTATGTCTTGTTGCATTTGAGTATGTGTCAAAAAGACTTCCCTATAAGTGTACAAAGTATCCATCTTTTTGATTGTAAGCAAAAAAACAAAACAAAAATACAAAACCAAGTTTCAATTAGGGATGCACGATATAATCGGACCCCTATCGGTATCGGCCTGTATCGGCCTTAAAACTGAATATCGGACATCGGCCACCCCTCCGATATTTAACCCGATATTTGATCAGCTTCTGAGTTTCTAAGTCTAAAAAAAAAAAAAAAAAAAAATACTACTTCTTCTTCTTCCTCAAAAGCTTCTTTTTTACAGACTTAAAAACGTCTAAAGACGAGGGAAAAAATATTGATACATTAAAATATCACAATATCTTCATATGCTGATATATTGCCATTTAAAAACACCATATCAATCTCTTTTACTAATGAAATATTGCTATATGTCATCGTTATGCTAAGAAATCACCCGAAAATTCACGAAATGTTGCCATATTTTTATATGTTGATATATTGACGCAGTATCGATCTATTTTACTAACAAAATCTCACAAGAATTTGCAAAATATCACAAGAGTTTGTAACAGAACGATGAAATTTCACGAGATTTTGAAAGTAAAATAGATCGATACCGCGTTTTTAAAAATCAATTTGATTTCTGCATATGACAATATATTTGAGTATATTATTTTTCAAAGTGTCAGAAATGGATAACAAAACTGCTATTTTCAATGACTACTTATTTTTGTCCAGCTTTAACATCAGTATCGATATCGGTTATTGGCTACATGAGTTTTAAAATATCAGATATCTGCCAAAATCCCAATATCGTGCATCCCTAGTTTCAATGCCACAAGTCGCATTAAAGGTAACTGAGCTTTGACGAAAAAGAAGAATAAAGTGAATACTGTGTTTTAAGATAAAAAAAACAAACTAGTGAGTAAAACAATTCAAGTTAACTTCTGGATTAAAAATATTTGCAAAAAAACTAAGATTCAAGTCTTCTTGTGAAGAATGTGAAAGAAAATAGTTTAGCAGAACATGTAATATCAAATATAATTGGGGTTTGTTTCCATCAGTATTATAAGACATTGTAATGATTTTCTCATCTCTAAACTGAAGCTGGACAGATTTAGCATATGTTAATGACTTTTTAAATGACTCCTTTCTCTAGGTAAATTCCTGCCTATGAAAACAATGTTGGGTCCAAGGTATGATGACCAAGTTGCAGAAGAAAACAGGTTTCATCCAAGCATGCTGTCCAACTATTTAAAAAGCCTCAAAGTGAGTAAATGTGCAAAGATGAGCTCTTATATTCAGAGGAAACCCATTGGTTCACTGTATCTGTCTTCTCCTCAGGTCAAAATGGGTTTGCTTGTGGATTTGACAAACACTACTCGCTTTTATGACCGCAATGACATTGAAAAAGAAGGAATTAAATATCTGAAGCTGCAGTGTAAAGGGTATGTGCAGATTTGACAGAGTAAATCTGAACATTTGATCCAGAAGTATGATGTTAAAGTTATGTTGTGTTTGTAATATGCTGAAGGCTTTTTTTTTAAATATGTTTAAAGCCATGGGGAATGCCCTTCTAAGGAGACAACTGCAGTTTTCATCAGACTCTGTGAAGACTTTATAGAGAAGAATCCCACAGAACTGATAGGTGAGCACTGTTTTTATTTATTACTCCACTCTGTTGTTTTGTTTTTTTCATCGCTGGTCTTTGTTCCATTTATCTGTTTGTTTAGAATCAAATAGGTTAACAGATGTGTGCTGCATAAACAGGATTCAAAATGTTTCTCCAATTGATAAGCAGTAAAGTTGATTGGGTTCGGTAATGAGACGAAAATATGTTTATTTATATAAAAGCAGGATTTATTTTATTTTTAAGATTTTAACTTATTATTTAAGATTTCTCTATCACATAGTTACAAGCTAACTATGATTGAGAACTTTAAAATTCCATCATTTAGATTCTGAGCACAGCTTTTTAATGAAAATGTAGCTTTACTCAAACTTTTCAGCTTTAGCTTTTATTGTTCTAGCTTGTGTTTATTCTAGATTGCCAAGAACCTTGTTCACGGGAATACATTCAACTAGACACTTTTACTAATTTTAAAAGCTTTGCTTCAGAAATAACAACACCTAAGCCTGGCTTAATAAACTCCTTCGTAATTTTGTTTTCTCTGTCAGTTCTATGCTCTTGAAGACTTTTGTTATACTACAATAACCTAATCTAAATGTAGTTGTCACTTTTTTAAACAAATATATTATTCATGTTCAGACAGTTTAAGGAAATTGATCAGAAACTGGATAAAATATGGGTTAAGAAAACATATTAAAAACAGACATTAGTACCATTTGTGCCCAGCAGAGGGCAGTATTAACTCAAATACAGGAAGTGTGGTTGCATGTTTTAACTAAATGTCTTTAATGTATACTGAATAAACACCTTAGAGCCACACAGAATTTAAACAATTAATCAAATTAATCATGATTAATTGATTATTGAACTAAGCGTCAACTAATTTAATGATTGATTAATCGTTAACTCTAGTATAGAGACTGTAAAACATGCCTTTAGCTGACAGAGCAACCCAAAAGAGCAGTAATTATATCAAAATTGTAAAAAATATATGTAATCGTTTTGAATTTAATTGACAGAATTCTTTTTTCTGTCAATATGCTCTATCCAGAACTCAATAAGTGGAAAAGTTTTATTTTCACCTGGTTTAATTTTTAGTAAAACATCTTCTTTAAGGAACCTTTGGCTATCCGATTATTAGATGAAACAATATCTGACAGATTTATTGATTTGCAAAATAATCTTTAGTTGCAGCCCTAGAGACTGGGTTCTCATGTTGGTGCAAAGCAGTTGGCTGTCTATGCTAGGTATTATTTTATTCATTTGCAAGAGTGTGGGAGTTATCATTAGAAAGAGAAAAGCCCCTTTTTTAACATTGTGTAGGTGATAGTGGGTGAAGGAGCATCAGTTACTGTCTAAATTAGTATTTTTTTTTGCTGAGCTAAATGTTAGTGTGTGGGCTTTTATTTTATAATTTTCTGTCTTTTGTTTTATCTACTGTTTTCTTATCTTAATAGTTACCTCTAATGTCATTTAACACATTTTTAAGTCTTTTTTTATATTTATAGATTTGAAATAATAAATAAAGAGATTATTATAAATAAGAAAAATATCCTTTTGGTTAGAGAGCATTTTCAATGATTGTGAAAAAAGTTGTAGTTTAGCACTGAAGGCAGTGGGGGGCTCTCTTACACCTCGCTTTCTCATCAGTTTTTTTTTTTTTACCTTACTGCAGCCCTGCCTTGTAAATGGAGTAGCCTGAGCACTAAAACAGAATGTCTGATCGTGATCTCAACAACATCCTGTCTTTGGCAGGCTGGCAATCAGGGCTGGCTTTCTCTGCAGAACACGTATCCAATTGAAACAGCTGGGCCAATAAATGCCTCCTAACCTGGACAACTGTTAGACCCATTAAACCAAAGAATTTTGCGTTTCATTTCACTTCTAAGCTGTCGTGCACCTGTGATAAGATTTGAATGTTTCTCGAAAAAGAACCAGTTTTTTTCAATTTGGTGCAGGTGGTGTTGGGAGTCGGGGGTCTGCTCTTTTGTTTGCTTCATTTTATTATCCTTTACTCTTTGGCTTAAATGTTTCATCCCTCTTTAAATCCCCTGTGTTTGTCCAGCTTCTGGTTTCAGACAGATTTTTGATGTTGTTTTCAAGTCAGTACCCCCCTGAGGCGATTCATGCCAGTTTTTAAAACACGGACTCATCGTACAGAGGTTGACCCGTACAGACCGCGTTGCTGTTCGGATGGGGATAACATGCTGTTTTAATTTATTTTTCGTTTACCTGCATCTTTTGAAGCCTCTAAGCATAGATAATACTTCATAATTCTTAAGCCTTACAGGGTTGCCTTTCTCTTGCATCAACAGTACATCAATCTGATGCTTTTAAAAATGTTTCTCTGTCCTGAAGGAGTCCACTGCACGCATGGCTTCAATCGGACTGGCTTTCTGATATGTGCATACCTGGTGGAGAAGATGGACTGGAGGTAAGAGCTGACTCACTTTGACCACTCATACATCTGAGCCCAGAATTACAGAATAATCCAGAACCCTGGGAATGCGCTCATACCCCTCTGAGGCTCCTTGCAGGCTGCTCAGTCGTCTCGCTTGATAACTCAGACTATCCGACGCAGAGTCTCTCCAGTGGATTGTATCATTACTTCACTTTCATCCTCCCCGCCCTTTCACTCTTTTTTCAGCTTGCCTTTATTCCCATTTCTATTTTTTATCTGAGAGGTTACAGTAAGCGTGATGCCACATGAGTGCACTCTGTCAGTACCAATCAACACAAAGTCTCACAGAGACAAGGTAGTGGCGACCAGGCCTTTTCAGAGACCAAAATGATTTCCAGCAGCTGAACAGGACGGTTGGGGTGCGTCTTCGCTCAGAGGTGGAGAAGCCGGCTAAGAAAGCCGAATCTCTGGAGACGTGGAGGCTGAATGAAACCCTCCCACAGTTTCCTGTGAAATGAGTATCCTCAGACCTTTTTCAGCTGTCATGGTCTGTTAATGAGATGAAAAATAATTTAACTCTGAAACTGTCAACCGTGATCCAAGCTTATTTATATATTTTTGTTATTTTTGGATTATTGCTGGAAATAGAAACAAAGGACTGATGTGCGATTAGGCTACAATAACAGATTAAGTATCTGAAGACTGATGCAAACTGTGCTCTTAATTAGATGCATCTCTACTTTTTTCTAATATCCATTTATGGTTTAAGGTGACAGAGTAAACTTAACTCTAAAATACCAGACGTACTAAAAGATGAAGATCTGGAATTTTGTTTCAAGTGAAATTTTTAATTTAGGGAGTCTCTTCTGTAAACAAATATCATTTAATCTAAGGAGCATGAACTGGATGAAATATGGCATCCTTCAGCTGTATAAGCTCAACAAGAATCCATCATCATAATTGCAGGATCTGGCCCAGTTACACCAGATGTTCTGTTGCAGACAACCAAGCAAGGATTCATTCTTTTAGGCTGTTTGTGAAAAGGCAAGCCCTTAAAGGGAAACGCCTTTTTTTTTTTTTACATTGGGCCCTTGATTTAACATTATTACATCATGTTCTACTCACCTATATGAGTTCTGTGTCATTTGGAGCCGTTCTGAAGATATTCCGTTAGGTTATATCCAAGTAACGTCTTCCTCTGGGCAAACGAGTTGAAGGCACAAACTAAACTGTTCATAATTTATCATTTATGGTACGCCAGCATTCATAACATGTGGGCAAATCACTGTCCCCCAGACATCTGCGGTTATATTCTTTACATTTCTATCTTTTAAAAAAAGAAGTGGCGCATATATGACGTCATCCGCACACGCCGGCTAGCATTCATTCATCCTGTCCACTGAACTGCTGTTTGTTTTACTCACATGCCTGAAACACTTCTAGTGCTACTACCACAGATGATCTTGCTCGAGAAATGGAATTGAACGATTGAGATTAGCTAGCCGAATGAATAGAAGGGGTAGAGCGTAGCCGCGTGTGGTCCGGGCTGCCTGTCACCACTCCAGTGGAGTGCGGATGACGCCGCTTTGTTTTTAAAAGATATAAATATAAAAAATATAACCGTGGATGTCTGGGGGACAGTGATTCGCCTTCATGTTATGAATGCTGGCGTACCATAAATGATAAATTACGAACGGTTTAGTTTGTGCCTTCAACTTGTTGCCTATAGGGAGACGTTACTTGGATATAACCTAACGGAATATCTTCAGAACAGCTCCAAATGATACAAAACTCATATGGGTGAGTAGAACATAATGTAATAACGTAAAATCAAGGGCCCAATGTAAAAAAAAAAAAAAAAACGGCGTTTCCCTTTAAAAAAAAAAAATGCCCTGACTGGAGACGGGATAAGCCCTGTGTCTCCTATTAGCAACTAGACCAGATGGTGGGTTAACTCTTGATAAAGCCACGAAGGGAAAAAGAATACTGTTTATTTTAATGAGAAATGCCTTCTTTTTGGTTTTGCCTTACTTTTTTACACCAGATTACTCTCCTTGAAGATTTTAAAATTTTATCATCCAATTGACTCATTTTAAAATGTATTTTGTTGAGATTTTATGTTACATAACAATGCAGAAAGGAAATAATTGGGAAAGAGGACGATACAAATTTCTAGCTCTTCTAAAAAGTGTTGATGAATCTCACTGTAAATCTATTTTTTTTCTGAGGCTTCAGAGGTTAGCTATGGAACATCAACAAAGATCAATATAGTAAAAATCAGATAAACAAGGGATGGAGTAGAGTAAGACATTGAGATAAAAAAAAGAATCCCACATTGTTATCTGAACCTTGCTGCCCACTGCTCCAAAAAGGGATGGGTTAAATGCAGTGGCGAGTTTCTCCAGTGTGAGTTTAATAAAGTTAATAGAGTTAATACTGGGAGAAGTGATTATTAACCAGTTGGAGTAGGCCTGGGGGGAGCAGAAAGATAGGAGAAACAATTCAATTCAGTCAATTTATATAGACTATTTATATAGTCAAATTGGTTCAAAGTTTTCTATCTAAGGGAAAACCAGCTGATTGCATCTCCCCATTGACCTAAATGCATTCCCTCACACCAAGCATGCTTGTAGTGACAGCGAAGAGAAAAAACTCCCTTTTAACAGGAAGTAACCTCCAGCAGAACTAGACTCGGAGTGAGCGGCCATCTGCTGAGGCTGACTGGTGTTCAAGGAGGCAGAAGCAGATATACAGAAAAAGCAGAGATACAAATACCCCATTTACACTACCCTTGAAAAACCGATCCATGCCGAGACCGGTCCGAGCTTGGATCAGTTAACCCGAGCCTGGTTCTGCCGACCGTTTACACATCACGCTGTCTAGGTTCCTTGACTCCTCGCCTCCTAGTGACGATCTGCGGTATTACCGCCAGTATTTAAGGAGGAAATCAAGCAGTTGGCGCCGGTAATGCGCCATAAAACACAAGAAGAAGAAGACGAAGAAGGAGGCAATCAAGCAAATCAAAATGGCAGTGCCCGTCACATTCAGAAAATTATGCTTGATTATTATTGCTGTGCTTCGGTGTTTGCGGAGGGTCAGGCGAAGACGACAACCTTTCGTGGATTTACTTGAGAAAGTAAATTTATAGTTATAGTTGTTCTTCTATTTCTGTTTTGTGTTGGTTGGCAAGCAACTTGGGGAGGGGCATTACCGCCAACTACTGGAATGGAGTGTGAATCGGGATGTGCAGCCAGACGGAGATGACGCGTTCTGCTCATGCGCTCTTGTTATCAGAGAACCGAGCCAGGGAAAAACCGAGCTGAGCCCACCTCTGGAACTGGTCTGCAGTTAGCTCGGTTTGGTTGTGTCTAGCTCGGTTCAGTTCCGTTTGCTTTCCATTTACACATGATAAGTTATCTTAGTTACTAAGCTCGGACCGGTCTCAGCAATTTTTTCAAGGGTAGTGTAAATGGGGTAAAAAGGAACCTGTCAACCAGCTCCACAGGTGGCCCCGACCAGGAAATGTAAAGCCAGGCAGACGAGCTCCAAGACAGATCCCATGTCAGAGGATGAAAGAGAGCCCATCCAGTTAGTCACAGTCAGAGAAACAGGACTACACTGAAAATCAGACCAAGCTATCTATAAACAAAGGTGTTGATGGCAGAATGATGAAAAGGTGTCCCTATGTCCTCCAGCGGTCTAAGCGTATAGCAGCATAACAAGGGAGATTGCTCTGGATAACCTGAGCCACTCTAACTATAATATTGATCAAAAAGTAAAGTTTTAAGCTTAATCTTGAAAGTAGACAGAATGTCTGCCTCACGGACTAAAAAGTCTTATTTTAAGAATCTCATCATGAAAGTCAGTGGTAGAAATTTCCTGTTGTGGCAGTTCCTTTTCTAACATTGACATAAGGGAGCTGAATATAACACAGTGCTGATTGATTGGTTTACAACGAGCGAAGCTACTGAGCAACGACACTTCATGGCAACAAGCACTCACGCACTGAAACATCAAATTGTTGATATAGTAGGGTGATAAGACGTCCCCTTTCTCCTAGACATGTCCTACTTTTCATACCTAAAAAAATGGCCGGGGTGAATTTCAAAATCGTCCGGGATTTTGGTCGACTACAGTGAATCCTTAGGGGAGCCACGATGAGCCCGGAGGCCCCCGGTCTGCATGAAAAGATGACTTTGATCAGGGCATTAACCTAGCTGCTGTTTATCGCCCAAATGCTACCGATACGCCATTATACAGTAGCTGTAAGTTAGAAACACGTTCAGTGGTCGTCTGGAACACGTCAGATATGTTAATATGTGTTTGTGATAATATCTTGATAAGTAACGAATAAATTGTGCACAGGTTATTCATAGATTTTGGATAAGCTGGACACCACGACTTATAAGTAACTTACACTTAACGTATGTCAACGATCAGATAACTTACCTGTAACTTATGCCCCACATATGCGCATACGCTGGCATACATAATGACTGATATCACCATGTTTCACTGAATTTGTAACTTTCACATATTTCTCATAATGATGCCATGATCAAAAGTAGTCCCCATCTTTAGTATAAGAGCCTTTTATCATCTCTTTAGAAAACTAAAGCCTCACATTGCAAACTTAAACACCAGCGCAGCTCTATAAACTCTTCGCTTGTTTTCCCCCATGGGTGAAGTTTCAGCAAACATAAAACCTTTCCATCTGTTTTCCTCTTTTTTTACCTTATCAGCATCGAAGCAGCTGTGGCTGCTTTCGCCCAGGCTCGGGCTCCTGGGATCTATAAGGGAGACTACCTCAAAGAGCTTTTCTGTCGCTATGGAGACGAAGAGGACGCACCCTCTGCCCCCCCACTGCCTGAGTGGTGCTTTGACGACGACGATGGGGAGGTGGTTGACGACGGGAACGCGGTCAGTCAAGAATCGGGCCCCAGCTCTTCAGGGTCGGCGCCGAACAAAAGAAAGAAGGAGAAGCTGAAGCTGGTGAGAGACTCTGGATTAATGATTGTGTTGACATGACACACTGTAACATATATAATAATAAAGTACATGTTATAATCTTATATTCACTGCTGCCAGATATTGGTCATACAAAAAAAAAGTTAAAAAAACAATCCATTGGACTTGGTTTCCATCTTTAAGGACATTTTGTCCAAAGCAAAGGAGAATAACGAGTATTTTTCACCTTTATTGCACCCAGATTGAACCCAGATTGAAAAGCTGAGTCAAGGCGAACCTAATAGCTGAGAATATGATACTCCACACAGATCTGGAGTAGAGCTACAGCTCTTAGAGCCGTTACTGCACCATTCGACTGTCATTAAGGACTACTGTCTCTCAGCTGAGAGGCCTGTCTCGTCAGTTAGACCAGTCTTTGGCTGCCTGGCTGTTAGAAGAGTTTCTGTGGAAATATTTTATGTTTGCATAGCACTTGGACTAATAAAGCTGTTTTAAATGACTAAACCTGCACCTGCATCCTGTATGGGGGTTTTAAAGGTTTTCATTTTCATCGTGGCCCCCCAGAACTCACTTCTATGTTGAACTCTTTAGCCCTGATCTCAGGAGATCAGCCACAGTTTCTCGTGGAAAGGATTTCTCACCCTTCACCAGGTCAGAGACATTAGAGGTGAGGGAGAAATTAGATCCCTTTTCTCACTCGTGTGCACTCTGCCGTAACAAAGCATTTAAGAGGAAGCTGAAATGTATCGCTGATGGTAAATTGCTCAAGGCCAAGCCATTACCCAGTATTATCATGATCAACTTTTAATGGTATCATGATGTGATGATATAGTCCCTCTATGGGCAGGTTTATTTTTGAACAAGTGGTAGAGTCTATAGATAAAGTCACTTATGTGATAAACTAAATATTTTCTCTCTTATCTAAATGAAAATGTAGTATTAAAAACGGTGAATAATGATTTTTATGTTCAGAAGTTTACAAAGACTGGATCCAAATGTTGTTATATAAGCATTTAATTGGTTTACACATAACTCTTCAGTTGAACTCTTGCATTAGCATATATTGATATTTGAGCTAATCCTTGCTGATTTAATTTAACTGAAAGTTGTTTTTTTATCTATATTTTGAAATTGTTTCAAAACAAAATAACATTTAGACTCTTTATGTGAGAAGATAACGAATAATAATTTTAAGACATATAGAAAATGGATTTCTTAATAGGATGAATTTGTAAAGTTAGTTTTTGTCTAAAACTCAATCCCAAACACGACTTTATACCATTTTAAGATAAAGGATTTTCTAAGCAACTACATTTCTCTGAATAAATATACTAATGTGTTGGACTTTTCTATTATTAGGATACTTATTTGTAGCAATGGGATTAGATTTAGTTTGTATTGACAATCAAACATCCTGAATGTTTCATCCTGAATCTAATACAATTAGATTAGTTTGAAAACCTTCAGTTCCCTGGGAAAATAGTTTGTCACGGATGCCACTTTGAGGGGAAGCTGCGAGTGTGAGAGGGAGTTTATTGTGGAAATATAATTAAGCTCCAATAAAGCTATTTCCTATTCATGTTGTTTTTATAATTCTTTATTTAGAGTAAGGCTGAAGTATTTATATAATATTGTTTCTCACCAATTTCAATAACATTTTAGTTTGGATGTTTGATCCTTGCTAATACTAAGGATGCAAAATGGTGTTTGACAGAAATACACTTTATAATATATTTTAATTGTATAAATAATTCCAGCCAATGTTATCTGTACATTGTCTGCAAATTTTTAGTACCTAGTTCTCAACTAAGTACTGAAAAAAATCTTTAGAGGTCTTTTTGGAGATTTCATTGCTAAACTTTGACAATTTTAGTCAAGTAAAGGTGAACTTTATTTCTAATCATTAAAATATACTTAATAAAATAGACTGAGCTCTGCAGGAATACACCGATTGATCCCCATTTGATTGCAGTCGGCCGATAGTTCTCTTATTGGTATTGATTGGAGTTCTAGAAATGGATCAAGGCAGGCAGATCAGGTGACGTTTATCACAACAAACCTCCCCCAGGGCATCCATTCCCACTTCTCAGACCCAGGTCCTCCATTTCTTATTTTTATTTTAACAGTAAATGTCTTATTCCTGAGAAAATAAGGTTAATAAACTGAATGCAAAACCTGTGAAAATCTCACCAGTTTTGTGTCCTTTACTTTGTCTTAAAAAATTTGCCTGGCAAACAAAAGCAATTCATATGACAGGCGAAGGCTGCACTACATCTTTCAGCCTACTTGTTGGTGGCTTCCCTTCAACATGGTGGACATGGATTTACAGACGCTGTGCTTTTTATTTACTTTCGAAAAGCCGGAAAAAGATGTCAGCAAATGTAGGTTCTCTAGATTCCCGGAGACGAAACCATAATGGAAAATGCAGAAGCTATGTGTGGATGAGGGTCGATTTTTAGCAGTGCTTCTACCTATCCATGACCCAGTCTGGGGCCTTGTCGTCATGCGTTGTGGGAAATCGGAGGAGCACAGCGATATAGGGAGAAGCCCACTGGATGCTAGCCTCTTAGCGGTACATTGGAGAAGCATGTCGGGCAGACAGACTGGGAGAGAAGGCAATGGTTGGCTGCAGTCTGTGCCAGAGGTAGAACAACGAAATGGTCCTTCTTTGGCTAAATTAACACAGCTTTTTAAAAGCCATCTTAAGGGCATTCTTCTCTTCATTCTTTGTCAGCATTATTTTCTCTACCTTCAGTTTTGATTAAATAAAGCTCCTCTCCGCTGCCTCCTTTATTAAAACCTTTGTCAATTTTTACACTTTCTCATTTCCTAATTCTCATACTTAATAATACAATTAAAATATAGATGACACAACAGAATAGAAGAATTTACGGATTTGATGCTGTGATCGGCAGATACCGATTTTGGTGATTGGTGATCGGCAATGACATCGGCTCCCACAGTCTTCTCGGTCTCTAGTAAAAAACAAGAGTCTGGAAAAGTAGCGTATCGTACATGATATCTGTGAACAAGCAGAGTTGAAATAAATTGATGTATTTTGAAATTTCCACAATTAATGAGATGTATGGTGTTATTACCGGCCCCTTTTCTTTTCTTTTCTTTTCTTTTCAACTGCAGCTTCTTGTTTAAAAGCTGATTCACTTATCTTTGAGAAGGCTTACTATTGTGCTTCATCCATTTCTGTTTAAGCTTCTTTTCACTTTCGTATCATAACAGTTAGCATGACTTATCTGCTCTGAACTAGCATAAGAGGGGAGAGAACAAAGCTTTCAGAGGAAACTGTGAAATAAGCTGTGTATAGCATTAGAAGAGGGTTGAAATAGTTGTAAGGGCGAGTAACAAGTTTCCTGGCAAATGCTTTAAATAATTAATGTGTGAATGTTTTTTGCTCACTAATAAAAAGGGGGATTTTTCTTTATATCTCTCTGCTTGGTTTTGTTTGCAGCCAGCCACTCATAAGTAATGAAACAGCTGTTTTGTATCACCCTGTGTAGGAGGATGAGAATGTTTATTTTAAACTCCAAATCTTTTAATTTTCCTTTTGTTTTATTTGTTTCTCCTTCCAGGGTGCGGTATTTCTTGAAGGGATCTCTGTGAAAGGGGTCACACAGGTCACAACCCAACCCAAGTTAGGCGAAATCCAAAGAATGTGTCAGGAGATGACCGAGTGGGACAGGTAAGGCGCTCCCTTAATCGAACTCCCCTTTGGGAGCATATGTGGGTGTAACATAGCTGGGAGTGACTCATGCAGCTCAACTTTTTTTTTTTTTTTTTTTTTTTTTTTTTTTTCCTTGTTTTCTTTTTGGAACATTTTCACACTTGTATTCAGATAGAAATAGATTTTTATACTTTAAGGAAATATGCCATTGCAACCTCTTCCTTGACAATTGCAGCAAGTAAGCCCTGCTGAGATTTCTCATTACAGCAAAGAGAACAATGCAAACTGTAATTTTCTCTTTCTGCTTTTAAATAATTTATTTGATTTCTACCTTCCAATTTTTGGTTTAACTATGCAATCTCAATAAACTGATGTAGAAAGTATTTTTTAAAGACTTCTAAAGAGAATTATCTGGAGGTATTTTTTGTGTAAAAGTAAGATAGATATTGTTAACTTTACTATTTATCTTTGTAGTATTTTACTGAAACTTTGGGTTTTTTGAACAAAAACCTAAAATAATTGATACTCAGCCCTGAAAACTAATTAGTGATGTAAAAACATAAAAAAAATGTTTTTAGCTCTGAACAAAGTTTATTGAGTACGGAAGCCGGGAGTTTTTTTTTTCTTCCTTTTTTTTCAGGAGATAATGACATAACTATCTCATTATCATGGTTAAACCATTAATTGTTTTCTCGGGTTAAAAAGATAATTAATTTGTTATCATGAGATAACAGTTAATGGTTTCTTGAGATAACGAGATGATTAACCTTATAAGTAATGAATGAGGCTGACCAACAACCCCGGATTCCCAGTCCATCCATGCCTGTAGTGCCCGTAGTTGTGCAGTCGCGGTACCGCGTGTGCAGAAATAATCAGTTTAGTAGTAGTTTTTGAGTTTTTACTGCACTAGTGGCTCGTTTTTCCTGACTGTAAGCTGACAGGAAAAGGGGTATGAGAGAGGGGGAGAGACATGAGGCAAAGGATCACAGGCCGGATGCGAACCCGGTTTAGCCGTGTCAAGGACTAAGGCCTCCATACATCGGCTGTGCACACTAACCACTGCGCCACCTGCACGCCCAAAAACAGGCTGTTTTTTAATGAAAATCTTAATCTGAACTCATTTTGGGGGTTAATGCATCTTAAACCTGTTACAGGCGTAACACCGGGCAGTTCAGAAAACACCTGTTGCTAGGGCGCCGAAGACATAGGTGTACTTTCTTATGAATCAGAAGCGGAAACAAATCATCAAACCAACGTCATCTCATTACCTCATTATAAAACGGGGTTTAAAAAAAAAACCCGCTGAATATTGAAAATTGTAAATCATATACCACTCTTATGTTTACATTTGATCCTCCTGTTTATGTTTTATCACTGCTGCACTTTAGAAATGGAAATGTCTTGAGAGCAGTACTGAACGAAATTTCTTTTTGTATACACTCTGTGTACAAAATGAAAATAAAGTCTGTGTAAGTCTAAGGATTATTTACAGAATTACACATAGGCTGCCATGACTTATACTTATAAATCCTTTCCTGCTGTTGTGGTATTGAAGGATGTAATCAGTTTTAACACACACCAATCCTCTCTTTGTGATGAGAAAAAGGCTTTTCTAGTCTTTAGATAATGAGAAAATTATCAATGTGTATTAAAACTGATTACATCCTTCACTACCACAACAGCGGGAAAAGATTTATAAACATAAGTGATGGCAGCCTATGTGTAATTTTGTAAATAAATGATCATCTCCTTACGATGAGAAAACGGCTTTCATTGTGTTTAGATAATGAGAAAATTAATTCACTTTCCCGAGAAAAAGACAGTGAAAAAGTATCGGAGGGACACGACATCTCTCAGCTCCATAATTGAGATACCTCTTGTTGTCATCTACCAATCTCATATTTGAATATTCTCCATGCAGAAATATTTTAGCTGCTTTTCTCTAAATAACTTTTTTTCTATAAATAGCATAAAAATTAATATGTTAATTTAACAAAAAATTTTTTTTAAAGCTTATACAAGCTTTGAATGCGCCATTTTAAGATTTTTAATTTTCTAACTGTCACCAAGTCCTTATTGGATTTGCTAATATTAAATATTGTAGGCTCCATTAGGCTCAAATTTTCTTTAAGCACCCATTAATCAATAGAAGAAATCATAGTGAATTCTTAGGTTCTGGTGCATAAAAGCCAAACCATGACATATTTATCTGAGATAAGGTTTTTGTTTATGTAAAATTTTTTTAAACCAGAAATGACAATTAACTTGCTGTCATTTAAAACACAGTCATCAGATCAGGTTTGTATTTTTTGTTTGTTTTTCGTTTTTTTATTGTTGTTAAAACTGATACTAAATATCCATTAATCCAAATACCGTATTTTCACGACCATAAGGCGCACCGGACTAAAAGGCGCACTCTCAGTTATGTGTCCCATTTCTGTATTTAACACACACATAAGGCGCACCGGACTATAGGGCGCGTTTTTTATATACAGGTACATGTCCTCTCAGGTGGATTTTCTCACTTAAAAACATATTAAAACTACTTTATTCCCACTGATCACAGCAAATAAAGCTGCAAGGTGTATTTATTACAAAGTATTATTCAAACCTGGGAGCTGGCCATGAGAGACACATCGCTGATGACACAGCGCTGTGATTACTCCTCTGATACAATTTATTGACGCATAAATTAACTTAAAACATAGGCAGGATAATAATCTGGATGAACTGACTGCAATGATAAAATTTTCAGGTGGACTTTCTCACTTAAAAAGATTTAGATTATTTAGATGAAAAAACACCTGCGGAGGTGAGTCCGGATGCGCGGACCAGAGCCTGCTGTTGAATTAAGTTTTCAGGTAGAAAAATAGAGCGGGAGCAAAACTGAGTATGATTGTGCTTTATTCAAGTATTTATTACAAAGTATTAATCAAACCCCTCAAAGTCCTCATCCTCTGTTTCTGAATTAAACAGCTGCGCTAAATCAGACATGCCAATTTCCCCTTCTGCGCTGTCAGAGTCACTTTCCGTGCAGCGCAGCTCCTCAGAAATAATGCCGGCTTTTGCAAAAGCTTGAAGAACAGAGCCAGCAGACACGTTATTCCTCGCTGCTTCTGCTGCACCTGCTGGGTCCGGTTCACACCGATGTCGAGCGGTTGAACAGCGAGCACAGGGTTAATTTGTTTCCCCATGTTTTTCACATCAGCTGTGAGATGGGCACGCATGGAGTTACAGATTAATGGTTATGAGTGGAAAAAAAACAGCTGGTCTCCTTACATTCAGCCACTCTTTCATCATCTCCTCAATGAGGTGGTCTCAAAAGTCGCAGTTACAACACACATAGGGCGCACCGCACCATAGGGCGCACCGCACATTTTGAGGGGGAAAAAAGACGTTTAAGTGCGCCTTATAGTCGTGAAAATACGGTATATTAGAAAAGCAAACAGGATCTTGTGATCCTATTTTTTCCATTTCTTTAGCAATTTAAATGCACATCTTAGCCTCAGTGTCATTATTTTGTGTTTTTTTTCAAATACCGGTAGTCAACTTGCATAATAATGTATTATTTTTACTGTCTGCTATAGCATTTGAAGTTTTGAGCTTGAAACACCATCATTGTGTTGCTTTTATTTGAGGTTCAAAGATGCATTATTTACCGCATAGTTTTTTTTAAGAGTCTATGTAACAGGGCTAGGTTGAAAAAATGTTTTTTTATTTTATAGAATTATGATGAAATATTTTATTTAGCTTTAGCCTAATCATAATTAGCATGATCAACCAGGCATGTATAAAATATGTTATTGTGTTACAGGTCTGGATTTCCTGGTGCGCAGCCTGTGTCCATGGATCGGCAAAACCTTCGTTTTCTTGAGCAGAATCCTTATAAAGTCAGCTGGAAAGCTGATGGTACACGGTGAGTATTATTTGTTTAACAGCACATGCCAGTGCAGGTGTTATTCTTTGTCCCTCTTACTAGAAAAAAAACTGTCTCATTGATTCAGCTTGTTCAGAGTCAATGGAAACACATTGAGTTTATGTCTTCAAGTAGAGCTGCACAGTGTTCATTTTAACTCTCCATCCTGTGAACAATGTAAAGTGCTTTTCTTTATTTTAGATTGACTTTTTTTCTATTTCTTCTTTGTCACCTGTAATTAAATCAGGTTTCAGCAGACAAAGAAAACCTGAGAAGATACAAACCACAATTTTCAAATAATTAGTTCTAATAAGGGAAGAAGAAAAAAATATTCAAACCAATCAGGCCCTATGTGACAAAATGATCATCCTCTAAACCTTATAACTGCTTTTGTCATCAGCATCTACATCTACCATCAAATGTGTGGGATTACAGTCAATAAACTACTCTTTTACTATTCTCTAGATTTTTCCACATTTGAAGGTTTAGAATCATAGATATTCTTTTTAAGGCCATGCCATAACCTGATATTATATTTAAGTCTGGCCTTTGACTAGGCCACTGCAAAATGTCAGAGTTTTTAAGCTTTCCAGAGGTGTACTTGCTGAAAACAGAATCTGGATTTTAGAAATTTAGTAAAGCTGTTCAAGTCCTGATGCAGCAAATCAGGACTGTATTTATCACACTACGGTACTATCACCATATTTGACTGTTTGGATAAGGCTCTTTTCCTGAAATGCATTTTTACTTTTATACAAAATAACCAAATTACTACTTTCCAAAAAAAATCCACTTTTATCTGCTCAGGTCTCTGAATATTTGCCCACAGGTCCTTTTTTTCCTGTGAAATATGAGGTCAGCCTTTATGTTCTTTGTGGTCTGTGGGGATTTTAGCTCTGTCTGGTCTGTTTGTTATTGTTTTATTATGAACAATGATTAAAATGATGTAAACAAGGCCTGTAGTGTTTAGATTTGCTGCATAGTTCTCTTGTGACCTTCTGAATCAGGTGTCGATGAACGCTTTGGGCAATTTTGGTTTGCCAGCCTCTCATGGGAGGATCCACCACTGTTTTATTTTTTTAATGTGTGGATATAGGCTCTCGTTGGGGTTTACTGGATCTTCAAACTATGGAGAGACCTTTGTTACCGACAGCAGACTGATACATCTCAGCAAATTTGACTCATAATTTCTTTATTCTCTTTAGTTTAGGGAATATTGCTTCTTTAGAACTTTAAACTAACTCATGCAGTCAGACAGTTTCTATTTAGGGGATCTTCTGATTTTTCAAGTCTTGCAGGAATCAAGTCTTAATATACTTACTTTTTTCATTTATTTAAATTTATTCTGACATATTAAACATTTAGAAAAAAGAAAAGCAAGCAGAACAAAGAACACACCATATTAATATCTGAAATGGAATAGGCTAAAGCCTAAACTTATTTCACACACCCCTCAAAGAGTAAATCATAAATCAAACAAAATGGCAACAATGCTGTAAATATATGGAGAATGGAATAAAAATTAGAGTTCCAAAAAATGCTGGAACTTCATTACTTCATATAGGTTTTATTTTGTATGCTAGTTTTTGAGTGTTAAGTGAAGCCATAATTGCAATGCTATTGTAGTAACTCAGATTATCCCTGTCTAAGTTTCAAATTTATAATATCTTAAACATTGAAATGGAACAAAAAAATAAAAATAAATAAACTGACTAAACTAGGGATGCACGATATTGGGATTTTGGCTGATATCCGATATGAGGATATTTTAAAACTCATGTAGCCGATAACCGATATCGATACTGATGTTAAAGCTGGACAAAAATAAGTAGTCATTGAAAATAGCAGTTTTGTTATCCATTTCTGACACTTTGAAAAATAATATACTCAAATATATTTTCATATGCTGATATCAAATTGATTTTTAAAAACGCGGTATCGATCTATTTTACTTTCAAAATCTGGTGAAATTTCATCGTTCTGTTACAAACTCTCGTGATATTTTGCAAATTTTTGTGAGATTTTGTTAGTAAAATAGATCAATACCGCGTCAATATATCAACATATAAAAATATGGCAACATTTCGTGAATTTTCGGGGGATTTCCTAGCATAACGATGACATATAGCAATATTTCATTAGTAAAAGAGATTGATATGGTGTTTTTAAATGGCAATATATCAGCATATGAAGATATTGTGATATTTTAATGTATCAATATTTTTTCCCTCGTCTTTAGAAGTTTTTAAGTCTGTAAAAAAAGACGTTTTTGAGGAAGAAGAAGAAGTATTATTTTTTTTTGTTTTTTAGACTTTAGAAACTCAGAAGCTGATCAAATATCGGGTTAAATATCGGTGGGGTGGCCGATGTCCGATATTCAGTTTTAAGGCCGATACCAATAGGGGGCCGATTATATCGTGCATCCATAGACTAAACAGATGTTTGTTCACATTGCATTACCTTGAAGACTTAGCAATATGAAATGGAGAGAAAGGCAACATTTGACCAAATATCTTTCAGAAACTTTGGTCAAAACTCACAGTAACCTTAGTTAATGTGAACTTAAAGCAATGATTATATGCTATTGTTATAATCTAAATTCTATACCTAACTGCACCAGTTTTGCCTGAAGAATGTGAGCTTTAACAAGCAGGCCCACTCTTTTGGGAGGAAAGCCAGGCTCTGTAAGGATAATACTACTAGAAGGTCCTTAAGGTATGACTGAGCTTAGTCATTAAGAACTTTGTTTGTAAAGGAGCTCTGAAAGGAAGCCCAACATGACTTGTGCTCCCTCATTAAGTTTTAATTACAGAATATAGCTAATCAAACAGAGTGCTCAGTGAGTAGCAGTGGAGAATGGAGATGTGCAAATTAGCTGCTCTGATGCATAAACCCAGACTGATAGGAACGACTTCGTCCAGTCTGTTATCCGTGAAGCCTGAGAAATGCATCAGGTCACTTGTTCTTTCCCGTCACGTTTTGCTGTGAATTTGTTGTTTTCTTTTGTTTCATGTCTCTCTTGTGCTCGAGGCCACTGCTGCAAGGGAAGAGAGACGTTTTAGTATTCTGCTAGTCTACTGTGAAGCACTGCCTCTCTGGCTGGTGCAAATGCGCTGTGTGCAGATGAATATTTAATGACTGCAGTCAATTTCAGAATTTTACATATCGACGCTTTAATTTCCTGTAAGAGTGAGACTCTGAGGGAAAAGATTTTGGCTCTTGACCAGGACATTACTAATGTGTATAATTAGTGGCTGTTATCTGGAACTGCTTAAGAATGCAGCGAAAAGTTTAGCTGTTGAGTTTTATCAATGACTTTGAGCTCTTCGTCTGCTTACCTTAACTCTCGACATGGAAAATGTTTTACCTCCAGCAGCTGGGTTTTAAAGGGTAGCGGTGCTGTATGTGATTTCATCTGTTCTGATGCAGGAAAGAGGCACGTCATTTTGTGAATGACTCATCCAGGCTCAGAATATACCGTATGCCGATACTTCTCCCCTCTACACTTTGTTCGTTGTTGGAGGAAAAAATTAACATTTTGTAAAAAAATAAAATAAAATTTATATATATATATATATATATATATATATATATAATTTTTTTTTTTTTTTTTTTTTCCTTTTAGCTTGTATTCATGTTTCCAGGAATGTAAATATATCCATATGGATGTTTTATTTAAAAGTTTTTATTGTACTATAAACTTTATTATTATTATTATTATTATTGCATGCCCCTAAATTAAATTTAGTTTTGCTCTTTAATCATGTCTATAAACCAACCTGCCAAATGAATAAAATGAAGCCCCAATCATTAGTTTAGCATTTGTCCAACACGAAAAGGTCTCATTGGAGCACCTTTTATGAGAAAAAGAAAATCCCTTTAGACCGTTTTTTTTTAACCATGTAATTATACCGGCTTTAGCATAAAAAAAAAACTGTTTACTAACTGCATATATTGTATTATTTAGAACTTTGTTGTGTATATTCTTTTTAAACATTTTTTCATGCATTTAAAATTTGTTTTAAAATGAGGACAGTCTTCCTATTAATACATGCTGATCCCTTGCAGTTTAAAATGTGTGGCGAATCAAAACCTCAGAGTCCATTCAGCATCTTTTGAAAATCCTTTCTGTGCTCTTTTTATTTTTTATTTTGCTGGTTCATCGGTAGTCCCAGTTTTCTCCTTTAAACTGCTCATGCATGGCACTTTATCAGCAAAAACGATCAAGTAGGAGAGGACAGTTATTTAGTTTTTTTCTTATCATGATAAGAATTACGGTTTATCTTGATGATTTTATATTCAGTCGATCATGTTTGCAAAGTTTTAAATCAATAGTGTTGGAATTGCTTTTTTTCTTTTTTTTTAATAACTTATCTTTATTGCACGAGAGCATCAACAAACACCTACGTGCTGGAAAATATAACAAGGTGCAAGTAATATACGCTGTTTATGCTGCAAGAACATTTTAAGAGCAGTATTTGTTTTCATTTTAATATGTAATCAAATTTAAATCCTTAATTTATTGACAGTCTGGCTGCATTCCTACACATCTCATTCATATCTACCCATATCTCTTTTCCCAGCTGTTGTTTGGCTCATACAACACTCTAGGATCAGAGGATGTGCACGTGTATGGTGAAATAAAACTCCAAAGCATCAGCTTTGTTGAACCTACCTTACCTGCTATGGATATCATCGCTTGGTTTTGTTGTTGATGTGTTTGAATCATTCTTTCAATGAGATATCTTAGTGATTTTATAAACAATGAGAGCTCCATAAACCAAAACAAAACCAAAATTGTTCTCTAATATTAACGGTTGCACATCATTTGTGGGTAAAAGATGCATTAACCTTTAGCATTATCTTCTTCTGGCTTCTGGCACGAAGCATGGTTCAAAGTATTTCCTTTTACACAGTCGATATTGCTTTGTCAGAGTAATGTTTTTCTTTGATTCAATGGTTTATGGGTGCAGCGAATATAAGTAATTTCTTAATCATAAAATGTCTCATGCACTTCAAGTTATTTATATAGCACAAACTCACAATAGGTCATACAGACAGATTGGTTTAAAGCAGGGGTCGGCAACCGGCTCTTTAGCGCTCCCCTTGCGGCTCCCTCGAGCTTTTTCAAAAATTTCTGAAAATCGAGTTTTTTTTCTTTTTTCTTTTGTTTTAATATGGTGTGCAGGAGGTCAAACAAAAAATAATTATGTTTTACAATGCTGTAAACATTAGTATAATAAATAAATTTAAACAATAATGTGCGTCATAGCCATAGAGATCAGTGGTCATAACTTGCAACCAGCGCTGCGCGGTGCCAGGCTGCTGGAGTGTCTCGGACCATGGATCCCAAAGGGGAAAAAAGGAAGATAGCTGATGAGAAAAGAGGATTCAAAGAATGGACCGATTCATTTGCTTTCATTATCAATGCGAAATGATTGCCGGCATTTTTACTTGGTAATGAGAGGTTGGCCAAAAATAAAAATTTGGAAAGGCATTTCCATGGAAGGCAAGCTAAATATGCAGCCAACAACCAAGCTGGGAGAGAGATAAATAGTGATTGCAGAACTTCTGGATAAATTAGAGGAGAGCAAATGTAGATTTAAGAAGTGGATTACATCTCCAAACTCCACTACTGCTGCTAGATTTGTAAGGATGGAAAACCGTCCCCAGATCCAACAGGTTGAGCGCTGATGCAGGGATGGAAACTGTCTTACATTTTTTCCCCAAATCCTAAAAATATCACACCAAGGAACGCTGGGATGTGGGATTTCAGGGTTAGAGAGCTTTGCTCTGATGGTTGTCAGTTCCTGCTTGGTTCCTCATAACTCAATCAACTCCTCCCAACAGAAATACGTCCACTATAGAGAGATTCCTTGATCCTGTTTCTATAATTTCATCAATGCAACAAAACTTAAACCGCACGTTGAAGGGCGGTTAAGCGGCGTGCGGTGAAGCAGCGCGTGATGGGAGTGTTCACTGCTCGTCCCTCACCTCATGCGGCTATATATTTGCTCGAGGATAAACATTTAATCATGAATGCTTATTATATATTTAAGCCCACATACGGTAGTCATTTTTTATAGTGGGATAATACACTTTCAGCCCGTGTTTCCATACGAGGCTTGTATAAGACTTTTACATTTTTGCGGCTCTAGACAGATTTATTTTTTGTTTTTTTGGTCCAATATGGCTCTTTGAGCAGTTTGGGTTGCCGACCCCTGGTTTAAAGGTTTCTATTTAAGGAAAACAAACTGATTGCATCAACTTCCCTCACACCAGCCATGCATGTAGCGACAGAGGAGAGGGAACCTCCCTTTTAACAGGAGACTTGACTTATGGTTTTCGTTGAAAAAATAATTAAATAAAAACTTGGTGTATTTTGCACTTTTTGCACCTATTCTTTTGACAACACTAGTGACTCTTAAACTTGTCTCAGCTAGAATCAGCTCAGTAAAAATAAAATAAATCAATATATAGAGAGAAGAAGCTGTTGCATCATAATCGAGGTGTAAAACACTATATTTAGTACAAAATCATGTTAATTTTTTTTTAAATCATGTTAAAATGTAAAATTTCCTGTTTTAAATGATTTGATGGCAAAATTCAAACTTTTCCCTTTGATTATATTGGTGGACTTTGGTTTTAAACATTTAGCTACACGCTCCAATAAACCAGGGTCATTTTCTCCTCTACTGTTATATCAAGGCTTATTTTGAGCAAATATTTTAGAACCAAAACGAAGAATGTGCACAGTGCCTGGGAATTGAGAGCACACAAAAACATAACTTACTTTTTTAATAATGTGAAGGTCTGAATGTTCCCTCTTTATGAAATGAGGTTGCCAAGTCTTCTAAAACAGTTTTGTAAGAAAAGCATTTCTTCATTCTGTCAAGGACAGGTCCTCTACAGAGTTACTGTTTCCCTTATTTTTTTTTTTTTATACCCAGGAAAGAAATTATTTCTTTTAAGAAGGAAAGTATCGTTTACATTCTTTTTGATTCAAATTTGACTTTTATATAAAGTTGATTTTGATTTAAAATTACATTTAGTTAAAAATGATGGACAAGTTGTTGAGAAATTGGTTCCATCTATCTAATAAACATAGGGTTAACATTTTTGAGTTTGTGTTTAAGGTTGGAGACAAAGACCAACTTAAGATATCGAATATTATTTATTCTCACTCCGTTGATACTGAGATTTAGAAAAAAATTGTCTTAAACCTGTAGAATAATATATTAGGATTTAAGTATTTAAAGTTTGTGTGCATGCTCAGGAAAATTAACTTTTAGAAAAGGTGCACTAATCATAATTGAATCATTTATTATTCCCATCATGTAGTCTATTGGAACACATTTTTAAATGTGCTGCACTATTTGATCTGCAACCTTTTAAAAGCCAAATTGACTTTTTATCAGATGTCTGACGCATTGGGGTGGTGAGGACAGATTACTGCACTTTGCATTTTTGGAGCAAACCTTATTTAAATCACTGCAGGTTTCTGTTTGTGACTGTTAAATCCAATGCAGATTTTTGGTAAACAATTGTCAACCAATTTATATAAGATTGCTGAAAAAAGAAAAGAAAAAATACTTAGTCTTCCAGGAATGCTCTTAGACCCAAGCAGATGATGCCAACAGTCTCATTTTATGACCGCAGGGCTGTGCATCAACAAATCTAACAGCTCAACTGCCTTACTCAATAACACAGTAACAAGCAAAAAATGATGACAAACTGCTGAAGTGAATCTGCTTAGTTAAAAATAATTTGCAGCATTCCCTTGATGCACAGAGCAGCCATGCAGAGAACAATAAACCTCCACTTTCTTATCTGGAAAGTGCATGTTTTCCAATGGGCTTTGGAAAATCTGTGAGAAACTTTGACTCATTTGAATTTTAAATCAGCTTGTTTTAGTCTCTCCTGACAAGCAGCTTGTTTGTGAATTGAGGGACAAGTAGCCATTAATTATATCCCTAGGTATTTTAAACGAGAACCTCTTTTTCTTGATATACTTTTAGGTAACTTTGAAATCTTTCATTTAGATTCATTTGATTTATGTTAGTTTCTTAAAGACCCAATTATAGCGATGTATCAATTATTAATTGTTCTCTATTAAATAGAATGGTTCAGTCAGGATGTTTGCTGCTGTTTAGTTCATTGATTTTCAGAGTGCTTGTGGTTTAGATACTGATTTGCTGAGTTGAGCAATAGCTCAGTAAAATGCATGTTTTTATGTAGTTACAGCTCCCATTACTAAATATTTAAGTATAAAAGCTGAAAGTGTTACTTGAAAATAGTTGACATCAGCTGTTCCTTGTTGCTTGATTATTTAAGTCTGTATTGAGGTTTGCTGCCAGTCGTCAAAAAGAGGTTTGCATCTAGAAATTGGACTTTGTTGCTCCTTGTCTGGTTCTAGATGAATACGTCATAAACCTGAGTTTGCAGTTGGAGATGGACATTTTACCATGGCAGCACCACTGTATCTTAAATTACTTTCTCTAACTAATGGACATTCTGGTCAAACTTCTGTAGGGTTCCTGAAGTTTTGACATTTTTCCAATACTCATACAGGCTTTGTATTTTCTGACCCAGGGAATATAGAGAAAATAGAAGAAAAAGGGCTGGGGAAATAGTAATATGAGGTGTTATTGTAGAGCACCAGTCATATGATACTACTATTACCTGTTTTTTTTTTTTTTTTTTGGGGGGGGGGGGGGGGGGGGGGGGGTTTATTAAAAAAAGTAAAGATACAATAGACATAGATCATTATCTCCAAACCACCTGATGCATTACAGTGTTTTTGCCATCCCTAGAAGGTAGCCTGGGTGCCATTCCGAACTTAGTCCCGCCCACAACGTTTGAGGTCAGGAAGTTCGGTCTGGCATTGCTCAGTAGTAGCGAGTATGCACTCCGTTGCTCGCACTCCATTGCTCTTATTGGTTGTAGGTCTATCCAATTGAGTGCAGAGGCATTTTTTTTCCTGGTTCGTTCGAAACACGCCCCATAATCACAGCTCTATGGAGCAGTATCAGACTCATATTCTGACTAGAATTGAGTAAGACTACGTCAGGCTACCTAGAAGGATGGTTAACAGTTAAATCAAATGGAGAGTGGAAATTAACAGTGAATATAATAATATGCTAAGAAGGAGATATAAAATAAATGTCTATAAAGATCTATTTACTTACCTATTTAAAATAATGATAAACTTAAAAATTAGTACAACTTCGGTTTATATTGAGCCAGTTCTTAATTTAACATCAGGTAATGGTAGGTGGAAGCAAATAGATATTTAATCAGAGAAGCCTTGAAATGAAAACCTCAAGTGACGCAAAGTACAGCCATTATAGTCCGGTAAGTAGATTTTAAACCAGTTTTAGAATGAAAATTTCTCTCCATCTGTATTCAGTCTAATACTATTTTTTAAAGTTATAACAATCAGATTTTATTTAAATAGTTTGCTCCATTTAATTATTTTTTTATTTGGAAGTTGCACATCCACCCGTCCAAAATGTATTTTACTTTTGCCCAGCCATCTTTTAGTTTAACCACAGGTCCATTTATCCACCCAGTCATGCATCTTATCATTTGTTCTCCTCTCCTCTCACGTATCCGTCTATCTGCATTCCCCCAACCTGAGCTCCATCTAAGCTTTACCTGTGCAAAATCTTAAATTATCAGCAATAAAATGTTTTAATTAACATTTTTACAAGTTGGCTAAAATTTGACCAGAATATAATAGAAAAATGAGCCAGGAAGCCTGATTACTATTTTTATTTGGTTATGAATGTCATCACACACTAACGAGAAAAGCAATTTATAGTTGCCTGCTGCTTACATGTCCAAAAAGCAGTGACAGTTTTCTTGCTCTTGTTGACTAACTTCTCTTTAGGAGGAAAAGAGCCTGCTCCTCTTTGGGTTAACAAAAAAGCAGCCCTTCCCCTTCAAATACCACTAATGATGTGCCAAGCCCTTTGGATCTGATTTAAGCCCTCCCCTGGAGCTCTGCTGCTGTCAGTCATGCTGTAGGACTGGACCAGCAAAGCAGACGCTCCAGACGTCCACGCCTCATTAGAGCTGAAGAGCTTGTGGGACATGGCTTGAAGTGTAGAGATATAATCCAAACGTTGCTGCTTCAATGAGAGGGCAGGATGAGAAAAAAAGGAGAAGGCAGGGGGGACCTACACTGTGCATAAAGGAGAACATTATAGTTAATAGTTTCCTAATTTGTCAGCAGACATTATTACAGTTCTGCTCTGAATTTCATAGAGATGAGAAACCAGGTGAAACTGATGAAGAGGACCACTGGGATTAACAGTGAGCTAATGATCTTTTCTTTCTTTCTTCTGAACACTCTTGACAACATTACCCATGAATAACTGGCCAATTAGACGGCTGAGAACTGTTGTGGCCTCACTGGATGACAGATCTTTTCAGCTGTGACACTCAGCCTGTTTGATCTTTTGAGCCATTAGTCATTTTTTGACATAAAACCTATTATTCATTTTCAACAGAACATCATATGTCTAAACTGAGCTGTCCAAACATTCTATTTTTCTCATTCAAACATCTCATCCTTGCGATTATTGTGTCCGCTCCCACCTTTATATGGCCAGCTCATCATTTTTCCTCTTCTCCCACTTTCAGTCCTTCATACAGAAACTGTAGGATTGGGGGTGGGGCTTATTGAGCTCATCTTGGAAAGCTCTTCTCTACTCTTAAGTGAGTAGCCTTTTTCCTTGACCCACTGGGGAATAATGAAATTTTAAGTGAGGCCTTATTGAATTTCCCTTACAGAAAGCTCAGTTAAATATACTGTTAAAGTGCCTATCATGCAAAATTAACTTATTTGAGCATTTAACAAAGTTTTATGTATAGTCCCTATTCCTTCTTCAAGAGCTTATCCAAAGGGATATTTTGCTTATAAAAGCCTGATATACAATCTTTAACTAAAAGGGTTACAACCTTTGATACTCCAAGAGCCCTGAAAATTATCTAATGAAGGAGCTAATATTTCATACAGATGCTCACAATATTTCCATAAAAAAGGGGGGCTTCAACTTAAGTTTAACTTACAAAAACAATCTCTTTATGTTTTTCACTGATCAAACATAACATTATAACCAATCACTGGTGAAACCTTAGCTTGCAGGTGAAATAATTGTCGCGATAGTAGTGATTTTCTAAATGCATTTTAAGAGTAAGGTTAAGAAATCCCTTTATTGTCCAACAATGGGTTATGGGTCTTGCTCAGGGACCCAGAGTGGCAGTCCGTAGGAGTGTGTGAGACTTGAACTCAGAACTTCTGAGACCCAAGCTCTACACTCTAACCACTAGGTCCCGACCACTTGCTAACACATCTCAACACAGAAACAATAAAATGCCAGACATGTATGACTGCAACCAGAAGCAGCTAAAGCAAAACAAAGAGGGCTGCGGCAGTTTTAGCTGGATTAGATTCTATTGTTTTTTGAAAAACGTGCAAAAGGACATAATTTGTGCCTTTTGTGGATGGGAAAGATGTTTGCATGTTCCTCTCAACCGGGGATTTTCATTTTTGAGATACTCGTTATGAAGCTTATAAAGACGATGAAACGTCAAAGCTGATAGTGCTGCTCTGATTGGCTCAAAGCTTGACCCATGAGGTGTATGCTGTTTAGTGATTTACCCAATCATCGGAGAACTGTACTGACTGTATCTCCCTTTTGCTAAAACTTTCAAGGATTCTGTGTATAATTCAGTTTGAAGTACACATATCAGTCTGCCAGATTAAGTGAAACGCTTTGGTGTTAGAATTTAATACGTTAAACATTCTGGTTGTAAACTTGGCTAATGAAAGCAGGAAAAGTGAAAATTAAGGATTTTATTTATTTTTTTTTTGTGCTTGACATGCGCCAGGTTGTAATAGCTAAAGTTGCTACTGTTTCCTGTTCATTCTGTTGCTTTAAGCAGGATACTAAAACTCTGCCATAAAGTAATGGTTCAAGATTGCTTTGAGGAGCAAAACTGGTTTAAGATGGGGACTCGGCCTCCTAGTTTTCTCCTAAGCAGTTATCCTCACTCCAAAAAAATGTCTGTCTGCTTTCTCCTCTCTCCGCAAATGTGCACTGAATTCATGTTATACTTCTACCACACACCTCAACCCTTCTTAACTGCCATTGGCCTGAATTACTGTAATACGAATTCCTCATTTCGATATTATTTTGATTGATAGTTTTTTTTTTTTTGATGAAGACATTATATTGCAATAGTTGTAAAAAATTATAATATATAGACAATATCCATTAATCCATCCAACCGAGAAACATAGTCCCTCCATAGTCCCTCCATCGGTACTGGGCCTCCCCCAGGGAGACGTCCAGGAGGCATCCTAACCAGATGCCAGAGCCACTTCAACTAGCTCCTCTCGATGTGGAGGAGCAGCGGCTCTACTCTGAATCCTCTCTGGATGACTTGGCTCCTTACTCTCTCCCTAAGGGAGAGCTCAGAAACACTACAGAGAACACTCATTTCGGCCGATTGTTTCCGGGATCTTGTTCTTTTGGTAAAAAAAAAAACAGAATGCAAAAAATATATATATACATGTTTTTTATAGTAGCAAAGAAGGGGCCCATTGATTTAACTCCTATTAATATGTTAAAAGAGATTGCAAAACAACTAATCTCCTTCAGCCTTGCATGCAAGTTAATGTTATCCATTGCACTTTACTTAATAAGCATATAAATGGCGGCTTTAAATCTCTTAAAGGTGTTTGTCTGGAAACTAAGTGTGTTTATTGATGCAAATAATAATTAGCGTTATTATCTCTGGCTTTTCCAACAGAATCTAAATTAAAATGCTTGGGAAGAAATTATAGTATTACGTTCTCCCTAATGTAAAAAAAATGAAGGCTAACTTCTTATGAGTGTTTCATCTTCTCAGCTCTATTTAGGGATCCAACAGAAGGGTGGATCAAGGTTTTTACTTGTTTTTATTGTTTACAGTGTTTCTTGACTTGGTAATCCATTGTGATAACAGTTGGATGAGCAGTCGGGCTGCACTCTGTCTCTCGATTTAACTTAATTCTATCAATTTTCCACAGATAATGTGTTTTATATACTCAGCCTTAGAGTTCTGGATTTAGACAAATTGCTTCATAAAAATTATGTAAGCAATTTATAACCATTGTAAAATATGAAATCACAATTATTAATCACTGTACTGCAATATCAATGATTTTAATTGACTACCTTAAAATTATATTTCGCTTTTATATGACGTAGAGAACTGATATGCAGATGAGGAATTGGCTTACAAACAGATCGGCTCTGTGGAAAAAGAGATTTTTTTTAGATTGATTTGCAAACTTGAGATAAAAACTTATTAGGAAATCAGTTTACACTTGAAGTGTTTGCTCAGGTTATTTAAAAATACAACAAAACTTGCCCTTCACATGACGCTTCATTTTCTGCAGAAAGAAAAAAGCAGGAAACCTCATCGGTTAAAGAGGAAAAGGTCTGTGTGCTTCATGAACTGGCAGCATGGATCAGAGAAGTCTGGAATCAAATTAACACCATTCGAGTGTTTGTATCGTGACCCATGCTGGTAAAAGGGCTTATCTCAGACGTTTTTTTTCAAACAGTCGCACAGTCTCCAATCTTAGGTTGCCGGGTCTCTCAGGGGTGCTTACTCAAGTGAAAAAGTAATTTTCCAGCAACAGCTTCTCTTCCTCTCTCGAATTTTTCTTTGTTCTATATTCTTCTATTTTAAAAAAGCTGAGATATTGAATACAACTTGTAGCATAACATCTACAAGTTTAGTATTAAGATTTGTCCCTCAGGATATAGATATCAGTCTTTTGAAAAATTATATTTTCACATGATGTGAGAAATGCATTGGGTCCATTAAAGACATTTTATTTTTAGGCCAAAATTACAAAAACTTCTTTATATCTGACTAGGGCTCAACTATTTTACTCAAAATCAAAATCACCATTATGTTTAACCAACATTGCAACTTTCCTTTGCACTAACACAAGCATGTCGATGTTATACTCCAGGGTTTCAGTTTTTTCATGGCCTTGAAAGCCTGCTTTTCCAGTGTCCAGGGAAACCAGTGTTGCAGGAGTTTACTGTATGATTTCCATGAAAGAGTTCTTTCTTCTACTATAAAGCATAGATGGTGTTACAGTAGGTTTCACAGTAGCTGCAACTCTTGTTCCTTTTGTGCAACAACATGCCCACTTAAGTCATATTACCTTCACCTCAATGGCTGGAGTGAGAAATGTAGTGTATTTTTCTTCTTAAATGTATTGTGATAAAAAATGTTTCAAAAATGTGATTTGAAAATTGTATTTTTCTTAATTGCGGTTGTATTGCAAAATCACATAAATGCCCAGCCCTTTATCTGACAAAGATAAAGCAGAGTTAAAACAGCCAAATTGTAAAAGAAAACCAACCTGGCATTATGTAAATAATGATTGGCTCTTAAACTGGAGGCACCCGTCTTTGTGGGAGCAATTTCCATCAAGTATTTGCAAGAACTGGCAAGTAGAAAGTTTTTAGTTTTGTTTTTCTTTGCATTTGATCAGTTACATGGATCCCATTTTTTGCTTAGTACCGGTATTTTTTCTTACGCTTATGAAATGTATTAAATGAGGCAAGTGAAGCGTGGAGTGCTTCAGATGTTGTTCTTGGTTTGGTTTGTCTTGGTTAATGTGACCTCCTCCATGAATGAATGATGTGATCTTTAAAGTAATATTCTTAGGCTTTGATTAGCTTTTTAAACCCTTTTATAGACGAGATGTATTTCTTATCTGTTCTGGAATATTTCAGTTCCCGTCTTTAGGCTTTTGGCTAACCAGGGGCCTAATCTTCAAAAAGTTTGCATGTATTAAAATATGCACATTTCTTTCCACATGCTAATCTGATCTTCAAGCATTTTATGCATTTGAAACATCAGCCAGCATCCATCTATCCATCCATTTTCCGTCACGTTTATTCCAAGTGGGGTCGCGAGGGGTGATGGTTCCTATCTCCAGCTGTCTAATGGTAAGAGGCGGGGTTAGGTCGCTAGTCCATCGCAGGCCAACACAGAGACTAACAGGATAAAAAACCATTCACACCCAAACTCACTCCAAAGGAGTATTTAGAGAAGCCAATTAACCTAACAGTCATTTTTTTAGACTGTGGGAGGAAGCCGGAGTACCCGGAGAGAACCCACGCATGCTTAGGGAGAACATGCAAACGCCATGCAGAAAGACCCCGAGGCGGGAATCAAACCTGGAATCTTCTTGCTGCAAGTCAGCAGTACAACCCACTGTGCCTCTGAGCAGACATCAGCGGGCAGTAGTACGTGATCCCTATTAAACATGCAGATCTTATTCTGGTGACCCAAACCCCCAAAGTTAGGGATGGAGGTTGTGCTGGGAAATAAATCAGTATAAATATATATTGTGATCAATATATATCAATGTAAAATACATGTAATTAAAAATATATGCATGTTATTCTCGGGGATTAGAGACTGACATTTTTTCGGGAATCCCATGGGTCACGGGATTCCCGTGGGATTCCCGTGGGATGGGAGTCAGTATTAGTAACGATCACAGGATTGGGACGGTACAGGATTAAACATTAACGGGAGCAGACGGGAGCGGGAGCAAACCAATAGTAACTTCCGCTCTGAGTTTTTCACCCGCACTCAAAAACAACAAGAATGGGAGTGGTGCAGGAGCGGGAGTCATTCTGAATGGGAGTGGGAGTAATTTCACCAGGAGTGGGACGGGACAGGATTTAGATTTCTACTCTGGCCCGGGATCGGGACGGGACACCATTTTTTTCTGTGGGACGGGACAGGAGTGAAAATCCACTCCCGTGTCAGTCTCTATCGGGGATACAAACTCATAGCCAAACTAAAACAAGTTGCCCGGCTGATAAATTTTTAAGGGTTACATTTACAATTAAATAGAAGTAACTTGAAGTTAAGTGTCAGGCCTTTTCCTCTCGTGCAGATACTGAATAGTAAACAACACTCTTATTAATAGTTAATCGACTGATATGAAAGGCTGATATTGTGAGATATTTTCCTCGCATATTGCTCAGCCCCAGATGGAAGACATGCAAAACAAACAATTTACCAGCAGCGAGATGATTTGTAAACCCCAAAAGTGACTGCAGGTGCTATTTTGTATCATTTTTTCTGTACAATTGCACCAGTTACTAAATCGCTTGCAGACATTTTACCATTCATGGTGGCCAAAAAGGAGGCATTGGCACAATGGAAGTTGATTAAGAGAGAACCTATGCACAGGTGTACACACACACACTGCTTGGCCCAAAAAAGGTGGCAACCTGGATTCAACTAAGAATATATGTACGAGCCTCTTTTTTTTTTTTTTTTTTTTTTTTTTTTTTGGAACCCTTATATCAAATGACACATCCCACTGTTTTAGAAAATATGTCAATTTCTTTCATAAGGTTCAAGTCTTTGGAATGGATCAAGCAGAGAAAACATCTAAGCAGAATGCAGAAACTACAAAATTTTGATAAAGTGTAAAGATAGCGGGGACTCATCGTCTTCAAAGACAAAATGTAGCCGGAAAAAAAATTCGAAATGACGGCCATCGACCATCCCTTAAATGTTTGCTGAAATCGAATCAAAGAAAAACAACGGTAGAACTTCAGCGGTTCATTTTACAAAGCAGGTTTACTGAAAACTCTTTAAGTTTTTTAAACCTGAAATCAGGGAGTTTTTGGTTTCACAAAGAAAGTTTTCTCAACCTCTGTTTCTGTTGCCATAGTAACCTTTTCTTTCCTGAAGGCATAAGCTTTTTCCGAGGTTAAAATTTAAGAATCCATCATGGCTTGAATTTCGAGAGTCGTTTAGGGAGCATGAAGCATAATTTTCATACGTGGATTAGAAACTGCAGAGTCCAGAACTTAACCCCACTGAGACTCTCTGGCATTGCTGGAGAAGGTATTGCGCAGTGGTCAGACTCTGCAACCATCAATGCAAGAGCTTGATTAAAAATCAATGCCATACTGAGTGGAAATAAATCATGTAACTTTGCAGAAGCCTATCAAAACATCGCCACAGTGAATGTGTCGAACTACCCCTCAGAGTTCTCCCCTCTGACATAATAAAGTTTTGGTGTGGGCTGCATAATTGAACTAAAACAACTTTAGCAAAAGACAATAATTCTGTTTTCACAGGTGGAAATTGGTTTTCAGAATTTTTTTACTCTCATTAAATTTAAATAAACATTAAAGCGTGACAAAGGCAGGGATGTAAGAGATGTAACGGGGGGAAATTGTTGTTAAACTCCATGAAAATCCTAACAGCATAGTAATCACTGCAGCTTTTTTCATTGCAATAGCAGTCTTGTAGTAGAATAACTTTTTGGATGCCATTTAATAAGTTATTTAGCTTTTATCTCACCTCTGAGGTGCTGCCAAGAAATAGCTGTATTTGCATCACGGTAAATGCTCTCAATTTAAAGGTTGTTTTGAAAAAAAAAAGCTCTTCCATTTCAAGATATTAAATGTTTCTGTTAGTACTCTTAAAGCTATTTAGAGTAAACGTGCTACTGTTTGTGTGAAAAGTCGGTTGCAAAAGTTAGTTTGTCGTGATAAGTTATTTTGCTTGAATACTGTTGTGAACTTCTCTCTTTTTGGACACAGTCTGCTAGATAAAAGTGTCTGTGTGCCAAGCGTCTTCATCTTTTCTTTGTCTCAATAAAACCTATTACGCCCTCACATCATGTTCTGTTTCAATTGAATGGAACTCATTAACAAATTAGAGGCTAATAAAGCCTTTCATGTTCTAACAGGGTGGCCACGACTCAACCATCTCATCTGTGCACAGATTGCATTGGCTAAGAAAAAAAGAATGAATTTAGTTGGCATTAGTTATATTTTTACTTAATATAGATGAGAAAATATGCCCATGAGACCCTTTATTGTTGAAACAGATTGTTTATATGTTCTAATTTGTGCTCAAGTTTTGATTTTATCTCCAAAATCGTACTAAAAAAATCAATACTCTAGAAATTATTATATTTTTGCCTCATTCTTGTATGAAAGCACGCTCTTTTGTTCTCTGTCTGCAATCAATAGAGGTTTAGTACCATAGCAATTTATGGACAATTGTTATTGGTTTTACATAAAATACAAATTTCTTTCATCTATTTGTGTATCCTTATGTTAACTGAAGATATCTTATGTTGGTTTATTTATCATCATTCATCAATTCATATCCATTAATTTTTAATGATTTTTACTTGTGGTATTCCTCAAGGCTGTATTTTAGGTCCCAGTTGTGTTTAAGGTTTATGTTTAGAATATAATATTATTGTTATTGATTTTTTTTATTTATTCTGACCTCAAACAAAGATAGTATGGATGTCTTTCTTTTTTTTTCTTCTTCTTCTCAAACTCTTGAGATCAGCAAGATTAAAGGTTCCCTTTGATTTAAACAAGCTTCAAACATTTGACATCATGTTATGGGTCTTTTTAAAACTCATGACACAGATTCTTTAGAAAGCAACTTCTTTGGCCTTTTTTTTTTCTATTACAATCTCTAGCTGATGTGATGCCTAATATCATTACCAAAATAAAAAATATACACTTCTGTTTGAAAGTATATATATATATATATATATGTATATATATATATATATATATATATTATTACATCCCTCATGAAGATCAAGATTAGTCATCACTTTGAACAATGCAGTTGAGACAAATGTCAGGACCTTTTTTGGCTTTACTAAACTGCTTTCCTGTCCTTCACAGAGTTTAAATTGATTTTTGGTTTTCAACAAAAAATAAAACTTCTTTGTAGGATATTTTTTAATTTTATTAAAGTGTTATCTGTATTATAGAGGTTACATTCAGTTAGTGGTTTGTGTCTGATAGAACAGTTTTACTGTCTTTATATTATGCCAAATGATATTAACTTTTTTTTTTTTTTACTACAGTTTAAATCAACCTTGGTACTTTTCTGTTTGAATATGAACAAAAACAGTTTCCTGCTATGATTTTAACCTTGTCAAAATATCATTCACTCATTTTAATTCTTTTTTTTTATTGGTTGTCTCATGTGATAAATAGTGCAAACTCTTTCTTTTTAGGTATATGATGCTGATCAATGGAAAAAACGAAGTGTACATGATCGACAGGGACAATGCCGTCTTCCACATATCAAACCTCGAGTTTCCTTTCCGGAAGGATCCACGCGTCCACTTGTCCAAAACTCTACTGGATGGGGTGAGGAGTTTTTCTTGCATATATTGGTGCTCCCGTTGGCTTTACATTTTTTTTTTTTTTTACATATTCTGTTCATTTTCCCTTTACTTTCCTAGTTCCTGCAATAACTCTAAATGCCCCTTCAATCTATAACTTTGTCACGCTCTCATAAAGCTCCCAGTGCTCAGTGTTGCAGAAAATTGATGCCATTTTACAAATCTGAGGTGAAAGCACAGGAAGCAAAGCTTGCAGGAGTTGGCTGACAGAAACATGATCACTCGTGTTCTGGAGAAATTGCTCATTAAATGATACAGTTTCCTGCATGCGTTTTGGCTGTAACACACTGTTGTGCATGGGAGTTTCTCTAACCTCCATTCTTTTTGTAATAGTAGGGCCCAGCTCTAACAGACAAGTATGTGCTGCATTGGTTACAGAGGTCCCTGCTTCCCCAAGCAGCAGGTGCCCGATAAGTATGAGTCATTTTAGTTTTCCTTCCTGAGAAAACATAAAAAAGAAAGTGTTTCTGCTTCGTTACATGTGATAAATACCTGCATATCCGTGTGTTTAGTTGAACTGATGAGTACTGATAAGTTTTTGTTGTTGCTTTTACGTTTTGCTTTACATTTTTTTGCCCTTGTTTTTTATATTATGCAAAGCAGCCTCCTATTTGCAGAACTGTTACAGACTAATGTGGTGAATTTAGCTTCCACACTCCGGTAGGACATCAAATTGCAATCTATATAGATGCTCATTTGAAGAAGCCGCACCAATGGATTTTTATGTTGCCACAAGGTTTGTTTTGACTCCTGTTTATTCATGTGTTGATGCTTCTGGCTCTCCGTTTATAGAGGCTGTCCTCAGCTGTTTACTGAGAGCTGTGGAAACAAAAACAAAAAATGTTTTTGTTTTTTTATCCATGGCAATGACAACAATCTATTCCTCTATCTGCTTTGAGCTGCAGCTTCTAATGACCTTGATCTTTATTGTAGATTTAATTCCCGGTGGCTTTCAATAGCTGCATTGGTGCGTTCATCTGTTACTGTCTGTCTTTGCAGAGGTTCAGTGCACCAGATGCACAGTGATGGCAGCCTGCTGCTGTTGCATCATTTCTTCTCCTCAGCCCCATGTCGGTGTCATGCATGCCCCCCATTTGTTTCCTTTCTCCTCTCCACCAGTCTGGCTTTGACAGTCTATATTAGATATTCAGATCCCTTCATAAAACATACACCACATAGAATTTATATGCTTCTTCACTTTTGGTCAAGTTTGCTATTGACAAATGAGCTGAAAGCTGTTTTGGAAGTTAGTACATAAGGATTTATTCTACATTTTTTGAGGAAATGTTGCAGTAGTCAAAGAAAGATACTACGATTATGCCATCTAATTAGTACAAAAACATAGTTGTGAACTAAAAAAAAAAATGTCTTTACTTGTTCATTGCATTGATATCTTTACTAGGATTCATAGTTGTGTTCTTCTCAGATAAAAATAGGGTTGATTCCAGCAGCTTAGTCTGACGCTAAAATGAAACATTGAGTGCTTTTCTGAAGACAACTAAGCTGCTGCGGTGGCAGAGAAACATTAGCTGGATCAAGACTTTTAAAAAGGGCCTGCACTTCCAAATGACACTTGGCAGGTGCATTTAATCATCTGTCATCACTGTCCAGTGTTTCCACAAAATTTCTTTCTGCCTGTTGCTGAGCACTGAAGGCAAAAAAAAAAAAAATGGTGGTTTACTGTTGTGTTCTTCTTCACAGCAGATGCTCTGCATTAGTTCTGTCAGTGTGAACATGTCACAGGAGCATTTTAAAACTATCTGATTATGAATTGAAGCATACAAATTTATATATTTTTGCTTTGTGCATGTCTTGATAACACTTATTTGTCAGACAAATTCCAAAATAAAAAGTAGAGAAAAATTAGGAAATTGATTTAGATACTTTTTGGACTCAGTCAAAAGGTGAATAAAAACAATTGATATGATTATCATTATATTTGTATGTATTTGTCTCTACATCCTGCAGTCTGTCGTCCTGCCTATCCGTCTATCCATCCATCTCTCTGCCATCTGTCCACCAATCTGTGCATCCATCCACCCCTCTATCAAACCATTCTTCTGTTTATCCAACCCTCAGTGCCTTCACCATTCTCTGTCCATTTGTCAGTGAATAAGTTCATCCATCCAGCCGGCATGCATGCAAGCTTGCACGCATGCACCTGTCCTCTTAACCATACACGCATCTATAAGTTAACTAAGCCATGCATATTCTCATTTAAATGATGATTTATTAACATTAGAGCTCCTCAGTTTACTGTGAGTTACACACCCAACATTCCTCTTTCATTTTGTATTCCTGTCTGCCAACCCCTCCATCCATCTGCTCATTTGTGCATCTGCATCTTAATTGTCTGATTTAAAAAAAACTACTGGAATGGTAGAATATCTCATTCAAAGGAAAACACTGCATATATAGTAATCCTAATCACAGCAAAGTAGTGAAGACATGTGAGAAATAAATTTTTTCCTGAAGCCTGTCAGAAGAGGTGAACGTGATATTAGCAGTCCACTAGTTTTCTTTCTTGTAGACATTTCTCCAGTTCTGGATTTTTCAAATCCCTGCTTGTTTAACATATATATATATATATATATATATATATATATATATATATATATATATATATATATATATCTTTTCTGTTGCTACCAACTCTTCACTTTGTTTAGATACTGCAGTAGAATGAATTGGATAGTCATAGCAAGGAGCCCCCCCCCCCCCCCCCCCCCCCCCATCTACTTTTACTAACTCTTACTAGAGTTAGTAAACAGAGAGAAGTTGCTCTGGGTGAGTACAGGACACAGAGTGAGGTATATAACTGAAAAATACAAGCAAGAGAACATGTTAGTAAATGTGTATCAAGTATTTCTCTCAATTTTGGTTGTTATGATCCAATTCTGATATTAATATAAACAATTGGAAAGCTTTAGAACTAATGGCCAGAAAGTTGCCCAGGATACGTGTAAACATCTAAAAATAATTTTACTTTCATACCACTTTTATGAAACTCCACCAATGTAACATTTTAGAAACTAGAAACACATTCAAAGACCACAGACCTCTGCCCTAACAGCAAATTATATTTATATTGTGACCTACGCCTATTGATAAAACTCGCACGTCAGGATCATGACTTTTGGATTCCAGTGGAAAAGCTGTCAATAGTAATTGTTGCCACCCTCTGGTTTGGAGGAAAACTGCTTATTTTCTCAATAAATCACTATCTCACAATGTTAAAGAATAATTTTTTTTTTCAATCCTGTATCTTGATTATGATCTAGATCATCACCAAACTTTAATGGATTGCTCATTGGCATGAGCAATATATCTCTGGTAAATTTTTTATTAAAATCCGTTGTCTGTCTGTCTGAAACAAAGAAACAAGCACACACAAACTCTCCTAAAAACAAGACCTCGTTGGCAAAGGTAATACGTGTTTAAAAACAAAGCATATAAAACCTCTAACAACTTTTATTTGAAACTACAAGCTCAATATATGCAATAAATCAATTAAACAGTGCTGGGTCATGCTCTGTTGGTACTAATTGCAAAATGGTTTTAAAAGCCAGTCAATGGTTTTGAGCTTCATTGAAAGAATGTTTTGGGTTTTTTTAGCCCTTAATTTTTCCAAGAGAGTATAGGTCTCTAAAGTAGTAACAAAGTCTGCTTTGTTTAGGCTAACCATTCCTGTTTTTTCATCCATCAGCTCCCAAGCGATGATAGTCTGGTTTCTTTGCCTCTCAGTTGTGTAACTATTCCTTCCAAACCCATCTTGTCTGAGTGTCCTGCAGCACTGCTGCACCTGACCTCAGCTTGAGAGCTTTGCATAATAGATGAGCAGTGCTATTTCTGCGTCATGTCCCTCAAAACCAGACCCTTACTTCTCATTCTTAACCATATATACATGCACACCTACACCCAACCCCCAATTCCCTGCTATCCTTGACATTGCTGTTGGCCTCCCTTTTCCCGAATGCCCGTCCTCTGGAGAGAGCTCAGATTCTAGTGTCTCATCCTGCAGATCTTGAGTCAACAAGGCTTTTACGGTGCTCTGATGCTGAAATTGCTCACTGTTCCCCCCCCCTCAATGTTTTGGGTGTGTTTATGTCCTTATTCTGTCCTCTATCTTTATCACCACAGGAGATGATCATCGACAAGGTGAAAGGTCAACCGGTCCCTCGCTATTTGATATATGACATCATCAAATTCAATGTGAGTACCCTGCACTTTTTATAGTGATCTCTTTACCACTGAAAATGCCCAAGGTTAAAGTGATAACGGGAGACACCTTTGGCGGGAACACTTTGATCGCCTTATTCTTTTAAAAATAATTCAGTGCTATTGTGTTTGTCCCCAGGAGTTTAAAGCACGTTAGAAGTTGAATAATTGCATCATATGTTTGATCTGCTTGTCAGGATGAGACATGAAAACAAATTAAAAGATTAAATTCATATTTAGACAACAGTAGAGCATCTATTTGTTTAGACAGAGCAGTTTTCTTCATGTGCAGGATAAGGTGAAGGACTTGGCTGTGTTATTCTTGCACACATAGCTCCTTCCAAAAACATTAATACCCCTCTATCTGTTTTATGAGTTGTTAAAACTTTAATGCATTTTACTAGGAGTTTCTTTGGTGGACATGGGATGGGTAGCATAATGATTAAAGGGATCATAGAAATTTGTCACATTTCATCCCAATTTTCGGGGGGTGGGGGGTAAGTATTTCGCCTCTATCAGTCACCTATAGACTGTTTTAAAAATGAAACGTCTCCATTATTGTGCTAGTCACTGGCAGTGGACTGCAGTCATCTGACTTGAGGCTGAGACACTGTTTATGTCTGATTCTGCAAGCGTCAATATTTTTCTTTTTTTTCTGTCACACTGGTTGCATAGAAGGTCTCTATGGACTACTGCACTGATGAGATTGAGGCCCCGTCCACACGAAGTCAAAACGAACACGAAACGCTGATATTTTCTAAAACGTTTGCCGTAAAGACGGAGACGTAAAATAAATGTGAGCGTCCACACGAATGCATGAAAACGCTGCAAAATGTATGCCAGGCCTGTAAGTGGCGCTGTGGTGCCAAAGCAAAAATAAGCGAAGAAATGTTGGGCATGCGCACTAATATTTATACATGGTTGCCCTGCGGGTCCATTTTCGTGGTTAAGTCAAATTCAGGTACTGAACTATGTCGTCGATATTGCTCCGTTCTTCCTGGAGATATTCCAGAAGAAGAAGATTCTGTTGTAAGCCCGACAGCAGGGTGAGTAGCATTAGCAGCAACGGCGCCATTGTTGTTGTGATACTGTGTCGCGCATGCGTGTTTAGAGGCGATGCTGTGACGCATGCGTGTAAAAAAAAAAAAATGCGGTTAGAGCGTAAAGATGGAAACGCAAAAACGGCGTTTCAAAATCTTCCCACTCTGAAGGCTGAATAAAAAAAAGATCGTTTACAGACCACGAAACGCTGGCTTCGTATGGATGAGAGGCTGGTTTGGTGAAAAATTTGTGCGTTTAGGCCAGGGTTTGGCTTCGTGTGGACGGGGCCTGAGTATTCAAAAGAAAGTTTGAACCTGAAATCCCCCAGCAGAAACAAAGCAGGCAGTAAACTTCAGTCTCCGCTCAAACAAGCTTAGAGATGCTGCTTCACTTTATCTGTTTTCTGTATTCCTGAGCTCCTGCTATGATTAATTACACTGTGTATGTCCAAGTCTTCCCCAATATGTATACAAACTAAAAAAAATGTCTGTATTTTCTCTCTTTACGTATGATTCATGACATTTCAGTCAAATTGCTTCGTAGGTCCAACCAAATTAGACCAGTGTTCTCCCTTGGTCAGAACTACGCAGGCAAATAATCACATTTAACCAGATGTCATTGCTACAATTTTTGCTTTGTTGCATGATAGCTTGTGTTTGTTCATTAAGTAAAATCATAGCTAAAATACTATTAGGTTCACGATTACTTTCACAAAACCTGAAAGACTCCCAGCCAAAGTTTTGCTCAGTGTGGTGGAAGTACTGCCTAACCTGTTTTTTTATCAAAACAGGATAAGCATTTATCTGATGTAAATCTAAGGCTCTGCTAAATAATTTCTCCATATTAGAACAGTAATGTTAAAACTGATGTTTCTATGCTTCATTCTTGCTGCCCATTTTTGACAGCTTAAAACGAAACCAAGTGTTAGTTGCCAGCACTCTGCTGAGCTGTAAATGAATTCTCCTCTTCAAGCAATCTGATTCTTACTAATGGCAAACAGGCGCACAGAGAGATGAATTACTGACCTTACATCATACCATTGTCAATCTTTTGCTGTTGTCCTTTTAAAGAGTGAACACACAAAGATAAAGGGTGGAAGAGGTAGCCATTATGTTTCCTGTCATCTCCTTTTTTCTTTATCGATCAGATGAATCAGATAGCCACATTGGCCCAATAAAGGCTCCAGGGGCGAGCGGAATGTCTGCAGGGTGGTTCAGGGGTTAGCATCTCCATGGGACTCGCACCGAGCCATCAGGAAAGCGCTGTTCTATTGATCCATGCTCGCCATTATTGGCCTTCACCATTATCTCTGTTTGGCTGCGCCTCGGCACTCAGGTTCTGTCCAGAGAGAGGGGAGTAATGTTGGAGGAGAAGGAGGGCTCCAACTGTCTGACTTCTGCCCTGGTATCACTTCTCACTCGTCAGGGAAGTTTGCAGAAGAATTGTTTTGGGATTCCATTATATCCACCCTCTGGCTTCTGTGATTATACATTGCTGTGTTATAGAAGTTTCTGTTATGTATATTTCATTTATTTTTGCTTTATCAGCTCTATTGTCATCAGTGATTCAGGTAAGGCTACAGTTTAGAATTAAAAAGGTCTAAAAATGTAAAAATATGATGGATTTTTTTCAGGGCTTTTTTTAATAATAAACAAAATCATTTATTTTTTCTTTAACTTAAGTTTCATAATAAAATTGATAAATTACATATATTGCTTTCAGAAACTAGCTTTATTTCCACTCTTCCCTTCTTGAAGGTGACCTTCATTTAAAGGGGAATTCAAGCTATGAAACATGCTTGCAAAATATTTTTTTTTCACATCAAATAATGAAAATATAGCAATCTAAATGTTTTCAGCCACTGACCTAGTTTATTAGTTAGAAGTATATATATCTGAGAACAAAAAGTGATGAGCTGCTGTCATTCTTAGAATCCAGATTTTACCACACAAAAAAATCTGAGTAACCAATTTTAATCAGTTAATTTCCCCGCCCTACATTCTCTTGATGAATAATGAATTAACTTTGAATTTCCAAATATGATTGATTTCATTTTACTAGCCACTAAGAATGTCCTGATCCAAAGCTGATATTGGAAATTGGTCTTAAATGAGCCAAAATACGAGTATCATCTATATCGGCCGACATCTAAAATCTCTAATTTACCGCTATACAACCTCATAGAAAGTTTATTTATTTATTGGTTAATAATAAATGGGTCAGTAGATCTCATTCCTATAGATGTAAACTGTTGTTTGACTAAAACAACTTGGAAAAAGCCTTTTGCAGCTCTTCACACTAACAAAATAGTAAAAGGAGTACCGGTAGGTAAGATTTGTGCTGATATTGTGTCAGTAATAGAAAATACTCAAAGCCACAATATCGGTGTAGTCTCTGAAATAAAAATCCATAAATTGGATTCGGGTACCATACAAACCATTGACATGAATTATTATGTCCAAACCTGTAGAATCAATTAATCACTTAAATAAAACTTCTCAGCTAACATGAAGTAGGTTTGCGTTCTCAAAAAGCCGGGAAAAAAATTAAAAAGATTAAAATGCAAACGGCTACAAAACCTAGAATTAAAAACAAAATTCATAATTTGAGCAATGCACCATTATAGACAATTAAGCCTCTTTCCCACATAAAATACTGCATTAAAGCATGTTTTTCAAACATTTGTTGACATTTGTTGACCTGCTAACATTTTGCATTTGGCTCCCCTCCAACTGGCAAAAACATCTCGCTCTAACCCCTCGCTGGCAAGCTGCATGGTCTCTGTCCCCCCTGAGGCTACTTGTCTGGTGACATCATCACGCTGGTTTAGAGTTGATGTCACCAGTGCAACAGAAATCAGAAAAGTTTACAATGGACAGAAATGTGTAAGGAAGCCAGGCCATAGTTAGTGTGCTTATTTTTTTAAAATCTTTTCTCCCTCCAAATCCCTCTCACCAGTGCTGCACCATATTTATTGGATGTAAACATAGTTGTTTCGGGTTGTTGGATCAGAAGCGACTGCTGCTGGGTGTTGACGTCTCTTCCTTATACTCAATGTTGTCACTTAATTTAGCAGGTCAACCCAGCTCTGATGTTCCCACAGAATGCCAGTTAGAGTTGAGACGATTTTAACCCAGGCAGTGGCCTAGTCGTTTGACCCTGCGCTGTTCCCACTGCTACTAAAAGCTCATTGTTCCCGGGTTTAAACGGGATTTTTGGCTAGTGGGAAAGGGGTATTATAGATCAGCAGTGATCTACCTGGGCGTGTCTTACCATAATCACTCTTACTTTTAAGCTGTATTATTTAAAGCCCATGATTTGTTTTACTTAGTGAAAAAAAAAAATGTAGGGGATTGTTTCACCTCCTTTTCGATTGTTTTGAAAGGCACAGCTGGTAAATCGACTTATTGATGTGTGGTAAAGATGTAAAGATGGCAGCATTACACCGTTAGGCCAGAGGTTGGTGGTAATAAGAAAGTAAAGGCCAAACAAGGAAACCTCAATAATGAGGCTCTTGTTTTTTCCTCAAACTCAACAAAATAGCAACAAAACCTCTTTTGCTCAAGACTCATGAAAAGGCTGTTAGTAATAGAAGCATTTATAACGGCATTTGCATATTATCTTTATTTGCTTTAAAATCAGGCACCTATTATCTAAAGTTTTGTTATTTAAAGTGTTCTATCCCTAGAATATTTAAAGACAAAGTTATCTAATAAGATATTTCAGGTTGTCTGTCACTGTCAGCTTCCCCACTGTGGGGGAACTGACAAGATAACAAGAATTACATACATTTCCCTTTTTTTTATTCAATGCTTTTGAAAGCTGTTATTTTGGACTTTATCATCGCCCACATGCTGACACTTGATTGACCTAATTATTTTTTATCCTGCTGGCATAATTTTGCTTTAGATACTGAATTTGACAAGATAATTGGATCAGCTTTATTAAGATTTGAACAGAAACGAGCGCAAATGACACCAGTGACTGCTGTCTTAAGGACAGCTTTCCGTGATTCAGTTACTGTTACTCCTGCTTACTGCTTAAGAGACTGGCTAAGGTTGCTGCATCATTGCTCTCAGGCCTGAGTAGATTGAAGACTTCTTTTTTACCACAGAAGTGTGTAATTTGTTGTGAATCAGAATTTCTGAAACGCTGGATTCTTGATTTATAAATCTTTAATGGTGATAAAAACCATTAACAACTGCAGATTTCATCCAATTTTTATACCTTGGTCATAGTTGGAACTTTGTTATTGGAGAATGTATGAAGCATGATGAATTTAACCTTTAGCAATATGGTGTCTATTTTTAAGAGCGGTTGCCTAACTTGTGGTTTTTGTAGGCTTCTCTCTGTCCTAACTGGAAGAAAACATTTTCAAGGATCAAAGAGAGAATCAAGGAGTTTACGTCTTTCTATTCTTTCAGGGTTTCCGCGGGTCATTAAAAATCATTAAAAGTCATAAAAAGAAAGTTATTTTAAATGAAGGCTTAATTGGCATTAAAATTCAGTAAATGTGATTATCGTGGAATTTAAAATGCTGTATTTTCGTCAGATATAAATGGTTTCGCGTGTTTGCTGGGAACTGGTTTCAGGTTAATCGTAAAGCTGTATGTTTGGAAAAGAAGGTTGAGGCAGAGAAAAAAAAATTGAGAATGGGAAAATGCAAATTTCAACAAAAGTGGCTGGAAAATGAGGAATCGGGGACATGGCTGAAGCCTGTCGACTGTAAAGATGACGAAAGGATTTTGCCGTGTTTTATTTATGAGAGTAATGGGTACTTGTTGATGGCATTAGTATAATTTCTTAGAGCATTAAAAGATCATTAAAAAACATTAAATTAGAGTTACTCATTTCTATATAAACCCTGTCTTTCAATTCAAAGCAAAATTTGGATTTTAAACTCTAAAAGTAGAGGATTGGTCGTTTCATTTTTTTTTCTTTTGTTATTTTTCTAGTCCATACGTGCTTTTTATTGTAGTGGCACAGTGTTTGAAGTGTAACAAGAAATTGCCTTGTAGCACTACACATTTATCCTGGATTTTTTAATTAATTTTTTAAGGAATCTTTGACTTGATTTCATTATCTGACCTTTAAAGCTACAGAATGAATTTACCAAGCCTGAGGCATAAAAACCCTCTACAGCTGTGGGCTTCAAATGTGAAGCTGGACAACTGATCCTTGAGAGCCCACTGGAGGCCAAAATTATCTAGCTTATGTGCATGGTCCTTTAAAAAAATATATTTAGAGAGAATAAAATATACAAGAAACAAATTCAGTACTCTGCAGAAAACATATTCTTAAGTAGCATCTTTTTCAAATGATCTTGGTCATCTATATAATGATGGCAAGATTATTGATTTTTAAAGAGATAAAGACAAAAAATAGCTATGTAGAGCCTCTGGGCCCTTGGGCTGATACAACAGGCCCTCAAATACCAAAAACAGAAACTGCATATGTCCTACCATTCTAGAAATGATAGAAATTATGAATTAGATTTCAATCAGCAGAAGAGAAATCAGAATTTGCATTATAGAAATGGATCCAGAACGAGATTGTAGTGTAATGAATGCAGTAAAAAGGTCAGATTTTTTTTTTTATTTCTTTGGTAAAGGTCAGATTTGTTATTTATTTATTTTTTTGGCAAGGGAGACTTCAGAAAACCATGTTGACAACAAGTTCCATAAATCACTTAAGACTAACAGGCCATTTAACTTGAGCCCTTTTCTGCATCAACCTGGTGATTATGACAAAATTGTTAAATTTAATTAGCATGTCTTACACTAGGGTGTAGTTTTACACATTTATAAGACAAATCGTGTTGTTTTAATTACAATCATCATACTTTGGTTATGATTAGCTAATCTTTCATCTGCTTACATGAGTAGATGGCCTAAGAGTGATACTGGTGCTGCAGTCTTTCTGTTTATGCGGTTCATTTACTAAGATTATTAGGTTTTTCAATGAACAAAAAAAAAATAGTCATGGATTTACATTTTTCTTTCTGAGATTTCTGGACCATCTGAAACTTGCAGCTGTCTGTAAAATAAACTCTTAATAAGACGTAGGCAGCCCTAACTAATAATGCGGTGACTCATAGAAAAGCAGATTCACACTCCAGGATCTCTGATTGTGTAACTAGATAGACCACTGTTATAAATCACCCAGCTTTACCTGTTAGTTTAAAGTTTTCAACACAAATCTGTCATCTCATGCCAAGGAGAGACACGCCAACTGTTACTCAGAGGCACAGGTGGATGAATAAAACTGCAGCCAGTGGATGTTTTCAAGGTCTGGTTCAGACTTTAATTTTCTGCGGCAAAACATACTCTTATATTGATGGTCCTTGGCACAGCTTTTTTTTATTTATTGTTTCATTGGAAGGTGCTCTCCTAACTATTGATTTGAGTTCTTTAGACTGAAGAAAAATTTTGAGGCCTATTTTTATTTTTGCCACCATCCTATCAAAAAATAGCCTGTCATCTGTATTAAACTCTGTTGAGAAAGGTAGAGAGGATAAGAATTAAGGGGATAGAGAAAGGAAAGACGGAGGAGTGGTTAGAAAAGAGAAAACAAACCTGCGAAACGGTAGGTTTATTCAGTAGCTCCTAGAATTGTTTCTCCATCGATACAAGAGGAGAGAGAAAGAAAACATAGAACAAATCAACACCAAAAAGAAAACAAAAGACAACCAACGTAAACATCAAAATAACTTCAGTAGCAACGTATCTCATAAGGCCCATTAACACAACCGTTTTGAAACCGTGCCGATATAAGTCCGAGGTAACCGAGATAACTGTTGAGTGTAAATGGCACGCACAATGGAACCAGATCACGCCAGACACAACCAAACTGCACTAACATGGTATTAGTTCATCAGTAGGGTCCAGAGTAGTTCAGTTCTGTCTCGGTTCCGAGATAACAAAGAGCACGTGAGTGTACCACATCATTTCCTTTCAGTTAGCCTCTGTAATCATGACATTTCAGACATTCATAAAAATACAAGCTTCCCTACCTGCCACACGATTTCCAGTTATGATTCTGCTTTGCAGTGTGATTAACCTTAATGTCTGTCGTTGTTTCCTGCATCTGTAATCCCTGATTAGACTATCGTTTGTCATATCCACTTTACCAAAAGCGGACTTTGTCAAGTAAATTCATCAAAAGCTGCCTTCTTCGCCTGACTCTCCACAAACTTAGTGAATGTTATGGGCTCTGCCATGTTGATTTGTTTCCTCTAGAGAGCAGTAGTACCGTAGATCGTCACTAGGAGGCGAAGAACCGTGCAAGTGTGGTGTGTAAATGGTCGTAAGGAACAAGCTCAGCACGGATTGGTTTTCAGAGGGTAGTGTAAATGGGGTTATAGATACCCAGTCAGTATATATGTGTGGAAAGTAAAACTGATTGATTGATTGATTGATTAGACAATATTATTCATAATTATATATCTGGAGCTGCAGCTTTGTATTTAGATTTAGTGTGTATTTGTGAACACCTGGAAGAGCATAGTGCTAGTTCACCCCTAAAAAAAACTACTAACTTTAGTTCAAAGTTTGAGAATTAAACCTTTCAACTAGCAGTTGTCCACCCAAAAATAATGAATTAAGGTAAAAAATTATTGTTTATTTTTCTGTTTCCTTAAAGGTAGTCATTAAAATGACAAATAAAATGCAATTAAGCCCAAATTTATTAATTCTTCTAGAAAATTTTGTAAGAACTATTTTCCCTTAGCAAAGAAGTTTATTTCTAAAAAGAAATTATTATCCATCTCCCAAAAAAAAAGAAACGACACGAGACAAGACAAGGATTTCATATTTTTTTTTGTTTTATTTACATTTTACCAATCAATTGAATCTTCATGTTTGCCAGCAGTTTTTACAGGTGTCAACAGTAATTTCACTGTTGACTTGTTATAAAAAATCAGTACTATTTTGCAGTTAGTCGCCAGTTAGGAAAACAAAAAGATTCTTAAAATCTTGGAAGGTCCAATCTATATAGGTTAGGATGAAAGTATTTACATCTATGGTAAATATTGGTATAAAGTAGGGATGCACGATATAATCGGCCCCCTATCGGTATCGGCCTGTATCGGCCTTAAAACTGAATATCGGACATCGGCCACGCCACCGATATTTAACCTGATATTTGATCAGCTTCTGAGTTTCTAAAGTCTAAAAAAAAATAAAATAAAATACTACTTCTTCTTCTTCCTCAAAAACTTCTTTTTTACAGACTTAAAAACTTCTATCTTCATATGCTGATATATTGCTATTTAAAAACACCATATCAATCTCTTTTACTAATGAAATATTGCTATATGTCATCGTTATGCTACGAAATCCCCCGAAAATTCACGAAATTTTGCCATATTTTTATATGTTGATATATTGACGCGGTATCGATCTGTTTTACTAACAAAATCTCACAAGAATTAGCAAAATATCACGAGTTTGTAACAGAACGATGAAATTTCACAAGATTTTGAAAGTAAAATAGATCAATACTGCATTTTTAAAAATCTATTTGATATCAGCATATGAAAATATATTTGAGTATATTATTTTTCAAAGTGTCAGAAATGGATAACAAAACTGCTATTTTCAATGACTACGTATTTTTGTCCAGCTTTAACATCGGTATCGGTTATCGGCTACATGAGTTTTAAAATATCGGCATATCGGATATCGGCCAAAATCCCAATATCGTGCATCCCTAGTAGGGCTGGGCGATAATTCAATAACGATATATATCGATCGATAGACGTGTGGCGCAATAGAAAAAAAGAGGGTCGATAAAAGTTCGATAAAAAAGAAACGCAGTTTTCCTTCCTTCTCATTGTAGCCTAGCATGTAGGTTTATGCTAGTCACTGCTTCCTCCCAACCAATCACAATCGCGGACCCAGGCACGACGTCACCAAGCGCCGCCCTCTCACACCACAACACAGAGCACATGAAGATGTCGCAGCAAGGAGAGGCGGAGGAAATTGTTCCAAAGAAAGGTTTTTGTAGTTCGGCAGTTTGGCAGTATTTCGGTCATGGCAAATCGGACCAAAAACAAACCACAGTCATCTGGAAAATGTGTCGGGAACCAGTGAAAACCAGTCTGATAACGAAACCAACTTTTTTTTTATCATCTCAGTCGCTCACAGCCGCAGGAGTACGAGCTGTTTAGGCCCCGGCGCGGCTCTCCTCCGAGGAATCTTCAGGAAATATATATATATTTTCAGTTCTGGGCAGTTTCCCACGTAGTTCTAACAATTGAGATAAAATGCTGAGGGGCCAGAAACTTCAAAGTAATAACTCAGGTTAAAGCAGGAAACGGGGGCGGCGGGGGTGGGGGGCATTTATTTATTTGTTATATTTATTTTGGTCACTTTTCTGGTCACTTTAGTTTATTCTTTGTCAGTATTTAATAACATAACTCAGGTCTCTTAAGTTATTTTTCTTTAAAACAATTCTGTTATGGTTAAAAAAGTTGGTTAAATAAAGATTTAATTCGAAGTCTGTGTTTGTCTTTTATTAAAATTAAATCATTTACCAATATTATAAAAAGTCCAGGCAGAGCTGCACATAAAATATGGTTTTAAATCTTTTCAATAATTATCGATATCGATCAATATGCATTTTTTTTTTATCGATAAGCTTTTTTTCTATATCGCCCAGCCCTAATCCCTAGTATAAAGGTGTATTTAATAAACCAAAAAGTTTGTTTCTGATGAAAAATTAGTGTGTTGATTTGAAGATTCTGCATTGAATTCACATCAGGACTCTAATTTGACTCTGCAATGTTTTTATTTTTTGGCCACTTAGAAAAAACACTTTTGCAAAATAAAATTTGATGCCTACTCATAGATATGAGTAATCATAGCTGTAATTAAAAGCACTAAACATCAGAAACTAAGACTGCGTTCACAAAGCAGGCAAATGTGACCCATACCACCTTTTCACAGCAGTCTGAATAATCCAGTTACGATTCTTTTTTTTAAATCCCCTAAAAATCAGAACTTAGCCCATTCCTTATGTGGAACTGAACCTGATATGCATCCGTAGAGGTGGAAAGTAACAAAGTAAATTTACTTGATTACTGTAATTAAGTAATTTTTTTAAAGTATCTTAACTTTACTTGATACTTAATTTTTAGGGGGAGTACTTATAACTTTCATTCCAATACATTTTAAAGTCAAATATTGTACTTTCTACTCCACTATATTTCTAGCAAGCTGCTAGTTACTTGTTACGTTTGCCTCTGCTTATTTTTGTGATCCGCCGTTGCCATTTCACTTTTTTAAAATGCAATTTCAACATACAAGATAGAAGTGTTTTGGACTTAATTTGTACACCACTGTCTTAGATATTTTGCATGACTTTCCACAAATGTTAGAAACTCAGGGCGGATATTATCTGCAGTTTATACATTTTATTAAGCCATGAGTTGTTCCCTCTTGGCCAAGTTATTCAGTAGGAGGAATTCTCAAATCAGAGTTGAGGTTTCTTTGTGGTCATAGATAAAACCTTAAAACCTCTATTCCATAGTGAAGGTGTGAGGAGAATCAAAACACACCTGTTTTTTTTTTTTTTGGTTTGTTTTTAAATAACAAATAATAATCATAATAGCTATCTCCTTTTTGTGGCATTTTTATGCTGAAGTACTTTACTGGTCGTTTATTAAGTAGCAGAGTGGTTGTATTCATCAATACAGGAGGCGGTTTCCTAAAGTTACAATTTCTTTAAAATTACTCTAATTTGACAGAAATGTACTGATATTAGAAAGTTTAATTTGTCTTTTTGAATACTTAAATGCTTTTAAAAGCATGTACTGTTGAATACTTAAGTATCAAAAGTGAGTACTTCAATATTTTAACTTGAGAAGATGTCTGAATGAGTAACTTTTACTTGTAGTTGAGTAAGATTTGACAATGAGTATCGATACTTTCACTCAACTACCACTGTTGAGTTCGTCATCCACCAGCATCCGATAGTTTTCAAAGCATCTTATTTATGAACTGTCATGCTGCATTTAAGCCCAGTTGTACGTCAATGCCCTGGTTTCCACTATACATCATCACCAGTGACGTGCGGTGAGGTTCATAGCTGGTGAGGCACTGACGTCATCAGAATCAGATTTGCAAATAGATGCATAGATTGACAGCAGTTTACAGGTTATGTTTCACTTCTGCATCCTTACACATACAAACTGTAGCTCACAAAACACACATTTCCTTAAAAAACAAAACAAAATAAATGTTATTACTGTCTTACCTTTACTTATAAATGAATAGAAGTCCTCCTTATCTTCCTTCAGTTTTAAAAGTCTCTCTGTCTCAATGGAGATCACTGCCAGGGAAGAAAGCCTTCCTTGATCCGTCCTGTTCCTGCCTTATGTTTTCAGTCTCTTGAGCACCCCCTGCCATGAGGCAAGAGAACTGCCTGCCTCACCTCGAACTTGTTCTCTGCCGTTTATAATCGCTCATTACACGAAACACGTTACACAAACACAGTTGGTGACAAAAAGCTCTGTACATTATATACATAAGCCAAATTATTAGAAATAAGTTCACATATTACATTTGTTTAAACCATTTTATTGACGCCGTACAGCAACATGCTCTCTCCGCTTTGCAGCCAGCGCAGAGCCAGGGGTTGCGCAATCCAAGGTGAGGCAGAGCTCGCTGCTGCCTCACCGGCATCGCTTCCAAGCATTTGAATGGGAAAATAAGAAAATTCAGCGATTTTGAACAAATAAAAATCGAAATTGGTGAAGCTACATGAAAAATGAATATTTTTTAGTACAAACCACCGGATGAATATAACAATTTAAATTACTTTATGATTATATATTTTCTTTCTTTCCATGATGGCTGGTGAGGCACTGCCTCACCTGCCTCCCCTGACCGCACGTCACTGATCATCACATACCCCTCTGCAACAGCAGCATTTACTGACTGCTCCCTTAAAGGCTTTGGTTGATATTTGCAATCTGGTTTTCCTTATTTTCCTTCTTTCTATTATGATGTAGCGGTGATATGGTTTTCTACAATCTCCCATCAATTAAGAACTTAATCCAATGAGACCTAAATCTAAATTACTGGAGATCAATTTCCCTCACGTTTACTTATCAATCATTTGGGTGCATTTGTTTGTCATAGAAGGAAAATGTAAAAATGTCCTTTATAAAGAAACTCTGGTTCAACCAACATGTGTGGAATGTGAGAGCAGAGTTTCCTGAGGGAATGTGGAATCAATATCAGAGCTGATGAAAACATGTCTTAGTAGATTTCTATTTACTATGTCAATCTCTATTCATTGCTACTCTGTCAGAAATGGTAAATTGTGTTCTTGTCAAACACTGCCTTGGAGCTTTTCAAATCAGAGATAATTGTGAAACCACACTCTGTCTGAGCTAAATATATATTCCCAGACAGACGCATTCAGTCCTTAGAATCAAAACAGGAACAGATATTTCAAGATGTCGCTGAGATTTCACTAAGGAAACCGAGCTCCTGTAGCCTGTGACGTTTCCTCTACAAGATTCGTTGCTGTGTTTTCCTTTGTATCTGACGTGGACAACACAAGCTTTGAATCATCCACACTTACATCTTGTCCTTTCCTGATAAAAGAGCTAACATATGGTGCTAAATGTGTGGGACATGATACCAGCTGTTGCTCCAGGAGAAAGTAGTGATTATACTGCTATCATCTTGCAAAAGAAAAAAATCAAAACAAACAAAAAACAAGTTAGGGTTTCTAAATTAAAAAGATTTTTACCTTTTTCTTAAATGGCTTATAGATTGGTGAGCAACAGTCTAAAGTTAAATGAAAGGCATAAAAACACAACCGTGTCTGGGTCGTCATTTATGTAAAATTTAGGATTTATGTTTTAATAAATGTGTTATATTAGAAAAATTAGAAGAATATCTGAACCATATTTGAGCATTTAGACGTAACAGTAATCCAAAAATAAAAGAACAAAGCATAACAATGATTTGTAACTTAACTAACTCGTTTAGCAGATCATTTTACTGATCTGCAGCGAAATGCAATAAAGAGAACCTAAATATGTAATTCAAAGAAAATAAGTTTAGAAAACTAGGATGTTTTTATCTAAAACTTAAAAAGAAGCATAAGATAAAAAGCTGTGCATTTAAAATAATGTTTAAAATAAACACACACATAAAGGAAAATACCTGAACCACATGTCATCCTATGGAAAACAAGTTGTAGATTTAGCAATTTCTGTTCTCACAGATAGTAACAGAAATGCATTGGTCTGTTTTAGTTGCAGTGAATAGACTGCTAGCAACACATAAAGCAGAGTTAGGGCCAATACAAAAACAGTAAAGGGTGTATGATACTGTCAAATATCATAACAATGTTAAAGCACCATAGAATAGGTAGCTTACTACAAGATAAAAGGAAACAAAAGCCTTTGGCTGAGGGCAGCTTATAATAATTATTAAACCGTAGTTAATATCTTGGTGGTGAATGATAGGGCTGGATAATTAATTGCATTTGCAGTATTATCAATATTTTCAAATTTCAAATATTGTCAAATTGGTTAGGAAAACCAGTTGATTGCATCCATTTATTGACTTGCAAGGCATGCTCCTCCTTGATGAGCCTGCAGTGACAACCTTAGCGTGCATTTAGTCGTTGAGTCTTTGACAGTCCCTCACACTGAGCATGCATATGGTGGCAGTGGAGAGGAAAACTCATTTTACAGAAGGAAACCTCTAGAAGATTCAGGCTCAGTTTGAGCAGCCATCTGCCGAGGCCGGCTGGGGTTCAAGGAGACAGAAGCAGGCATATAGAAAGAAGCAGGTGTTCTAAAATATATTGTTTTGAAATAGTTCAGGTAGTCAAAGAGAACATTACAGATCGATTATTGTAAGCTAATGTAAAGACTTTTTCATGTAACCAGTACTGAAACAATTAATCGGATTATCGTGACTAATTGATTATTTTAATAATTGTCAACTGATTTAGTAATCGTTTAATTGTTAACCGGAGTTTAGAGACTCTAAAACATACATTTAGCTAAACATTTGCATTTAAGATAAAAATCTTTTTCATCTGTTTTTCCAGAACTCCTCAAGTGGAAAAGTTTTAGTTTCACCTGATTTAATTTTGCAGAAAGTCTCCTTTAAGGATCCTTTGGCTATCCAATTAATCGATTCATCAATTAAATGATCGACAGTAAAATCGATTTGCAAAGTCATTGTTATTTGCAGCCCTACATGCAAAACTTAAAGGGATAGTTCGGGATTTTTGACATGAATCTGTATGGCATCCCCATCACCAGTGTCATGCAATCACACTGACTTACCCCTGGCAGCATCCTGTGAGCAGAGTTCTCGTCCAGCTTTGGTCAAGCCGAAAGTAGTCCGGCAGGTTTGCTAGACCCAGCGAAATAAAACGTTTCTCTTCCCAAAACATTATGTGTTCAAAAGAGTGATATTTTTGCATCCCAAAAACATTGTAGTGGAAAAAGTCACACATCGTTATCACTTGGTCCTATTTTCTCTCTGTTCGTATCAGTGCGCGCGACACCATGACCTGACAGCTAGGGCCTACTAACCTGACAACAGCCAGATGCATGTCTCGCTCCACCTAGCTCCTAGCTGGGCGGAGCGAGACATGCATCTGGCTGTTGTCAGGTTAAGGGCCTACCTGTTTGATTCGCGATTGTTTACTACTGGGGAAGATGTCTGACTACGAGAGCGACGAGGAAAACATCGACTTCCACTTAGAGCCAAAGGGATATCTTTATGAACCCGAGTACACTGACGATGAACTTCGACAAATGGAGTTAGATCGGGCAGAAAGAGAGAGGGTGGACAGAGAAGTGATGGAAGCTGAAGCCGGAGCTGCAGGAGCCACAGCTGGAGCTGCGATATCCAGGGTGGCCGACAAATTATGGTGCACTTGTGCACAATGTTTTTGGGATGCAAAAATATCACTCTTTTGAACACATAATGTTTTGGGAAGAGAAACGTTTTATTTCGCTGGGTCTAGCAAACCTGCCGGACTACTTTCGGCTTGACCAAAGCTGGACGAGAACTCTGCTCACAGGATGCTGCCAGGGGTAAGTCAGTGTGATTGCATGACACTGGTGATGGGGATGCCATACAGATTCATGTCAAAAATCCCGAACTATCCCTTTAAGTCCCCCTGACAGTGGTCAGGATTTAATGCAATAAATCTCTGGAACCAAATCAGCTTGTGGTTACTTTGTACAGAGGACTCATATAACTATAATAAATATAAAAAATATAGCAATTTTAAATGTTTGGTTAAAACTAAGGCTGTTCAACCCATCTTAAAGTAGGGCAACATTGACAGATTTATTTTCAGGTTTATTTGTTTAGTTGATTTTTTTTTTTTTTTTCCCTGTGTCTTTTTTTTCCGGATTTATGGCCGGATTGCAACTAACACTTGATTATCCCTGGAATATTTAGTAACATAGCTCTTTGACAATACTTTAGACCTTACACAGTTTTCCACTTCCATTTTAAAGCCACACAATCTATGTTGAACTTTTAATCTACAGAAATGTTATATCAGTACTCATCATACACATATACTGTACTTAAATATTAATCCTATTTCTCCAGTTCTAAGACAAATGGAATATTTATTTACTAGGCTTATTAAATTGCTAAAATTTGAAACTCAATATTGATTCTCAGGGAAATATTAATTACTAGAAAGCATTTTTTTACTACCATGAGCATAAAAAAATGACAACTTAACATAAAAAACGTATTTTTTAATCATACAATGGAAGATGCTTTCACAACAGAATCACATAGGCCAATCAGATAAGTGTGCACATGAATGCAAAATAACCCAAATATTACAGTTAAACACAATTTTAAACTAGTCTGTTTAGTTTTCTTTTAATGTAAAAAAGAATTACAGTATCAATGTTTTTAACACCCTAGTCTGTACTACAAATACAGCATAATTTTAGCATTTACATGTACCAAACTTCTGGTTGTTCTAGGCTTTATTAACCCTTACAAAAACTCAAGTGACCAATAGGAACTAGAAGACCATTTTTGTCCATCATACTGCAGCATTTGTCTTTTTAGTAACTGCTGTCACTTCAAAGTTGTGACCACACAGAAAGGGACTCCTACCACAAATATGTCTGCCAGAACTCTCAAACCAAGTCTCCTAGATGAAGCCCTGTGAAAGAGAACTCCTTGAGATATAATTTAATTAGTTGTTTTGCATCCAAAAGGAGTGATTTTTTTTTGCAGCTTTCACATCTCATGCTGCTATGAATGAGGCACTTAACCCCAAATTAGTAATGCAGGTACTTACGCTGTAATAGCGATGCTGACTCTAAGATATGGGATTTGCTGAAAGATAATTTCAGTCAGACCAGAAATCCTTGTTTGTTATCCTCCATTAGAACTCCTGAAGTGGCATTTCTAAGCATTAGATTTATTTTTTTTATTATTATTTTTTTATTTAAACTTTTTTGACATTTATCATAGTTTTAAAAGGTGAAACAAATAACATTTTCTAAGAGTATCTGTGTTTTTTATTAATAAAAAAAAAATAGATTATTTGATTGCTAAAATATTTAATAGCTCCTGTCCCTGTTCAAATTGCTTTGGATGGTCCGTATGACAAGAAAGGTGCTATAAAACCCAGTCCATTTATTATTTAATCTAATATCCTAGGAGAGTAACGCATTTTTTTCCCTCCTTACTATTTGAAAAGCACAGGGATGACCATGTTGTAATAACCACTACTTCTAGCTAATAATCTTATTTCTTTCTCAATCCATCTGTGCCTTCTTTCTCAATATAACCGGAAGAAAGCTGAATCTTTTTTTCTCCCCATCAAACGTCAATATGATCCTCTCGAAAACAAAAAAATGACCTTTTACTGCAGAGCTAGAGCAGAATACTAATGTCTGCAATTCACACTTTGCAGCGCAGGACCTGTCGATACCCATCAGAGAGTATTGATCAACAATGCAATTGGTGGAGTAGCCTTAAAAGTGCTGTTATTTCACATCATTTTGTTTGAATGAGGTTTAAACCTCAGTTCATTCTGGAAATATTGAATCATCTGTAGGGTCATCTTTTTATTTCCTTGAAGATGATGTTATACAATAGTAATGGTACATCATAGTATTGCATTAATAAACAATTTTTCTTGATTGATTAAAAGTGTTTCTAGTAATTGTTGAAAAGATTAAAAAAAGATTTAAAAAAAGCAAAAGATACATTTAAATCTTTTTTTTAATATCTCATAGCTGAAGGCCACTTTTATTAAGCTAAAGTTTTTTTTTATTACCTCTTCTAAGTTTTACACATGTTGTCTCTAACAAAATAAATAGTATTTATTGTAAAGATTTGTATGTAACAAGCGACAAAAACTCAGCCTTTGCAATGGCCTGTGTGGCAACAATCCGGGGCGCCAACAGATGGGTTTAATTTCACCTTTGCTCTGCTCGGTGGCGAGATAATGACAACTCTGCACTTTGGATTTATTTTGCCACAACAAAAGCTTTTCTTTTTTTGTGATGTGTATAAAATGTAATTATTCTAACTATGAAAGACAGCTACCTCTTAGCTATGTAAGTAGGAAAATCTACAGTGATGTGATAAACCAATGAAGACTTACTTCATGCTCTTCTGTTGTTCATGGGAGTGATTCAGTCTAGCATGTGGGGGTATAATTATTTTTTTTTGCTTTATTTTGTGTTTTTTTTATTTGTTTGTTTTTTTTAAATCATGTTTCTGATTACTTTCACCATAAATAACCCCTCACTACCTCAATTGTGTGCAATATATAAACCTTAGACAATAGCTGTTTGCTTCCTTTGCCTATTTGCTTTGGCGCTAACACCCTGGAATTTGCTCACTCTGAAAGAATAAAGACTATTTTTTGCTCTATTTAAAAAAAAAAAGATTTATTTCACCATGCTCACTCTGAAAAAATAAACACTATTTTTAACCAATTAAAAAAAAAAAAAAAGATTTATTTCACCATGTCACATACAAAGTAAAATACATGTTTTGGATAGATGAATGATTTTTATATGTGTAGAATATGCATCAACGGGTGCTGGTGGAATGCATACATTTTCTTGGCTATGTGGGAATTTGAGATGACACAGATTTTTGACCTTTTAAACTATTGCAGATTAATCAGAATCAGAAATACTTTAATAATCCCAGAGGAAAATTACTTCTGTTACACGCTCCTGTTACAGTTTTATATATATATATATATCCACACATCCAACTACACAAGATAATAAAGATAAAAATAAAAAAGATAAAACATATACACATGTAGATAAAATATATACACATATAGATAAGTACACTCTAACAAATAATGTAATGGGTTTACTCAAAAAGATATGTTTACTTTTTGCATGGATCTTTTTAAGTTGTCCTAACTTCATTGTTAATTGAGTAATCGCTACTAGTCCAGCATAACAACACCAACTTAAATAGCCACATAAATACAAAGCTATCTCAAGTTGAATCTATTTATTTTTTTGTTTAAATTATTGAATTGTCACATTGGTTGTATCTGATATATGTTTCAGGTACAACAAAAAATTAAGTACAATGACCATGTTTATATATATATATATATATATTCAAGAGAAATCAAGTAGTGCTTACTTAATTAATTAATGAGTATTCCTTAAAATTTTGTTATCTCATCATTCCAATTTAAGTTGTTGTAAATGTTTACATAAACATTTTCAACTAAAAAAAGTCCATGCTAAAAGTAAACATATTAATTATAGTATATGCAACTAATTTTTCTCAGGTTGAGGGAAATAATGAACAGGAACCATATTTCACAATACAAACTGTTTATTTTATGAACATTTTGTACAAATTAAGTGCAAATATTTTAATAACAGCACCATTGAAAACTTGCCATTTATAATTCTCTTATTTCATAGCTGTTTAACTTTTATTTCCATCTTTAATGATCTTTCTGTTGCAATTTTGGTCAATATTTAGTTTTTATGTGTTACAGTGTATTTCTTTACTGTGTGTGTAGTCTCTTTATATTGTGTTAGTGTCGTGTAGTGTGTCACAGTATGTAATGTGTGTAGTATGTGTTTACAGTGTAGTGTTACAGTAGTTAAACAGCTCTAACCAAGTTGAGTCAGTGATTTTAAACGACTGTGACTCTAACTGAGGTAGGACATTTCTGCATTATTGACTAAATGAATGTGGAAAAATGAATGAACTATTTGTATGGATAACCATAAAGGCAAATATATCACCGCCAAAAACATTTAACATTCTGGGTCAGCTGAAAACAATACACTCACCAATATTCCAGCTCTCAAACATGACTATCAACGTCAAAACCTGAATAACATGAACAGCAACCAGATGTTGGTTGAAAGACATTACACTGCATAAATTAGGAAAAGTCACTTGAACAGCAAGTCCATCACAGCACAAATTAGGTTCCCATTTTTATGTTCAGCTATGAGGCTCAAAGGGGTTTCCTAGCAGCTTTTGCTTTAGAGATGTGACTTTTGGGCTGCATTTCTGACTGTCTAATTTAAGGAACACCTTCTGAAATACCTCGCAAGTGTACTTCAGCTCCCGTGGGTAGCTTAGATTGAGGGCATAAATGAGGCCCATCAGCAAAGCACAGGCCCTTGGCACATCCAACCCTTGCAGGACCTCTGTGCCCTCTATGATGATGGTGGTGCTGGCTGGATCAGATGCTGTAGTACCTTTTGTGACTAGAATCTTCACCACCCGACTCTCAAAATCTCCAATTTGGCTCTCAGAATCCTGAAAGCAAGAATATCAGAAACAAATATCAGTATCAGTATATCATTAAGCTGGCACACTCAATACTATATATAAAAAAACATAAAATGTCCTGTAATGTCCTGGTATCTAATGACTGCGAGTCAGAATTTCTAACACTAAAACTATATGTACAGACAATGTCCTGTTGATGGTGCCTGTAGCCACAGCCATGAAAAACATATTCTGGTTTTTACTTGTTTCTTGTTTTAACATAGTGAAAGGCAAACATATGGAAGAGTATTAGGGCCACTGGAACACAACATCTAAGGGATAATTTTTGACATTTTTCTGGAATGAATAAAAAGACAAAAGTACTCTCAATTTTTGTATTTTAAGTGGCCGTAATACTTTTCTGAACAAATGTAAAAGTTGTCTTGAGAAAATAAAAAGCAAAACAAGTTTTTACTATATTTCTATTCAGGTCATGTGCAAAGAAAAAAAGTTAGTTTGTCCCTTTAGTTTACTAAACGCTGAACAAGCAGCAGCAAAAACAAACAAGGACAGGGTAGGGAGAGACAGATACTGGTAAGAGATTCACAAAGACAGTATGAAAGGAAAGTTCCATTTCACTTCAACTTCAAGGTGTTGCAAAGGGATCCACTTTCACCTACCACATATTCAAAAAGACTGTCCTCATTTTCCCCAAGGTAGACCACTAAGCAGCGAATGGCAACCTCTCGGCGAATTTCAACTGTGTTGATCTGATGGAGGATTCAAAGAAAAAAGGTCAATTATGTGTTTTTTAAATATTTTTTTTTACAACAGTTAGTTTTTATTATCTCCTATTGTAAATAGCATATCAGGTACCTTCAGAAGTTCCATGATTTTCTGGATCTTATGTTTGGCAGCCCCTCCTCTTGACATCACCAGTGGCATCAACCTTGGTATACAATGGTCCAGATTTTCCATAAATGTTGACTCCAGATTGGCAGTGGTTATTCTTTTATATTCTTCCTTGATCTGTGTGACACAAAATAGAGCAAGATGGTACAACAGATATTAGAAGTCATGTTCCTGCCAAACTACCTATTCTAAATACAACAAAATACTAAAATATTAACCTGCTCAGGAAGAAATAGAGCAGGGCATCGTTCCTTCAAGTCCCTGACAGATGGAGCCAAGGTGACAATTTCTTGTCTCCGAGAGGAAAAGGTCCTGTCCATTTTCTCACTGATGATCTGGGAATTGTCTCTCTTCTTTACTTCACCTAGAAGTTCCAGTCTTTGTTACTCAAGGTTTTCTTTGGTTTCTCCTAGTGGATGAGGTGGCAGGTAGTTCGCCTCACCCTTTCGAGCTTTCTTGATGTTTTTTGCTGGCATCTTCTCATTGGCTCGCTTTTTTTGGAGAGAGTTAACCTCTAGCTCAGGGCACCCAAGACCCCTAAGTTTTGATTTATAATTGGCCATTTTAAATTTCAGTCTTTGTTGCCATCCGTAACATCCATTGTAGGACCCTGGTTCTTTCAGGCATGGGTGTTTTTGGATCAGTGCTTCTGCCACATCAGCAAATTGTGCACTTGTAGGATAGGCAACATACTCAAAGATGCTTTCGGCTAAACTCTCAAGGATGTCTGGTAGAATGGCAGTGGAGCTGAGTGGGCATCCATCTTTATTGAAAGCTTCATTACCAGCTGCTAGGACAAGCTCTGTCTCATTGCGGAAACGGGGTATTGGAAATTTGGAGGGCCAAGATTTTGAGCGCAAATTTCCATGATCAGGTGATGACAAGATAATTGTATCACCTGATTCAGATGAAGCAGTACTGGCAGCCGGAGCAGAACTGCTGGATGAACCTCTGTCTGAGCTGCTGGCTGCACCCGCGTCAGATCTATCGAGGTCAGTTACAACAAATTGGATTGAGGAGAGATCAACAATATGGACAACCTTAATTGTGTCTTTATCTTTAAGATCTTTGGTTGATGCAAGAGAAAAAAGTTCTCCTCCAAAATCAACATCCTTGTAATGTAAGATAAACTTCCCTGCTTCCAATCTATATTTCTGTTGTACAATAGACTGTAGCTCATCCACTGTCTCTGGTACTCCATAAGGCAGTTCAAGCTTGTCAATTATATGGTCTTGAACAATAACATGAAGTACAGCAGGTTTTCTCAGATAAGATGTTTGAGCATCTGTTAAGAAAAAAAAGAAACATTAAGTGACTCTAATATGGGACACAATATGTGAATATTGCAATATCTTTATCCTAAAGTTTTGCTGGCATACATTTCACATTTTTGGAGGCATGTTAGCAGAACCTCTTTACAAATACCATACCTGGAACATCAGAATCAGTAAAATCCATTTCCTCATTTATTGCATGCAGTATTCTTTCAGCAGGGGAAATACTTTCTGAAAATGTATAGCATAAAGAGAATAAAACAGTAAATACTTTCTTATCAGCTGCATTGTATCAACTTGTAAAAATGTGTCAGTTTAGCAGTCCAGTGTATGCCATTGAGCACAATGTGAGTTTGTAACTTGGGATTGCTTGTTTGCTGTGAAATCTGCCATCTTTTGTTATCACTAGATAACACAAAGACAATGTGAAAAAAAAATCCATCTATGGCAAGTAAATGAATCGCTTCAGAGTGACCATACGCTTCCCTGCAATGGTGTATGCAGCTAAAGGGAATATATCAGACAACTGAGCTGGCTCAAGAACTGTAATAACGTCTTTCATAACAGGGGCAGATGCAGAGCTAGAAATAAAGTTAAGTTCTTCAACCATCTCAGTAATTTACTGTTTAGGAACATTAGATATGCTTTCCAATTTCAGAAAAAGGTGGGCAAGATTAGCTTCAATTATGCTGGGCAATTCTTTCCTTTCTTCATCATAACCCTCTCCACACTCAATATCATCATCATCATCAGGATCATCCCCTACATTAACTGGATTCACATGCCTGTGCACATCTCAGCCTTGAAGTCATCCAGTGAGTGTGGAGTGTGTTTGCTTGTCCTGTGAGAGGCGAAAGTACCATAAATGTTCGTTTTGAAATCGCAGTTTTCAAAAACGCATGGGATTGTTTCATGTTTTTTTAAATGCCGACCAATCGGTCTCCGCCACGTGACGTCAATTGTTTACCTCGGGCGCGGTGCATCGTGGGAAAACCACCATATTAGGTGGAAAGTCGAGATAAGCCACACGCGGCTGTTCTTTCGTCACAATTATTTACCAGAAATGACACGATCGTGTTGTGTGAGAGGCTGCCAGTCCAGGTGTCGTGCCAAGGTAGTTATCCCTGCGAAAATTTGTATCCCCTCGTCGGGAGCGCGCACGGAGTAGGAAGAACAACCCGAGTTAACTCTGCTTCAATTCCAATGTGCAGAACTTGAAATTTGAAAGGTTTTACGTGTATGAAAGTTGAGCTTTACTGTTTTATTCTTTACTTCACGTGTTATAGCAGAATATCGCCAGTGATATTGATCTAAAACTAATAATAAAACACAAACGTTTGCTTGAAAGCTGGTCGCTGACAGCAGTGTCTACTCCTCCCTCTGAAAGCAAACTGATCCTTGTTCTTTTCCACACGTTCCTTAAAAAAATCTCTCATTGTTTCACAGTGTCCAAATGTTCTCATCCCATTGAAAACTGTTGTAAACCATATGCTTGTAATAAAAATGAAATAGAAAATGGAGTGCACGTGTAATCATTAAAGACTATATGCAGAAGGAAAATAATTTTTTCCTGGTTGAAATTTAGTACTTAAATCTATATTTGTGTTTATAGTAACTTACAATTTATCTATGTTGTACTATCCTTAATAAACAGTTTGTGTTCTTTAATCAGCCGTTTTATTTCATCCCATATTGCCAGAAATGGCAGTATGGGATGAAATAAAACCTGCTATAATCTGTTCCCCCTGTCTAAATCAGACAAAAAAAGGTCCCAGCTTTTTCATTTTTGGCTTATAAGCATCTTTTATGATGCCAAAAAGGAAAAAGCTGGGACCTGTTTGGCCTGATTTAGACAGGGGGGAACAGATTATAGCAGGTGGCCTGCTATAATTTGTTCCCTCCTTGTAACTTTAAGAAATAAAGGTCCATCACATCCAAAGTTTCAGGAATAAATTGTCATTATAAAAGATGCTTATAAGCCAAAAATGAAAAAGCTGGGACCTTTTTTTGCCTGATTTAGACAGGGGGAACAGATTATAGCAGGTTTTATTTCATCCCATACTGCCAATTCTGGCAAAATGGGATGAAATAAAACAGCTGATGTTAGAAGACAAACTGTTTATTAAGGATAGTACAACATAGATAAATTGTAAGTTACTATAAACACAAATATAGATTTAAATACTAAATTTCCACCAGGAAAAAATTATTTTCCTTCTGCATATAGTCTTTAATGATTACACGTGCACTCCATTTTCTATTTCATTTTTATTACAAATATATGGTTTACAACAGTTTTCAATGGGATGAGAACATTTGGACACTGTGAAACAATGAGAGATTTTTTTAATGAACGTGTGGAAAAGAACAAGGATCTGTTTGCTTTCAGAGGGAGGAGTAGACATATGCTCAAAGTACTCCCTCTCTGTGGTGATGGAGCTTAGGGTACAACATGGACATTTAAAAGACAAGACATCTTTCACATTTGCCGCTTTATAAGATGAATGACTTCTTGTCATGTGTGATTTAAGGCCCATGTTTTGAAAGAGCAATAGCATTCCCAATAAATACAAGGCAGAATTTGCGCACAATGCACATGTCGCAGCCTGTAGTGTTTCAAAAGCTCAGTCTTTCTGGGAGTTTCATATTTACACATTTTACAACACCAGTTCATTGTGAACGGGATTCAGTGAAAACGTTCTAAACACTGCTTAACAATAAACCACTCCAAATGAATCAATGTACAATCAATGGCTTGCTAGCGAGCGACTGTAATGGCGGCGGGAAGGCTTACTTACCAAAGTGGCATGGGCAGCCACGTTGTAGGTTAATGGTCCTCCAGCAATGATTAAGATCCCCAAAGATGACTTGTCAGCTGTTCCAAAGCGCAAAAAATGAAATTCCAATGCAGATAGTAGCTCTGTACAAACAAGCAGACACGAGTGCGTCGACTTTCCCAACCGGGTGCACGTTGAGTATCGTCTGCTGCTTGAGTATCTACGCCCGTTTCAAAAAAAGTTTCAAAAATTTTTTTTGAGCTGAACCAACTTAAAATTTGAGACAAATTGAGCTGATGCGCTTTAATGCATTCAAATTACACAGGAAAATGAGTCTGGATATTTTCTTATTTTTCAAGTTGGTTTATTTAGATTAATCAAGCTGGTTACTTAGTTTAACAAATAAAAGCTGCAAACTTAAATGTTTATATTGAAATTGCGCATTTATTTTAGCTGAATTTACTACCCCCATGCTTTATTCTTTAGAGTGTAGGTTTTACCAAAATTGCACAGATTTGCACAAATTGTCTGTTTTTTGGGGGATTCATTTTTCATATTCTTTGGTTTTGTGGTTTAAAAACATTTAAATTATTCCTTTAGTTATTTATAAATCTGACCTTTTTGTATGGCCTCATAACAGAAAATACATGTAATTTTTCTTCTTCAAGTTCAAAGTTATACCAACCATAATTGTTACAAAACCCCTAATTTTTGTGCTACTTTTTGTCTCTACAATAAATATTGTCTCGAAAATGTTCTGAGTTGTACCAGAAAATGGTGTGCATCTTTATTGGCTAAAGATGTAAACCAGATGGAAGCAGTCAGGGTTGATATGGTCTGTTCAAATTATATTTTATTGATATGCAATGTGTTATTGACTGAGAGTTTAAAGATAATATCCTACCCTAAATTAACTACATGCAGCTCTATTTGATTTGCCCAAAATGATATTACAGTGATGATTGTAAATGGGTATCCTTTTTTGTTTTATCCAACAAGTCTTTTTTAATTTTTGCTCTTTTTATCAAGTGTAACAAACATTTAGCTACTGATCAATTTCCTTCCAATTGCTAAGGATTCTGCGCATTACATTTTCTTACATTTTAATCAGACTATAAAATGACAGTCCTGTTTTATTAATGCAGAAAACAAATCTAGTAACAGTGATTTTTGCTCTGTGTTTCAGGGACAACCTGTTGGCCAGTGTGATTTCAATATTCGACTCCTGTGCATAGAAAAAGAAATCATTTTTCCACGTATGGAAAAAATGAAGATCGGACAGATCGACAAAACCAAGGAGCCCTTCAGTGTCAGAAATAAACCCTTCTTTGACATTCATGCGTCACGCAAGGTAAGATGGACCAGCATGCTGTTTTTACTTTCCAAATCATTCCCTTCCCTTTAACTTTACCAGATGTGACCCACTTAAGATTTATCCTTTCTTTTGGTTCATGCACAAATCCAGGCAACCCAGTTGTTTTGCACATTGTAAACTCACATGTTATCTGTCAGTAGTATCCCAGTTTATATCCAGATAATTTATTTTCTAGGGAAATGGCTCTTCAAGGGCAAATTGATCCCAAGAGAATGACCAGTACAAGAGATGAAACACATTTTTGTACCTTTATCCTACAGAAAATGACAATCTTGAGGGAGAAAAGAGCTCTCAAATGAGTGTCTGATACCTCGGCTGTTTCCCACTGGGACTTATCCTGTGCAATCTCAAATGATTGAAAACCTGGATTACAATACATTGTCTGGATCTTGTCTTGAGTGTGTGAACTTGAGCGCATATTTCCATTACTTTTTTAGCATTTATGCTCATTTCACCAGAGATCTTCCCCATTCTAAGCATCAGGTAATAAGTGATCTCTGCCAAGGTTTTAGTACAGTAAGCTGAAAGCAGCAGAGCTTTTATCGCCTTTGTGGCCGTTAAGCTTTCCTCGAAGGGCTCTGCTCTCGCCCTTCTCTCAGGGCTGCAGGAGTTCAGAGCACAATTCATTTTGTGTTCGACTCGAACAAAGATCAGTTTGAAATCTTGTTCCTGTGTCCTAACAGACGATCAAACTGAAAGGACAAGGTGATATTTATGATTTTTTTTTTCTCCCCCAGCACTAATATCTAAGCGTTTTTGTTCATCATAAAATTGTTAGAATGAGTGTTGTTACCTCAGGTCTAACCCTGTGCTACCCACATTGCAAAGAATTTTTATGAAGGATCGACCCTGCAAGCTTTTGGGTTCATTCCGATGAAGTTATTTTGGAAATTTAGTCACTGGTCCGCTGTCTGGTTTCTGACTGCCCCTTTGTTTCCTCCATATGCCATCTGCTCTCTGTACAGTCCCCTCTCTGTTGTGTGGGGCATTAAATAAGGGTTACTAGAATCTGGCTTATTAATTCATCTCAGCACAAACCCCCACTTTATGGCGTATTAATTCCTTTTAGGGGTGTTTCATTCAAATGCTAGAGTTGTATGACCGCTTTTGTCTGTTTCTAGTCTGCTTTTTTTTATCTCATCTCATTCACTTAGACATTCTAGGCAGCAATTTCCCCACCAATTGGGGCATTTCTTTTTGGTTTTACTTCCTCTACTTAACAATGAACGTTTTTGTTTTAATTAGACTTACACAGCAAGACAATGAAGTAGTGTATTTTGGATTTCCCCATTTGCACGGATTGAATGGACTGGAAAGTGGAAATAGCTACATTTAGCAGCACTATTGCGTGAGATTCTCTGCTGTTTTGTATGATGTGCTGTTATGCACTAAAACTTAACAGTTCACTCCATCAAGGTTAATGGCTTTGAGTGACATTTTAACCATGTTTTTCTTTTTTTTTCTGAAAACATTTAATGAAGTCTGTGGGTAAATAGACAGGATCTATAAACACAATTTTTTATTGTTTCCTTTATTTCTAAACTATATTTGTAAATGAGTTTGCCACTTAAAAATGTGATTTCTGCAAAAAGTTCTTTAAATTTGATTGTTGCTCATTAAGACTGTAAAATATTAACAGTCAAAGGGGAAATGGAGAAAGTATATATCAAAAGCAAATAGTGATAGAAAGCAGTTCTTCTTTAGTAATAAAATTCCTTTTTTTCTTTTCTTTTTTTTATTCATTCTTTTTGAGGCGATTGAAAAACAGGCTACATATACAGTAAAGATCTAAATATTCACCGGTGGACACAAAAGTTTGCATACATATCAATACACGTACTTGTTCCTGCATAATCTAATAAATGATTTCTTTTTCAATAAAGCAATAAAGTCACACCTTGACAATTTAGCCAGCGTATGCCTGACCTACAATAATCTGGCAAAAACACTGGCATACGTTGGATAAGTTATGGGTATGTTTTGTATAAATTATGAGCATGTTGAAATACGCTGAAGCACGCTTCTGTATAATGGCATATTTGCAGCGTTTTAGTATGAAAGGGAGTTAAAGGAGGACACTGCCTGTTCACCTCCTAACTTCTTCTGCATCATAGGGTGAGCGAGAAGGTGAGTGTGATGAACAAGAACTCAGGGCTATGTTTATTACTGAAAGTAAGAGCATTTTCACACGCACAATGCGAAGGGAACTCAAGGTATTGGGACTGAACAGCTGTGTAGCCGTAAGAAAACCACTAATTAGTGAGGCTAACCGGGAAAAAAAGGCTTCAATTTACTAGGGAGCATAAAGATTGGACTGTGGAGCAATGGAAGAAGGTCAAGTGGTCTGATGAGTCCAGATTTATCCTGTTCCAGAGTGATGGGCGAATCAGGGTAAGAAGAGAGGCAGGTGAAGTGCTGCACCCACCATGCCTAGTGCTTACTGACCAAGCCTGTGGGGGCGGTGTTATGATCTGGGGTTGCCGCAGTCAGTCAGCTCTAGGTTCAGCAACAGTATGTGCTCAAAGAATGAGGTCAACTGACTACCTGAATATACTGAATGACCAGGTTATTCCATCAATGGACTATTTCTTCCCTGATGGCACAGGCATATTCCAAGATGGCAATGCCAGGATTCATATATATATATAAATATATTGCTGTACTTTGTACACATTTTGAAAATGTTAGTCTGTGTATCTGCCAGAGTCTTTGCTGAAAAGGAGACTTGAGAGACAAAAAGTGATTCAAAATCCTTCTGTGCTTTTAAGTCCAGGTGCAATATTATTCTTTTTAATTTAGTCTTGGTTCAATAGTGGTAGATTAAAAAAGGAACAGCACAGTTGTAACTCATGTGCTGTATACCTCTGAGTGTCTCCTCCACTCCGTATGCTTCTAATGCACATTTCTCTCCACCTAACTTTCCATTACTAAGCTCCCGTTTGACAGACGGCGTCTCCAGCACTTTCCTGGTCGGGGCGTGGGCAACTGACTGAATATCTGTGTGGCCTGCAGTCTTAAAAATGATTGGGGAGTTTACACCATGACATTACATTGCTTTAATAAAATATATGGTTTTTATTGTCTTTTGTAATATTTCAAAGTTCTAAGAATTTAGAAATTGAGTTTTCATTTCCTTTAAGCCACAATCTTCTAAATTACCAAGATGAAAGATTGGATTGGAACAATAATTCTGTTTCTTAATCTTTTTTTAAAGCAGGTAAAAGCCATACACTGTTTTAGCTAAATGTTTACAATACTAAATCTAAAAAGAAGAAATTAGATATTAACATGTTTTTCCCCCAAAATATTTCATTAGTCATGTCTTAAAATAATTACGTTTAGGGAGACTGATTTTAATAATGTAAAGATCAAAAACACATCTTATTTTGACCCCTGGAGTCTCATACAGTTCCTTTCCACAAATTCAGATAGTAGAAAAAAATCTGTGATTGTATTCAGGAGTTATATTTGTTTTCTTAAGTTCCTCATTAAATACAAATGAGACGTTTCTTAAAATGACACCACAAGTTTGCTTATTAGAGAAGTTTAGATAAAAGTTATCGGGTCAATTAATATTAAACAGTAAAAATAATTATTTCATAAGAGCCAATATCATGACTGTTAATTCCAGCGCAGTTTTAAATTTTAATTGAAGTTAAAGGGAACTTCATGCGTATTTAAGCAACCAGAAATGCATAAACAAATAGATGCATGAGATAAATACATATGACTGGAATAATTATATCCCATTTGAATATCAGCTGTAGATTTGGTGAACATGTGTGATATAAACCAATGTAAAACTTGTTAAATACTCCAAGAGAAGCACTAGGTTTTTTCTTGCTCTCACAGCGGCGAAAGCATAATGATGTCATCTTGATCTTGCGGGCCCATCTTCAGATTTCTCACTTTTTGTTCTTTTCTTTTTTTCTCACAGTGTGTCCGAGAACAGCTGTTTTTTTTTGGATTGGAAATGTCCCTCTTAATTCAGGTGTAGAAATCCGAACAGTGATCCGTCACTTAACGCAGTAGCCCCCAACCTTTTTTGCTCCACCCTGGTTCAACGTCAATATTTTCATGGACCAATCAGTAGCTGTAGTAATATCTGGTTGCTATGGTAATGTTAAACATGTCTTTAAAATAAGAAGCCACAAAAACTAACTACATGAACACAGCCTACCAACTACTACATTGCATTCTCTTCACTGCTGCACTTTATAAATTCTAATGTTCATTTGACTGTTGTAAGCTTCTTATTAACTGTTGAATACTTTGAAAACTTTGTATACACTCTACAAGATGACAATAAAGTTTGTCTAAGTCTACTAGCAATAGCATTGATTCAGTGGGAGCCCTGAGCTTGTTTTACTGCAACAAGGCGGTAGGAGTTTATAGCGGGAGGTGTAAGGTTAACTTCGATGTCAACAGTAATTCAAAGGCGGATGAAATGGAGAGAATCCAAAACCTTTTTGAAAATAAAATAACATTCAGATTTGCAGAATAAATATGTGGGAAAGTATAGTGAAATATTTTCACTATATTATATCCTAACACTACAAATGTAATAAAATCTAAGGGGCAATTAGAAGAATCCATGAGGCTGAGGCTGATTTTAAAATCGTTGCTTTATGTTTGTTTTTTTCTAAAGCAAAGGAAAAGCTATGCATATTGACCATTTTTTGGAGGCTATATCAGAAGCCCTTTAACTCAAGCATACCTTTTCATTAAGGGCTGTGTCATATTAGAGTTAATATGTTAGAGGTTTGGGATCTCCAGACATGAGTCAGATTTCTCTGGTTTCAGTTAAATCGGGGCCAGATTGGTCAGAGCTGAGAGATGTAGCTCATCCTGAGCAGCAGGTTGTTCCTTGTTGCTCTCTGACCTCACGTCTCATAGTTTCTGGAGACTTGGATGATAAAACTTAAAAAACAAGAGCTCAGGTCCAGGGTTGGTTAGAAATTAGTTACATTTACTAAGTCACATTTACTGCAATAACCTTTTGGGGAAAAAGTACTTTTAGCTGTACAGCATTGTACTTTTTACTTAATTAAGAATATGATAAACTATCAATACTCTTGCTTGAGTAAAATTTCCAGCTACTCCATTTACTTTGAGCAACTTTAGTGAATGGAAACAAGCTATATTTTTAACAAAACAGGGATACACTTCCTTTTTTTCTTTCTTATACTCAAGGCCCTTTGGTTAAATGTTATTTTTCCATCTACTGAGTCGATCATGTTGTTTGGAGGTTGAGTAAAAATATACTAAACAGTATACCGTAATTTAACATATTCTCACATACTGTAGCTATTGATTTTGTAAGTTTTGTAACCCTTATTCTGAAGTGCTTATTCAACCTAAAGGTTCTATTGTGTATTTGCTGTTTCTTATGTGTATTTTCTATTTTAATTTTTTGAAACACCATTTGCACATCACTTAATTTTCTGGTAAAATCTTTACCAATTTGAAAAATTTAAAATCAGTTATGATCATGGGTAGTGAGTCAGTTACTCAGTACCTGAGTTGCCTTTTTACCAAATACTATTTAACGCTTAGTGAGTAATTTCTTTAAAGGCTACCATTTAATTTCACTTGAGTCAAAACATGATCATTTAGTGCTATTCTTTCTCAAATAGATTATTTTTGGATTCATTCAGCTAGTGCTTGAAAACTGAGCTACTCATTTTTTTGGTCATGTAATGTATCTATATATGCACTGTATTTCAGTGTTGGCTGCGGCTCTCTTAAACAGGAGGCTCAGTGGTGTTAACTTAATCCAAACGTCACATATTGCATTGACAAATGTTGAAACACATAAAACACATCACTATGACTGGTGAAAATAGCTGTTGTGAAGCGAGTTCAACACAAAACCCTGTTCTGACTGAATGATAATTTTTTCCTCTAAACTCATGAGGGAAACTTCGCTATCTGGCCACTGTCAGTCAAAAATCCTTAGGTATGTTTGCCAATCAACATCAATCAGCCAGCTTCTCGACCCGCCCCTGTTCCATAGAGCCCCTAAAAGGTTTAGCCTCACTGGAAGTGATGTATTTTGTCCTGTTATCCAATCAGGGCCATACTTTCTCTGCTCGAGAGTCAGGGCTGTAACTACCAATGAGGACACTGAGGTCATGTCTTCTGTTTTTTTTAATTCATATTTTGCCTAAATTGTGATATATAAACTATAAAAATAAATCACACTGAAACTGCGGTCTCCCTAAAATCTGCGAGGTGTTTTATATTTGAAGTGTCTAGAGTACTAGAAGAGTAATATTTAATAATAATAATAATTTTAAAAAAGAAGATCAAGGAACTTGTCATACGTGCTTCACAGCATCAACACGCACTGTTGCTGTGGTAACTGCCAAATAGGCCTTAGATGCAGTTCGTGAGTCCCCTTAGTCATGGCAGTCAGTGGAATAGGAGCAAATCAAGCTACAAATGTAGGTTAAAAAAAAAAATGCATTTTCATGAAGAAAGATTTCAGCACAGCGAGGTACTCGGACATCAAGGGAACATCGAACCAAAGTTTATTTAACTCTATACCGGTTGTTTGTCGATGTCCAGCAGTTGAATCAACATTCATTATGCAACTGTTATTTAAGCGACTGCTTTGACTGAAAACAAAATGTATATTCAGCGTTGATTTCCCAGTGGTTGGTCTTGAAATGTTTTTTATTTCTGCTGGAAGCCGGACTCCTCGCAGCAAGTTAGTACAGAGCAGATTGCACGGGACCGGAAATCATGCGCAGAAACAAAACATCTGGGTGATTTTCAAAATAATAATAATTTTATGTGGTAACTTGCCATTCAATAGTCATCATAATGATCCATCAAAAAGCCTCAGCCCCATTTTATTTACTGTTGTAATGTGGTAGACTCCTACATTTATTTATTTTATACAATTGCTTAAATGTTCATATGTTATTATGTTGATTTAATATTTGTACTTCAACTTATTTATAGCTTTCAAACATATAATTTCACACTTAAACATTAGGTTGCTCTGGAACCAGCAAAAATAACTTCATTTCATTCCATGTAAATGTGTTGAAATGACTAATAATAATTGAAATGGCACTTATTTTTTCATTTCTATCATTTTATTATTTCACTGTGTTGATATTTTTCACTTAAGGGAAAACAGACTAGGGAGAAAAAGATGAGTCGAACCAAGCTTTGGGCAAAGCAGCAGGAGATGCAGTGAGGAGAGAGATGGAGGGAAAGCAGCTACTATAAAAGGAATATACTTTACCGGAGCTGTTTATGTTTTAAACGTCAAATGTTAATTGCATGTTACTTTAAGTACTGTGTAAGAGTCTAATAGAAATGTGTTCAAAAGCTGGCTTTCCATAACAAGAATTAACAGATCAGGCACTATTATTAACATAATAGTGTAATAGACACCCCACTGTCTATTTTAAATAGTGAAGTAAATATAAAGCAACTCATTTCAATTACACTGGAATGCATTATGTGACATTTCTAACCGCTTAGATAGAAGCTTGAAAAGAAAGATGACATAAAAATCAAGTTTACAAGTTTATAATTCCTGAAATGTCTGGCAGGGAGAGAGGAAAAGAGAAATGCACCAACTAGCCTATTTAAAAGTCAGAATGAGGCTGCTTCCTTAAGACTCAGAAAATGGCCAAATTAAATCCATTATTTAATGGAATTAAAAACACTTTCTGGAGAGCATCCCGTTGAACCCACCTTAAAGTGACTCTTGACCTCAGTATTTTTTCACAGCCCTGTGTACGGCCCTGTCCAGAGTGAAGGGGAAATCGGGTAAGGGAGCAGAATAAACAGCTGATTAATGCACAAGGTACTCATGAAATCCAGTGCATTTTAGCCTATATTTAATTCAGTTTAATCACTACATTTATGAAGTTTGACAATGCATAATTTATCGCTAATTTTATTAATTAACAGGGGAGGTTTAGCATCCCTAAAAACTGCCCAGTCGTAGATAACTGGTGTCTCGTGGCCATCTTTTAACTAGAAGGAGAATCTTGGGAGTAATTTGACTGTTGGTGATGTATTTAAAATTTCATCCCTTTCCTGCCTAATTTAAAAAAAATGTCAGCACTAACTAAATAATAAAAAAGATGAAAAAGAATCAGTATGCAATTCTGACCATAGTAATACCTGGATACTTAAATGCAAGTAGAAACTGGATCTTTCCTCTGTCTTCTGATTTTTCATCCACTCGCAGAGGGAAACATGTTGTCTGTTGTATAAGGGCTTGAGCTGCTTGGAAGAGCACACACCATAGACCTGGTGACTAATGTTTGTTTACCTTAACAGCCTTGAGAATTTTTAGTTTTTCTTCAAAGCCTCCGAGACATTATGCAACAACTGATGATGCACACTGTATCCATACAATGAAGGTCAGTCTCGCTGGTGAGAGAGCGATTGTAGCAACTTTTTTACTTTTGCTCTGCTTACCTTCTTTCCTTCTGCCTTCCAGGGACAGTTGAATTACCCAGTGAAAGCAGTGTGCATTCTCTGGGTCAGGTCAACAGTTGCCTCGCTTATGATGCTTTACCTGCGCTTTACCTTTATGCCTTAATAATGCTGTACTCCTTTCGTTTTGACCCTCGGGTATGTCTTGGCTTGCTGCAATACATTTGCAGGTAAAAGTTAGTGTCCCCTGACAGATTTTCACTATTTTGGATTAGTGAACACACTTTAATATTTCAGACCAAGCAAACTACCAGTAGACAAAGACAAACTGAAATAATGCAAAAAGCTGTTCTCAAATGATCACTTTATGAAACAACCTGACCCCTACTGTAAGCATGGTAGGGGTATGTGCTATGTTTAGCTGCAGCGTCAACATCACCATGGATACATTTTGATCCGCTCTACTTTGCAGAATATTTTTAGTGTAGCCTAAGGAGAGCATCTTCAAACATGAGGAATCTGTGAAATGGTGCTACAGAATTTTATGATTCCACTCCAAAATGTTTATTTTTTGGATTCATTCAAGATTGAGGCGTCCAACTCATTTATATAGTTCCACCTTAAAGTCATCAAGTCTTTATAAGGGCTGCTTGAATCTCTATTCTTTACTCACTGGCTGTTTTCATATTTGTTTTTTTTTGTTTTTTATTTGTAATAATGACTAAAACAGGGTTTTACTACATTCCCGAAGTCTTATTCTTATCTAGACTGATTAATTTAAATAACTGTTTCTCATTTGACAACTTCATTAAAATTCGAAAATGGAGTTTTTCCTTTTAAAGGGGAGTGTCATTTTTTTTTTTTTTACATTGGACCCTTTATTTTAAGTTATTACATTATGTTCTACTCACCTGTATGAGTTTTGTGTCATTTGGATCTGTTCTGAAGATATTCCGTTTTGGTTATATCCAAATAACGTCTTCCTATGGGCAACGACTTGAAGGCACAAACTAAACTGTTCATAATTTATTCTTTATAGTACGCCAGCGTTCATAACATGTAGGCGAATCACTGTCCCCCAGACATATTTATTTTTTTTAAACAAAGCGGAGTGTGTGTCAGAAACCAACTTCCCTATGAAGTAGGGCATTAATTCATAAAAATAGAGACCAACAGTTAAAATATTTTGATTCTATAAATATATATTTTTTCTGCCCAACAGCAATGATGAACTGCATGTGCATTGTAGTATCTAGGTAAGACCTGTCAGTCTGGTAAAAAAAAATCTGGTTGTTATTGGAAATTGTAAAGGTTAGCTTTTTTTATTAATTACAACATAAACTGGGAGTGGCGGCCTTGTGGTTAGGGCATAGAGCTTGGAATCCTGAGGTTTTGAGTTTGAACCCCACTCCCACAGACTGCCAATCTGGGTACCTGAACAAAGACCGTAAACCCCACACTGCTCCCTGGGTGCCGCACAATGGCAGCCCACTGCTCCCCAAGGGGATGGGTTCATTACGTTGCTCTTTACTTGTGACAGTGTAATGACAATTTATCAAAAACAAGCTAGCTAGAGAAAACTGACTAAAACCTTTTTGAGTTTTAATCGACGACTATAGTAATGACTAAAATGTGACTAAGACAAATAATAATTTTCGTCCTGAAGACGAAAATTTACACTTAATCTAAGATGACTGAGATAAACAACACTGCTTTACTGCAGTGGATTAAATAACCATGTGATTATTCAATCACTGAAGGGACTACCTCAGGTTTGTCAAAAATGATTCCATCAACACAGTAAGTGAATAGGCCATATTCTAGACATATGAATAGTCATATTTTAGACAAAAAGATTTTAAATGTTTCCCTCAATTTCACTTGAAAAATTGAGAAAAAAACAGACTTTTGGATTTTTCACTTAATCAGTAGAAGAACAAAATTATTGCATCTCTCAGTGCAGATAGGTAATGACGCATAACATACTGTGAAAGCATCCCTAAAGCTTCCTTTAAAAGGCTAAGCTTTCTACCACATAATGCAAAACTGGAGGCAGCATTAAAGGAATGCTGTGGAGACGAGTTAGTTACAGTAACGACCACTTAAAGCATCACAGGGATGGGAAAAGGATTTTTGTCAATGTGTTCCTTTGTTTAATTTCAGTGGGGTGCGTTAAAACTGAGCATTTCAGCAGCTGGCTTTTTACTAAGAAATGTATAAACAATTTGCCATTTTATATTAAGATGTTTACAAAAGTGGGAGATTTTTTTATTGAAGTTGTAAATACTTATAGATCGGCTCATTATGTCATTTTCATTCCCTATCAGAAACCAACTTCACAGTTTGGTGGAAATAATGCTTAAAGTCTGATTGAGTTTCGGTGTAACTAGGTTATTACACAGATTAACCTTTAATGATGAGCACAGTTCCAACACCTTTAAAAAAAGAGCGATTGTTTGAGTTAATGAAGAAAATCAATTGGAATTTCAGTTTTATGAGAGTACTTAAAAACGGAGTAGTACAAAATCTGTTGCCAGGACGACTATCCAAGCAATTGTATGCAGTAAAACCTCTGACTGCTGAGAGCATACGGTCTTTTCCCCCACATATTTTTGGGCTTTCACCTATGCCATTTTTTTTTTTTTTTTTTTTTTTGTGCAGTTATACTGTTTTCAGAGTTTAAAATCCTTCTAATTATTTTGCAGTAGTAACATGAGCTTTTTTAAACTCTTGATGCTTTTCAGCTAAATGTGAAGGCCCCTACTCTTTTTCAACAAATGTGTTGTAAAAATCAAAACCAAAACAAAAGACCTTCACTGTGTTGCAACTAAGGAAGAACCACACTTTTGTCATTACCATTGTGGTGTCTATAAAACCACAGTATGTTGGTAAGCAGCAGACTGACTGATGACCCAAAGAACAGCCATCTAATGTTATCATTTTATAGTGCAAAACTTTTCTAAAAAAAAACGTGGGTGCAGGTTTGTAAAGCTGGACTCGTGCAGGATTCTGTTGATGTTGGATGTTGTTGGTAGTTGGAAATGGGGCCTGTTTACACAGTTGTAGTCTTTTCGCTTCACTCTGTGTACTCCGACATCGAGAATCAAGAATCCACCTTTCGTATTCCATTTTCAGAGTTTTTTAAAGTGTTTAATAGAGACGTAAGCACCTCGACGTCGGAGTACACAGAGTGAAGCGAAAAGACTACAACTGTGTAAACAGGCCCCATTTCCGTTTCCGGTGGCAGCGGAATATTGACTATTCCTACAGAACTCAATGGGATTTACAAAATGCTAAATAAAACACTACAGGAACGTTTTTTCTTTACGAAACTTTTTTTGGAACGTCATTGAACAGCGCTGACGACCCGGTGAGTAGCATATTTTAAAAAAAGAACGTTTAAGGTTGTTTTAAGGACATTATTGGACATGCTCTATGCAAGCCATTCTAAAGCAGCCAGGGGGTGATTCTAAATGAGCCAAAAAGCAGAGACAGAACCAATTGTCAAAATTTTGGTGTCGATCATTCGATTTCATCCTGGACACTACAGAAAATGGGCTTAAAGTGTAAAAAACCGAACTTCTCCTTTAAGGAACCTTTGGTTGTCTTATTATTAATCAATTGATCGTAAAAATAATGAAACAATAAACTGCTAAAATAAACAAATCCTGTGTCCAGCAAAACCGGTGCAGGGTCATGACGGAGAGTAGTGTGCCTTTGGCTTCCACATAAATATATGGTTAAAGCCCTAATGCCCTACAATCATCTCTTTACAAGAAAATGCCAGGAGCTACGTATCTCTGACTGTAAAACTTTTAAAGTTTGCTTCCAGACGTAGCCTGAATAAAGGTTTGACTCTGTTTTAAGAGCAGACTTTTTATGTCAGTGCAGGTTAGCTCAGGTTATTCTAGTGCAGTCACTGCAGGGTTTTTTTTTTTTTGTTAAAATGCTTGAAGGTGAAAAGTAATGCATTTTGATGAAAAACTGTATAAGGGGAAAAGTATTGGAGTTTAAATACTTGATCCTGTAGTGTAGCTGTTGAATACTCTCTCATTCAGAAAACTTATCTTGTGCATTTTAACCATTTCTCTAAGAGATCACTCCCTGTTGACTGTTGGAAATGCATGAATTTCTTCTCTGAGGAATTTCTCTTGCCTATTCATAGACTATATGAATATAAATGGAGCCAATAAAATCTCCTAGATTTTCCTTCATGGTAGAAATTGAGCTCTGTTATTGAAGCTATATCAAGTTTGTGATATCCTCTTGTATTTCAGCACTGCTTAATTAGATTTGCAGTGATGTGCCTCGCCTTTGAGCGATTTCCGAAAAGTTCTTTGCTTTCAAATCCAACTCAAACCTTTAGCTTTCAGACACCCTGAAAGCCCCCTGAGCTCCAACATAGATCAGATACACTCCTTTCTCTCTGACAGCTTAAATACAGCAGCATGTTGTTAGCTGCCCCTCGGTTGTTGCCTCCTCACACTACCTGTCTGCTGTTGGAGTGTTACTGAATGTCTGGGAGTGTGTGGGCTGTGTGATTGTGGAAGTGGATTGTGTTTATTTTCCCTCTCCTGAGCTCTGGCCAGTGATATTTACCAGGCAGTAGGGTACCTTGAGTGCACATTTGAACTAACCAACCTCCCAATTCTCCTGCATTGAAACTTTAATTAGCTGTTGAGAAGAATTTAAAACCTAAAACAATGTGCTAGCATTGATGCTACAAATAATGAGAAATTAATCTTCAAAACTTTAGATCGGAGCCTTGTACCTTATTAAGGTATTATATACCATATGTAAGGTAATGTATGTTTAAATAATCAGTTTTTGTCATTAACTTGTTAAAACCTCTTATATGGTTTTAAAAGGTCACAGTTTGAAAACTGGTTAGTTGTTCTAGTGGCTGATTTTGATATCCCAACATGTTGCTAGGTATTGATGGTGAGATTGCCTTTGTCCATTAACTAAAAATACAAATTTGGATGTTTCATTTTTTTCTCCATTCAGAACAAAATATTAATTTTGTGAAAAACCCACGGTTTCTACACATTCATCAATATTCTCATCAAAATATTAAAATCTATTTCATTCACACTTGATTACTGTGAGATTCTTTAACAACTACCAAAAACAGATAAACATGTTGTTTTTCTTTTATTTTAATACTTATTGGGTAAATCTCATATAAGATGTTTACAACCAAAATAGAATTAATTTTTTGTCATTTTTTTTATTAGTCAGTCTGGACATAAAGGGAGTTGATACTGTAACTCCCTATTTATAAGCAAATATTTACATCAAGTAGAAGTTGTAGACAGACGGGCCGATTACAGTAAGACTTGAAAAAGTATCGCCTGGAGCTGAATAAAAGACTTTTACTGGATCCAACCCTAATCTCTACTTCTGCACAGCTGTCAACATTAAACCATTATAAACAATAGAAATATTATTATGATATTAGGGAAAATATATATAATTCTCATGCTCCATTAGGTTTTAATATAAAGACAATCTAAGGAGACAGTTTTTTTATTTATGGTTATGATTTATTACATTTCAAGCTTTAATTTCTTCTGAAATGTTCCGAAAAGAATATATTAAGAAATCTGTTAAAAAAAAAAAAAAATCTGTAGAAACATTGACCAAATAATTTCACATTGTAAAAATAATATTCAGTGAATCAGCATTAAATATCGGCTAAATTTAAATCAGAGAGGCTTATTTAAATTGAATTAATTAAATTGACCAGTTTTTATTAGTTTCTACATGTAAAGATTGAAACAGGAGATAATGATAAAGATTTACTTACTAAATATTGTCACATCTGTTTAAATGTCTGGATCAAGAATGTCTAATGGCAGCTGATTGGTTGACCTTAGTGCTCTGACTGGAGTGTGGGGGTGTAAACATCCTAAAGGGTAATCGGGTGCTACACTGTTTATACTCTTAAAAAAAAAAAAGCTCCAATAAAAGTTAAACTCCCAAAGCCATTGAGTTAGCCATGTATTTCTAAAATAGGCTTATGATGCTTTGGGCTTAGATTTTATTCAGCCTCATTTGTTCATTTATAAGCCAGAAGGGAAAATATTTGAACAGAAAGGGTGAATTTGGAAAAAAAAAATAAACGGATGTGGATTGTCAGGATTTTAAAAGACTAAATCTTTTCAAAATGTCCACAGGTACATTGATCAGAAGTAAATCTTTTTAATGATGCTATAATGCCTCATGTTCAATGTTTGTTTTATTCTTATCTAAGAAGAGTTAAAAAAAAATTATTAGTAGAAGTCTTGTGAAGGAAAATATGTTTTTCCTTTCTTGTCACACCAATTAACTGCACATTTTACTTTTTTTTTTTAAATCCAAAATGCATATTGAAATACTTGTTTGAAGTCCAAAAGAACTCTCCAAAGTCCATGGCCCAATTTGACTCCTTCTGCTGTTGTGTTTCTTTTCCTTTTTTTCTATTTATTTTGAATCCCACACGCTTACTGATGTGGATTTTTATTTAACAGGCAACTGCACAGTGGCTTTATAGGGTCGTTCATATTAGGGTCAAAAACAGCCTTGAGCTGCAGCCCTATGTTCTGACTGGAATATCAATCCTTCCATTACAGCTTTGATTCAGTCCTTGCATTTAAACCCAATAAGAGCAGTAGGGATGAGCAGACATCAAAAAGCACAAAGCCTTCAGGAAAGTAAAGTGAAGGAAAAATATCTTTGCAGGTGTGCCAAGAAACCAAATGCAGGTGTTGGATTTAAAAACAGAAGGAAAACTGGTTTAATATCATTGCCCCGATATCCTGTACGTAGCCTTTTGCATATCAACTTAACATATAAAGTAAAAAGTTGTAGTTTTCACATTAGTATTGAGTAACTTTTACGTTTGTTTGTCTTTATTTGTCTTTTTTTCAACTGGAGGTTCATCCAGACATTTTATTTTGAACAAATTAACATTTTACAGTCTCTTTTACATTTTTTGGAATATCATTGACTGTTTTCTTTTCGTTGATTGGATGCCATTGAGCAGAGCAAGTTTTTAAGACCTCTTTTAAAGGAATAGTACACCCAAAACATGATTAGCCTTCATTTTCTACTCACCCCCATGCTGAACAACACCCTGGAGTACTTTTTTGATATCTCAAATGCATCTGGAGATCTGGGAGGCTTCTTGCTGTCTGCTGACATTCAAATAATGCAGGTCTATGGTGACCGAGACAGAAAGGTCCATAAAAGTCCACAAAAAAACGTGTCAATATTCCTCCATACTGCTCGTCCAATGTATTCCAAGTGTCCTGAGTGGGTAGCATCCAGAATTTACTCGAAACGAAGTCATTTAGAATGCTTTTAGAGCATAAACAGTAGTGTATAGGACTTCCTGAAAGCGCGCGCCGGCGCGTTCATGACGCTACGGAAGCCGGCAGACCAAGCCAGATGAAAGTGCGCATTCAGCGTCTGCTCTGCCAATAATGCAAGCGTAGAAGAAGAAATGTGCTGTTTACCTGTGCAAAGAAAGAAACAACGAAAGAAAAATGTCTGAGGACTTCAGTGTTGAGGAAGAGCATGAGTTCTTTGCCGAGCTGAATGCGCTGGTTTGGTCTGCCGGCTTCCGTAGCGTCGGGAGCGCGCATGTGCGCGCTTTCAGGAAATCCTATACACTACTGTTTATGCTCTAAAAACATTCTAAATGACTTCGTTTCGAGTAAATTCTGGATGCTACCCACTCAGGACACTTGGAATACATTGGACGAGCAGTATGGAGGAATATTGAAACGTTTTTTGTGGACTTTTATGGACCTTTCTGTCTCGGTCACCATAGACCTCCATTATTTGAATGTCAGCAGACAGCAAGAAGCCTCCCAGATCTCCAGATGCATTTGAGATATCAAAAAAGTACTCCAGAGTGTTGTTCAGCATGGGGGTGAGTAGAAAATGAAGGCTAATCATGTTTTGGGTGTACTATTCCTTTAACCTCTATTTAGTGGTTTCCTAAGTAGTGAATCTGTTTTGCATTCTGTTCATTTCTGCAAAATTTGTATTCCAGCTGAGCATTTGGGGCCCATAAAATCCACTTTTATTGCACACTGCAGGAAATAGCCATTAAAAGTCAAGGTGAAGTTCAGTATATATATCCCTGTGAGAAGGGAAACAACAAAGGGCATGGTATTGGAATACATAAAGGTTTTGACACCATTATGACTTTGTTTGATTTAACACCAGCCAAAGGTGAATTGCTATTTGAATTAAAAGCATAAACAATCACACAACTAAATTTCAAGCAAACTTTAAAGCTTTTGAGTTTTGGCAGTGTTGCACATGATTTAGAAGGACTGTGTACTCAAAGGATACAATTGCGTCGTTTCCTAGCAGTTTGAGTGGCCTTAAAAGAAATTTTGTTTGCATTGGAGTTGGATCTAATAATTGTAATAAGAATTAGAAACAGAAATAACAATAAATTACGTTTCTCACCTGGATTTTTTATGAGGGAGTAGTGATTTTTTTTCTTTACACCTTTATATCCTCTTTCTTTTGCTAATTAACCCCACTCCTTCCATGTCAGAAGTAATGTTCATGTTTCCCCTAAATATTTAAACTTAGCATATTGACTCAAAGATGTTGCTCTGATCCACCTACAGTTGCAGTAAAGGGGCTGTGCACTGGCCAGCAATGCTGTTTTTATTGAGAAGAAAGAGAAAATACATTTGGCTTGACAGATCAGATCTTTGGGAATCCTTCCAAACATGGTAACCCCGCCCCTGCTTTCAAAGTTGGCCCTCTGCCCTATGGCGGGGGTGGTAGCGCATATGTTCACCTGTGTATAAGCCCTCCGGGTGAATCGATGACAGTGTCTGAAAGGCTCAGGGTTTACATTTTCACAGCAATTGTGCAAATAAGGTGGTAAATGTGTTTAAAACACAGTATTATTGGCAGCTGCGTTCATTAAAAGTCAGGGTATCGGTCTTATTTCAGTGCTTCTTTTAAGATTTCATGATTTGTGGTGAAATTGCCGGGCTGAGCCCTGTTAGAGGGAGCCCAGGTGTCAGTCAAAAGGCCGATAACCATAAAAAAATGTGTGTAGCAGCAGCACACATTTCAGTGTAGCAGGGACATATTTAAAAGTAGCAGCCCTCTTTGCTGAGATATGCTGTCGAGAACCCTGATATTAGTTGTGAATATTATTAATAATATTATTTATATAAGTGTACCAAAATACTACAAACACAAGTAAAATGTAATAAAAACATGAAAATAAGAAGAGTATTGATCATAACACTGTGAAAAGCTCTCTTTGTCTGCTGCTCCCTCAACCTTCCTCTGGCTGAGAGGAAACCACATTTGATTAATTTCTAAACAGCTGGGTTTACCTCCACAAACTCTTCCACCACTTGCAAGCAACAGTAGGCCCATAATAACCCATAATAATAATTTCCAAAATAGCTGTCCTTTGTATGGAGCCTGTAAAAGAACATTGAACGAGAAAGTAAAATCAGCGCATGCAGCCTATTTTCAGGTGCCCCTTTCAAAAATACCATAATGATTGCATACATTTTTGCACTCAACTTTCAAGTGTGCTAAATACAGTCAAAAAATGTGCCAGCAATCAGTTTCATGCATGATAAATGGCTTTGCATAAGGTAAATGTTACACAAGCATAAATGTCCAACTGGTCATTAACATATGATCTGCAAAGTCTTAAAGCACATACTCACAACAGTGTGCCACTGCTGATCAACCCATTTTACACACACAATTCAATTTGCACCTGCTGTGTAAATCAGTGTAGAGCATGCTAGCGTTTAAGAAGTTTTTATTAAGCCATTTAAAGGTACACTATGCAACCAGTGTTGATTTTCCAGTGAGGCTCCCTCCAGAGGGCGAAAGTAAAAGGGCACTGTCGTAAATATGCTCAGCTGTTCTCCTGGTTTCTCCGTCAAGCCAGGCGCGGTTGTTTTGAGCTTAGCAGCGAATGACTAACGCTGCGTTCACACTGGATGTAGCTGGCGCGACAGAAGCAGCAAGTTTACATGCAAAGGTCCCGCGGCGCGTTTTGAGCTGCAGGCGCAGCATGTCTGAGCGGCTGCAGCAGCGCGTCGGGTGCGTTTAACGCAGGGAGAGAGACACAGCGCTGATGATCACTGCTCTTAAACAGTTTATTGACGCCTAAATTAACTTAAAATGCAGAAATCTGCCGGCAGAATATGCAGTTTGGATTATTTAGATGAAAAACACCTACCAGCTGCCGCGGTGAACCGCTGCTGATGAAGGGATCCATACTGTCGGCGCATCCCTGGTATGTGGGGGTCTGAGCGGCTCCGACAGAAAAAATATTGAAGGCAGATAATAATCTGAATGAACTGACTGCACTAATTACGTTTTCAGGTGTATTTTCTCACTTAAACACATATTAAAACTACTTTATTCCCACTGATCACAGCAAATATAGCTGCAAGGCGGAGAAAGGATAGTGAAGCTCCGCCCAACGCGCCTCAGACACACTTTTGCAGCCAGAGCAGCAAAGCTGCTTCAGCCGCGCGTCAGTACTAACTGGTACAAGCAGCAAAAATGAAGCAGCAGATGCGATTTTGCTGCTTTTGCTGCGTGAACGTAGCATAACTGCACAAAGATTGCCACTGTGCTAGCAACGAGAATGCTTTTAACTGGGGGGTGTAGCAGTTCTCGCCGTAAAGCAAGACTGACTCTCACGAGACTTCTGAGCCTGTGGGTGCGGGTCGGTGCTCCTGCAGTTGCAAGTGCAGTATTTCCCCCACAGACCACCAGGGCGGCCGAGAATACCTTTGTTCAACCTGAAATGACTCATTTAGTCATCCATAACGTTATGGAACACATTAATTAACTGAAAAATGTTGCATAGTGTCCCTTTAATTGCATGAGATTCTTGCAATATGGAAACCTTCTCTACTTTATCATAGCATTTACACAAACAAACAAATTATGTACCATTATTTAACTGCCTATATTAGAGATGCCATATTTCATGCTGTCAAAGATAATGCAACTTATTATATAAGCTGTTTTGTTGCACAGTGTCATACAAAGTAATTCAAAAAAAACTGGTTCGACATTTAGCAATGGATTTAAAAAGTGTCAGGCTTTTTATTATACAAAGTCCAATGGAATACTATAATTATCAGCTAAGACCTGCCTGTTCAGTGACCATGCTTACCACAATACAGAGACTACTCCTGTTCAGGTGTTCTGTGAAATTTGTATGAATGGAGATTGTGGAAAAACCACAGTGGTGGTATTATTTCACCCTAGTGCATGTTATCAGAGCGCCTGGAACACTAGGTCAGCCTTTCCAGTATAGTACTGGACTGTTTTTATTGGACCTTTTTATTTTTAAGCCTTAGTAGTTAACTTTACATCAGAGACCACAAAAACCACATTGGGTGTTCCCCAAGGCTCCATCTTTGGGCCTCTCTAAATACCCAGAGTCGAATTTAAAGAAATAGCTTTCAGTTCGGATACTCCACTAATCTGGAAAAAACTCCCAGAAAACTAAAAGTGTTGAAAGTTGTTGACATTAAAAACCTATTTGGATGAACTTTTAACAGTACTATCTAAACCTTATTTGTTTTTTTGTATTCCAATTTTTTTTTTTAGAGATAACTTTTATAATTTCTTACCATTTAAATAATTTTAATTCTCTTGAAATAATATACTCCATGTTACTGCAATTTACTTTTCACTGTCTTCCTATGATGCATCTTTCATTCATAGCACTTTAATTGTCTCGCTACTAAAATGTAAGTAAACTTGTTTTTCTAGACCAATTAAAATAGCTAAATTAGCTATTGATTATACTCTTAGGGTCGTAAGTGAAGTTCACCTTTGAGGAAAGAAGACGTTCTATTTTCCTCCTCAGACTTTAGGGACTAGAGGAGATAAAGTATGGTGTGTTTGCTGTGGCAGATGGCCCTTTATGTCTGTTTGGGCGATAATAGTCCCCAAGTGAGCAGATAAGTCAGGGTTTCAGAATAGCTGTTATCAGAGAGTTGTTCACCTTGCTGAGTGTTTCTAAAGTGGAAATAAGTACTAAAATTCAAAAGTTTTGCAAGTTGAAGGTTGTTATTCCATTTCTCTCTCATTCAACACTTTGATCCAGACAGTAAAAGGTACGTCAGCACTAAAGACACGCAAGGCTTTACTGAACGTTTCATGTATTGAACAAATTAACTTTATTTCTGTTGAATAACTAAAGAAGATTATACTTTTACACCTTGTAAAAGCTTTACTTTTATACCTTGAATTACATACATTTATTGTATAGCTGAACATTTTAAATGTAGAAAACAAGTTCTCATTGGTTGATAGGTTCCATCCATTTTTGTTTTGCATTCTCCATTTATTTCACACCTAGGTCATTATTTACAGCAGATTATTCACAAACAGATTTTCTTAGTTTTGACAGACACCATGTTTTTTCTGTTGCATAAATCTCCTGCAGTGCATAATTACAGCTGTAATCCTGCTTTCTTGCTTCTTAGCCTGGATCGACTTGTAAATAATTAAGTTTTCCTTAATTTGTGTTTTAAGGCACAAAGTCTTCTTGCTTTCTTTTTTAAAATAAAGCACTACCTCTTTTTGTTTTTTTATACAAAAATATAATTTAAGTTTAAAGTAGTTCAAAGTAAAATAATTATTCATCATTACAAAATGTCTTAGATATTTTGAAATACAAAATTCCGTTCATATGTTACGTCTTCATTTTGTTCTTAAAACCTGCAAAACCTTAAAACTGAATCATTTTTGGGGTTGGAGCCTAGATATTCTCAGAAGAAAAAAAACCACACACAAAAAAAAAAAAAACAAGTACGGTTAAAATACAGACGGCTGATGGAAAAGTAAGTGATTCACTGTGACCTGATTCATTTGTAACAGCTAAAGGTTGCAAATGATGGTGTCACAAGTCAAGCAATGTGTTGGAGTGTAAACAGTGAGTAGAGGTGACAAGGTGCCAAGGATACCTTCTACATTGCATTTCCACCACTTGACATAGATTGATATGTAGAAGAAGATGTCTAGTGGTTCTACTTAACATTTGTTTGGTATATACATGTAACATGCAGGGTTATTGCAATAAGGACCTAGTGGTATTCTTACCCAAAAAGAAAACTTTAACAAACTTCATAAAATGCTAATAATTCACTCTGACTTGCTCTGTAACTGATAATTTACTGTTACATTTCTAAACTATATATATATTTCTTTTGCATAACCTATATAATTTATTTGCATAATAGAAAAGCTGCATTTTATATGTAAGCTGCAGATTTATAAACTGACAAAAACCAGAATTTTCCCATAACAAGATGCCCATTAACTTTACTGTAATGCAGGGGACCTGTGTTAAAACCGGTTGTGATAGGAGGGGCTTCTAGAGCAAAAACTTTATGGAATCTTTGAGTGAGTTTTACCGACTTGCTTTTGGACCCCTAAATATGGGAGCAGCTGGAAAGGAAAAAAAAATATTATACCCTGTGACTCCTGTGAAAATCTGTTCCTCACATTTACCAAAACTTCCTAAAATTTAATTCAGATTTATTTTTTCTTTTAAAAAATCTGTTATCCCTGTCACCAATATTCTGCCTAATTTGTTATCTACATGTTCATTTTTGTCAGTTTTTCTACCTGGACAAAACCAGTTATACCCACTGAATTAAACACACACACATATGTGTGTGTGTGTGTGTGTGTGTGTGTATATATATATATATATACACTAATTAATGTCTTGTTGTAGTTAAACGTATTTATAGGGTGATATATAATTACCATTATTGTCCCACACTGCGAAAATTTGGATGTGTCATTGACAATAGCAAATAGACAAAGGGCCCTAGACCTACAAACAAGACTAAATGAGAAGAAAAGTTTAAAAGTTATGCCAAACAGTAGAGAGAAAAAAAATACCTCTCAAAGAAGAAAAATACAGTGCAGTAATTGATAGGAAAAAGGCATATTTAAAATTAAAAATAGAGTTGTTGATTATTTATGAGGAAAAAAACATGCTAAAATAATACTTACAAGCTTCTTTATTAGATGTTTTATTTTCCGATGAGACTGTGTAATGCAGCATTTCGCTGACTCCTATCTTGATCCCAGTTTTAGCTTACCAGGTCTTATGATATTCCTTTGCTTTTTGATCGAACCAGAAATAACTTTGAGTAACCCTGTGTTGGTGGATGTCATATTTTATTATGATATAACCAGATATCCTTACTGTAGAACTGAATGAATAATAAAACATTATTTAAAAGCATTGATTGTCCAAGTGAAACAAATTGCCGAAGTAAACTGGGTAGAAAATGTTAAAAACCACAAAGATAAAGAAGGTGAGGGATGAAATAACCAGACCCCTTAACAAAGACTGGGAATACAATATTGTCATTGCTTCACTAGGCATTTGCAGAACTAGTTCTTTTTCAGTCCAGATTACAACTTAAGGTTCTTCCCTTTTCTGGAAATGTTTTTGTGGTTTCAGGCAGTTATTTTGTAGAATAAAGTAATGCCACATTGCTATTCTGTAGAACCACAATTAAGCTATAGTATATTGGTATTACAGTATGCGTTGCACTGTTGACTACGATGTGAGCAATGGAAAACTGACTTTTTGCTCCAAACTTTGCATTTTAAGCTTATTCTGATCATGCTTTGAGACAAGAAATAACCACTGCTCTTCCACTATGCCACACTAATAATTAATGTAAAAGACCAAAATTCAACTGTGACAAATCCCCAGGCAGAAAAAAAAAATAAATAAAAAGTTTCCTTTAAAAGTTGGATTATCAAGATAAATGCGTCCTAAAAGATTAGTAGGCAAAATGACACAGCAGAAAAAATGGTCCCATTTAATGTGGCAAAACAAATAAATCCAGGAAAAATGATGCAAAATCCGGGACATAAAGCAAAACAGAACCTGAGAGGTAATCTAGCAGTAGTGCGCACCTAAACCTTTCCTGACTGGAGGTGAGCAGAGATTGATCATTTTCATTGTTTTTCCTTTTGCACCATTTAGCAAATGTGATACATATCTAAAATGTCTAGGTAAAAAGACTAAATTGATAAATAGAAGTAGCATTCAAACTGAAGTTTAGTTTTTTTCCTTTGGAAAACAAATGCTCAGCATAACCAATTTAATTTCAAAATATATGTGAAGGTTAATGGGATACTTAAAATTGAATCTATCCCAACGGGCGATGAAGAAACAAGCTTTCATGCGTCATTGTGTCCTGCTGTGAAATAATTGCAAATATGAAACCTTGAAGAGAGAACAGTGCTGACCTCAGTCCATCTGACATTGCCTTTCCATGTTTCTTTTTTTTTTAGTTTGGTTATCCTGTCTCTGCCCTCCAGTCTACAATGAAATCTTGATCTCATAATTTAGCTTCTGTGCTCATCCCCTCCTACCTAGCCCCACCGTTGCAGATTGGGCCTTTGTTTTCTCTCCAAAAGAGGTTTACCATGAAATCTGCAAACCTCCCCACCCCCGAAGGAACTTCCTTGTTGTAGGAGGCTATGTGAGTGAAGATATTTCTTGCTCATCTCCCCATCCCTGGTTCACCGTGCTCACTGAGGGAGGTGGGTGGGTGCGCTTAGATGGCAGGAGAACTGAAATGGAACTCCCAGATCTTACCGCCTACATGCCGTTCGCTCATAAAAGCATCATTTCTTTTTAGTCTGGCTATCTGCCTTCTCCTTGTCAGCACAGTTGTCAAGCTTTGTGTGATCTGCTGTGACTCATTCATCGTTCTTGAGAGTACTGATGCTGCTCTGCTTTCTTTAAAGATGCAGCAGGGGGTAACGATTTTTCTGTTGCTGTTACTTTGATGTGTTCTGTCCTCCTTAAAGGTTTAATCCCTTTATTTGGTTTCCTTGAGCATATGAGCGGAAAAATAGTTGTCAGCAGTGAAGTATGGAAATGTGGATTCATCCATTTGTTTTAACTGAGGAAATTCATGCATTAGGGGACATGATGGGGACAAAAAATGAATGGGTTTTTCAGTGATATGATACAACTGCTGCCAGATAGATATTAGATAGTCATTTGCAGTAATTCTTTAAAAACTCTTTGAGTGTTAATATAAATTGGCTTTGCAAAGGAAATAGAAATTATAAAGTGAGTAAGCTTGGGTACTAATGATCAAAGCCATGCATTGTAAATTAGTTTTACAGAGATCATTTATAATGAGGGTGTGCCTATGCACCTTTAGTAGCATAGTAGAATAATGCCGTGGTTTTATCTTAGACTTTGTTTCAGCTGAAAGTTTAAACACGTTTTGGTCTTTGTAATAAATAAAATTGAAAAACAAAATAATATTCAGTGTTATGTCAGTATTTTTCCTTCCCAAATACAAAATAGCGTGCCGTTTTTTGCGTTGCACTCTGTGATATAAAAAGATAAGCGGCTTTAAATACAACAGTTCTCCCCATTTATCTTTTAAATAATAAAGCATACCTACTGTGATGAAATAATTCTGAGGCATAAGCCTCACATCTCAGAGATAAGTTATACTCCAGATTTGCTGCAGTGCTTCTCACTGCACTGATAAACTCCTCAGCATTTTAAATTCTTAAAGCATTTCTAACTATTTCATTTAAGTTTAAATTACTTTACATGGATATCAATTATTGTAATTAGCTATAATTTATTATAATGAAAAATACGCTCGGATCCAAGATGTTTTGGAACCTTAAAAGCCTATAATATTATCAAACTTTTAAGGATAATATGGTAAAATAAAGATTGAGCTGATGACGTCACAGCAAATGTTTAATTGGCTCTCCTAATGCCAGAGTATTCTACACATTTTACACTCTTTATTCTAATACACACTTAACATATCATAACCCTAGGAGCAGCTTAGTCAAAAAAAAAATTAATCAATTCACAAATCTCATAATGTCACAGCACGTCTCTCTGTTGGTGAAGACAAGCTAGTCCTCTAATTGTTTACTGCAACAGTGTTTTCACAGGTCTGCCTAAAAAGTGGATCACACAGCTGCAGCTCATCCAGAACGCTGCTGCCCGTGTCCTCACTAAGACTAAGAAAGTAGAGCACATCACCCCAGTTCTAAAGTCCTTACACTGGCTAACTGTATCTCAGAGAATAGACTTTAAAATACTTCTGTTAGTCTGTAAATCTCTGAATGGCTTGGCACCTAAATACATCACAGACTTGCTATCAGTGTATCAACCCTCCAGACATAGGCGGATCTACTGGGGTGGCATAGGGTGGCAAATGCCACCCTAAATGACAGCCTTGCCACCCCTGCTGCCACCCCAGTTGGCGGTAGGGATGGCGAGGCTTATAAATTATGGATCATTTGAGAATTACGACCGCTAATTTCCAATGCCGGACTGCAGTGAATGCAGCACGAAATGACGTGAGAGCGACTGAGACTGATTGTTTTGAAAACCGAATGGGGCAAAGCGAGGGAGCCAGGGGTCATGGGGAGAGGAGAAACGGGATGAAACAGGTAAAAACTGATTAACTATCTGTTGAGAAATGAAATCATAATGAAAGCTCAATGTTGCTAGCATAGCTGCAATGTTGATTTTGAGATGATAAAAATCAGGTTGCAGAACGTTATTTCTCTAACTATGATGTTATTTAGGCCTGACGTTTCAGCCTCATAAAGACATATTTGCGGTCAACTATGACAGAAAAGAGACGATCAAGTTTGGTTGAACTCAAATCAAAACGCACAAAGGCATTGGATCTAAATAAATTAGTGAAGCGTTTTGCTGAGCAACATGGAAATCACTGCATTCAGCTGTTATAGTCATGTTAACTTTATGTTATGGTGAGCCTTTAAAGAGCTGTTACATTTTGTTTTGGCACCTGAGAAAATCTGATATTTCCTTTAATAAAACCAAAAGTGTTAAAAGTTAAAAATGTGATACTGGTGTGAACCCTGCTTGATATGAAGCAGTGTTGTTGTTTCTTTTTTTGTATATATAATATGAAACTATCCAGAAATGACCCGTATGAACCTACTCACAAGCAAAATGTATTTTTATGTTGCTTCTTTTCAGATTTGTGGAGATTTTGATGTAACATACAGTACCTGCCTTTTTGTTGATTTGTTGATACAGCAGTATGGAGGACCAACTCTGCCATATTTAAAAATAAATACAGAAATAAATAAATGCTTAATAAATAAATAAGCATACAATTGATTGCCACCAAAAATACAAACAACAAATAAATGTAAGTAGAAATTAAATTATACAGCTAGTCATAAAGGTATATAACTCTTTTAATTGGCTTCTTTATTTCTTTGCCTTTTTAATATTTACTTTATTTATTTTTTTGTCATTTATTATCTTCAACTTCATTTTTTAATTATTTATATTTTTAAGTATTTATTTATGTGCATGTTATCATATTTTTGTCTGTTTTATTCTTCCTTTGTATTTTTTTACCCTAGTTATTTCTTCGCCGCTATTTCTTTCTGCCTGCCATTTTAACATTTCTGCCTGCCATTATAATATAATTTCTAATTACATTTATTTGTTGATTGTATTTTTGGTGGCAATTGTATGCTTATTTATTTATTGAGCATTTATTTATTTCTGTATTTATTTTTAAATATGGCAGAGTTGGTCCTCCATATACAACTCTATCTACAGCATATTTACATGCATGAAATGTCCCTTTCATGTTGCCTTAACTGCTGTATGTCAAGTTACTGAGGAACAAATGGGGTAAATGTGTGTTCAGAGTAAACATTACATAGATGTCTGGTACCTTGTTCGGGTGCCTTGACCCATTTATTTCTACTGTGTAGTAATGCTCACTTTAGTACAGCTCAGTCCATAGATCTCTGATGGGTACGTTTTTCTTTCTATATTCCGTAAAAATTCAAAAAATATCCACTGGACTTGTTACCATTGCATGTTTCCAAGCGATACAAGGCGTTGTCTATATAAGACTCAAACTCACTGCGGATCCAGACATTTGAATTGAGAAAGCTTCCTGGAGAGGTGGCGAAACGTCTTCAAATCTTGAAAACCAAGTCCAGTGGATATTTTTTGAATTTTTACGGAATGACTATGACCTGGATGACTGAGAACCTTCATCAGCATATTTTCTTTCTATAGTTTCTTCTTGTGCAAATGCTGCAAAGCTGCCTCTCTGACAGTCAATCTCACACATCTGTGACTCAGCACCTGTGTCTTACCTTAATACCTTTCCTGTCATAAGGCCCCTCTAGAAGTAGTGTTATCATTCTTCTATCTCCTATTAAGTGAGATCACATTGTACGATGTAATATGAACTGTTTCACATGAAACACTTACTCTACATACTATTCTCACCAAACTGTGATAACTGTGATTAAATTCAGTGTAAACAAATGCCATATGTTGCCACCCCTAAAAAAATTCCTGCCCCCCTCTTGCCACCCCATAAATATTTTTCTAGATCCGCCCCTGCCTCCAGACCACTCAGGTCTTCTGGCTCCAGCCTGCTCTGCATACCTAGAACCAGAACTAAACATGGAGAAGCAGCATTTAGTTCCTATGCTCCACTTATCTGGAACAAACTTCCAGAAAACGGTAAAAGTGCAGAAAGCCTGAGTTCCTTTAAATCAAGACTAAAAACACATTTGTTTAGGATTGCCTTCGACTGTTCTAGTTAAATAGCCCAACTAAAACATCATTAGTTCAACTTTTTTTATTTTCTTTAGTCCAACTGTTTTTAATGTTATTTTTTGTTTCCTCATTTTTTATTTATTTATTCATTTTCATGTTTTTCCTACTTGCTTTTATTCTGTTTTATCTTCCTGTATTTTAATCTTGTAAAGCACTTTGCATTGTCTTTGTACTGAATTGTGCTTTACAAGTGTGCCTTGCCTTGCCTTGCCTCTCTGCTCTTTAAAGGCTGTGCTAAGCTATCCCCTCTGACTGTAACTTTAGCTGTGCAACTTGCGTTGCTTTACCAGAAACATCCTTTCCACACAACTTACAATTTTTTTTTTCTCGTTCATAAGACGCTAAAGTTGGAGACATTTGCAGGATCAATTTATCCAAAACGAGGACCTTTTGTATTTAAAACTTACTGCGTCGCAGCTGAGGAACATAGTATTACAGCTGCAGAGCACAAGCTCCCCGCTGTGCTTTATGTCATTGTTTACATAGCCAATGAGCTTCTATGTTTTCTGTTGGGGTTGAATCTTTTCAACCCGGAATGTTGTGACCACAGACTGCTTAATAGTTTAGTATGCCATTGTTAAGCTGTTTGTTAATAAAATAAAATAAACAGCTGGCTAATTCATTGGCAGATACGGATTCCACATGCTCATCTTTTTTTAATGGTTACAGTTCTAAAAGGACTCAAGGATGAGAGGTTTATGGCCTTAGTCTGAGACATGGTTTAAAAACTTTTCATAACTTATATATTACTTAATCTCACTACACTGTGTAATTTATTTCAGATTATGCTACCTGTATATCTGGATTATTTTTAGGCTGCACCATAACGTCATGACAACTGATCTTCCTCCAGAAAATAAAAGGGACTACTCACCAGGGCTGTGACAATTATTGGCACTTCACTTCATATCTGCTAAATGCTTTATCTACAAAAAATAAATGGCTGTGATATCTTTATCCTTCAATTAGAATGTCTGGGCAGGAAATAAGGGGATTTATTGTGGCTGGTGTGTGCAAAATGATACTACTTATTGTGACACCTAGATACATTCCCCTTGAATTACTAATATTTTAGATGCCCCTGTGATTAGATACAATGATTATTTGGCACAAGGATCCAATCTTTAGTTCTTGGGGAGAATTTCTACAAACCGTTTAAAATTGTGATTTTTATTTTTTTTTTTTAAATATTCCATAGCTATCAACAAATTAAGAGCTTTGTCTGCAGGAATTTTTTAAGTGATAGAGTTAAAGGTTAATGTCAGGGTAAATGGGCCACGAGTCCAAGGTGTGTCTCACTTCTCAGATCTGGTAGGCTCAAAGATCTCATCACTCATTGCAGGACAAATTGCACAGGAATTTTTCACTTTTTTCCCACTACATCAGAAAACAAGACACACTTTAATGTAAATGGTTTTCCCTGCATAATACTTTCATTTTATGTTTAGCTACCTTCCTGTATTTCTAAAACCTGCTTTCTGCTAGATTTAATCTTGATGGTATGGATACGATACCTGATATTCACAGTAATGCACTAATGCTTTTTTTTATAGACCAGGCCTATTTCCTGCTTGACTTAGATTCACCCTCTGCATGAAAACACAAAAAAGTTTTTCCAAGTTTTCCACAGTTTTTGACATATGTGTATAATTATGTTTGTAATAAAACATGTTGGCGTTAAGCTTAAGGTTTGAAAATCTTTATAAAAAAAGAGTAGTTATTCTTTTCATAACAGATTAACAGTCTTATACGCCCATGAGTTGTGATTTTACAGTCGACCTTTTATTCCTTAAGTTTAACTAGTAAGCTGAGACCAATTAAGCTAAAATTGCAATAATTATGTTGGTAAGATATAACCAATGCTGACCAATTTTGTTAACTCTATATCCATATTTCTGTAGATTTGGCAATAATAGATAAGTGATAATAAAGACATTTGTTAATTTAACAGGACATGGTAACAAGAATCTGTTTTCTCAAAATTCTTTATAGAAATATTAAGGAACATCTTTAATGAGCATTTCATAAACATAGCATCCCTTTAAAGTTAGTTTTCCATTTGGAGGCTTGCTCTAAAGTCCATCAAAGTCTTAACAATAGACTGCCAGCAAGCTATTAAGGCAGAGAACAAGATGCTTTTGCATTTAATAGCTGTAAAAATATCCTTTGTTGTTGTAGGTCTACAACCAATGAATATTAAGTGTCTCTGATGTGGAAAAGTGGTTGTTGTCCTTCTTAGTTGTACTGCAGTAAAAACCCGGGAGAATTCTGTGGTCTTTTTCCTATTTTACTTTTCAGCCTCACTAGATCATTGCTTCCATCTCAGTTAATGACATATTCTACTTTCCTACTATTTTAAAGCAAACTTTGCAATAAATACTTTCATAAAAAACAATAAACAAATAAAACCTCTTCAGTAAAGTGTAATTTGCAAATAAAATAATTAAATAAAGCAGGATTCTAACCTTCCGCATACTGTATGTAATGTGCCTTGAAAGTTAGCCATGTATTGCAAGATTTTGGGGAATATCCTCCTTCACTCAGTTAGGGCATTAAAGATTTTTGGAGGCTGGGTCTTCCAAAATGACAATGACCTGAACCGCACAGCCAGGATAACCAAGGAGTGGCTCTGGAAGAAGCATATAAAGGTTCTGGCGTGGCCTAGCCAGTCTCTAGACCTAAATCCAATAAAGAGTCTATGGAGGGATCTCAGCCTCCATGTTTCTCAGCAACAGCCCAAAACCTGACTGATCTAGAGAAGATCTGTGTATAGGAATGTGCCAAAATCCATCCTGCAGTGTGTGAAAACCTGGTGAAAAACTACAGGAAACATTTGACCTCCGTAATTGCAAAAAAAGGCTACTTCACCAAATATGTTGTTGATTTCAAATAGGTGTTTGAATTTGTTTTTTTTTAGACTATGTCTCTCAAAGTAGACATGCACCTACGATGCCAAATTCAGATCCCTCCATGATTTCTAAGTGGCAGAACTTGCAAAATAGCAGGGTGTTCAAATACTTCTGTTCCTCCCTGTATATAGGTTTTCTACAAATCACATATATTTTTACACACAAACTTAAAGGCCAGGATGAAAACAATGGCATGCTTTTCTAGGATTGCCCTCTACATCAGGCACAAAGGTATGCCTATAATGGAAACATAAATGCTTTCAAAAAACAATAACTCAAAAAAATAAAGTCTATAAAAATTGACAGACATACTCATACCAATAAAGTTTTCAAGGCACGGTACAAGGACTGAAATGAAATTGATCAGTGAAAGCCTTCAGAACTCAGCAAACTATTTCATCAGACATGAATCAACTTTGATGGCCAAGAAGTTGGAGATTGTTTTTCACTAATATTGTCATCAATACAAAAAAACAACCACAAAACCACAAAATGTAATACATAAAAGGAATGTGGTAGAAATAAACATGAAGGATGATAATATATATAGGTTTTGCAAATGCAGAACTTTTTTTTTTCTTCCAACTTCTTTATAGTTCAAGAAAGAGGGTTGGCAGCTATTTGTACTTGACCTTGTTAGCAGTTTGATACCAATACTAAGAAATGCCTACTTTTCTAGCAGAATACAAATAAGGTTTTTTACACTGTTGCAACGCGATTCTGATCCGCCATCCGGCGTCTCAGGAGGGGGAAGCGGTGCAGCACCAACACTGTTTATAGTGGGGATGGTGTGCTGCTGACCTCGACTCGGGACGTTGTGGGTCGGTGGGCGGAATACTTCGAAGACCTCCTCAATCCCACCAACATGTCTTCCATTGAGGAAGCTGGGCCTGGGGACTCTGGGCTGGGCTCTCCAATCTCTGTGGGCGAGGTCGCCGAGGTGGTTAAAAAGCTCCTCGGTGGCAGGGCCCCGGGGGTGGATGAGATCCGCCCGGAGTTCCTCAAGGTCCTGGATGTTGTGGGGTTGTGTTGGCTGACGCGACTCTTCAACATTGCATGGACATCGGGGGCAGTCCCCCTGGATTGGCAGACTGGGGTGGTGGTCCCCCTATTCAAAAAGGGGGACCGGAGGGTGTGCTCCAATTACAGGGGAGTCACACTCTTAAGCCTCCCCGGCAAGGTCTATTCGGGGGTGCTGGAGAGGAGGGTCCGTCGGATAGTCGAACCTCGGATTCAGGAAGAGCAGTGTGGTTTCCGTCCTGGTCGTGGAACGCTGGACCAGCTCTACACCCTCAGCAGGGTCCTGGAGGGTGCATGGGAGTTCGCCCAACCAGTCTACATGTGCTTTGTGGACTTGGAGAAGGCGTTCGACCGTGTCCCTCGGGGGGCCCTGTGGGGGGTTCTCCGGGAGTACGGGGTGCCGGGCCCTTTGATACGGGCTGTCAGGTCCCTGTATGACCGGTGTCAGAGTCTGGTCCGCATTGCCGGCAGTAAGTCGGGCTCGTTTCCAGTGAGAGTTGGACTCTGCCAGGGCTGCCCTTTGTCACCGATTCTGTTCATTACCTTTATGGACAGAATTTCTAGGCGCAGCCAAGGTGTTGAGGGGATCCGTTTTGGTGGCCTTAGGATTGCGTCTCTGCTTTTTGCAGATGATGTGGTCCTGTTGGCTTCATCAAGTCGTGATCTGCAGCTCTCGCTGGATCGGTTCGCAGCCGAGTGTGAAGCGGCCGGGATGGGGATCAGTGCCTCCAAATCTGAGGCCATGGTCTTGAGCCGGAAAAGGGTAGAGTGCCTTCTCCGGGTCAGGGGGGGTGTCCTGCCCCAAGTGGAGGAGTTTAAGTATCTTGGGATCTTGTTCACGAATGAGGGAAGAAGGGAGCGGGAGATCGACAGGCGGATTGGTGCAGCGTCTGCCGTGAAGCTGGCACTGTACCGGTCCGTCGTGGTGAAGAGAGAGCTGAGTCAAAAAGCGAAGCTCTCGATTTACCGGTCGATCTACGTTCCTACCCTCATCTATGGTCATGAACTCTGGGTCATGACCGAAAGAACGAGATCGCGGATACAAGCGGCCGAAATGGGTTTCCTCCGTAGGGTGGCTGGGCTCTCCCTTAGAGCTAGGGTGAGAAGCTCGGTCATCCGGGAGGGACTCGGAGTAGAGCCGATGCTCCTCCACGTCGAGAGGAGCCAGTTGAGGTGGCTTGGGCATCTGTTTAGGATGCCTCTTGGACGCCTCCCTGGTGAGGTGTTCCGGGCACGTCCCACCGGGGGGAGGCCCCGGGGAAGACCCAGGACACGCTGGAGAGACTATGTTTCTCGGCTGGCCTGGGAACGCCTTGGGGTTCCTCCTGAAGAGCTGGAAGAAGTGGCTGGGGAGAGGGAAGTCTGGGCCTCCCTTCTTAAGCTGCTGCCCCCGCGACCCGACCCCGGATAAGCGGAGGAAGATGGATGGATGGATGGATGGATGGATGGACACTGTTGCAACCCGCCCGGCCCTTTTTATTCATTTAGAAAGGATCAGGGCCATTTAGAAGGTTTAAAAGATTTGTTTTTCATTGTAGGAAAGCCTTCAGGCATATTCCTGGCTTACTGAACACCCCACAAAGTATTTACACTCTTTTAGGTATTATTCACATTAATTTTGCAAAATCTACTAAAATTCAAATTCTACTATTTTCCTTACTTAAAATTGAAATCAGAAAGAGACATACAAAACTTGGGAATAGATTCATACATTCCCCAATGGAACTAGAGTTAGATCATAATCATCAATTTAGAATATTTGATACACTGGCTTTAGGGGCCTCAGCCATTGATGTCTTTCACATTAAAGCTAACTTGCTGTTATTTTACACCTCAGTGGTGTCCCTTGGGTTTGTCTTGTCAGGAATACTGCTGCTCTCTCATCCTCTGACTCGGTTGTCCAGGTCGTCATTAATGGATGCGGTAAACTTAGTCTGTTCCAGTCATAAGAAACATAATGATTTTCTTTGTTCTTCCCCTAAGCCTGACCTGTCAGGTTACAGATTTGGATCTTTGTCATGTGTCATCAGGCGACAGATAAGGGCTTAGTTTCAGAGCTTGACGGATTAAAAGATGGTATCATGATTGTGCTTAGATCTATAAGCTTTTTTCCTAAAGCTCAATACTTTTGTTGGTTTTTGTCCAAAGTTTTGCTAGGCTCTGGGGCTGGAGCTGAATTTATAAAACAATCGGATCTATAACTAGCTTAGACTTTAAGCTACCATTTATGTTTTCTTTTTTTCAGCTCCTGGAAGGCAGCTTCACATCCCAAGTCAGCCATGAAGTTGACGGCCTGATCTTCCAGCCATGTGGGGTAAGTCATCATCTCTGATTTGTCAGCTTCTAAACATAATATGAGTTAAATGTCAGCTGTAGATTTTTGTCACGCCTGGTCCCTACATGAGCATCAGACAGCTCGTCATCACCAGCATCTATTTGTCACTTTCTGCACCAGTCTTGTCCGTATGCCATTGTACAGGAAACCCATCTCTTACTCCCATAAAACACATGGGCTTCTGTTAAATGCTGCTCATTAAATTATTGGCAAAGACGTTTGTGTTATGATAGAAAAGGCCATTCTGATATACTTGGTTTTAGGACAGCAAAAAATGCGTTGTATTTCTTGACAGTAATGATATTCAACTATTCTTCTGCTGCAATGAACCCAATCGCATATATTTCTCTCTGCAACATATGAATAAATCTGCATAACATTAATGAAAGAAGGTGCTGGAGTAATATTTTTTTTCACGTTTTCATTGCATCAACTTCTAGGCTTTATATTTTCACTTGATGTCGTGTACCTGCAGCTGTATTTTCTATACACAGTATAAAGCAGTAAAGTTTTCTTTAACTTGTTCATTTCCTGTCACATAGTGAAACATGGATTATTTATCAAGGACACAAATGTCTCTTTCAGAAGCTGACACAGTTTTCTAAGCTATTGAGATTTCCTTGACATGTTTACCAAAGAACAAATCCTTATCAAGTATAAAAAACCTCTTTCTACTTAGCCAATAAACACATGCATGCATTTTTTAGACTTTAATAAGATGCAAAGCTCCATCACTGTAGACAGTGACTCCACTCTTTGCATAGATGTGACCTTCGTAGCAGTTGCGCAAACTCAAAGGTCTGTTCAACAATTGCAAGAGCCAATACAGTTCATGACCAAGCTTTTAAAGTCTGCTTGATTAAGAAGATTAAAATTACCCCTGATTAAAGACCAGTGATGTGTTGTTTCACGACAACGGATCCGATACGCGCTAAATCAAGCTTTGTTTTTTGCTCCTGCTGAAAAAAGTATGCCAGTAAATCAAACTATCCCCAACAAAAACTTATTGCAAATATTTATTTCACATGAGCTTCAATCACCAGTAAGCTAAGGCAGTATCACGGTTATTGACATATAGAAAGGTCAGCTTAACAGTTCAAAAAGTTAGAAAAAATAGAAATACTTTTTATGAAACTCCACCTACATATGAAGTAATGAGGAAAGTTTGAACATAGGCTTTCAATAAATACATGATTCTTATTCTACTCTTCAACCTTTTCTTCTGTAGGTTTTCAGAAGTTAAAATGAAGTTGAAAACCATGATTACATGTCATGGGGCAGTTTTTTCAAGGCAACAAATTAATAGAGGTCTGAGAAAATCTGAAAATTGTATTATAGGTATTAAAGATGTGATCATTTTTTGGGCAGGTGATAATCAGTCATTAGGACCAGCATAGATATAGGGAATTATTCTCATAAAATTACAATTTCAGAGCTCATATGAAGTATGACACATATCTTTTCAGTTTTAGTTAGACGTCTGCCTCAGGATTTTTTAAAATCTTTTTATTCTTTAGCCCTCATTTATGGTTATTATGAAAACATGGTAGCAAATGTTTTCCTATAGACTAAATCCAGTAGATGTGATTTTAAAGCAGAAACCTTTCTGGACATAAAAACTGGATCAATCATGTATTCTCATTCTTGAGTCCTGCTTCTTATCAACTATCGGAATGTCAAACATCTCTCGGCTCAAATTAAATGATCAATAAGATGCTGGTCTTTAATACATTTAGGGAATTCCAATAATTGCTGTCGTAATCAGCATATGCTTTTCAGCATTTAGAAAAAATGACTACCCTGATTTGTTCCCTGGTTTCTCCCCATGTACCAGATCATTATCATTAGATCATAACATGATTGTTACCGCTGCCTTTTTATCGCATGCTGTTACATTCTATAGAATTGATTAAGCAGCAATCAAACAAGCAATTAAAGCATCTCTGCAACTAGTAGAATATGAAGGCTGTTTCCCAATGGGCTGTACGATATCGACAGTCGACCTTTTTAGAAACCTGTCATTAAGAACATGAGTGCTTTGGGCTTTAGCTCCTTTATTAATTAAAATAATTATTATTATTTTATTTATCAGTCTGAAAGTGAAGGCGAGTTCCTGTATAAATTGATGAAAAATATTTCTATATGCCAAGTGTGAGAATGACAGACTTTGCACTCCTTGTTTTCTAAGTTTTAACTGGATATTATCACTGTCATTTTGGTTTTCACACTGAGGTTACACTAGTTCTCGGGAGAGCACAAGCCGGCCAAGGCTTGCCTACCAGTCTGCACTTTCTATTCAAGCCAACACTGAGACCATCTGCGTGTGATTCTCCCCAAGGTTCTTAAACTAATGCCTCACTGTCACATTGAGGCTCAACATAAACGTCTTGGTTTCCCAGCTCCTTATGCTCTGTTGTCAGCCTGGTAAATGTCATTTTCACCCCCCCAAACCCAAATTACTTTGGTATGTTTTGGGCTCTGTTATAGACTTCCTGTCGGAAGCCATTAAGACTTAGTTCTGTTATTTACAGACTTTATTGTATTCTAAAAGTGTAGCTGTCATGCCAGCCTAATACGTCTGAAAATGATTTGGCATTATCTCTGAGAGGGATGTTTTATAAAGTGAATTGGACTTTCAAACTGTTTGCAACCCTTTGAAGCAACTAGTATTGGGGTTAAAGTAGTGCAATGTTTGTTGCCAGTCGTTGTGATCTTAATGGCCCCTCTAACCTTCCTAAATTTTATAGATCGTAGCTAATCGGGCCAGAGTCAGAGGTCCCTGCCTGTTAAATGTTAGGACGTATGTGTCCGAACTAAACCTGCAGTTAAAAAGGCTAAATCATCATCAGCATCCAAATAGGGGATTATGAAATTCCTATCAGAGCTTTCGGATTAGTTGTGGCAGCTTTGTTTCAGCGACGTGAAATGATTGCTGCTCATCAAACGGGAACGGAATGGGCAAGGGCAAGCAGGAAGACATTCTGTCGATGAGAAATCTGATTGCATAGCCATGCTGTTGTTCAGACAAGTCAATTATGTTGTCAGCTGCCTTTTATCACTCCCCTGATATAATTCCCACTTTTCAAGACCTCCTCTAAAACTACAAGACCGTGACTGTTTCTCGTCACGCTGCGGTTGTTCAAATTCCCTGCTGTCTATGATGACAGTGATTAGGGATTTTATTATGACCATTAGAAAGCTTAGTTTTGAAAATGAAAAAAAAAAAAAAAGAGTCAAGGTCAGCAACTGATTGTGTGAGGAGCAATGCAGAATACAGGTAGAGGAAAAAAGACACGTCTTTGTTCAAATCCTCTAACCAGCTTTAACAGCAGTTACTTTAGTGGTTTTTCACAGGCAGATATAATTTGGGCCCAGTCTTAACTACAACTTTAGTATAGATATTAAGGTTGCTGAGTTTAAATTTCCACAGCTCTAATGAGGTTTAACTAAAATACTCAGCCCCACACTTACGTCACCCAAGTTTAAGCCAACCTTTAGCTGTTGGAAGATTATCTCATTTGTGACCGAAGAATACTTTAGTATACAGGGGAGTCATTGACTCCCAAATTGTGAATTTATCACCCCTGTGGCAGGATACTTAAAAATTTGTACTGTATGTGGTGTAAGAGCTAATAAGTGATGAATAACTAACCATCACTGAATGAAAGCAGGACGTTTCTATATACTTGTCCAAAAACAGCTTTTCTTTTCTTTTTTTTTGGTTTCCTATAGGGATGTAACGATATCAAAATCTCACAGTACGATACAATTTTGATATTGACCTCACGGTACAATATTTATTCCGATATTTTGGAAAAGCTTATAATATGATTATAATAGCAAAAAATACAGATATTTTTTCTGCTTTTTCCAGTCAACAGGCAATATACTGTTGTATTTATGGATCATTACAACATAAAACGCTGATCACATAGTGCTTTTAAAGTGCAAGTTGTAGTCAGGAACATCAATATTCTGTTGATTCTTCTGTGCAATGTTCAAGTTAAGAAGCAACCAGAACAATTGTAAACAATAGGGAATTCCCTTTAAGTGCAAAGAAATATCAAGTTAAGTCAAAAAAGCAGCCTTTTAAAACTGGTATTCAGGAACATAACTTAAATTTAAATAAAATAGTTAGTCAAAAAGCCTTTAAAAAAAACTATCGCAGTTTACTGTGGCAGTGCTTGAATATAGTCCATTGTCTGTCCACCACCTTCTCTCCCTTTGCGTTTTTGACACGGCGGAACCAAAATGTTTCCAGACATCTTGCTTAAAAGCTGCAGGGGCTGGCACAATCTCTACTTCGGGGTTGTTGTTTTCATCCTTACAACTTTCGCTGTCGGCCATGCTAGCTTGCTTTGAGCTTGTGTGGACAGCGTGCAATCCCCATGCATTCCTATTGGCTTGAGAACGGTTGGTATGACGACACAGCGCAATTTGCGCTGTGTCAAAGGATCATGGTCTATGTAGTTTTTAATCCTCTTGCTTTTTGACAGACACCTGTCCTTTTATTATTGTAACCCAACCACGACGATATCGAGACACGTTTACCATCCCTAGTTTCCTATTCATTTAATAATTTATTCAATTTAATGATGGGAGCTGAGCTAGGAATATTTGTTTTTCTATAATGAAGTATTTTATTTAAACAGCCTTGGAACCTGGTCAAGAACAGACATTATGTAAAACCCTAAAATTTAAAAGAGGACTTTTTTTTTTTTCTTTTGTCTATGATTACAGCTTTCTGTCAGTCTAAACAAAGACGTTCAGATGCCAATTTACAATGTTTACAACCTTATACTGTAACAGAGAAGCATTATTGGGAATACAAATACATCCTAAATGTACTGTTGCTAAGGAATGAGATCCACACAAAAAAAACACTGTGAGCCACAGATCATTGATAAGACCAATCAAAGCGGTGAACACATACCACTCTAAGAATAGATCATATCTAAAACCCGTATAAAGGATGTATCTGCTGCTCTGATATGGATTTGAATTTGATATTTCTATATATGGAAACATAATTCCAAAATGGACCTTTGGGAAACAATTATCCTGTGAGAAAATTTGATTCAACATATAGGTTTGTTTATTTCAATACAATTGTTGTTCCTTTGCTCAATCTCATGTGCATCTTATATGCAGAAGGTTCATGCTTTAATCAAATCACTGGATTTGCATTTTATGGTTTAATCATTTTTTAAAAACCCACTTATTTCCTATGACCATTATCTTTATGAAAGAAATTGCCTCGATATGTCACCTTATGTAAATAAGGGGTTTCTGAATCATGCAGAGCAGTTGGAGCATGCATATTGGTTTTAGGGAGTTTTAATGCCACCCCCTAGTGTGAATATTTGATGTTGATCATTTGGCAGCACATTTTCCTGTGGGGCATTCCTGAGCTCCACCATGTTGGCCTCTTTTGTAAGATATGAGCTCTGCTGTTCTTTGTTTGTTCAGACCAGCCAGTGTTTTAGTCCAGACACACCGATGCTTTAGGACTGTCTCGGTCTCATTAGTTTGACCCAACGGCCAACGACCACCTGCTGATGAACCAGTCGACTTCTCTGTCATACCTTGCTGAGAGGTTACCAATCTATGATAGAAACAAGTGTGCTTTGTGTTGATTTCGATGCAAAAGATTATATTTCCTTAATTTCTTTCTTTAACATGGATTATACCCAAGTTATTCTGATAACACTACAAGCGATAACATCTCCTGTACCGACTTCTCTAATTTTTGTCTTCAAACTCCAGTTTTTTTGAGCTCATTGACATAAATGTAGCTGGCATTTATTTCTCAGAAGAGCTAAAAGGATTTATGCACTGAGGTTTGGCTACTACTTAGAGGGCATTCATTTTTCATTTTTTTAAGGCATTGGTGTCATTTATTAGTTAATCTGAGCAATTTGGTTTGCACTCGTAAGAAAAATGTAAAACACTTATGCATTAGAGGACATATGAGTACTGATTAAAGAAAATGTCCATCTGCAAGCCAAAAACATCAAGGAAAATGGCAGAGTAAACATTTATATGTCTAAGGGTTGAAAATAGCCTTTTTTATTATTTCTGCAGATAAATATGCAAGAGAAAATATTTTTAAAGCTGTCAGTCCTCATTTACTGAAAATGGCAATAATTCTGATTAGATATGTCCACAAAATATTTATCACCCTGATGAACACAAATATAAAATTTGGAGAGTTTTGATGCTTCCAGCAGGTCTATCACCCTACAATTCCTTTTTAAACATCAATCTTTGTACTAAAATATTATTTGTGTCATGAGTTTTGGACATTAAGATCTAAAGAGAAGCATCATCTCCTGGTCAGACACTGTTATTCAATGAAAGAGTGGGATTAGAGTATAAAAAATGTACGCCCAGGAGAAGGCCAGTGGCTGGAGGTTGGAGGGAATTTGGCTGGAAGTCACAGGGGAGTAGGCTGCCATTCGGCTGGCAATTGACTGGGATGGGGCATTTTGAATGGCTGCTACTGTACTTACTGTATTGTGTTGTAAGTCTGTTTATTTTCCAGCTCATTCCGTGGAAAATAAAGGCATTTTCATTAGGTCACCTTAGGAGTTTATTATGGTCTTGTCTCTTGCTTATTATTCATGCACACCTAGAGGTACATTAAGGCAGATGGAGATGCTAATGTCTAGTTTGCTTTGTTTTAAACTTTACTTTTTTTTAAAGAAATGTTTATTTACCCAACTCTTTCGTTTAATAAATGGGATAATTGTTTTTGTGTATTTTCTTTACAAAAACGGTGTGATTTGCTTTCACTGAAGTGAAGCTAACCTGAATTGTTCACACTGCTTATTTGTAATACCTAATGTCACATAACGCTTAAAGAAGTTGTTGGAAGAAAAATGATTTCTTTATTTTAGGTTTTACTAAAACAGATCTTGTTTTATAAATAAGATTACAAATTTGCCCTGCTCTCTTTTTACACACTTTTTATACAACAGGTACTTGGCAATAGGAGGACATTAATTGGTATTCAGCCCCTCGAGGGCCGCTGTCCTGCAGGTTTTAGAGATTTCTCTTCTTCATCATAGCTGATTTCTAGTGATAGTTGATTAAAAGGATTTTCCTGAATTGTGAGATGAGTGGATGTACCACTACCCTTTTTGCTTATTCAAAATACATCAAATTGCATAACAGTCTCTGTACTATTGCAAAGGAGTTTGTGTGAAGGATTTTGGAAAAATATATTGGGCTTTGCCTCCATAGTCTCCTTTTGAGTAACATTTTTGGTGAAATGGATAAACTTCCCCCATCTTTGGCTCCCGACCTGATGTTTACTAAATAAGAACATAGCTGACAGAGGAGGCTTGGACCCCAGTGATCACTGAATTGTTTTGTACAAATAAAATATTTAATATTGTATTAGGCAATATTATTGTACGTTTTTTAAATATTGTTGTTCAGTGTTTTTCTGATATTGAGTAAGTATTAAAAGCAAGTTTATTTTCAAGCACATATCAGTGATGAGACAGCTCTGAATAAAAGAATGTTGCAGTTGCATAATAAAAGCAGGTAAAGTAAATGTATGACCAGATATCTCATAAAACAAACAAACTTTTCATCTAATTTCAAAGCGAATTCAACAGGTTGATTTATTTTATTCTTCTATCACTGTCACCATTTGCAGCTGGTGAAGTGTGTAGCCTGAAGTCTTTGGTTGTTGTACTCCTTAAATCTTTACACTTGTGTTAATCTCTTTTCTTGTCAATGAGATCAAGCTGGTTATGAGGTTAATCTCAGCAGGGGGTTTTTGAAATGAACGTCCATTAATATGGATAAAAAGGTTACCTCCACAGCACAGTTGCTGTATCTTATCTCCCCAAACACATGGTGTTCTTGTTTTGGAAATGGTGAATTGATTCAGAATTCATAAGACGACCATTGCTGCAGATGATGAAACTCCCTTTTTAAACTGTCCAGATGGTAATCTCAGTGTAAGGAATAGAGAAGAAAACGTTTGCTTTCTTGTTTTTGGCAGATGTCGTTTTCTTGATGTGTGTTCAACGCTGGATGTGGGTTACCTCTAATACATAAACTCTGAAATCAAGGGGGGGTGGTCCCCTAGAAGCAGTTTTATAAGACCTTTACTCCCTTTTGAATGCAATCTACCGGATTTAGATATTATTCTGATCAAAAGACTTGTAGCCCTCTGGCCAACCTAGTTTCTCTGAGTTAATTAGCATTTCTAGGAATCTTTTAATGATTAATACTGTTATAGGTAACATGTATTGTTTGCATCAGTCTTTTCTTATTTTAACCATGTTCTCCATTTACCATGGATTATGGTCTCATAATCATACAGTGCAGTAACTATAGATTATGGTTTCACACGTTGACTGAATAAGATTAGTCCGCTTAAGCTCTTTCTTGAATGATTAGTTTTTTCTTCTGATATTCTTCTTTGTCTCAGTTTCTTGCCAAATGCAAATTTCTTCTATTAGAAGTGAATGAGAAGCTCAGTATTTAGCATGCATCATGCTTTTGTTGATGGTAATTTTCATTTTGGTGTCAAAGGAGGCCTGCAAATATGTACGGATGTTGAAGAGAAAGAAAATTCACTTCCTAGCTTTAGATGTTACCCTCTGAATTCAATTAGCTTTGTTATGTTGTCTAGGTTTTTGTGTGAAGGCTTTCACAAACTCGTTTGCAAGGTTGAAAATCTAAGGATATTTGAGAAAGGCCATTGATCTGGTAAAGCATCTAGCCAATCAATAATACCCCTTACATCATTGTGTATCTAACTTACCCTTTGATAGTGTATCATGATATGTAGCCTAAAGTCAACAAGTACTCTAGCCTTCCCTCCGATGCTATTGTGTTGGCTTTTTGGTATCCAACCAAGCCAGTCTGACACAAATGTTTAGACACTGAATTTCGTATGGCATTAAATAAAAAGTTAAAGATGAGCCTTTGCTTCAAGAAAGAGCAGACGAGTGCTGCAGTTCTGTGTTTCATTAGAAAAGATTAGAAAAGAACAATTTGAGGCTTAGAAATACATTTTCAGTGGGATACAACTCTTGGCAATAATTTTTTTTTTTTAGCCAGCACTTTTTTTTTTTAGCCAGCACTTTTTGTATTATTATCCAAATCTAATTTCCTGGTTGGTTGGATTATTTCTATAAATTTCTCTAAAATTCTAAATTCCCTCAAAATGTTTATTCCTTTTGTTTTATTCTCTGTAATGAATAAAAAAGGCGCCATTAGACAGACAGAAAAAGTAGGCGACAGCCTTCTCTGTGACTGCTCTTCGTTTATGGAATAACCTCCTGCTGCACATTAGGGGGGCTCCTTACCTGTTGAATTAGAAAGACTCACTTTTACTCACAGACTTTTCACTCTGGCAGGACTTAGTTGATGTGATTTTGTTTATTTAGCTTAAACAATTTCATATTATTGCCTATTTTGCAGTATTTTATTGTTTATGATTTTTAGCTATTGGTTTGTTTTTTCAACTTTTTTAACCTCTTAACATCCACCTCATTTTTGGTAATTCTGGCCTATTTTGCATACCCAAATGGAAAAGCAAATAACTTAGGAACTGTAAGCCCAAACTACATGTATATATATACATTATTTGAAAGCCAACACAAAATTGGGTGACGAGAACACAGACCAAGCTGCATCAGTTCAAACATGACTCAAAGTTGTTTTTTTTATTCTCGGAAATGATATTTTTTGAACAGCAGTAATAAAAACATTCATAAGAAAAGCAGGTTTTATTGTATTATATTTGTTCTATATCATATCAAACACAAATGCAGGACATTTTAGACCTCTAGCTATAACAGTTCCAGAGCTGTGGGTCTTTGAACTTTCGGTGACAACTTGGAGCTGTGCACAATGGCTCCACCTGCTGGTAAAAATTTTACTGGTGGAAATGTATGCATTCTGAATTATTACCCCCACTCAAAGGGGAACGCCGTTTTTTTTACATTGGGAGACAGTGATTTGCCTACATGTTATGAATGCTGGCGTACCATAAAGAATACATTATGAACAGTTTAGTTTGTTCCTTCAAGTCGTTCGCCCATAGGAAGACGTTACTTGGATATAGCCTAACGGAATATCTTCAGAACAGCTCCAAATTACACAAAACTTATATGGGTGAGTAGAACATGATGTAATAACATAAAATCAAGGGCTCAATGTAAAAAAAACAAACTGCGTTCCCTTTTAAGGTCCAACTGGTCGCCGTCAACCTGGTGGGTTTTAAGAGGTTAGCTTTGTTGGCAATACTGGTGAACTCACATTTTAAGTGGTAATTGTTACACAACTGTTTTTATATTTAGTAGCTGCTGACATTCTCTACTGAAGACAGGACTTTAGGGGACTGTTAGTCAATGATTCGTTAGGGTGAAGGTCACAACTTGCAGTTTAATAACTAAAATCTTCAACCTTTAAATCATTTTAACCTGGCCTTTTTATGAGCACTGTGATAGGAAGTGTTGGCCTACATGTTCCTTTGCTCATATTCTTCTGTTTGATGCTGCATAGCTTCGTTCTCTTTCCTGTACATATCCAGGGTGCTTCATCTAGCCGCCCTCTTTCAGTCTGAGTCTAACAACAGCCATAAACAGAGCAGCAGGCTAGGTTGTTGTTGGTGATTGAGTGGAACCACTTTAAAGGTTACAACTTTGTCTCCTTGGATGAAAAGCATAAAAATTCAAACTTGCTTGCAGTTTTCTAATGGATTTTTCTACTGACATTTTAATGTCCTCTCTAAATTCACTTCAGTGAAAAAAATGGATCTGAATGTTGTACAGTTTTTTTGTTTTTGTTCTTCATGTCATTTTCAAATCAATAAGGGCTAAATTTCTCCCAGTGGAAACATTGATCTGTTAGATCAATTACACCTCTCTCTTTCTCAACTTTGAAAGCATGCACATCAGTGATGGTGGGGGTGGTGTTCGATAACGGCAAACATAGTTTATCCTCTTTCCTTTTCCTGTATTCTCATTAGTCTCTTTTGTCTATTTTTTATCGCTTGCTAAGCCAGGGTTGCAGCTGAGGTGAATCACTGTTGAGCAGTGATGTGAAAGATCTGCAGACCACCCACTGGTCAGTGTGGCTGACCAGCAGTTCTCTCTCTCGTAGTGTTAAAGTATTGTATGACTTAAAAATTCTTATTTCTAAAGATGATCTCAATTTTAAATCACAAAGTTGGAACCAATATTTTTGGCGCTATAAATTAAGTGTTTAAAACTTTTGTTGAGATAAACATACTGTTTGATAAACTGGATTCAGTTTGGTTAGGATTATATAATGTAAGGTTCGGTGTCTCCTGCTATCACCTCATGTGGAATTTTGTGAAAACCTTTGCAGTCATATTTATTTTATTTTATTTCCAAATACAGTCACAAAATGGGCGAATAAAGGTTCTCCTAACTGTTTGATTTCTTTATTTAAAGAGCATAAATCCAATTCAGACAACATGGCAATTAAGTAATGAACAACAGTACCTGAAAGTTAGCTAATACAATCTAAAACACGGTTTGGTTTTTCAACAATATTTGGACCTAAACTAAAATCAAATTACATTAGTGTTAGGGGTGGAACGGTTCACAAAATCCACGGTTCGGTTCGGTTCGGTTCACGGTTTCGTGGTCACGGTTTTTGGTTCGGTTCGGTATATGTTGATTGTTAGCCTGACATGTTGGTCGTGTTGCTGTTAGCATAAACAAAACGCGTTGCACAATGCTTGCACACTGTTGCACTTTTATCCACAACTTTCTTTCCACCGTCATCGTAGGTCACTTTAAATGCAAAGTGGTCCCATACAGCAGACCTATTAAGTGCTGCTGGCGCGTCTTCCAACTCCTGTTCTTTCCCACTCGCCATTCCCACACAAAACTCCACAACAACTGATTTTTTTTCTGCTACACTGGCTACGCTGCATCGCTTCTTCTTCTTGTTTACTACTGGTAGTTGGCTTTGGTCGCAGTACTGCCACCTTCTGCTCTGGAGTGTAATCGCTGCGCCTATGAGAAAATGGAGCAGCGCATGAACCGAACGCAACACACGCGAACCGAACCGACACAGTCAAATTGAACGGTTCGGACGGTTTTCATAAACTGTTCCATCCCTAATTAGTGTGCATCGCATCTTACTGTTTTATTTCTGATTTAAAGGCATATTGACAGATGTTCTTTTTCTGGGAGGACCATCAAAATAAGTCATCCTCCTAATTGTCAATCATTCTGGTGATATGTTTACGTAAGGCCGTCCTACATGCTGGTCCCCATTTTCACTTACCAGTGGTGAGTCTGACATAGTGGAAAAATGCTTCTTTTAGAAAGTAAGCTTCTATGACCGATGCAAACAGCAACTTTTAAACAGACCGTGCACGAGGAGAAATGGGCTCTTGCAGGCTTTTAATAGGCTTTCCTTCTCAGGAGCGGGTACAGGGTTTTTCTTGTGCCTTTTTTTTTAAGTGGAGAGGAAGGATCTTTTTAAAAATGTATGAAAATCCTCCACTTTACCTTTAAGAGACTTGATTTCATTAGTTGACTTATTTGACTTTTTTTTTCCACCGTTGGTATTAAAGAACCTCATATTTAAACCAAACATCAGATACTCTTGATATGCATCTACTTTATTCTCTATTTTTTTCCATCACACCTTGTTGAGAAAGACTTTTTTTTTTTTGTTATCTGGATCCCTCCATTTTTCCTCCTCACTACTTGAAAGTCACACCCTCTCAAACTCTGATTTGAAACAGCAGGTAATTTCTGTGCAATGGCACATCATTACATGAAAATGAATGCGATTGATGAGAGATATGTTCCTGAAGGCAAGGTCGGAGCAGATGGTCTGTTGCTCGCCTCAGTAATAAACTTTTTATTTTTTTTATAGGCAGTCACTTATTGACTAGACAAAAAAATTGTAATGAAAAAGCAAATGCATCAGGCAACACATTTCAATTTAGAGACAAATTTGAAGGCCGTTTATTCACCTGCAGTCTTTGTATAAAGTTGTTGCTATGGCTCCTCTGGCAGGTACTCATTTAGAGAAAATATCCATTTGGTGAAAAATGATAGCGTATATTTTTAACACAGCGTTTTAAGCAAGAAGAAGAAAATTCCAAAAGGTATTTAAGCCATTGTTTAGCATCAGAACGGAACCATGAGTTTTATTTTGACATACTGCAGAACTTACATGTAAATATTTTACAGATATTTTGATTTGATGGCAGTAACTACCTTAGTGCGTGTTTACCTCCGAGTTACATCATCTCTTATTTCTTATAGTTATATTTGAACACTGATGTTCCAATAGATTTAGCATTCCTATTCATTATATTCAGCTTAACATTTTTAGACATTCTTTTTTTATTATTATTATATTTCATAAGTTTGAAAAATGCCAACATCTTGTCCGTTTTGTATCAGACATACTAATCAGTCATTTAATCCATTTGTTGGTATATAGACCTACTCAGATAATATCAAAGTTAATAAAGGTAATGCCCTTTATTGCATTTATTTAGCTGACCGTATTTTTAAAGTGTAGAAAAATAATGCAGGGTCTACATTTGTTGTGTCTTGGTTATTTGATAACCTTAGTTGAGTTTTAAAATTAGTTAGAAATAAAAAAGTGTAGCTTTACAAAATCCAGTATGTTGTGTTTTCCTTTCCTCTGTCCTGCCTACACCCTCTTCACTTTTTAATACACTGTGACAGTGCAGGTTCTCCTGAGGAATCCTGTCCTTTTTCCACCCGTTCCCTTGCAGGAGACTTCTGTTACCTGGCAACCTGACAGTGACAGAATTTGGTCATCTGTTCCCGCCTCCACCCGTAGTCATGCCTTTACATTTCTCATGTTTCTGCGCTCGTGATTCATGTCCTTCGAAATGTCAGGGCCGCATGAATAATCCAAGCAGCAGAAGGAAGGACACTGTCTCTTTACAGTATGCTGGTACACGATGAAACATAGTTGTGATGTAAAACTTGTAAGCAAAGTGAATCATTGCACATGAATATTTTTACCCACCTGTTTTAACCAAATAGGACAACAACAGGACTTCTTATTAGTGTTTAATTTTTATAAGTTTTTTTCAACATTTGCCTAAAAATCTTTTTTTAGCCTTTAAATTCTTCTGTCATTTGATTTTAGACACTTTTATTTTTAAATTGAAAACTATTTTTTTTTTCTCCTACAGAGGTACAAGCCTGGAAGATGTGATGAAATCCTAAAGTGGAAGCCTCCGAACCTCAACTCTGTGGACTTTCGCCTCAAGATCACCAAAGTTGGAGGAGAGGGGTGAGTAACTGTTGCCAGGACGACACTCAACCTGACAAAACATGAAGTACAAATCACAGAAAAAGCCATGCTTACACACATACATACATCAAAGGCTTTATGTAAGATCATTTTTGTCCAAGTCGGTAAATTAAGGTGTAACAGTTGCAAAAACAAACAAGACTAAATATTGCGAAAAAAGCAAACATTTTAAGTTAAGCTGTACAGTAGCTGTTGGAAGCAATAAAAATGAAGCCTTGCGATGCAAGCTTTATTGTCGCGAGATCTGAGTTTTCAGTCACATGAGAAATCCATCTTTAAAGGCTCCCGCTAATACGTCCATCTCATTAACCAACAGCGAGTCGGACGGATAACAGGCCAGCAGTGTTTTTTGGGGTGGGACATTTAGGAATGATGACAGTCATAAGGGCCTTCTTAGGGAATTGCAAACATGGCTACGCTGGAGGACTCACTTGTCAATACCGCAACTGACTTGGTTTAACCTAAAATAGCGACAATTTCTCCTTTAAAGAAGGAGCAAAGAGAACTTTGTGCATTTGCAAAAAGGAAAGATGTCTTTGCTTTTCTTCTGGCAGGATATGAAAGAATTTTTATTTATCAGCTTACGAAAAGTCATGATTTGCTGCTATGATTGGCTGAAAGCATATTATGAAAGGCGGGTACTAGCCGGCATGTCACCCAATCAGCTCAAAGTATTGTAGTAAACGTCACTCCTTTTCACGGACAGACTGAAGGGCACCCATCCCAGATTTATAACGTAGACCTCAGCTCAGTTCTACACATATATATCTGGCTACTACTAGGTTAATAAAAATGGCTCAGGCCAGCACAAATGTAAAGAAGGTCTTCAGTAGTGTCCTCTGCTCTCGGCAGGTAGAGTCTGATCTGACCCTTCCTACAAAGGGTTTCAGAATTTAATCGAATTATGTTTGTTGACAGTTTGGTGGGTCTGCACATGGAACGATCTGTCATCAGCTCTTTGTTTTTCTGCAGTATAAAGAGGGAAAAGGAACTCTGACATTTCAGTTTCTTCGCATACTGCTGGTGCCCAGTAAGCTGCCCTCCATGTGTGAGGACAGGGTATAGCTGTGCATAACTGTCATTAAAAAACATGTTCAACTTTTTTGACATTAAAACATTCTATTTCATTCAGACTTTTCTTCCTCCTTGGGGTTTAATTCCTTCTGCTGTAGCACAGGGACCCTTTCACAAAGAGAACCTTGCTCTCCATCATTGTGTGTCTGCACCTTTTGCTATCTTATGCCAGGTATTTTCTTCCTTCAGTACAAGCTTTGTCCTTTTCAAATTCTGTTCTTTTTGTGTAATATAAATTATTCCATTCCAGTACTGCAAATCGAAGCCATCCTGACAAACACAAAGACAGAAAACCAATTTTGATTTTACAAAAAATACAACCGAACCCCTTAGAGGTATTCAAAACCACATGAATGCATTTTTAAACTACCAACTAAAGCTATTGTTAAAGCAGAAGCCGTCTCTGTTACCCAGTTCTATATTGGCAAGGAAAATATGTGCATATTGCAATAAGTGGATGGTAATCCACGATTTTAGTATATTTAGGATTAAAAAACCTGCGAATTACCTAACTTGGCTACACTGTTAATGTTGATGGGTTCATTTTGACTGATAGCTGAGAGGAAAATGTAGTGCTTTCGCAAGTAACTTTTTTTTCCCCTTGATGTGGTAGAGAAAAAACAGCTAAACAAGCCTAGACTCACAAACATACCCTGCATTATGATTATGGTTTATGCTTTTTGTCATTGAATACAAAAGGCAAAAATGAATGTAGACCAACAAACATATTAGCTTAATATAGTGGAGCGAAAATGCTGGATGAGTTGAACATAACAAATCTGACTTTATACACCTTCATTGTTTGAATTTAGACGTGAAGAATATTTTTATAGGATATTCACTGCAGCACCTACTCTAAACAGGCAAATCCAGTGCAGATTAAATGTGCCTCTAGTAAGCATAACATAGCATTAGCATTTTATTCATTCCAAAAAATTCAAACAGAAAAGTTTGACTTGAATTAGTGTGAAAATATAGAAGAAAAACACGCTTTTGGATATTATGCAGCTGCTCCTTCTGCCCAGAGAGGTTAACTTAAATGTGTAGTGGAGGATTTTTGTGAATATTTTAAAAAGGCCCGCTTTCTCCAGTTAAAAAAAAAAAAGCGCATGCTCAACCCCGTAACGCTTCCGAAAGGGAGTGCCTATTAAACGCGTGCGAGAGCATGCACAGGCCCATTTCTCCTCATGCACACTGTTTAAAAGTTGCTGTTTGCATCGCTCATACAAGCTTACTTTCCAAAGGAAGATTTGCAATTTTTCCACTATGTCAGACTCACCACCGGTAAGTGAAAATAGGGGGCGAGCACGAAGGACGGCCTTACGTAAACATATCACCAGAGGGATTGACAATTAGGACTAATTATTTTGATGATCCTCCCAGAAAAAGAACATCCCCCACTATACCTTTAAGGATAGGATGTATGTTTTTAAACTAGGTGGAATGGCTCATTCACAGCAAAATAGTTACATGAATCTGTTCAGTTGGGAAGGGGATGATAAAAATTCATACTTCCATTCGGTTTGGTTCAGTTTCACCCTCGAAGAAAGGAATGGAAAACAGGAGCTGCTGAGGTGATAGGTTAGAGGAGGGTGGATCGTCTGGTCCTGCATCATCACCAAAGTTTTGACATCTGGACTTTTAGTGCTCAGTAGTATAAAACTCTTGTGTATCTGAGCACAATCCTAAGTAGCCTGTAGCGTGGACGTGCACTTCCCGATTATTTCAGCTCAAAGCACAATATTGTCCTCTGATTGGTACCCTGCTGTCTCAGTTGATGTCATATTTCCTCTGAGAGCCGTTTGACCTCAGCGACTTTTCCAGCTCTTTAGCCATGAGCCCACCACCATTTACCAACAACAGGCTCCCAAGGATGACACTGGGGCACAGCTGCTCATTCTACTCTGAAGATGGCCAGCCTTTCTGCTTGTTAGTGGCTGTACTCCCCCCCCCTCTGTGACAGTGAACTCAGACAATCTTAGTAATTTCAGATTTTGTTTTATACTTTCCCAATGGATTTATTTAACCGACAGAGTAGTGATCATCAGGGCTCACTTAGTCCAAGTGTAGACTTTGAAATATCTGCATAGTCGCTGTCTGGGAGGAAGAGTTGGATGGACTTGTTTGGAGGTACCAACTATATATTCATAAGCCCACACAATCCATCCTTGAGCACATCTTTGTGCACCACTGAGGCACACAGCCTTGCAAGTTTTATTACCTTCTCTGAAAGCATGCACAGAGCCAGACAGTGATTATGTTGTGGCAGTGAGAAAGAGGAGGTAGACAAGGATAAAATGGAAATTTTGAATAAGTGCAGACACATTGCCAGAATCTCAATTAAGCATTGTGCCTGAAGTATTGTATAGACTGATGGATTCGTGACTAATTTTGCCCAGTATTCCCTCTTAGAGCTGGATAAGTAATGGTAATTTCATTGTTCATTAGATGAGCTTTGATTACTTGAATTAACTTTCTCAAAGCTGATTCCCAAACCTTCTAGTCCTGCTTTTAAATTCTGAGGAATTGTTTTCATTACAGTATTTTGATCCGTGTTTCGTCTTAATGATTCAAGTCACATAATGTAGATGCCACGAAACATGATGCATTAAAGTGAGGCTGAGCAGAGAGTCTGTAAATTCAAAACTTTGCCTCCAAAGTGAATTAATTTAGAAATCTAAGGCAATGCTGGAAAACTGAAGTAGAGGTTTTATGCTTGAGTTTTTTTTTTCAGATGCACTGAAAAAGAATTCGACTTGAAATTATAAGATGTCACAGGTCTGTTTTCCAAAGTTCATGCAAACCAGTGGAATCCTGCAGAACAAATCTGGAGCCTGCAATTGGGATGTCTGTCATTATGAATAAACTGCCTTCAGTGAATGCAAAAACAAATTACTTACAGTTGGACAGAAATTTGATTTTCTTTAGAAATTAGTGTGCTATTTTAGGGGGATTATTTATAGTTATTTCATGTTTTAAACATCTATATCCTTATAAAGGTAGAGCCAATATTTGAATAATACTTTAACTTGGGGGCATAATTTGATGTTACACACTACTTTTTTGTTTTCTCACTAAGTTTTTAAAAGCTGGTGGTAGATAGAATTTATACAAAGACAAAATTCGCAAGAATAAGAGATGGGTTAGCATAAACATTAGATTTATTCTAGTCTGCTTGAAATGAGGCTCATGCTTTGATAAGGATGTATGACTTTGGTTCTGGATGTGAAACATTGGACCAGATCTCTAGCTTTGCTGAATTACTCAGAGGGTCATTGGGAGTTTTGTTTGTTTTTGACTGTGATGAAGGAAAAAGACGAAATAAGTCCTTTTTTTCCCCCACATAGCAGTCATACCTGAAATCCCTGCACAGCCTTTGATGTGTGCAAAGAATAAATCCACTTTGCTCTCCCAGTCTCTGGTGACAGCAGTGAAAAATTGCGCATACAGTCTTAATAGATCGGCCAAAAAGCCTCCACAAATTGCTTGTGCAATATTTTGGTTTCACGAGCAATTTAACGGTCTTTATTCGTCAGTCAGAGCTACTATGTCAAATAATGAAGTGTTATTTCTTTTTTTATGCGTCCTGTCCGGCATTTTCCCTCAGGATTGTTGTCTGAATGCAAAGCAGAAGCCCAACAGATTCACTTTCACAACTGGAGCATTACATCTCCTTCTTCTCTGCTCTGCTTGAGATATTTATAGATGTATAAGGTGTGGGGGAGAAAGCAGAAGGTTTAAAAACAAGGTTTTCTTTTTGGTAGAAAATGTGATACCTTAGGTTGTAAAGTTTATTTTGATAATAAGGTTTTAAGTAACCTAAGTGTCCAAAACAGCAGCTATGTAGTGATCAGTATCTATTAAAGGTGGTCTAGTGCCTTGCACATTCAAGGCTCATTGATGCATTGGGAAAGCGACCTGGAGGCTGGCCTGTGCCGTCTGATAGGAAGTTTTCAGCACACACACACTACCTCACAGTTTGTTTACTGTGGAGCTGCATAGACACAGATAAGGCCATGTCCTCCCTGAACCCTGTCCAAAGAAGACCTTAAGTCAAAGCTATGAAGGAAGGTGGCCATGTCTGATGACTCACCTTTCCTTTTGCATCAGCTTCATGGCTGGGTGTTTCTACTTTGCTTTCATGGGTAATACTGACCCGAGCTGAATTGTGGGATGCTTAGCCAATGTTCTACTGCAGCACCGTGGTTCACGTCGTTCATGTCAATGCGTTCAAAAATAAATTTATTTATTTCATCTCCAGCAAATAGCCACCAGTGATGATGTTTGTGCCTCAGGAAGGTTAATTTTCTGGATATAAGTATGGGAGAAAGGATGTTTGAACCTTTTAAAAGATATGAAGTAAATCTTTACTATTACTTTAGTGGGCTAATCATTTAAAGTGGCGCTACCTGGATCATCAGCTCTCCATCATTATTCTGCAAACCTAAAGTGCACTTACCGCTGTGTACTGCAGGTAAGATTCTGAATATTTATGCATCAGTCCACTCTTCTTAAAAAGCCTGAACTATTCCTTTTATCATCCTGAAGATAATGACTGAAACATTATAGTTATAGTGAAGCAATTAGATGATCCCTTATGGCATCATTCCCAAACATTTAGATTCCATTGTTTTATGTCTATTCATTCTGCTTTATTTTACTATCATGGTGCATTTGTTGAAACTGTCGGATTAATAGAGTCTGAGACCCATGCTGATATTTAACTACGTCTTTTTTCACAGTTTACAGTTATTTATCTTAACCTTATTGAAAATAGCAGCAATTAGTCACACCATGACCCTAAAGCGTTTAGATTGAATATTTGCCTTAGTTCAGTGAAAGAGCTTGTAGGAAAATAGAGAGTTTATTTCTGTGAGGAACTCCGTCTTTGTTCTAATGCCTTTGGGGAAAACATTCTTGTCTTACTGTTGTTTAAGAGAAGCTGTCAATGGGAAGATCATTTTGTTGTTTGTAAGTACTGCTTATTTCTTTGGCCTTTGGGGGTGACTAACGATGGCCATGGATTTGGCTTGGCTCTGGACAATGCACATTAAAGTATGCCTATTTGCCCCCCTTAATGTCTACTGCTGCTTCCTTCCTCCCTCTGCTAGCTATCATTACGCAGGAAGGGGTTGAGAGCCTCTGGGAAGATGGTCTCCAATTTCAGCTCCATTTGAGATCTAAGAATTAGCTAAACCAGATTGCTGAGCTCCACTGTTGTTTAGCTGACAATTTAGCTTTGCGACTCTCCCCAATTTCCAGGATAAAAATAGGTAACTAATATAAAACCTGTGCCAGTATTTCTACTTGTTCACTGGTACATAGAGTTCTAGAAAAAGTGCCTGAAATAAGCTGCAGCCAAAGTTGAATAGCTTTCTTTTCGTATTGTTTTTTTCATGGTTGATGGGTCATTAAGACCCCTGTTGGTAATTTGAGAGACACAAAATGTTATTTTTCAATAAGTATAAAAATTTCTGTTGTTTTTGCCATTGCTGCCATTATTCTCATGTCTCATAAGCATTGTCTTTGTTGTCTTTTTTCTCCCCTGTCAGTCTCCTATAAATTATGTCTATTTGAAAAGCTCCATACCCAGACAGACAGTTGCTAAATACCACATAGCAGCACAAAAAATATATTTTAAATCTTTTTTTGTTTTTGGTTATAAAAGATTTATAGATCTGTGTTAAGTGTTGGAGACAAAACAAGTCCTCTGTTAGGGTTCAGGTAAGATGATTGGTCCAAAAAGAAGCGAAAAAACAATGATGTTGAAAGCTTTTCTCAAATCTTGGTCTTGGTGCCACTGTTAACATTACAGTCACTATTTGCTTTGTGCATGCTTTCTGCACGTAATGTCTTTGGTGTTGAAATACTCTACTTCCAATAATTTTAAGTACCGGTAATGTTAGCCTCACATAGAGTACTGTTGGTATGTTCTTTGGATTGCAGTGTTCTGTAAACTGTGTTCTGTAACTGTAGTTTACTCTGTGGGTAGAGGAACATCAAGCTGTGCAGAGACACAGAAGGACTCTAAGAGGTGTAATCTCACATTCCTCTCATTCTGTTACTAGTAAATGGAAGTGGAGTGGTGGTTTCCATCCAATGCTGTTCACACTCACATATTCCCCTGTTGAGATCCGGTATAAAGGTAGGTTCTGGTGTTAATGGTGATCTTTTTGTCTTTGCAGGCTGTTACCACAGACTGTCGGCTTGCTCTACGTTGGAAACTACGATAGGCCCTTTGCAAAAATGAGGGTGAGAACAGAAATGTGTTGTTTTGTTGCATTTTTCTCCATGCTTACAAGGCAAAAAGTCTTAATGTTCCTTATATTTTAAAGCTAACTGTAGCATCATTTAAAAGTGTATATTTAATCATTCATTTGCCATAATATATATTTCTTCAAGAAGTGGATTCCTGCTATATTATGTAAAAATATAATTGTGTTTCTAACCTAATTTCCATAACACTAGCTGTTTTTCTATTAATCATTAAATTGTGCAACTTCTAATTACAAAAAAAATTATTTGTTAAATGTAAAAACTGCAATCACGAAAAATCTATTTAAATATTTTTGATAAAAGTTTTAATGTTTGGATGTTGAATGGATTTTTTTCACGTCGCATGAGTCATGTGATCTGCAACTGGACCTTTCAGACTTGATGAACAAAAAGATGAAGAAGAAGGCCGGAAATATTTGGAGGATGGGAGTGTAGCATAATTGGATTCATGAGAAAAGTAATGCTACGTTCACACTAAAAGCAGCAAAGGCAGCAGGAGCAGCTGGTTTACATGCAAAGTCAATGGTTGACGCACATTAAGGCGCAGCAAAAGGTCCCGCAGCGCCTTTTGAGCAGCAGGAGCAGCACATCTGAGCTGCTGAAGGAGTGCGTCGAGAGCGTTTGAGCCTCTGACGCATGCGAGGTGCTGCAAATGAAGCTGCTGCTCGCGTTGGAAAAATTTTACTTTTGCTGCTCGATGCGCCACATCAACCAATCAGAGAAGCTGATCTGGGAGCTGGCAGGCAAACAGACAGATGATACAGACACCTATGATCACTCCCCTGAAACAGTTTATTGATGTCTAAATTACCTAAAAATGCTAAAATCTGCCAGCAAAAATGTTTTACTTTTATTATCCTGGTGCCTGCAGTTTGGATTACTTACATGAAAAACGCCTTCCAGCCGCCGCGGCAAACCGCGAAGAGACGACCGGGCCAGAGGCAAAGCTGCTTCAGCCGCGGGTCAGAACTAAACTGGTACAAGCATAAAAAATGAAGCAGCATGAGCGTTTTTGATGCTCTTGCTGCTTTTGGTGTGAATGTAACATAAAAATTTATTTATATTTTGAAACTAGGTCATCTGTGTAGGTGTCGTGGTGAACACAGAGACGTCCCTGCCCCCTTCCTGAGACACTCTGCTGCACCTCTCCCAAATCGTAGGTGAACGCAGTCAGTGCCGCAGACAGGAGGCCTCTGATTGGTCAAATATACATCCGCTCTACACTATGCATATTTCATGTTTGGTACTCTTCCGGCTTGTTTTGTTTGTCTGATCGCCATACAAACAAAACTAATTCAAGACTCGTGAAGTTGGACCAGCTAGAAGAGCGAGGTACGGGAGAACGCTGGGACCCTTTTCCCACCTGGATCCCCGCTCTTTTTTGCCTTCATGTCCCGCCGTTGTCACACAAACTTGCCCCCACCTCCTCACCGCCTCGGCCATATCTAGACCCACAGCTAACTCGTGATTTTCCCTCTTTGCGTTGTGGAGTGGAATAAACATAGCACAGACCACACTTCAATATTTAGCATAAATCAAAAATGGAGTATAACCAGCCCTTAAAGGCCAGAACACACCGAATCCGATTTTGCGTCCGATCCGATGGGAAATCGTGTTAGACGAGGTTGTGGTGTTTAGCATTTATTGAAAGTCAACATGAACACACCCGACACGATTTTACACAAGGGGGCTTACGTAGCTCCGACTGAGATAAGACCCCAGGTCTACTTTAGTCGGACCTACGCAGCAATTCAGCAGCAATTTCATGGGTCTGACGGAAAGAAAGATGCAGTTGCAAAGTAAAACACATCCACTGTGAGGGAAAATACAAAATGATCATGGCCATAGTGATCCTCTCTGAGCCTTACAAAAAACAAAATAACGAGGGGCAGAAAAAGGTAAGCACATATCTCAGAAAAATATAAGGGCGTATCTCTCACCTCTGTGAAAAAAAGAAAAACTTTTGAAGAACCTTTCAGATCTCTCTCTGAGAATCGCCTCTCAATGACTTGGTCATTATATAAACCACCCAACAGCATTTATTGCTGTGTTTTTCTTTAGATGTAGATCACATTGTTTTTGATATAGACTTATGAACGTTCTCTATCTGATCCGGTTTGAGATGCTGCACCTTAAAGGCATACTATGCAACATTTTTCAGTTAATTAATGTGTTCCATAACGTTTTGGATGATTAAATGAGTCATTTCATTTCGAACAAAGGTTTTCTCGGCAGCCCTGGTGGTCTGTGGGGGAAATACGGTATTTGCAATTGCAGGAGCCCTCGGCCTGCACCCACAGGCTCAGAAGTCTCGTGCATCGCAAGAGTCGGTCTTGCTTTACGGCAAGAACTGCTACATGCCCCCAGTAAAAGGCATGCTCGTTGCTAGCGCAGTCGCGATATTTGTGCAGTTATCATGGGGGAACCAGCGGGAAAACAGCTAAAGCCCATGTTTGTTATTTAGACACATGCATAACAAATTATGTATGAAAACATGCTAAATTTTCAAACTCGAAAGTTGGAACAAAATAGTCACTTACCGCAGTAGACATGGTGATTTGTTGCGTTCGCCTGTCTGCTAAGCTCAAAACAACCGCGCCTGGCTTGACGGAGAAACCAGGAGAACAGCTGAGCTGTACTTTTACTTTCGCCCTCTGGGGGGAGCCTCGCTGGAAAATCAACACCGGTTGCATAGTATACCTTTAAGTAGGGCGTTATAGAACATGCAGGTGGTTGTTTATTTGTTTTATTTAATAACTTTTCATAATCTGTCCAAGTTAAATGTGGAAAATTGTTTTAATTTGTGTATAGCACTGAGACAAATTTGAAAAATCTGCCAACCCTGCCTAGTCTGAGCCTCTCTGTACGCAGTCAGTGTGACATGGAAAAAAATAAGATTAAAAGTCGAACACATTGTGTTCTGGCCTTAAGTCTTTTTTACATTTAGCTCATGACAATGATACACATTTTCATTTAAAAAAGTCCACTCTAAAAAATGTATCACTTTAGCTGAGCGTAGATTGTCTGTGTCACTGTGTTGGAGAACGATCCATAAAGCCTGAACACCTTCCTTTGTCAACGCTCAGCGTTGTAGTGCGTCATGGTATGTTTTCTGTTTGCTTGGGCTGTAATCTGAAATAGAATAAGTTCAGCAGCTCTTGACTATCTGTAAATCACCTTTTATGTTACTATTTGCTAGTGAAACATCTTTAACAGCTAAAGCAATCTGCTTAAAAAAAAATTAATTAGATGTGAGCAAAGGAAAAGATGACATGTGCTTTCCGTCAGTACACTGTTCCCGCTAAATCCAACACCTCTGCACAGCAAGCGTTTGAGTGTATAGTCCTCTGTGAGCTCTCACATTGCATCTTTGACATTGATTGCCTTGCCCTTGGGCATCGTGGTAATTTCTGTGCTCCGATTAGATGCGATTTGGAGAACATTCAGCTGACATCTCATCGAAATGCATTTGGCTGCCGGTAAAGAAAAATCAAAACAGCTTTTCTGTCATTTGAAAAACTTGTGTAATTTTCACAAAAACTTGTTTTATTGAGGTCATTTTTCAAATTTGGCTCCTTTTATTGTGGTAATTTCTGTTGGTTCCTGAAGAAATGAATTTTCCAAGGCAGTTTTTAGATGGATTTATTGGTGGAGCATTTGAAAACCCATTTGCAGCTTTGTGAAGCCTGGATAGAAATGTTTTGTTTTCTTATGAATAGAAGAACTTTTTATCTACAGTTTGATTTAAAAAAAAAAACGTTCTACTTTATACTGTTTGTGCATACTCTTAAGATAAATGAGTCTGTTTATTTGTAATATATGATTATTTAAAAGCTTTTGATTGACTTGTCATTCTGTTACCAAATAAGTTCCCAAAATTGAGGTAAGATCCACAGGAAGTGACTGGCTTTTTAGATCATTTCCAGAGATTAATCTCTGACAGCTGGAGATGGGCACCAGCAGCGTCTCGTGACCCCAGCGTGATAAAGCTTGATGGAAAATGGATGAAATGGAATTTTTGATGGACATCTGGATATTATTTCTTTTCTTTCTTGTTGTCACTTCTGACCAAAATCTTTGTGATCAAGATTTAAACTTCAAAAACGTTGTTGGCTACATTTTGCTGGTAGAAAAGAAAGGATGATGCGGGACAGTCCTGCCTATTTTCTGTTGACATTTAGTCTACTGAACAAACTTGCTTTGGAGTTCTACTTCTGAAAGTAGTTCTATGATTGAGCAATTGGATTCAAATTGTTCTTTTTATCTACCTCTTTTCATTTAAAAAAAAAATGTATTCAGTGATATTAACTTGAAAAGGGATATTTGATTTGGCTGCAGAAAAAGCAGTAATAAGAATCGAAAAGGTGGTGTATTTCTCATGCATTATATAACTACACAGTTTGAGCATAAGTGTAACTTTTTAGACTTTTTAGGCTTTTAGCATTAAATATTCGATATGTTTTAGTATCTGCAACTGGTTTGAAATACAGCCATGCTACATAAAACACAAACGCTGCTCCTGTTTTCTCTTGTTTTTTCCTGTCTCCTGTTTACATTTCTTTGCAGTCTGCAATCTGAAAATAGTTTTTAGTATTGAGCGAAAATGTGCTGTACCTTCCTGTCTTTTTCTGCCACATGACCCATTTTTAGAATACTTTAGCTGTCCAAGAGTGCTGATTGTAACATTTAAGGAAAAGCAGTACATTTATTTAACTGGAGAAGAACTTCTTTTTTACAAGGTGTTCGCGCACGATATGCTGGGTTTGCTTTAAAATATGTTTCCAAAACAAATTATCAACCAGTCACATCATATAAGAGAAAAATCATTTTTATAATAGGTGAATAGATTAAAACATCAGCAGGAAGAAGATATGAGTTAATTAATAATGTTGAGATGTTAAGAAACAAGCAAAAGAAACTGTAGTTTGGACATTAAAAAGACTAAGGCTACGTTCACACAGCAGCCTGTGACCCAATGCGACCTGTATCTGATATGTTCATGACAGTCTGAACAACTAAGATCTGACTTTATCCAATATGACCCAGGCAACATTGCTATGTGGTCCTGAATCCAATACATATCTGAGCTTTTTAAATGCGACCCGTGTCGCATTCATCCAACCTGAACATCATTAATACTCAACAAAGGTCACTATTCTGAGTCTTGCTACTCAGAAGCGGCAATAAAAACAACAACCATGAATGAGGATAATGCAGACAGCACTCTTTATTTTTTAACCATCTTGAAAGATTGAGTTTTTAAGATTGGGAAAGCACTCCATCCATGTTTACTTCCGTAAACACAGAGCATGCTTGCTTGTGACGTCCTTTCCTGCGTATGCGGGACACTTAAGCTGTATGAATTCAGTTCACACAGGAGACCACATACATCTCTCATATAATTGGAAATGCGAACAGCCACGCAAAATTGAGCATCAAGGCCTGCAGTGTGAATGTAGGCTAAATAGGAAACAATCACAGTCCTGAACTAAACCAAGTTTAATTTTACTTTACTTTTGATTATAATTGACATTAGTTTTAGTTAAGTTTTGTATATTGGTCTCTTTGTAAGAAAGTACCTTTGATAAACAGCTCAGCTCCTTAAAGGAGGAAAGAAAACATCGAAATGGGAGTAAAATAGCACAATTCTAGTAATAGTTGTGTCTAAGTCTTTGATATCATTGCTAAAAGGATCAGAAGCTAAAACGACTGGAACCTTGTTGTTCATTTACTGTTTTTTACCACTTTGATAGCATGTAGATCTGCAGGAGCAACTGTCTATAATGCTTGAAAAGGTAAAATATATACAGAAATAGTCAGAAATTCTGTTTAGTCAGATTTAAATACATCATTCCTGTTTTTATGTTGCACATTTTTCATTCTAGAACCTTTATTTCGGCTCTTCTAGTGTAGTGTATCAGTGCCTCTTTTTAGTAAAGTCTTACAGCTTTTTGTAGTGTCGACATGCTCTGTAGCAGCTATGTGTGGCTTCTGCATACAGATTATTAATCATAAATAATCTGAGTGCTGCCTAGCAGGTGTAACCACCAGTGATGAGGTGTAAGAGCAGCTCCTCCAGAAAAAAGAAAAGAAAAAAAGCTTGCAGCTTTGATGAAACTGTGATGGCTTCACAGCATGCACCTCCGACACCAGGTGCTGAAATACTTTGACTGTTGTTTCCATCACTGAAATCTCCAATTTATGTGACTCCTGAAGGCATCGCTGTGTGATTCTCTCTGCTTCAGCATCATTCAAATATCATTACAGTGCTTTTTTAGAGCTTTTCATGCCCGCTGGTTTTGCCTAATATTTTAGATGTAGGATTAAAAACCATGAAAAGTTTCTGAATTATTGAAAAGCTAACCCTGCTTTTTATTTTTAAAGTTTAGAGCACATTGTCAGGGTGTTTTAGATGTGGTCCTGTAGAGAGTCGTTGTTTACCTGACAGACCTGACAAGCAGAACTCCTGCTTGCTTACACACAATTACCTGGGTTTTCTCCAGTTTGTCTCTTGATTCAGTAGTCAACCTTAATGTGGAACTTGAGCATTACACGCACTCACTAGAGGCCTGAGTCTGACATCATGTAATTAGTTAATAGAATGAGCATATCTGTTTTCTGACACTGCTGATCATGGCCATGTCTAGATCTTCATTACACTGAAGACCAATTCTCTGTCTGCTGAACTTCCTGTTCCAATTTTCCGCATTGCCACTGGATATGTTAATAATATGGAGGACAAGTCCTATATTCTGTCTGATAACAGATATTAAAGTTTGAAGATTGATTTCCATGCTGTTCATCAGTAAAGTTATTCCCTAACAGCCTGTTTATATTCATGCTTCTGCATCTTGTATCCTCTCCCCACTTATACATCATCTCATCTCATGTTCTTTTATTAAAAGGGACCCGAGTGCCGCAGACCTGCGCGTCTTTTCTGATTTGACTTCTGAACAAAACAGTTAAAGCGAAGCAAAAAAGGTTTCCAGGAAAACTTCTAACTTAGGCTTAATATACCAAATGCCCAAGAGTTGCAGCTATCGCCATGAGCTGATAAAGGAGCAGGTTTATTAAATTATTGTCGGATGCCAAATAAAAAATTACACAGTTGTTGGGGGAAATCTTCAAAAAGTTAGTGAAGTCTCAACTAAACATGTAATTATCTATTCAGACGCATAGATGCGTATTTAGACATGAAATGATCACAAAACTTTTCAATTATGAACACCACTAGCCAAAAATGATGGTTATGCCTTCATTATCACATTGAAATTGTGTATATATATCATTTTTCTGCAACTAGAAAAAGCTAATGGGCCTCATGAGAGACATTTTGATAATTCAAGACATGATGGGAATAAACCTTTCCTGCTCTGCTGCACCCATCAACTAAAGAAAAAAAAACAATGCTGCTACTAAACAGCTCTAAATGAGAGAATGAATTAGCTTTTACCATCAACAGGTGCTGCTCTTTTACAGATGTTATATTTAGAGAACTGATCGGATTATGGTGATGAAATCGTTTGAGTCTCTGGGTAAGACGGTTTTCCGTCGAGTTTAATATCTTGCATTGAAATGAAATCTTTATTTAAATGATCTGAAGGCACACTGCCACTGAGGCGGTGCTAATGTGGCGGAGCTGAGACTATTAAGGCATTGCATGTCAGGAATGATTAATGCTTTAATGGCAATGAGCCCGAGGTTCATCTGTAAATCTCAAACATAATTTATTTTAGTCTGGCTGTTGATTTAGTTTACTTCACAGGATCATGTAAGTTTGCTCCTGCCTGAATAAAATCATGTCAAAATAAAGTTCAAAGGTAAAACAGAGGGAGGTTTTCAAAAAGACATGTCAATCCAAATGTCCATCAACTGAAACATTTGCCGTCCATTGCTCCATTTGTCATCTATCCTCCCTTTCCAAATATATCTGACCATCAGTAAGGTCCCATTATTTAAAAAAAAAACCCTGTAGAAATATCACAGATAAATTCATTATATTTCATTTTTATGCTTTTAATTGTAAACTCTCGGTATAAATTTAGACAGTTGTTTTTTTAAACATGTTGCAGTCCTGATTACAGAATTAGATTTGCTTTGTTGGTGTAATAATTCTGTTTTAAACCCTCTATACACTGCACATAGCACAGACGTGTAAAAAGTCTGAATGTCCCTGATAACTGGTGGCACACGTGTGCCGCCATAATGAGACAGATTTGGATGGATTATGCACCAAGTGGTGATGAAAAATGGCAGCCAACGTGTAACTCCTCGGCAGCAGGGAGAGATCCAGCCTGTAGCTGCTAGTCCTGCCCGCATGCCCTTCACAGTTTCCTGGCAGTTTGCTGCGGGGAGCTTTTGGAAAGCTCAGAGACTGTCGGTGCTTTAGATCATCTGCGGCTCAAAGATATGTTTGGGCCCAACAGCCTTGTCTTGTATTGACATAAAAGAAATTCAATAGAACAATAATTGCTCAGTGAGATGTGATTTGTGAAGGTCTAAACATATCTACACTCTTTCTCTCTCTCTGTCTCTTGTCTGCATTCTTTCTCTGTTCCTCCCTTTCTTCCTCACACCCTTTCTTGCTTCCTGTGTGAATTCGACACCCACTGAGAGCCCAGATGCCCGGCACTCTAGGATCACATAAGCTCTTACTTTGTAGTGTTTTGCCAAATGTCGGGGCTTTCCTGGAGACAGCCTCTGACTGTGAGTCAGAGGTTCATTTTGAACCCTAAAGGTCAATGTCTTTCACATTTTATCTGATGCTTGGCAATTCTGGCTTCAACAAGGAGCAGTTTAATAAATCCTGATGTCTATTATTGTTTATTTCAAAATATTGGTGGTTGCCACAATTTTTTTTTTGTGTGTGCATCTTCCTCGTTCCCAGCAGCACAGGGATTTACATTTTCCAACTTTGAAGAATCCTCACAGTGAGACACAGTCTCTTGACAAATAAACAGCAGATGCTCAAATGTCTTCTTTGACTCATGCTTGATCTTCAGTATCATGTGCCACTTTCATAAACTTGAGCTGTGTTACAGTATGCAGCACAGATTCCTGTATTTTTTGTGGGGTTTTCAAAGCTGAGTGTGATGTAATAAGTCAGTGATCCTTTGCAGCGCAGTAGGTGGACTAGGAACTGTTGCTTTGTTGAGAGCTGCATCAAAGCAATTCGAAACGTGTCAGTATTTGGATGCGCTGATGTCTCACTGAAGGTATTTTCATTATTACAGACAGGTTACGTAGATTTTCTGTCACACTGCGGTGTTATAAAGACCATCACACTGTGATTAAACTGTATTGTTTTTTTTATTCAGCTCATTCATACAACAATAATCACAACCAATGGGACCTCAAGGCATTTTATGAGACATAGAGCGCTTATTAATTTCCAGTTAAACAATCATATTCAGCTCAAATTCATTTAACCATTTTAATACAAACCAGTCATATGGCTAGCCTCAGATCTAATACATGCAGCGACATTCAGTTGATCCTTTTAATGCCAGTTTTTTTCATTTTATTTAAGAGTTCCTCCTCTTGATAAAGCATGTGGGGAAGACGGAGAATAACTCCTCTATTTAAAGAGGAAAACACCCCAAGCACCTTCATTTTTAGAAACCGTCTGCTGTGACCATCTGTTGGTTAAAAGGATGAGGAGATTGGGGGGAAATAAGAAAGAGAGACATTCATCCAGAGGTGCTTTTTTATCCATAAAAGAGACAAAGCTGAACTTGGTAACCTTATATCTTCAAAATAAACATGTAAAAGGGTTGATGTAGACAAAAAAAAATCCAGAAATCACAATGTATGATTTTTTTAACCATTTATTTGTGTGCTAAAGCTGCAAATAAGTATCTGAACATGAGAAAATCTGTTGATTTTTGGTGCAGTAGCCTTTGTTTGCAATTACAGAGGTCAAATGTTTCCTGTAGTTTTTCCACCAGGTTTTCACACACTGTAGGAGGGATTTTGGCCCACTCCTCCACACTGATCTTCTCTAGATCAGTCAGGTTTCTGTGCGGTCGCTGTGGAATGATGTTGGTTAAGCTGATTATCTGATATAATACTTTAAATAAAAAGGATACTTTCCTTCATTTCCAGTGTCTTTAGTCTCTGCTTTCTTTATGCGCAGGCTACCAAAGAGCTGAAACAGTACGACAACAAGATCATCGAGTGCACCTTTGCTAACAACAGCTGGGTGTTCATGAGGCAGAGGGTGGACAAAAGCTTCCCCAACTCCTACGACACAGCCATGGGTGAGCCTCCATTCATCACTCATCTGCAGTTATTTATTAAAATCTCAGCCTCTCCGTTATCTGTGCCTGTATTAAAGTGAAAAATGAGCGGTTGCCTTGTGATTAATGGCTTATTTTATCTCTGTTTTACATCAGGCTTTGCTCTGTTAGATTTCAGTGTTATGAGATTGTGAGTGTGTGAATATGTGTGGAGGTGGCAGATGTTCTGTTGTGTAAGAGCACGCAGTGACAGTCTGGCCTCAGACACTCTGCTCAGGACAAATTGTTTTCATCCTTGTCCTTTCTTTGAGCTGAGAAAAAGCTGACATTTGGCATTAGAAGTATTTTAACCTTTTTAAGTAAATACCGCTCCTGTAATAGGTTTTCCAAGATATATTAGTGGCTCAAAAACAACAAAATCAAATCAAAGTGTTTCCATAAAGCATGTTCAGGTGACAGTTCCATCTGCAGAATATGGATGCACTCAATTCTTTATTGTTAATAATGTCTGCCTCCATGATTTTCTGCTATTTGTAATGGATGGGGGCTTTAGTTCTTGCACAAAGAACATAAAATAATCTTAAAAGGTAAGTTTCAAAAGTTATAGATATCGACTTTTAATTCTAGGTCCCACATTCTCCACAAATAGTAGAGACAGCTACTCTCTGAACGCTGCTAGTCTTTAGACATTCCATTTGATGTTAAGTATGTTAAACTCAGTTCAGAAGTGGCGAACTTAGAGTTCGAGCCAGCACAGACCTGTGGCGGCTTAAGAAACAAGATACAAACATGATGGCAGCACAAACCAAGTTCAGAGTTTGAGATAATTGTTCATCAATCTTGAGGTTCAGTCGGTCTGATTTTTTTCTTCAGACATGCAGCTCAACTTTTTATCAGATCCTCTAATTTGGCTTCTGAGGGGTGGAGCCTTCTACTGTTATCTACAGTTATTGAAAACTGGTTTAAAAATCCTATTTCTGTTTCATGAAAGCTTAAAAAACATCCTTTGTTTTGTGACTTAGCTGATTTAAAAGATGATCTTTGGGGAAAATATGGACCACATGTACAGGACCATGCCTCATATATCCTATACTTTAGATGTGAGTTAAGTGTCTCTTCACTATACTCATGTCTCTCTCACACAGCTTTCTGAATCAAAAATAACTTCCTCACAGACAGACAGAAAGCTGCAGAGACAAATACAGTCTCTTTGTTGTGAACACCTTTTGCCCCATTTACACTACCGCTCTGAAACCGATCTGTGCCAAGTTTGGGCTGAACTTGGATAAGTTTTCGAGCTCTGTTCCTTACGACCATTTACACATCATGCCAGCATGGTTCCTTAACTTCTAGGGACGATCTACGGTACTACTGCTAGGATTAATAGAGAGAATCAAGCAAATCAAAATGGCGGCGCCCATAACATTCAGGAAGTTCTGTTTGGTTATAATTGTGATATTTCGTTGTTTGTTGAGAGTCAGACGAAGAAGGCAGCCTTTGGTTGCACCATGCTCTTTTGAAGCTATTTTATAAAATGGCTTCAAAATTTTGATTGTTGTTTACAGTTCTTCTTCTGTTTTATGGCGGTTGGGAAGCTGATGATGCTGATGTGCATTACTTCCAACTACTGGAAGCTGACTGTAAGGAGATGACGTGGTCTGCTCATGCGCTCTTTGTTATCAAAGAACTGAGCCACTACTGAACTGTGCCGAGCTCTACTGCTGAACTAGTACTAGATTTAGCACTGTCCGGTTCTATTTGCACTCACAGTTATCTCGGTTACCATGCTCAGACTGTTCTTGGCACAGTTTCAAAAGGGTAGTGTAAATGGGGCTTTTGGAAAGGTTGGAAAGGTAGCCCAAACAAAGAGGTATAAACCTGTATCGGGTACTGTGGGCTAACAAAGACCTCAACGACTCCCCGTTCCTAAGGGCTAGACCTGTTCTTCTGGTTCAGTTTGCATGTTTTCTAAGCCCAAACAAGGCTTTGTTTGGTCTAATCTATAAAGCTTGGAATTCATTGATAATTTAGACATTTTGAATTAAAAAAGCTTCCTAGATGGCAAGCGAAAGGTATTCAAACTTGGAAAACGAAGTCCAGTGGGTTGTTTTTTTAACTTTTCTAAGTGGCAGACATTAAAATAAATCTGGTCAAACGGTTAAACATTTCAGTTATATAATTCCAAATTCCTGTGTTATTGCAATAAACTAGAACATTGTCATCCGACTAGAATTGCCCTGTGTTACCCAACCACCTGTCCAGGGTTTAACCCCTCTCATCTGTAGAAAGCCAGAGTTAGGCACCGGCCCCACCTCGACCCTAACACATTAAGTGGGATGGATGGATGGATGGATGGATGGATGGATGGATGGATGGATGGATGGATGGATGGATGGATGGATGGATGGATGGATGGATGGATGGATGGATGGATGGATGGATGGATGGATGGATGAAGGGAAGTTTGCTATTCCTCATTCAAAAGGGTCTCATGCTTTACTCACTATGCTAAGGGAACGATAAGGGGAGGAGTGAAACTTTTTGTCATCCAGACTCTTTCGTAGAAACACAAGACAAACAAACAAGCATGCAAACAAAAATGTCATTCATTAACTGATTTACTGTTTATTGTGACAGGCTTACCTATATCTGATTGTAGTGAACCAAATGCCAAATCTCCCCAAGAGTGGCGGAATCATTCCGACATCGAAAAACTAGATGTTATATTCAACAATACCATCATGATCATGTGTTTCCTCAGTTTAACTGAACAAGACTTCTGTGTTCTGCTGAATTCTGTTGATCAAAAGATATTGCAGTTTTTAGATTCTTGTTTTGCAATCTAAAGTTTGTGGAATAAAATAATCAATGAAAGACAATGTTTCAGAAACTTAGGAGTACGAGCCAAAATTTCACTAAGCATTTTCAGGCAGCTACTCTTATTCCTGCAGAGAGACAGCTGGGTGAAATGTAGGCATTATAAACCATGAGAAACAGGATAAAAAACCAAACAGGTTTTCCTGGAGAATGTTTGGCTTATAAAACATTTTTTTCAGGAAATTTATAAGAAGAAAATTATTTTTGGCAGACCATGAAGTTAAAGTCAACAAATGTCTAAAGCCACAGTGATAATTGTTTTTGCAAATTACAGATATATTCAAAATATTTAATCAATGCCTGTTTTAGGAGTTATGCTTTTCATGTCTGCATATTTATTTATACATATATTTTAAAAGTCTGTTTATGGCTAACTCAGAAAGGCAGTTCTGCACCTTTATGAAGCTTTAAGTAAATAATCTATTTTTTATAGGTTGTATTTTGATTATTCTGGTTTACTCTCCCTGCTTTAAGATTAAAGACCAACAAACCATGTTAACGCTTTAGATTCTGGACCATTTAGGTTTGAAAATAAGGTTTAGAACAGCACTTGAGTCATTTTACAGCTTAATTCTTAAGGTTTATTCTTAAGTTAAATTATGGAAATTATGCTCTAGAATTAAAAAAGTACTAATAATTACAAGTTCTGGGTTGAAGCTGTGAAGCTGTCTTTGTCTCAATAGTCATATTGGGGGTAATTTCACTGTGAAAATCAGGAGACAAAAAAGGAATTAACTGTTTCACTTGAAGAAATGTTTCCCATGAATGCTCCTAGATCACGTAAAAGCTTTTGTAAAAGCATTCAGAGGAAATAAATGTACAAAAACAAATCAGCAGATGATGGAACCTGCACGCCGTCTCCCGCTCTGATAAACCTTTTTAGCACAGCGTTTCATCTAAATGGTTGACATCCGAGTGCTGTACAAGGCAAAGCATAGAAACAGAAACTAAAGCAATATGAACCCGAAGCGCAAGTGAGGAAAAATGCATTTGAAGAACCAACTAAATTGATTGTAGAAGATGGAGAGAAACAAAATGAGTTATTGGGCATTCGATCCTGCTGCAGTCTGGGAGACGGCCTCGCAGTCCAGATGGCAAAAGGGTGTTTTATCAAAAACTCCTGACGGATAGCTTTGCATGTCACTGCAGACTGATAACCCTTTGTTCCATTTAGCAACTGTAAATAATCATTAACGTGTTTCTGTTATGGTGGCTCGGTCATGAACGTACCAGGGGGAGCTGTGAAGTGGGATGAGCTATTTCTGTGCATAGTCTCAGGGGTAATGAGCCAAGTCACTTTTGTCTAAACTTAATGTGAGGATGACTCAAAGTTTAATTTGATGCAGGGTGAAGTTTGGTACAAACACCTCGTATTATATTCATTTTATCCTTATGTGTAAGGAAAAATTTTTTCCATCTTATTCTATTTTAAAGTTTTTATAATTGTATCATGTTACCATGACCTTCAGTGTGTTTTAGTGCTTTACTGTCATTTAGAAAAAAAATTATACAGGTTTTAAATTGCCTTATTCATAAAAGTCTATGCTAATTCAGCTAATTAAAATCCTATATAAGTTGAGTAAAGTCCACCTGTGTGATAATACCTTTTGAATTAATAAAGCGGTTTTGTGAATCTTGGAGGTTTGTAAAAGAGGAAGCAGCATTTTTAACATCAAACCAGAAATATTAAGAATAATTGTTGGCAAATTTTTAAAACAGAGTTGAATTATAAAACTATTTTCACATTTTATACGTCTCAGAGAACTTCTTAATCTATTAATATAAAATAGAAACAGTTTGCAGAACTGACAGGTAGGGTAAGAAATCTCTTGATGACTGGAATAGTTGGAGCTCAGAGATCCACAGCAATTGATGCAGTCATCAAATCAAAAGATTGAGGCAGGAAGAAGCTGTACGGGACTAACCTTACTCCGCCAGAATAAGGTTAGTTAGTGGAAACCTTCCGTAGAAGTAATTTTGGGAAGGAGCGAAAATACTGGTTAGCTGATTGGCCTATGTTGGTGACAGATGGGCCAAATAAACCAATCAGATCAACGAAGCATATGACGTAACAGAGCGACAACGAAGAGGAGCCAATTGATAGATCAAACTCTTGCCGAAACCAGTCGGGAGAAGAGCAAAAACATCTTTTCCTCTGAGAAAAGCCTCCAAAGCAGTCTTTTGCTCTTCTTTCAGTGAATAAATACTCTGTAATTCCGATAAAACTTGCTCGATAGCCACGCTAACGCTAGTTTCATCGGCTGAAGCCGCCATGTTCCTTAGACTGAACTGTAGCGCTTCTCGTTGCGTCACACCTCAACCCGCCTCAAAGCCAACGCTGATTGGACGTTCGTTTGGTGAACGGCTCCAAATTTTCTTCAACGGAGAGTCTCCAGACTGATTAGCGAGTGAAATCTTGAAAGCTCGCGAGATCAGGATGGTCTCACGAGGCTAGTACGGGACGTGACCAACCTGTGAATGACTGTTTCAGAACTGAACCTTTTGTGTCAACATTTAACACTTTCTTGCAGAAAAGTGAGCACAATAACAAAAGAACAAAAGTCTTTTATTTGAGAGTGAATAGCATTGCTGGTCTGAGATGGTAACATTTATAAGTCTAATAATAATAACTGAATTTTATTGATCTTAGACTTTTACCTCTACATTTAACCCATCCCCTTGGGAGCAGTGGGCTGCCATTGTGCGGCGCCATTTTTAGGAGTAAACTCAGCAAAAATAGTTGTGCTTACTGCAAATTCACTTTGCGTTTTTTATTTGTAAAATCGAGAACAATGTATCTTTCATCATGATTTGCTGAGTTGTGCTTCTTGGATGAAAAGACCTTTGTGATATCGGCTGTAATAATCTGTTTTTTTGTCTCCCCAGCTGTCTGCAAAAGCATCCAGGAACCGGTCACTAAGGAAATTCTTTTTGAGTATCTGGACCGCTGCGCCCAGGGAGCCGGCGCGCAGACCCGGAAACACCCGTCTGACCCGGACTCTGCGCTAATGCCCCCTCCCCCTCCGAAAAGAGCCAACTGGTCTGCGCCGTAGCCTCAGCGGAGCAATCAGGACTCCCAACCACAGTCACTGTGAACTCTCGCAACAGCAGCTAAAATACCCCCTTCTAGAAACTGTTCAAGCCCTTTTGTTGCACTGCATTCGCTCCCCTGGCTTGTACATTTAAGGACCTGAGAGATGTGAATGCTTCAATGTGATTCATTCTGACATTTACCATGTAGACCTATTTGTAGCTTTAATTGCTTGTGTTCTAATTAAAACACTGAACATAATGCTTAGATTATTTTTTTTGGACGGCTTTCTATTTATTTATTTTTTATTCTGAGCAAACCAATCAAAAAGGACTTTATCATGACTACAATTAACACCAGATGAACTTTGTTTACTTTGTGTCAACAATTTCCTTGTTTTAATTTGAAAGAAGAGTAAATACCATCAAATCTCAATCTGTCTTGATGCTTTCAGTTACCTACCTACAAAGATATCAGCGTTCATCATTTTAAAGAGTTAAAATTAACAGAATAAGTGTTCATTGGGGGATATTTAAACCTTTTAGGTGTATAATTAAATTATAGCTGAGGTCTGTATCTCAGTGATCCGCCTTCCTTTATCTACAAGGGATTTTTATTTTGGCTTCAATAGTATTTCTAATGAACAATTTTCCTCTCAGCTCCTCACTTAAGAAATAACTTGCTGCTCAGCATGAAGGCAGTAGGCCTTAGAAGAGGCTTTCTTAGAATAACACAAACAACACAGATGAGAGCCTCAGGTGTTCAAAGAGTTCTCAAAGTGCATAGATCCAAATCTAAAGTGGATAATCCTTCCTGCTGAGAGCTAGCCTGGTCCATGGAGACCCCAAAACCCACAATATGTGAGATCCAAAGGCTCCTACATTTTGTTTGTCGCTGCTTTCTTCTGCAAAAGAGGCTTTAACTAAACAAGCAAATAATATAAGAGCAGATTTCTGTTACTTTTTAGTTTCTTTTGCTTAAAAAGAGTGAAAAGCATCCCGCACTGCTGGTAATAATATCTAGTTTGATCTGTACATTTTTCTTTCACTATTGATGCTTTGTTTGGGTTTTCCTTTTTTTTTTTACAAAAGTTTGAATGAGATGAAAGTTCTGTAAGTATTGGTTTCAAACTATGGCTGATAAAGTTCATCACCTTATGGAAGGAGGAGGGTGACTCATAGCTGGATATAGGAACTAAACTTTTCACTCCACACTTTATCCAAACGGTTCCTTGTAAAGGATAAAAATAACTAAGCCCTGGTGTATAAAAGGCTGCGCTTCTTTCAACCTGAAATACAGTGAACTCACAGATATATCCCAAAGCTGATCCTCTGCTCCTTAGTAATCTTTCTGTAAATATGAAGCTGAGCAAACATTTGAAAAATACAGCATCCTCGTTTTTCTTCCCATAAATTACTGAGCATATTAAGAAGATTTCATTAGTTATCTAAATAAGAGTCACAAATCCCTTTGCAAAGAGGAGAAATGGATTTGGTTAAGCTTTAATTTATATTCTACAATTCTGGAAATGGAGTTAAAGTTATGCTGTTTTATTTATTTTGTTAATATCCTCTGGTATTTCTGAGCCTTTTCTCAATATTATCTATTGTCTATTATCCTTTTAGGGGTTGTTTGATATCTCCAGCCATAATTGTCCAAGAGGTCAGGTACTATCTGCAAAGGTTCCAGTCTTTCAGAGTCATGATGGACAAACAGCAATGAACAGAACAGAACAGAACATACAGTTTTCATGGAAAAGGGTCCAAGGACAGAATTCAAGCCCAGAAACCTGTTAATGTAAGGCAGTAGTATTGCCATCTGTTCCACAATGCAGCCCAGTGAATTCAAGTGTGGGTGGCATTTTTCCATCACTGGAATCTTAAGCTTCCTCTACAGATTCTCTACAGGTCTGAAAAAAAAATATTTTGCAGTTTTGTTGTCTTGTGTCTAATAGTTTTCTGAAGGATTTCTTTTATTTTTTGGTTTATTTCCTTTTGATCATAAGTTCACAAATCCCAGGGAATGGTTTTAACCCATTTTAACAACTGGTTATTTAAATTATACATTTGTCATTTATATAAGCAGCTCCAAATTTCTGTGAGAAAACATGACTAGGGTCACTATTTCAGAAGTCTACAAGAAGGAGGGTAGCATATAGCTGTGATCCAATATGGAATCATAAGTTTAGATTTATTAAGATTTAGCTGGGTGAAGCAGTAAACTAGTTTACCGGCCACCATGTCCTTTGATAATGATGAGCAATTAGTTATACAAGAGATTCTGGCATTTTATATGACTTTTCTTATGGAAGTTATTAAATTAAAAATATGGGTGAGCAAAATAGCACGAGTAGAAACCGAGGTATGAATAAGCAAAATAAGTTTGAGCAGCAAGAGTTGCTAATTGTCGTTAATTTAGAGATTAAAATAAAAACCTTGGCAAGTAAATAGAAATACAAAGAAGCTATTGTAGATCCGTTTAATTACTTAATTTTCTTGCGGTCAATACTATCTCCACAAATGCAAAAGGTGTTTTTTTTTCCTTCAGTAATAAAAGCTTTTTTAAATCCAACGACGACATTAAATTTGATTAAAGAACAACTTCAAGATATGTGAAGTTGGATTATGATTGAAATGTTCAAACCTTCGATATTCTTGTCAAAGCAAAGAACATAAACTGTCTTTCTACCATCTAGCTTTATTTCTGTCCTGCGTCTCTATGGTGTAAAATCCAATGTTGCTTCATATAAGAGAACGATTTTCTGAATTTTACGTATACTAAACAGTTTCACTGTATTCATTTCAGTTGTCCATGGCAAGAGGAATTTTGCTTATTAACTTAAAAATGTAATATGTAGATTTCACACCTGTCACAGTTATTACATGTACATTCTTTATATTTATTGTAAAAGATAAAAGTGACAGCCCTATTTAAGAAAGTTGTTGCAAATAAGGTGGATATTCAGAGTTCTTTAAGCACTGAACTTTATTGGGAGGAAAAAAAATGAAACATGCTCTTTTTCCACAGTTTTCCTTTACTGGATTTTTCACAAAAAAGATTAAGGGAAGCAGTACTTTTTATAGGTTTCTTTGAGAAGTTGCGTCTTTTTGTCTATCTATAGATAGAAAAATATACACTCAGTTTGTGAAGTGCATCACTAATAATGTTGATGATCAGTTCACCATGGCTGAGTTACCCTTTGCTCTTTCTGATGAATGTCCTCCTTACTAAACAGACTAGTCGGACGGCCATGTCCGTAGATTTTTTTTAACGCTTGTGAGACATTTATTTTTTTACCATATTTGCGTATTACTCTTCATAAACACAAAGCTTTATTTAAAAAAAAAAAACCTACCTTTGCAGCACTTTAAGCAGAGCAGGTTTAAAAGTTGGAGCTGATTAAAAATACATTGATTGTCCTCTGCAGGCTCTCAAGGGTCCTTCTGCAGCGGATTCCACCTGCTTCTCTAATGCGCTGTGCTTGACCTCTTCTCCCTCCATGAGGGACAAGAGGATTAAAGCAATTCCCCCACCAGCATTAAACGTGATCATCGCTGCTTTTCTTTCAATCCAAATGAAAAAAACTTGTTGCCAGGAAACATTTTTGATGTCTAATTTTCACCTTCCATCCACATTGTTGGTTGTTGCTAGGGTTGTTACCCTTTGGCACCATTTCTGTCCACTGCAGTTTTTATAGAGATTGAAAGGGCAGTTGGTAAAATAATACTGAGACGACTCGGTGGTGTTTATTTATTTGTGACTTTATAAAAACAGTTTGAGCAAAGGCAAGGTACACAAAGGGATTGTCATTCAAAGTTTTTAATGCTCCTTGAAATGTTTAATAGTTTGTCCCGTTAAGAAAATAAGCTTTTAATTAAATATTGTTTAAGGAAGTTTGTGTGAAGGACTAACACTTGAGCATGTCTGTATTAATTTGTACCACATTTACAGCTAAAAGAGTTTTGGTGAATCTCTTAAACAGCTTTGCTTATCAAGAGAGTAACACTCATTTTTGCTCTTAATTTCTTAGAAAATATCTCCAGCTGAATCAGAATCATTTTTAAGCTGTGCCACAGATTTCTTAATTTGTATTTAGGTCTGGACGTTGGCTGCACCATTAAAACATGTGCACATTTTAACATTTGGCACTCTGTTGAAACTAACCAATATGATTTTTTATAGAAAATTATTGTTTAAGAGGGGGGATATTGTTGGTTTTCCACTGCTGACTGCTGAGATGATGTCTGTCCCCTACATGACTTGTAAAAAACTGAAAATTAGACTCTTTCATCCCGTTTCTTGAAGTTCCCCAGGGCTCTGCTCTGGGACTTGTTTTTTTTTTTTTTTTTTTTTTTTTTTTTGCCTCTGTCAGCTGATCCATGGTTTTAAAAATCTGTCATTTCCCTTCTATGCTGATGACATTCAGCTTCATTGCAGTTTCAATGACAGTTTAAATATTTATCCGGGTTTTTAGACTCTGTTTTCCCTCAAAAACCCTTTTGTCCTCAAATTACGGATTCTGAAACTTTGATCACCCCCCCTGAGTAAAGCACACTGTCATACGCTCAGTTCATCCATGAAAAACCAGCCTCAGAAACTTTGTGGTCATGTTTGATCCTTTTTCATAGGAGCATCATTTTTGTCAGCTGACTAAGTGCAGTTTTTATCACCTTGGAAATAGAGGGGAAGCAATCCATTTTTCCCCCGATCTCATACCAATACATAGGCTGAGCGTATAGCATCATATGTGACAAAAATGTAGTTAAATAAAAAGTTAATAAATGAACACAGATGTACATCATTACCAGCTGCTATATGTGCTCTTTTAGATGATGTAATCAGCTTTGCAATTATAAAGTTCAAGTCACTAGAAAGCTGTAACTTTTATATTGCTGCGTCTGATACGGATGCAAATACTGTAGAAATAACTGGACTGAAATGCTGGATGAGCTTCATTCAAATATCCGATCAAGCTAATTAAGCAATAGCAGAGCAGATATCAGATCTGGGTATCGGATCGTTGCATTTCTACTTGGATATACCTCTAAAGTGAAAAAAGTGTAAAAATCATGAAATTTTCATCCATGCATTCATAGATTTCATAGTAGTAATTTTCGTCTTTAAACAAATTCATAAGGTCAATCTAAAACTGCTTATATCATGGCGGTTATATCTGCTCTTCATTGACTTCCAGTTAAAGTCTGTATTGACATTAAAATCACTCCTAACTTTCTGGGCTTGGTTGGTCTCCTCACTACACTTTAGTATCTGTTGTGTCCCTGTTCTTCACGGCGCACAAATCAATCCTCAGGCCAGAAGCTCCTGGAGGTCTAAAAGCCCCTTTATAAAACCCGAGGAGACTTGCCCTTTAGGCTGTAGCCTTAGACTGTGGAGCGACCTACCCCTGTGGCTGACTGCTTGGACACTTTCAAATGCAATTGAAAAACATGTCGTTTAGGAAAGCTTTGGCTCACATATTCAGAAGTAGAAATACTTTAATAATCCCAGAGGGAAATTACTTAAATTTAACATTTCATTTGAAGAATTAATTTGAATGTTTACTTATTGCCATATTTCTCTTTCCTGAACAGCACTTTCTAAATAAGCTTTACTTACATGCTTTTTTTTAACAGGGGCTATTTTAATACCCCACATCCATAAAGGCCATTTTATCAACATTTTCTGCCACCTGAGTACTAAATTACTGCAGCATGTTCTCATTACCAAACCCTGCAAAAAGTGTTTCACTTTATGCCCGTCCTTTGCTGTATGTTCTTTCCCTTCATGATGCAGATTGTTCTCTAAGATTTTCCAATAAATCTCCTCGGCATAGACAGAACAGCTGCATTTATCCTTAGGTTATAGGCAGTTGATAATTAGCTGTTAATTGTACTTAATTATTTTTAATGAATTGCATTCAGGAGTATCAGGGCAAGAGGGTAAATATACAAATTCCTGCCACATTTTTCAGGTTTCTATTTATAAAAAACATAGAAATCCACTCCTCCTCTTCCTGTGTTGTTCTGTGACATAAACATCTAATTGAAATTCATTGAAGTTGCAAATTTAATCTGGTAATTTTTCAAGTTATTCTCTTGGCACTTCATGTAGCAGTGTTATGTTTGGTAGTGATTCTCTGCTCCAAAGTAAGAACCTTGAATTTATTTTAAGGCTTGAAAGATAGACTTTAGCAGTTATTTTAAGATTGAGATGACAGCAAATAGTTTGTCATGCAGCGTTGGAAAATTAAAACCAGGAGTCAGAGATGGATGTAAGTCAGGAAGTATAACAGCAGAGAGGTAAAAAGAAAGAACATGCATGAATGAGTCTGTGTGTGTGAGAGTTTTATCTTCCTGTATGATGGTGCCTGAGGCGACTGTCCCTCTTATAGCAGAGATGGATGAGCTGCTCTCCCAGGGCTCTCTTCCCCTCTGGCGGCACATGAAAGCCGGCTGATTCTCATGAAAGCTGCACTCACCTATCTGTCGTGAGTTTCCTGCCGGTGAGACATCACCCCTCTCATAGGGCAGGTGCAGGATTCATATCAACAGATAGCATTTCATGCTTATTTTGTCCCTTCCATTACATTCACTTAGATCCAGACTCAGAAAAGGATATTTTTGCTTCCAGAGGAACCAAATACCTTTTGAATTCACATTCTGAAACTCTATTCTGTCGAAAATATGACAAAATGGTAGCTCAGATACCATAAGTATCTATAAAAGCAAATTTAGGCACATAAATAATGTGATTTCTGTGGGAACCTTTTGACCGTGGAGATGTGAAGGTTGGATGGACCTGGAAACGTAAACACACTCCAGGTTCTCGCTGAGCACAGGTGGCACTGGGGAGATTATGTGGCTTATGCTTTTGGCTCAGGTGGAAGGAGCCATGTTTCAAGCCTAATATTAAATCAGCCGAGGCAACTCGCGGCCCATTGTGGTATTAATATTACCTTCAGTTTTGAATAATGGAGTTATGTGGCTCCTGCTATTTGATCAGAGGGGCAGAAGGCGGCTTGTTCTGGAGTTCTGTTCAGCCTGAGGAGCCTGACTTTCTCTTTGTTTATGCTTACCCAACCAGTCATTATCTACTGTTTTGTTTTCATCTTGAAAACAATATAATGAAAAAATGTTATAAGTTTAAATGACATTTTGATTATCTTAGGGAAAACCTTCAGATTTGACAAACTGTGTAAACAGTCTTCCTCTTCTTTACCTCCTTCGTATTTCATGGTATTTACAATTTATTTGATGTTTGCTGAAATTGCTTGAGCTATAGGATGATTACCTTTATATTAAAATCTGAATTGTATTAAATGTATTAATTTATACATACTATTAGTGAATCCTTTCCTTTTCCCGCTTGGGCTGATATAGGTTGAGGATCATATTACATAATAAGTCATGGCTGAGATCCAAGTTTATCCTGCAATCTAACAAAATAAATGTAATGGCTTTGGTTAAAATTTAAAAAACATTGCAAAACTCTATTATTCTGTAGAGCTCCTGCAAACAGTAGGATTTTGGTGTCACCATGCTGCTTTGTCAACCAGTTAGCAATCTACTTTTGTCTTAGCATCATCAATAAGAAACCTTTAGGCTTTATTTGCTAAAAGTTACTTGAACCATTTGCCTAAAATTGAGCTTCCAGTGAGTTTGAAATAAAACAACTTATGAATATGCAGAAACGCAACTCATGCCCAGTGAATAAGTATGACTTTCCCTGCTGCATTGCTTGTCATCATCAACACAGACCTGGATATTTAACACGATTAAATTAAATCCCACTTTTTACCTAAATGCTTAAGAAAACACAAGAGATGACTCTGGTCAAGGTAAAAATGGTTTGCAAAGAGGTAGTGCTGTTAAAGATCCCCCTTTTTTCTGTATGATCCAACTGCATGAAGCATTGTTTGAAAGTTCTGTAGCAGAACATGTCTACTGACTCGATCAACCAACACAAAGGGAGCCTAAAGACAGTAACAGAACTGCCAGTATTTTTCAACAGGATCTCATGTGCTGAATAGATTAACTCAAATCAAAGGTTGTGTATGATTATGCTGCTACAATAAATATAAACCTATTATAAGGCACCACACACATCTTGAGCATGAGCTCCATATTTGTGAAAAGTGCTTCTGATTGATGGTCTAAACTTAGAGCGTGTTTAAACCTCTCTGTGCTCCCTAAATATGTGTATGATTTTCTCTAATTATGACCTATTTGGAGCTATTTAGACACATAAAAAGGTTCTGCTTTAATCTCTAGAAAGAGTAACGTGAACTCCTGTGAACCCCTAAGTCCCGACTGAGACTCAAATCTTCATCTGACTGATTTTAATAACCAGCTTTGCTGCTGATAATGAAGTCAGACTGTCCTGACCTGATTACCCCACTGAAATTAGAAATTTAATTGCATAAATTTTTCAGCTGCTGTAGTCAAGGTGGCATGGCGGCACAAATCTATTACCGACAAATTTTCCCCCTCATAAGCTCCTCTCCGGCATAATGCCACGTGGCAAAGAATGACTCCCATTTCCGAGGAATCATCCTCCACCTCCATCAGAAGGAGCAGTTAGGGAGGCTGTTTGTGGACCGTTGTTCAGCTTGAATCGTTTGCAGAAGCATTCACAGGCTGCATTTTAATAAACCCCTTACAAAGAAACATGCACAAAAAAGGGAAATATTCAGGGATTTGTGCTGCTGCATTTCAAAGATGCATGTTTAAAGTGAAATCTTGCTTCGGAGTCGATTGAATTAAAAGGAATTTTAAGAGTTTGTTGATCATTATCATGACTGCCACACTATCAGGGATCATTGTACAGACCTTCAAATTTGATTGCATCTTGATAAAGACACTGGCTTTGGTTGATAGTTGAAAAATTCCACACTAGGACCATTTAAATGGCTTTATTGAATTTGTGGGTTTGAACTTTCCATTACAAACCCCAGTAAGGCCATGAAGTGTGGCAGAGAAATGAAAAGCACTAACCTCCCACATAACGGCATTACCATTAAGAAGGTCAGACCTTTTTTTAATAATATCGAATTTGCGCTGTTGCACAACCCAAAAATCTCCTGGGACCTCTTTATTTCCACAAAATAAATTTAGATCAGAGCACAAACATTTTACTGTAATGAACAATAAATCAGTCTATCACTATGTTAGCTGTTGTTTATTTCCATATAAGGAGGAAATAGCTTTTCCTTCCTACAGGCTACAGCAGAGCAAAAACTCAATGAATTTAGAGATGTTATGTTTGGTTTTTATCAGTTTGTTTTACAATGATGTGCGAATGTCACTGGTATAAAAAAGGGGACAAAACTTGCTGGAATTAGATGTAGAAAATGTCTTTTTGTTTTGTGTTAACCCTGTGATGCCAAATGTATTATATTTGATACATACGGTTTTTGAAATGTTTTGCGTCTGACACCTTTTGCATAATTTAATGGTAAAAACTTTGCTCAAAATCCTATTGTACTCAATCAGACATACCTGATAACAGAGGGCAGAAGACTACACAAAAAATAATCTTGACTTATCGCATAGTAATAAATTATTAATATCAAAAATGTATTTCTGTTTTTTCTTTTTACATATTTTGTTAAAAGGCTAAATAAGGACTTCAAACCAAAAAAAGTAATTTTCTGTTTTGTTTTATTCTTGGATCAGGCTTTAAAGGGTTAAATTATGAACTTTTCAGATTACAGGAATTAAGAGTATGAACATTATAGCTATAATCTAATCAGATTTCATAACTATGATATTAGTTTCTCCCTGATCTAAAGTTTGCAGGGCCTTTTAAATGGATAAAGCCCACAGCATCACACATCCATCACTGTACTAAATGTTGAGCATCAGCTGCTTTTCCACTTAATTATTGTTTTATTTCACTCAAAAATTAGGATCTAAAACATTATTTTTTTTGCTTGTATCCATTTTTATTGAAATTCATCACAATTTTTATTTAATGTTCTCTTGTCTTACCCACTTTTGGAAAAAAGGTTTGAAAGTTTTTAGACTTCGTAATAACTTCAAATATTAGATCTAATGTAAGGAAAAAGCTTTTAATTATATTTACTGAGATTGTTTGTGGTTGAAGTCAGTAGGTGTGTCATTAGTAATTCTTTACTAAGTGAAAAACTGTAATTTGTGAGATTCCTTTTGCCCAGTTTTTATATTTACTTTTAATCTTTGTTGCTTTTTTGCTTTTTCAGAGGGAAAATATGTCATTGTAAAAAACCCATCAATTCATTTCAGCCTTATTTCACAAATATTTAGTGGGGTTTCAATATGAAGGTAAAAAACAGCTGAAGTAGCTGCAGAGCAGTCAGGATGTTCGCTCAGGTCAAAGTTCACTGATCACTACAGCTGAACCAAAGAGCAATGGTAGAAAGTAGCTTTTATTTCATATACATATTATGTACTTAAAAAATATAGCGGCACCCTCATCAGCTGCCGCTATATTAGGATGTGTGATAAGCTATGCATTAATACTTTCAGTCCTTTTAAAAACCTCGTCATATACCGACATGAGACTAACCGGTCTGTTGTTCTCCATGCCCAGACCGTCCTGCGCTGCATCACCACCTGCCTGTGTCGGTTCCCCCCCAGTTCAGAACTGGATTCCCTGGTTTTGACCTCCTTCCCACCTGACCCTGAGTACCCAGATAGCCCTACTAGTTGGATCAATCTCTTGACCTGACCCTAGCCTGTCTGACCAAGAAATATGTGTCAAATAAACCTCCATCTGATCTGAGCCTCAGTCCCTGTGTCCCTTTGCGCCTGATTGTTGTCATTTCTATACCAGCTTCTCTATTTTTGACCCCCCATTAAACGTTCAAACTTATATTAATTATTTTAGTTCCTTGTATTTAAATATTTCAATGCCAACCTTTTTTTTTTGTTCAGCATATTCTATACCTTTGCTGCTGCATATAAGTAGAAATTTAAGTCACACTTTGCACAGCTTTAAAACACTGACAGGCAGTCAGGGTGTAAATGACAATAATGATCCCAAACTGCCTCAGAGAACCTGCAGATGAGGCAGGTCTCATATTGCTGTGACTAGGCAGAGCAGCACATTTCACTTTGATATACAATTTCATGTTCAAAATATTTCTGACTTAGAAAGTTCAAGACTAAAAGTTATGGAAAAATCTACCTTTTGTGACCTTTCTCTTTTACCCTGTGGGCCTGATGAATGAGAAGAGGGAAATAAGTGGAGGACTCATCTAGAACTAAGAGATCAAAGTTTTGCAGAAAGTAAAAAATGCTGCCATTTTTTGCTTGCCTCACAGATCATTACCTGTGTTTCAGGGATGAATGGTGATTACATTTCACCGGTAAGAGTGCTTAGCAGCAGCCAAAGTAGGAGCATTCTCGGAACATTGATGGACTCCTCCATAACATCAGCTATTTACTTACTTTTTATGCACAGGTTTAAAAATGTTCAGAAATGAGGACTCAGAGATGCAATGAAACTGCAGAAGAGCAGAGTTTGTGTCTTTGCAAAAATATCCTTCAAACTTTTTATCATTTTGTCAAAAATCAAACTTCTTTTCTGCAATTATACAGGGTAGCTGCAATGTTTTCTGCATCTGGAAACAGAAGCCTTGCCACATCTTAATAAGTGGTCCTCCTTATTCCCAATCACTATGGTGATATGTTTACGTAAGGCCGTTCTACATGCTCGTCCCGTTAGCTATCTTTTTCTGTGCATGCGCACTTATAGGTGTATGTCTGCCACGAGCTACTGTGGTGAGCTAAAGTTTCAGTCACTGAAGCTCACCTTTCTCACCACAGTTCTTTGAAAATGGCTGAGGGTCGTAAGAGAAAAAGTGTCTATGAAGTTTTTGAGAAGAAAAGAAAGGTCTCAGAAGAGGCAGATATATCCAGGAATGCTTCTCGCTTAGAGCTCTCCTTGCAAAGCATTATGGGATTTGCTGTCACAGCAGCCTGCTGTCGATTGAAGGGCTGGTTATACTCCTGCAGCAGTGTGTCGCAATGAACTTGCCGCAGGATTGACGCAGACATTTTTGATTTATGCCCAATATTGAACCATGATCTGCGCCTTGTTATTCTATGCCACAACACAAGAGGGAAAATCACGAACTAGCTGTGGGTTGAGATACGGCGAAGGCGGTAAAGAAGTGGGGGCAAGTTTGTGTGACAACGGAGGGACATGAGGGCGAAAAAGAGCAGGTATCCAGATGGAAAAAGGGTTCCAGTGTTCTAACGCACCTCGCTCTTCTAGCTGGTCCAACTTCATGAGTCGTTGTCTGCAATGGTGGTCATACAAACAAAACAAGCTGGTAAGATACCAAACTCTGAGATTGGCGGCCTAGTGGCTAGGGCATAGGGCTTTTAATCCTGAGGTTGTGAGTTCGATCCCCCACTGCCACAGACTGCCACTCTGGCTCCCTGAGCAAGACCCTTAATCCCAAACTGCCCCCAGAGCGTGGCACAATGGCAGCCCACTACTCCCCAAGGGGATGGGTTAAATGCAAAGAAGTAATTTCCCTCTCTGATTATTAGAGTATATAAAATAAAAAAAATAAATAAAAAAAACAGGAAATACACATGAATAAAGCGGATATAGATTTGACCAACCAGAGTGCAGCAGTGTCTGCGGAGGGAGGTGGGACGTCTCTGCGTTCGCTGCGACACATATGCAGACGACCTGGTTTTGAAGTATAAATCAGCCTATAGGCTGCCACTACCCAACAGCTGCAACTTATATCAAAGATGGCACAGACACCTTGCAGTGGACCCACGGGGAAGTGATCATCTGTCCGAATGGTAAGTTGACTGAGTTCACTATAAAGTCCCTGCTCTACGTTCGGACACAATAAACTTGTATGAGCTATGAAAACAGCAACTTTTAAAGAGTGCATGCACAAGGAGAAATGGGCTTGTGCATGCTCTTGCACGTGCATTTTTTTTTCAAAGTGGAGAGGGCGGGTTTTCTAAAAAATCCTCCCCCACAGCATGATGTGGACAGCACCATGCATCACTATAGAGATGGTGCTTTCTCTAATTACAGCATTTTTGTCCTTCACATCTGAAATTTTGCATGTAGACAAAGATTGATTTCAGAGTCATGTGACCAGAGCACTGTCTTCCACTGTATATTTTCTGCCTCACTCTTTTCAGTTTCTATTCATGAATTAAACAGTGCTCTTTATAATGTATACATTTTTGGGATATTGTGCTATAACTGATTCCAACTTCTCCACAACTGCATGCATGGTTTCCTTGACATTCAGGATATTGTCCATAAAAACCCCTTACGACTTTACAGAACATCTGCTTTTATATGTGTTTATATTGAGATAAATTTGCACATTAGTGGACAGTATTTTTTTTTTCATAGGTGAGTTCTAAAGGCAATGAGTTGCCCTGGATTTAATTCTGAGTATTAAATCATAAAAGACTGCATCCACTGTTTTCAAAATCTTATTAGTGTAAAGTGTTAAAAAACCATGAAGAACTTTTTCTTCTATTCTATCTATTTGATATTTGTGTTGATGTGGAAAATACGAACATGAAAGTGTGATTAGGCGTAAAAAAATGTCACGGAGAATACTTTTGCAAAAAGCTAAAGGAGATTCACAGATGAAAAACCTTGGAAAATGGCTAAAATAAGATTACTGAGATTAAAGTCAAAAAAAGAAAACAAAGGAAGACAAAACTGGGGGAAAAAGGAAATAGAACTAAATATGTTTTATAATTATATTTATATACAAGCAGCTTGAAATTACATTGAAATATATGCCACAAAATAATTATTTAATCTCCTAAATTCATATAAAAAGACACAAGAATATAACCTCTATCCAACTGATGTAAGTGTAAGAAGACCTCCATAAAGAACAACTAATGGAGTGATAATGTCTTTAAACTGAGTGTTTCATTCTGGTTTAGCTTGTTTTTGCTTGTTTCTTTGCAACAGTCTCGCTCTCAGATGACTGCTGACAGATGCAGTTCTCACTGGAGATGATACCACTTCAGCTGTAGGCTACATAACACCCCTCCTGTATGTCACTGCTTTAGAGGAACTGCAGACATTAATGATGACCAGATCAGCATTGATGCCCTGCAGCAAACATTTCTCGTGCATGCAAGATTAAATTATCTGTCACCATGTGCCGGTGTCATTCTGCCCCTCATTGCCTTTGCACTGATGATCGTTTTTCTAAATGAAGTCCTTCCATGTTTTTTGCTGCTGGCTCTGGGAATGCTGGGGTGAAAGCTTATTTTCTGTTACATGGGCAATGAAAGGCTGCTTTAGGTAATTTTGTTCGATAATTTTTCAAACATTTATTTATGTATCTTGATGTTTCACTCTCTGGTTTCTTGCAAGACTTTACTTGCTTCTGCCATAAATGTTTTTAACCCTTCTAATTACATTTTTTTTGTCATAAATTAACTGCATAATCACATATTTTAAAATATGGGTTTAATCTGAGTAACCACCACTGATAAATGTCAGAGGTGTAGAATCAAGAAATTGTTTTACTAAAACCTACCCGACAAAAGCAACACAAAATTGAAGATGAAAAATGATGTCTCGAAAGCTTTACAAAGCCATTTCTGTTGGAACTCCAGTAAACCACAGTAAGAGTCATTCAGAACAAACCGCCTTATAGAACATGATTAAGACTAATGGGAATAAAACAGATCCACGCTCTAAAGTCGAAGCTGGACCATATTTATGAAAACTTTAGCATGGTTTTTACATGGGATGCATACTATTGGCTGATATCCATTATGCCATATTTTACATTTCAACTGGGCCATAAACAAAACAGAGAAGACTTTCTTTATATCTACTTACAAACACAAATTAAATTTCCCACCTTACAGTCATTCTAAAAATTTTTGTTGACAATCTATTCCTCTTAAAAAATATCCACATAACTGACATTTTCAACCTTAGCATCTCTCCAGGTACAGACTTATAGAATAGAATTCAACTTTGTTGTCATCACACTGTCACAAGTACAAAGCAACAAAATGAACTCTCATTTAACCCATCCCCTTGGGGAGCAGTTGGCTGACATTGCGCGGCGCATGAGGTATTAGGAATAGTGTGTGTTAAAGGGTCTTGCTCAGGGACTCAGATAAGCAGTTTGTAGGACCTACAAGACCCAAGCACAATGCTCTAACCACTAGGCCACCATTCCCCTATCCCCCATATCACTATGCATGCATCAGTTACATGCATTTGACCCACTAGTGCAGGCATAATATTGACATTTTTTATCATAAACATAGTGTATTATATGTCTGTGAATTATATTGATGGAATTTCCAATATTTAGTTTTGGATCTAACACGTTGGCCAATAATGTTAGCATATTGTGCATTCCTAGAATTTCATGTTTATTCTCACAGATTAAATTATTTTTATTTTGATCTCTCATCTGTTCATCCTGCTAATATCCTTTTTGCTTAGCAGAGACAGAAAGTTAGATTTCGTCTTAAATTAAATCAAAATGGTCTAATCTTTGAACACTATAATGATGATACTATCATATCACAAATATCAGTAAATAGATACATTAACATCTTATTATACTTTCTATATTATTAGGTATATGTATATATATATATAGACATAATTTCCAGCTTGCTCCAAATAAAGATTAATACCCCAAATACTCCATTGATTAAAAATCCACTAGTGTAATCAGTATCTCTTGTACTGAATGGTAAATAATCATGGAAATTAGAGAATCATATAACTATTAAAACCTACAGAATGTCTTCTACTGTATTGAGGCTTAAAACGCTGCCTAAAACTGTAAAACAGTTGGACTACAGCCTACAGATCTGTTGAATTAAGATTATTTCTGTGCTTTCAAGCATCACATTGGTGCCAGTAGTGAGTAATCCTGTAAAGCCTCTACAAAGAGCATTTGTTATTCCCTTGAAATCCATTTCTTTCTTTTTTAATTCTGCTCTGCTTTTTTTTTTTTTTTTGTGGATAAAACACTGTTTTCTCAAGCATTATGCCGAGATGAAATTTGGGTATTGATGAGATGTTTTGGTTTTGATAAAATAGATTCTCTGCTAAATGCTAGAATGTTTTCAGTGTAGGATGCTGAAAGAGATGGAGGAGCGGTTTTGAAGATGAACAAATTGGATTTGGTGGAGGTTCAGGTTGGACAGGAAAGTGGGGGTGGTGGGGGGGTGCTTTTGTCACAGCAAAGGTAATTTTTCATGCGATATAGCTGCAAGACTGCTTGCTGTTTTTCAGCATATGAAAATGATGGAGTGATAATTCTCAGATTCTCTGCTCCAAAGGATTATTCCTGAACTTAACTTTCCCCAGTCACGCTTAAAATGCCAGAAGGTGCCGTCTAATTTTACCACACCTCATTTAGTTCAGGGAAACAAAGACAACAATGTGGAGGGAGTGATAGCTGTGTTCACCAACCGGCTTTAAAGAAAATGGACTAAACAAAGGCTATCATTTTTACAGCACTGACTCAAGAGATACCTTTTTTAAGGTTTTATCTACTTTTCATTGTCATTGGAATCTATGTATCTAACATTAATATTTGTTAATAAATGTTAAAGGGAAAATGTGCAGTTTTCATTTTAATCTCTAATTCTGCTTTGCTTCACATCGTTTCCTTTTAAGACTTGTAAACCTTAATTTTTGAACCCTTAATCCAAGAAAATTTTATTATTCTGTTTTTTTATTTCTTTTTGAGAAAAAGTTACAAATTAACATTTTCAATAGCTCAACACAGCAAATATTGCAAATGCTCTAATTCAAACTACATAGAGATAATATTAATCTGTTTATTAATACTATCTCAGACTTATTCAACCTGTTCAGAAACTACATGTTAGTGCTTAATAGAGATTTGTTTTCATAATCTGCTGTAAATATGATTTTTTTTTTTTTTAGGGCCCCACTTCACGGCAGCATTCCTTAGGAATCTTAGTCTGGAGTAAATTTGATGTGTTTTAGGTCCGAAATAGAAAATATTGTTTACTTGTTGGCTTGATGGTGGTGCAGTTTGTGGAAGGTTCTAGGTTTGATCCCTGACCTTTCTAATGGTGTTTAACCTGTGCATGCATAAGTTCTCTCCCGGTACTCCAGCTTCCTTCTCCATTCCAAAAACAGGACTGCTAGGTTAAGTAGCTCATCTAGATTCTCCCTGTGTGTGCATAGCTGTATGTATGTTTGTGCGTCTCTGAGTTTCCCTGTGACAGACTCATGGTTTTATCTAAAGCTCGGACCCACATGCAGAGAAACAAATTCAGAGAGACCAGGGGAAAAGGTTTAACAGGTTTTATTGAAGAGATAAAGGACGGTGCAGTGTTGCTCTGAACTCTGCTCAGCCGGAACTGGAAGGTGAGGGGAAGACACAGTGATTAGTTCAGGCTCAGTGGGAAATTTCATTCGTGGATTTGGAGAAGAGGATCTGGTTGTAGACTCATGTTTCCAGAGAAGTTGTAGGATCTTTGGCTCCAATCTGTGTGCTGTATTCCAGTGTTAGTCTGATTCGGTGGAGGGTGGAACAGAGTTTACCCAGAACACGGTTGGTTGTAGGCGAACGGAGAAGCTGACTGCCACTCAGATTTCCTGCGGTACTTGAATGGGTCATAGTGGAGATGATTCCCTTGCTCAGTGTGTAAACTCAACATCATCTCTGGGAAACTGGATCGAAACCTCCAGTTTGAATTCCCAGCTCAGTTTGAGGCTCAGTTGATCCCTCCAGGGAGAGAAGGTCCAAAAGATCTAGTTAGCAGAATGACTTCCTGCCGAGAGGCAAAGACAAAAAAACAAAGTTTAAACTCAGGTTGACAAGAACTCAGTCTTACTCAGCAAAAACTCAGCTTGGCTAGAGTACCCAAAACTGGCAAATACTCTGGCGTCGAGGTAGTGGCAATTAGCAGCTTAAGAGCACTCCGTTAATGAGGTAACCATCAGCAGGTGTGTGAGGAGGCGGACCAGAACCAGGCGCCTCCTGTTAGAGGAAGGGAGAAAAACACAAAAAAAACAAACACACAGATTGAAGCCCTGACAGACAGCCTTACGACCTGTCCAGTGTGTACCCTGCCTCTCACCCGTAGACTGCCAGAGATAGGCATCAGCCTCACACCGACCCTGACAGAATAAGCGGGAGAAGTTTCCCACTCACAATTAGGTTGCTAGTGGGAAAATAAGATATTTATTCTACACACAGCAACTGCTTTTTTTGAATCATTTTTTGTCAACATAAACTTTGTATCACTCAATCCTCGGCTCATCCAGGTGAAAAACGTGCTAGTTTACACCAGTAAACAATTGAATTTGAAAGACACAGAGAAAAGGAGATTAAAAACGGCATGAGCTGAGAATTTCAGAACTTGGCATGCTGGATCGAAATTTCTTGCACCATCATCATTTAGGTTTCTAGAAGGAATGGTTCTATATTCTGTAGAGAATTTAAATTATGTAGATGAAAACACTTTGTTGATCTCAGAGGGAAATCCACAGATGAAATCACAATATATGCCTTTAAAAAAAAGACCAGGAACCATTTGATCATTAGATAAGGTTATATACACCAAGTATATCCCACCTTCTTAATTGATGTAAATAAACACAAAAGACTTTATTTACTTACAAACTCAGAAAAAACAAGGCATAGAACACTGAAATAACCCTTCATGGTCACAGTGTACTCATTTACTACAACATAAGTTCAAGGTGGAAAATTTAACATTTCATAAAGCTTAGAACAAATCGTCCCCCAGGTCTTAAATATAACACGTTTGGGAATGAGCAGTTCACAGCTTCAACATTTGCCCCTTTTCCACTGAGAATGATTTGTTTTACCCAAGTAATAAGAATTTGTCAGCCTGAACTGCACTACACCTTCAGTACTGTGGATGGCGGTAAGAAGATGACAGAACTAGTTTTACCTTTTGGGGAGCGACAGTGGAGTTGGATGGAGTATGCCCTGCAACCGGAGAGTTCTCGGTTCAAGCCCTGGCTCTGGCTTTCAGTGTTTTTGTGCTCTTGGGCAAGACACTTCACCCACATTGCCTACTGATGGTGATCAAAACGACTGGTGGCGCTAGTGTGGGGCAGCCTCACTTCTTGTCAGTGTGATAATGGGTCAATGACTGAATGTATTGTAAAGTGCTTTGGTCAAGTCCTCTGACTTCAAAAAGCACTATATAAGTACAGGCCATTTACCATTTCACTCCCAGTGTAGTATAGATTAATTAAAGCGCTCTGCTTTCTTCCTTTAAAATAAGCTGTTTTCCTTATGCTGTTGTTTTAATTGACAAATGATAATAAAAAAAACTGTGTTAAAGTTATGTCGTTGATTAACTCCTCCATTTTTAAGTTGGGCTACTTCCACAAACAGGAAAAGTTTAAATAATAACTAATTTAATTGTCTTATCAGGCGGCCTCTTGCCAGAGTGGGTGCTTTACTGCATGATTTTTGTATTAACCAAGTGTTTTACTGACAGCAGCCTTCAGGTCGTCCATCTCTTTAGGCCTGGTGTCTCTCATCTTCCTCTTGGCAATACCCCATAGATTATCGCTTATTTCTGCACTTTTTCTTCCCTCAAAACTTTTTATAGATATGCCTGAATGCAGCTCTCTGTAAAAAAAAAAAAACAACTGCTTTTTATGCAACAACTTGTCAAGGCTCACCCTCACTGTAAAACTGTGTCAATGGCAGTCAATTTAACATCTGTCAAGTCTACAGTGTTCCTATTGTCATGTGCATATTTCAGTCTGAGTAAAATAAATGTAACGTATGATTTTTACTTTCCAAAGTGAGCGACAGAAAATACTGAACCTTTTGAAATAGTCAATCTTTTCCAACATACCTGCATACAGTGTCAAGATAAGTGTCCTACCCCACCTCTCATATGCTCTTTGATCTCCTAACATCTAAAGGAAATACTACTTCATAGAAACACTCCAGACAAGACATCCATTTTCTCTATATTTCATATTTTTGATATATATGCAATAAGAAACACTGTTCGAGCAGAATATTATATTTTCATAGACGACAGGAAACACTTGTATAAACCCTAGAAATCAGAGGATAAATACTTGCTCAAGACTGTTTTGTACTTCTTCTGAAACAGTACTGGGAGGTATTTAGTAATAAAAAAGGACTTAGATAACCCAAATCTGTTACTTTTTTAGCTGTTCCATATCAAATAAAGTAATAATAAAGATGTGGTTAAATATTCCAGTAAAACATGTTTACTAGCAAAGTATTATCTCATTCCCAAGTTAAATGGACAAAAACAAACAATTTCTAAATTGTTTATATGAGGTTTGTGCTTTTAAAACATGATAATTTCTTAAATGACAGGTTTTTACTGAGCAGTAGACATTATGTGAAAATGTGGTTGTAAAAGTCACATTACACTGGACCTTAAAAAAATGCTTCACTACGTGATACGTGTAGAAAGTTGCTGGAAATCGAGCCTTGCTCCCCCTGAAATGTTACCAGCTAATGTCTTTACAACTATAGTGTGTATAGTGGATGTGTAGGGAAATTTAAGAAGTAATAGCCCAAAACTAATATGTCACTCCTGTGCTTCAGTAATCTGAATGGGAGTCTGGGGGATGAGTGGGTCATGTTTTCAGAGAGCTTGGAGGTCATACTGTAAAATGAGTATGTTCAAGGTGAAAGTCAGGTTTTGCATTAGGGTGAGTCAAGGTGACTATAGCCAAATTTTCAAGGCAAGTTCTGCAATATTTCTGTAGTTCATGCTAAGAACCTCTAAAGCAGGGGTCTTCTACGCCAAGGACGCCCAAACTGATGGCGAGACGGAGCGAGGACCCCTAATTATATATACTGCATGAAATTGTGTTATATCAAACTGGTCCTATAGTCACTCTATTACATATGGAGTAATGTAACGAAAGTAATTTCGCCGTGGGATTATTAAAGGGATTCTGATTCCTGGTTGATGGAACAGGTGTTGTGAATCAAATGATGCCCAGCTTGAACGAGCTCCTGTGTGTCGCTGAATGTGTGCATTGATGATTGAAATACATCTTCTGCCTCCATTTATCTGTTTACTACAGTGTTGAATTCATGTTAATGGGGATTTAAAGACATTTCAATTAGTGCAAAAAAATGCAGGGGGGAATATAAAATAAAAGTTTAGTCAACCAAAACTTTTGCGACCCCCATGCAGTACCTCAGTGGACTCCCTCGGGGTTGCAGACCCCCTGTTGAAGACCTCCGCTCTAAAGGTTTTGTGCAATGCCATAGGTTTTTTATATAACCTCATAAATGTTCATATTGTTGTTTATAAAAATATTGATGGTTAAATTTTCATTAGGAACTAATCTATGATGCCCACCAAACACAGAATTAAGAAAGATTTTAAGAAGCATATTGCACTTTAGTTGTTTGGTAAACTTAGTTTGTTTTACCTGTAAGAATAAGTCTAATAAATAGACAGGTAAAGATAATATTTATAAGGTTTCCTTAGTTGTTGTTGGCTAAGCTTTGACCATTGGAGCCTAACTTGGTACTGTATATGGCTGTGCATAAAATGTCATACAGTTTCAAAGTTCAATGAAGGGACTTATATACAAGTATGTAATCAGTATGTAAAGACACACAGTGTTGTATGAGAAATTAGTTTTTAATAGAAGTTCACTACACTAAACATGTTGCAAAAAAGTCTTAGATCTGCACAAGAATTTCCATTTGTTTAACTAAATGTCTCCCTATGCATCCCCTCACTAACATTAGCTCTATTGTTATTGACTTGAATTAAAAGAACCCGAGAGATTTTAGATATGGTGGTATATCTCCTCTTTCTTTCAGCTGAAACTTTTCTCTTATTAACATCTTTTCTCAGCTTTGATCGGAAGATCTTACTTCTGTGGTGTTTTTTAGGAGTGCCAATAAGCATTGAAGTCTAATTTTTGTTGCTCCTCCTCCTAGTTGCTGTAATGGAAAACCCTCCTAATGTGGAAGCTGAATGAAGCCTCTGCAGCTGAAGGCATTTATTTGATTTCTGGGAGGTCTGCCACCCCCTCAGCCTCCAACGACACTAATGACATGAACTGTGTGTCATAGGTATTTGAAGCCCCAGGATGCGACAGGAGGAAAGCTCGAAGCTTAATTTAGCTACTTGGTGTTACTACAGAGTCTGAAAATCTGATTGACGGGCAAATAAAAAATATAAAAAGTGTACTATTCCTCCTTAATTTCTTAATACCAAAAAAATATATATAATTTTAATTTTGTTCTGCTTTTTACAACCCAGTTAACTAAAGAGAAGAATACTGCTGGTTGTAATGCACTGAAACTAATTGCTAATCCTATATTCTAAAAAAGACATTTGGTGCTTTAAAGAGACTCATTTACCTGCAAGGCAGAAGAGAAAATAGATGCAGCAAATCGCATCCCAACTGTTGTTTGTAATTATGCGTTTTTGCAATCCTAGAGCTGAAAATTTAGCCCGAACTTTATCATTAGGGGGTGTTTGTAATTGATATAATGGAACTGGAGGAAAAGCTTTGAAATGAAAGCTTTCGGCGAGGTGAAAAGCCTCTGTAGGACAACAAAAGCACAGGCTCTTTGTCACATCAGAGCAAGAAAACACAGACTAGCTGATCTGAGTTACTGCATCATTTGTAGGGATTTAAGAGCTGAAATATTTCAGACAAAATTGGACACCACAACATCAAAGTGTACCCTGTGACTGGCAATAAACAATCTCTCACTTGTTCAGTATAAGTGGTGGTTTAACAGTGGGTGGCTCCAAATATCCCTAGAAGGTTGGACACATATTATAGTCTGGATGCTGTTTATAAAAACATTCAATGTTGAGCTTAAATGTAGAACTGAAGCTTATTTAGTAACATATTACAAAACATAAAAACAGATGCGACACTCTGACAAATTGGTACCACAAGCACTTCAGGTTAGACCGTCTAGTTTTGCAAATGAGACTCCAAAACCTGCTAGGATTTGCATACACAGACCCAATAGAGTATTTTCATAAATGAAAATATGAACAGTATACTAACCCGTTAGGAATTTGGGAAGGAGTTTCACATGCTGTTTAGTTATTCTTATTATGATAGTGTAATTAATCTAATCTTAGTCATCCGCAAATATTTTCTGTCCACAAGGGATTGTGATTAATGGCCTGCTAACATTTAATGATTATACTTATTTGGATGATCAATTAACGATTATTTGCTCAATTTACCATAAACTTTTGTCGTTCAAAATGCATTTGTGGGCCTGGGTTTTTTAACCACCTGTAAATGTTAACTATTTTAATTTATAACTGCATATGGAAATTATTAATCATTAACCAAATCAAAATAAATGCACCTTATGATCAAACTATTTAATCTTAAGGTATTTTTGAAGAAATACATTTTAGAAACAGGGGATCACTTCTCTTAAATAATCATGAACACTTGTCTCTCTATCTGTGCTGCTTTTTGTTTTACATTATAATTTTCTTGTTATAAGCAATTAGAAGTTAGAACACAAAAACTATTAAGATAAAAAAGCATCAGTGCAAATGATAAATATTTATAACAGCAGTCTCTAAATAATGAAACAATTGATCAAGTTTAGTTTAATTACTCTGAAAAACTATCTGGCTGCCTGAACTTCCGCCCATATAGATCACTATATATGTCCAAATGTCTGGTGGATGAAAAAGTAGTGGAGTCACAATTTCCCACAAGGCACCTTGAAAAGTAGTGTGCATCCATGGACGAGCAAATATATACCAGAATGCTTTGCAAGAGATCTCCTTGTAAAGCATGATGGGATTTATGTTGGAGACGAGAAAGAACAAAGATGGCGCAGGCACCTTGTGCAGAGCCAGAGTCACATGACCAACAGGGAGCAAAAAGTATCGATCATCTGTCCAAATGTTCAGTTACCATTTACTTTATAAAAAATCAACAGAACATGAGGTATAACTTAACAGGTTCAGTTTGATAGGTATCATAAAGGATTTAACTGAAAGTTCAAAGCGAATCCCTCCCAGATGCAAACATCAATAATTTTGTAAATCATAAGTTCCTTTTAAGATTTCTGTTTAGTTTTATTTTGTCGACAAAATTGATTTAACTTAGTTTGAAACCAAAATCTATATTTAATATTTGGAATTTTGATTACTCTGGTAAATTTTAGACCCGCCCATTAAATTACAAGGTTAGAAACACGCAGCAGGGGCAGGGAGTTGTTTTATTTTCGGTTGTTCAAATGTCTGGTGTGAGGACAGAAGAGGGTTAAAAAAAGATTTCTTTGACCACTTTTGATCATTTTTGAAGACTGTAATAGCAGATTAAGTTTACTTTTTTATTGCTGGAAATAAACAACATATATTTTTCCAAGTTGGAAATGTGTGTAAGAAACACCACCTGTTGCTACTCACAGCCTTCAGGAAAATTTGGAGCACGGAAGGCTGCTACATCAGTACTTTAGCTATATTGAATATATCTACCTGCCCATTCAACAGCTTGCAAAGTATTTCTTAAAAGTATTTTTAGGAGCAGGACCAATGCAGTTCTTGCCTCGAGTATCGGTGAGCGGCTCAGCAGGATCGGCTAACAGTTTTTGTTTGCCTGGGCCAGAAACAAACCAGCCACCTTATATGTAATAACCAGCTTATATGTAATAAAACATGCAATTATCAAAAATGATAGAGCAAATACAATGATGAAACACTTTCTTGTTCAGACATTCCAAGGTGTATTTAATAACTGAAGTAATCCAGGTTAAAAGTTTGTTTCTTTAAAATAGAGAGTAGCAATATGGAAACATGCTGCAAACACAAAACCAGCGCAAATACATAAATTATGCTAACAAACAAACCAAAAAAATGTATATATACAAAAGAAAAGTACTGCTAAAAGGAAAAATAAATGCAAGTTTTTTTTTTGTTTTTTTGCAAAAGGTGTGGTCTACAAATAGTAATGTCTATGTTTGGGTTCCATATAGGTTGATAGTCATCTGCCTCCAGTGATCTAAGACTAGTTTGCAGCTTTTTTTTACTTGTGCCGTTTACATGGTTTGTGGCAATCTGTAATTGGAACTTTTATGGTTTTGTTTTTGCCATTTAGCCCTGGGACTGTGGGTTCCTTGTTAGGTTTGCAGCTGTGCCAAACGTTGTATATTTTTGGGTGATGTTTGAGCAGTGCACAATTTGCAGATCAAATAGTATTAAAATGAAACACAGGTTTTGTAGATGTCATATCATGCCACTTTATTTATAAAGCACCCAAAGCAACAAAGCCAACCAAAGTGCTACACTGTGAAATGACCAAATAGATGACACAGAATAAAATTTATAAAAGGACACAGGGTGAGAGAGAAGCAACCACAATACCTAGCAAAAAAAACATGAGGTTAAAACAACCCACATAATGTAAAAAAAAAAAAAAAAGAAAGCATTAATTTATTATTTGAATATGACTTATTTAGCAAGGCAATGTAAAACAGATTATAGGGGTGGATAGTTCATCACTTCTTTTTATGACTATTTATTTAGAGGTAAATGTTTCCAAGACCAAACGTACTGTATAACATGACAAAGACATATCCTGAACTGAAAAGTTAAAACTTTGATATTTCTGGCCAGAAGTGAAAAATAAACATGGTTATCATCATCTTACCAAACATTACTGTTAATGTGTTACATGATGATTTCTCATCAGTACTGAAATTTCACCACTCTTGTTTCTTTTTTCTCTTCAACCATCAGCTTTGCTTCACTATTAAGCATGATAAATCACACTATGAGCATATTAGTGAATTAAATAGTAAATGTTCTCCAGAGGTGGTCTTTGATAAAGTTAAAAGGTCCTCGATTATAGTGCTTTATGGTCTGAAATTTGTTTAGTGCAAAAAGCAACAGCGGAAACCATTAACGCATAGAGCTGAGCTATAATTACTCTTTTCTAGTGACACATGTCAACTTCACTGCAAGTAGTCAACAAAAAGTAAATAAATGAAGCTTCATCTGGGCCTCATTACATGAGAGCATTTCATTTCCAGCACTGCTACTTGTCTATTAGAGCACAGCATGAGGATAATCAGCTAATATAATTGAAAATGTAATAACTGAGTTTTCACAGTTTCGACATTTATTTTCTCAAATGAGGCAACATCATTTTCAATAAAAACAGGGAATAAACCTATTTTAAAAAGTAAATTAAGTAAATGAAAAAACAAAATTGGAATTATATTAATTTTTATTCATTAAAGAAATAATTACTGGCAGGGTTCAACATTTTAGGTATATAGATAGATTTCAGCTAAATCTAATGTATATAAACCAGTTATTATAAAACAACTGGGGTAAAAGAGGAGCCAAAAAGATGGGGATGGTATCATTAGACAGGATCTTTCTGAAAGCTTTCATGCAACTGGAGCCTTTCATATAGAGATAGATAAAAGACAGCTGGGATTCAAACACTTATTAAATTCGGTGCACATTGTTTCTTATCCCCTTTGAATAACATTTTCATGGAACCATCTTTTGCTGCAATTACAGCTACAAGTCCTGTGGAGTATGTCTCTAGCCTTTTGCACAGCATGAGACCAAAAACCTTTCCCTATTCTTTGCTAAATAGTGCAAGATCAATAACAAAAGTGTTTTGTCGGGAGAGGAACCTCTTTCCTTTTTTTGATGAAAGGTTTTCCTCTTCTGATTGCCCCATATTTAGTTCTATCAGTTTCCCCATCACGCCTGTCCCTGCAGAATTAAATATTATCCACACATTATTTTGCCACCACCATGATTGGGATTCTGGGCTCTAATTTGTGTTTTCCAGAATAGGTAACTTTAGCATTTATGCTAAAAAGTTCCATTCTGGCTCCATCTGTGGAACAGCATCTACCAACATGGCTTGTTATAAAGTGAACTAAACTTCTTGTGACTTATTTTCTACAATAGCTTGGTCTATTGAGTTTCTCCTGGCAACAGATTCTCTTATGAAAGCTGTGGATATCTGAAGCTCCTACATGGTTACAATTGTTCTCTTTATATTTTTTTGTTTTTTCCCTTTCATGTCTTGTGGCAAACTGTACGTTTATGGCTCTTTTTATGGTATGCCACTATTTGCCACTTACAAAGAACAGTCCTCAACAAATAATCTTCTCATCAAAGGATTCTCCTACATGAGCTTTCAGTGGCTGCAGCGCCTCACGAGTTACCCTGGGCTTTTTCCCAGCCTCTCTATCAATTCTCTTTTTGTCCAATCTCTCAGTTCATTGGGACCAGTTAGTTCAGCTATTCTGGTTTCCCCAACTTGCTACGATGGTTAAAAACATGCTTTCAGGTTGATTAATTATCTTATCTAAGGATAATTGGCAACAGACAATGGAAGGAACTGATGGCTGAATACTCATTCTGCTGGAAATGGCTAAATATTTGATAAAATTTCTTATACCTCAAGAAATTATTAATAGACGTCATTATCTCAGTACTACTGGCTGTGTCCTTTTGTTTCCATTATCTTTGTACACCAAGAAATCTCTGAGACTTTAACAGATTAGCTGGATTTAAAATCAGATTTAAAAGGAAGGATGTTATTTCAGGGTTTTAAATCAAACAGGGATTAATCCACAGTCACAAAACCTTCGATATGTCTCATACAATCCTTAAAAACATGTTATACGTCATAGCTGTATCCTATCAGATTGTGTCGAAAGGCTTAAATGAAAACTTTTCTTTATCAAATACCTTTTTAAACTCAATGCCTATTAGCTTCTTACAATGATTTATGTTTCAATAGAAAACAGACTTTCTCAGTTCAGCAAAGGCAAAGTTTCTAATGAATCAGCAAGTTTTTAAATTAGGCCAATGTATTTTTATGAAGTAAATATTTTAGTCTGATCTTCCATGAAGTGTTGCTCATAAATGTTCTTTTCTCAACATTACCCTATATACTTGTTTCTAATCCTGTAACTGTTATTCTTTACACCCATGATTACCTCAAAATTCCTTTAAAGGCAGAAAATCAAAAAAGTATTAAAGCTTAAAAGGTTTTAAATAAGATTATTCATATAAATTAGTTTTCAAACTTCAATGTTAGGATGAGAAAAAAATGCTTGACTGAAATAACCTTAGACCACAGTTGATCTGACAAATAAGTCCTGTCAACTTTGTCAGCTGTGTCATCCCTCCTCCTCTGCCTTAGCGGAGAAAAATGTCCACATTATGACAGTTTGAGCATATTTTGTTGTCGAAGATGCTAATCGCAGAACGGGGAGATGACAGTTTTATCGTCACTCCTCCAGCATGTCCATCAGTCACATCTTCATCCCACTCCAGCCTCCACCTCCATCCCGCCTGCTTTGCTTTATTTAAACGCCATGTTTGACAACACCTCCCACCTTTTCACATTTTGGTTGTTTACGTTAAAGAGTGAACATAAAAAAAGGCAATCAACCATAGGCAAAATAGTGCCTGAATCCCAAAATAGGGGACATGATTTCATTAATAGATCAAATCACATTTTAATGAAAAAAACTTTGAATTAAAAAGTATTATCCTTTGTAAGTTGCCCTTTTTTTATACAAAAACAAGTTATTTAATCTTTTTAAGCTTTTTTGTCCATGCTGAAACCTTCCAATCATTTAAAATTGAGCTTTAATACAGTAAGTTATTTTTTTTCTTTTAAACTTGCACATAAAAAACAGTGTCTTTTTTTGTAGCAGTTTTTGGTGATTGGTTTGATCCTTGATATTTCCTGAGACTTTCCTGTCATTTCAATTTATCCTTCAATTATTTATGGTTGGAAGAATTACACTAAAATTTGAACTCAACAATGTTGAAAACTTGTGTAAAAAAGAAGAGGAATTACCCAAGAACTTCTGTGATGGCAATAAAACATTTAATAACATGTCAATGGATATCTATCAAGATACGCACAGTCAGTTTAAATGCATTATCTAAAACTTACAACATTTTTTTTTCTTCCTTAGGTTATTTAATCTTAACTTAACTGTATTTTTCTAAATGTCCTTGTTTCTGTTTTAATTATCCTTGAATATTCCAAAATGATGATGATAAAGAGGCAGACGTGTATAACACCAGCGGGTGTTTTATGTTTGTTTAGCATAGTTATTTGTTGCTTGTTGTCCTGTTCTGATGCAAATGTTGCAACCCCACAGAGACTCATCTCATATTTATACAAGTTTCGGGAGTAAATGTTCATATCATTTTGCAGTTATCAATCAAATCAAAGCTCTTCTGCTGGTTGGGTAGATTTTAATTATTTAGCTTTGTAATGTTTATATGTGTAGTGTTATCTGTGTGTCTGATGTTTATCTCTTTTTTTTTAATCTCTTGTGTCTTATTTTCTAAATGTCCTCCAACCACTTAAAATCCTTCATACTTGATTTATTTTTTGTGCCACAGAAGATCTTTTGTTTTCCTTTAATTATTGAAGTTCAAAAAATGTTAGTGTGCTCTTATATTTTGAGTTATAGCTTCCTCTGCAGCATTCAATTTTACCCCTAAAGAAAGTTTCTCTCTGTCTCATCTTCACTGTCTTTTTAGAGGAACAAAATCTGATTTTTTTTCTCTTTTAAATGTGAACGTGGATTATAAACCCAATCGCACACATAAATCATGTTGTAACTGTGAAACAAACACTAATAACACCTCTGAAAGTGGAACTTTGCTATAAAGGTTCTGAAATAAATGCAAGAGATTAGATGCAAACTTTAATAGCAGTGCCATAAAATCAAAACAGTGCAATTAGAGTGAGCATCAATTTACTAGTTGTAAAACATAAAGAAATATTGTCTGTAAAGAAGGATTGGAATGGAAAACATTGTAATGGGGACTTTTTGTGTTTTGAAGCAAACAAATGAAATGAAAAAGTAACACATTTATTAATTTATTTTCATATGTTTCGTGACATATACTATTTTAAGTTTATGAACTTACAACCACACATTTGAATGTAGTGTGTTGAGATATTTTTCTGACAAACAAGCAGAGAATGTCACGTACTGTGATAGGGAAGCGGCAAGGAAAGGAAAACAAGGCATTTAAATCCCTATTATATACCGTAATGAATATGGAAGCTTGGAGGTTAATTGAAGAACATTAGAGAATAAACAGCATATGAAGCCAAAGGAAACAGTAGAGATAAGATGGTGAAGTTTGAATTAGAATACTATATCCCAGGCTTTTATAACCCAGCTAAATGGACAGACTTGATCGAGAAACTACAGAGATGCCCAGATGGAAATATCTTTCAGCGGAGCAAATTACAGACCTCACATCAGGCTTTCCTTTATTAACATAATACAAATTACTGCAGTAAGATATATTCTAGTTTTAAACCATTTAATAAACTGCCTTTAGAGGACCTAAGCTGAATGTCTAGTCTTTGTTTCTCACATGAATTTCACACTTATGCTTACTTCACAACTAATCTAACTCAGTGTTAGATTAAAAAGGGGATTAAAAAGCGGATTACCATGTGGATATATTTTCTGATATAAAACTGCCTCTCAACAAAAATCCCAGAAATCAATCTATTAATATTGTTGAGTAATATATCATGTATAAAGTCTAATAATACTTACTTTTTTATATGCTTTCTTTATTTTGCAGTACACAATTTCTTGTTGATTAAAATATTCAATTTAAGTTTAAAAATCAGATCTTTAAAATGTAACAATAATGGAATTATTTGTGTATCTGTATAACTTATGACTTTTTTAATGTTGTGCAGCTAAGCCCAAGTCATTATTTTCTATTTTTTATTTTTGTTTTTTATGTCAATAAAACATCTAAAGTTATATAATATTCAATAAAACTTAGTCCAGGTCGAGACAGATGACATAGTTACGGTAGGTAAGGACAATGAAATGTCTAATATTTAGAATGATAACCTTACAGTTGTGACAACCTACCACTACTTAGGCTGATAGTAATGCAGCTGCATTGTTGAGCTTATTTGACTGTGGCTATGGAAGGAATAGGGATTGAAGATGTAGCTGAGCTTCTAATTGTGTTTCTTTAATTGTATTTGTAATCACGCAGGCTAATGTAATAATACCCATAGGGGTGAGAGGGTTACCTTTTCTTGAACTTTATTCATATTCTATCATAGAAGTTGCTCTTTTCTCAGTTTCCTCAGCTATGACTGCATCCAAGTTCTCCTTTTCTCAGACTTCACAGATGGATGTTGGATAAAGTGTGCACACTGAGAAAATATATTTTTTGGTAGTTCGTAAGAGATTTATTAGTACCGTAAACAACAGTGATCTTACAATGTGCACACAAATTTTGACATTGTGCTAAATATTTATTTTTATTCAACATTGCAAAGTATGTGACGCAATAGTAAGACTAATAATTAGACTTTCAAAATTGCAGAGGTCAGTTAAAAATGGCAAATCTTTTTAAGGTCCCACAAAATCCAGGCTTGAGGTCACCACTCCACACACCTTAAAATATTCAACCAAATCTCCAAATCTATGCTCAGTTGATTTTACAAACAGGGAGTAAAAGAGTAACTATAATAAATATGATAGCATGCCTGGACAATTTTTGAAAGCCAAAGTATGCTGTGCTGGGATGCTGAAGACCACGGCCAACTGAGGGAATTCCTCAATCGAATTAAAACGCTTTTAAATAAAAATAAAATAGTAACCTAAATGCACTATTCATTTGGGCTGTTGGGTACAGCTCTCTGTAAATCTCTGTTTTCTGTGGCATTTTAGGACTGCCAGAATATAAATGTATGTTGTGATATGAAAAAGCAATACAAAGATTTTTTTTCCTGTGATAAACTGACATAAAATTCTCAGAGTTATCCATAATGTTTTTCTTTTCATTAATAATTATTCTTAGTAGAATCATCTCATGAGGTTTTTGAGTGGTTCCCAGAACAGAGCCGCCCTTCTTAATTAACTTGTTAAGAACTTTAAGTCATTGGTTCTCATGCTGCAAGCCCAACGCATGTCAGAAGAGATGATGGTTTCCACAAAAAGCCTTCCAGAAGATATGCAGCATCTTGCTTCAAGCAGTGAAAGACCTAAGCTTGCTCAAGGCAAGGCAGAGCAAGTTCATTTGTACAGTGGATTTCAATAGCTTGACATTTGAAACTATTGTACATGAAAGAAGAACAAGGAAAGCTTGTTGTAATGAAATAAAGGCAACCAGTTTATTGAAGACGATAGAACATTAAAGATTACTTTAAATCATTAAAAAATATAAAACAATAATGATAAACTGATAAAACTGAAAACTTTACTAATTATGTTTAGGTAGAACTGTCAAGAGGCACTCTAACCAAATACATTTTTAATCTTGTTTTTAAGTAATTTAGGGTTTTAGTGCTTTTCTAGTTTTCTGAATGTTTATTCCAGGTTAGTGGAGCATAAGAGCTAAAGCTGATTCTCTGGGTTTGGTTGTGGTACTGTCTGCCTCGCCCTTTCTTGTAGGCAGTTTCAAAGTTGGGTCTCCGATCTGGTCTGTTGGAACACAGAGATAATTATATTCCACCAAACTCACTTCTTTTCCCATGATAGTAATGGTGGTTGACCTGTTCCCGTTTCTTTTGATACAAAAAACAACTTAACAAGATGACACAAAGTGATTCGGACAGCTCTCTGTACCTGGTTTCTTGTACATCTCTGATGCAACCAACAAAGCAAAGTCATCCAAATATTTTTGTAGTTGACAGGACTCTGTATTGTACCAGAAGTTGGAGGTGTAGAGCAATGATCTCTATTTATTCACCTAATTGCTTATAGGCTGAAAAATCTGAGGCCACCTACCGCCATCTTGGTACTCCCCACTCTCCTGGAGTCGCGCCATAAAAATAGCTGTAATGTAATAACCATAACAATGTAATCCAGGCATGTATAGTAAATGTCCATCATCAATTTAGCTGTTTTGACAGTTCATCAGATAGTGGATGTGTGTCCGTGTGTAATATTCTTAATATTTGACTACAGTATTATTATGTTCGATTAACACACTAATTTTGTTGGGATGGATTTGTATATGCTATATTACATTATTTAAAGACTTCATAGACTTCATACTGAATATGCAACTTGATGTGCCTATTTTTTTTAATCATAAATTACAGTAATCTAGTGATGCTATGAAACAGCAAGTCTGTGTCAAAGTGATGAATTTATCCTTATTGAAAAGTCTTAAGCCCCCCTAAAAATGTGAAAATATTATTATTATTATTATTATTGTTGTTCGATGCTGAAGGGCACATGTTGTTTACATTCCGACTGGTCAAACTAGGGAGTACTAATATGGCGGCTGGTTACTTCACAGCACTGTGTACAACCAACGTCCTATCAGCAATCCAGTGAATAAATAGAGATCGGTGCTGTAGAGAGTAAAAAAGGAATGGTGAGATGGCCATACCATGTGATGCTCCCGATTAGATAGCTGACCCTTAATTCTCACAAACTGTGGTCTGCTTTTTAGGTAGGCTTCTTTGATCCAGGTGATTGTTAATGCCTCCACCAGAACCTTCTGGAGATTCTCATGAAGCAAATCTGCCTGAATCATGTAACCCTTGGGTCTAGCTTGCCATAAAAACCATTGTAATAGCGGACAGTCTCCTTATCCTGGCAGTATGAGGCTGCAAATTTTGAGGCACCACATACACCCAGCAGACAGTTAACAGGTAAAATGCACTGGTGAGTCTAAGAACATGATCCTAACAGTGCAACAGGCCTAATCAGCGCAACAGGTCTAGGGCTGTTGGCTGAGCATCATTTCGTACAGGAGCACGGCAAGGGGTCTTCCTCAACACTGGAACTGTCTCCTGACTCAGCCTAAGAGGTGCTGTGAATAGCTCTGGATCAGACATCTTCTAGATCTAGAACTTTATTTTGTTTCACTCTTGACTTCTAGAGAGGATGTGAGAGTCAAAGGGAGCAGCACCGTCTCCTGATTCAGTTGAGAGCAAAAGCATAGAAGCATTAGAATCAGTGGCATAGGTAGCCATTAAACATTTGAGATGTGAGAGGGAAGCCTTGGGTCAAAGAAAGATGGGATATAATTGTGAGCATGCGTGAAGGATGTTAAGCTTGTTCCAGAAATGAACCTGTTAAGGACTGTGTTCAGTTCTTTGCTCTGTCCAGACTTTCATCTGTCTGACCCTACTTTTTCTTGAAGCGTGTGATCTTTTTCATTCCTGACCTCATTTCTTATATTGTTTCACCGGAGCCTTCTCTCCAGCCTCTTCCTGTATGCCTCCTTAATGTGTCTTATCTTAACTTTAAGTTCCTTTTATACACCTGGAGGTTTCTTCCTGTTGAAGGGGATTGTTTCCTCTCTACTGCATGTATGCTTGCTGAGGTATTGCTGTAGAGTCAATCACATAATGTAGGCAAGATGCTCCTGTCTCTGCCAGCTCATCCAGAAGGTAGGAATCCTGCTAAGTAATTAACTCAATGCAATCAGCTGTTTTTTCCTAGATAGAAAGTTTTAAACCAATCTGACTGTATAATGTGGTTGAACTGTCTCTGTAAAGATCCTTAACATGGCATGTGGTGTACCTAACGCCAAATATAAGCTGAATTGAATTGAAATCCTCCCTTTTTTCTACCTGAGGGCTATGTTTTATTTTCTAGCAGTCTTTTCAGAACTCTTGTAATATAGGGTTTTTTATTATTTGTTATTAAAGTCATTCACGCACTAGGTAATTGCATTGATGTTGCCTCCATGTGGCTGACATGGTGCATCCCGGTCCATAGCCTCAAAACAACTGTGGATGGTTTCGTCCTCTGACCATCTTCTGGAAGTTCCCTTAAATACAGAGTTTCTCTTCTGAATGGGTTTTTATTCTGGTAGACAAATAAAAGTGGTTTAGGGGAATAAAATATCTTAGCCTAAAGGTTTTGTATAAATCCCTTTTTTTGTTTCAATTTTGTATATTTAACAAAAATATCTATCTGTGAAAGAAAACAAACAAACAAAAGATATAATAAGAGGTGTACCAGTAGTTATGCCAGCACACTGCAATCCAGACAAAATGTTTGCGAAATATGTGAAATTATATGGAAAAAACATATGAATCTAAACTGCCACAGGCAGTTAAGTTAAAAGCTGATTTCTTTCCTTAATTTGTGAAAGATTTAAATTAAACACCCTGTGTTCCAAAATATATATTTTTTGTCTATGCATTAATTTGGACCCTGGTTTAGGCATTAATTAGGCATTTCAACCTTAAAATATATGTATTCTATAACATTCACTGCCTTAAAATGCACTGATACCTATCTTCTTGATGTCCAGAAATGCACTTATTATTACAGCCAGAGCACCCAAGGAGACTAATGTATAAAGCATTCATGAAAATAAGCATATCAATATTTTGGATAGTAAAAGTAGTTACACGCACTTTAATGTTTGTTTATGTTTTTTTGTTTTGTTTTGTTTTTTACTGTTCTCACACAAAATAAGCCCCCCAAAACTCACTTAGATTAAAGATTATCTACCTAGAACATTAACCAGTGTTAACATATTTGAAGATCAGTTATAAATAGATAAAAACAAATAATATTTTGGATAAGATTTGTGCAAAATGTCACTATTGACATGATAGACCTTAGTAGTTCTAATCATCAGCTGATAAAATAAGGTGAAAAGTGTGCATTCATCTCTATTATCTCAGTCTTTTGACTCTCAGGGGAAAGATATTGGAGAGTATTGTAAATTACTTCTTCTCCTTGGTCCTCATTCCTAGGCTTAGATTAGCTCTCAGGACTAGATCTGTTCAGTAAGGCCTGCTGTTCATCCTCATGATCCAGCACCACCAACAACTCATTCAAAGAGACTCAGTTTCCATGACTCCCAAGCACATCCTCATCTCTGATGGCTGATGTTACCCAGTTTAAACTCATTTTTTCCCTGTTGTTTGTCTCATCTCATCCCCAAGGAGCTGTAATGCATGGTTTGCGTGTGGTTCAGTAACACTTGGATCGGATCACGATGTGCCCGGCTGGAGAGAACACCCACCTCGTCTTTGTTGAGCTGCAGAGGAGGCAGACTTCAGCACCCACTGGAAGAGTTCCCTCTCTGGGATTGTTTGGCACAGAACATCTTGTTATTGACCCCCTCTCTTTGTTGCTGCTCTGTCTGCTGTGAAGTTGTTCCCTCAAGAAAAAGATGATTATGTTCTGTTGTTTTGTCTGTATTCAACCTTGGCTGCGTCATGTGACCAGCCAATCCTCGCTGGTTGTCATGCCAACAGAGCATCTAAGGGAGTCCGTGCTCAACAGAATGATGGGATGTTTGCACTTCACAGACAGACAGGTGAGGTCATGATGTACGCTTTCAATAAATTTTTCTACACATGCAGTCAGTTTTCTCCATGGTTTCAATTCATTTTCTTTGAGTTAAACTGACTTTAGATGTGTACTCTTTAGTCCTTATTATGGCTTTGAAAAATATTAACCTTTTTGTCTAATATGAGATACTGTTAAAGCTGAAAAGTTGTTTGACAATGTTTGGATTCAACAACTTTCAGTAGATACAGGAAAGTAATTATTTAAAGGCAAGAGTAACTGTATGAAAGTTCAACAATTAGTTTTTTTTTAAGTTTATTTCTTAACACTTAATATCAGATAGTACATCAGTTACAGGATAACCTTTTAGTTGATGTATTGAACAAAAACCAAGAGGAAAGCAAACAGTATGTATGAAAAAAAAAATAGATTGACCGAGAGCACTTCATAAAAAAGTTTGCAAAATGAAAGATAACCCAAGACTTTTTATTTGTAACATTGCATTCGATTTTGTTTCTCTAAATTTAATTTCAGATGATTCTAAATTTATATTAAAAATCACTCAAACAGATCATTTTTAATAAAAGTATAAGATTAAAGAAGTAAGACGTTTAAGAGGTTTTGCAATTAGACTTACTATCTTTAGGTAAGACATTTTTTCTGAATATAATTGTTTCATTTGACAACTAACCTTCAATCCACAAAGTGCTTTGTGGATTCAAGGTACCTGTATCTACTCTGGCTGCTAAAGGCAACATTAACTAAGAGAATATCTCATAATTGGTTAAAAAGCACATTTATAACCCACATTCTTTTTTTGCTAACATTGTAGTATCGTAAAGCCAACTGTGCCATTGTTTACAGCTGTGCTGCTAATATTTATAAAATACACACATTTGTATTTTGCAGAGCAGCAAGTTTCCTGAGCATATGCTTTTGCAGAGGTTGTGAACTTATGGTAAATGGCCTGTACTCATATGAGAGTTATGTCTTTCCCACTATTATACAATGTGTATTGTTTACTGATTTTATTTTTTCCATGCCCATTAGGAGTACGAGCACTTGATGCTTTACTTGCAAAGATGGTTAATTTAAACAGTAAGATGTAATGTGTTCCTCACAGGGATGCATTAATACATATTCAGTCTACCTGGGCTTCAGGCCTCCTCCCAGCAAGTCTTACTCTTGGTCACTCTCCCAGCCAGGTGGCACTCTGCAGCCATCCAGCTGCAGACAAAAACGATAGGGCCATCCTTCAGTTTGCCTGTAGTTGCCAAGCTCTCTGCACGATCAGCACACAACAGCGCTGTTGTCCGCTCTCCTTTGGAGGTGACATTTGTTTTTGCACCAGAAAAACCACTAGGGGGTTTTGGTCTAAACAGAGTAAAATCGAAATCCATAATGCTCTGGGCAACTCAGAACATAGAGGTCTAGTTAAACAAAGAAAAACAAATATCAGAAGAAAAAAGACCTGCAGAAAATGTAATGAATCTGCAATGGCCTATCTCGCTGTCAATGTTAGACAGTCTCATTGAAGATTGTGCAACTGTCAGAAATCATTTATTGATTTAGGCTATATACTATTCTTTCACTGTTGCTTTTCTGTCCATTTGAACACATCTAACACAAACCTCCTGTAGTCATGTTTAACCAAAACCTTCTCAGTTTGAAAGAACTTTCAGATTTCTTTGAAAGAAGTTTGAAAATATGGCTGAAGAGAATATTGATTTAGATCTTTCAGAAACTAGCTTAATTCAGTAACAGTCATAGTTATAAATCCCACATAGGTTCATTACTTCTGGCTTAATTTGAAGATCAAAATTCCCCTGCCTTGGTTGAATGCAATGGAAAAATATAGTGCAAGCATTTGTGGTACTAAGGACTCAACCGCAGGTTAGATTGTGCAATACTGTTAGTTTACCCACCATTAAGGGTTGCTTTGCTGTATTTATCATTTAAATAATTGAATCTATGAATGATTTAAAATTCATATAATACAAAAATGTGTATCCAACTTAGCCACTCTTTGGGGGTTAACCATTTACAACAGTCTGGTAATGCTTAGATTATGTAAATCTTATGACTGCTGTTGTTATGTTTCCAATTAGAAATGCATTTGCATTGATAAATATCAATTGTTTTGTCCACATCTGAGCAAATTTAAAACCTGTCACTGTCTTTTTCAGTGTAATAAGGCCAGGCCTTGTTCAACAGAAGACAATATCCCTTAGAATTTACAGAAAAAGTTCCCTCCACCTTCCCCGCAGGATCTGTCATCCCACAAGGCAACATTTTGTTTTGATTTTATTTTCTGCAACCTATGTTATCTGGATAGCTTTCTTCAAGGTTATATCTTAGAAGCTTGCACTATGTGTTTTTTATTTGCAGGCAGTTTGACTCCCTTTGCAACATTTTGCTTTCAAGTAAATACGTACATGTACTTTCACACTGTATTTGCACTGCTTTCATTAGTAACTACAACAATAAGGTTAAGAGAAGACCATTAGTACTGATAGACGTATTTTACAAGATTTATTTTGTAATGTGCTTTGGAGAAGTGGCTAATCTACTCAAATATTATTGCATTCTCCTATTTTATTGCCATAAATGTGAGTGTATTTCATAAGATCCTTATGTGAGAGACCACAAAGGCAGTAGCAACATCAATAGAAAACTGTGAATGCTGAAATTTGTGATTGTGAGGTGACAACATCTTTAAGGCTCATGTCCCATATGCCAACAAAGAAGGTAATTCAAACAAAGTTATTATTCAATATACTTGTTTGAGGGTTATGATGGGTTAAAGAAATACAGATACATCTAAAATAGAATTACTCTGAGGAAGGTTTTTGTAATAATTTAGAACTAAAAGGTGCTCTGTCTGTTATACATTTTAATAGTTAGACATTAGACTTAGACAGATTTATTTTGTCATTTTGTATACACAAGTGTAAACAAAAAGGAATTTTGTTAAGGACAGCTCTCTAGACAATTTCACTTTTTTTAAAGTACGGGGGGGGGGGTTAATAATAACATATAATAAATTAATAATATACAATAAAATAACCCATTTTACAGAACATTCAGCAGTCTAATGGCAGTGGGGAAGAAACTGTTATGGAATCTGCTGGACCTGCAGCGGATGCTTCGAAGATGATCTCCTTCGTCTTCTCCACCTTCAGGATCAGGCTGTTATCTTTGCACCAGTCCACCAGCTGCTCACCCTCCTCTCTGTAGTTCCGGTTGTTGTCATCACTGATGAGGCCCACCACCGTGGTGTCTGTTGTCTGCAAACTTAACGATGTGATTGGTGGTGAACCTGGGGACCCAGTTATGTGTCATCAGAGTGAAAAGCAGGGGGCTCAGGACGCAGCCTTGAGGGAAGCCTGTGCTTAGACTGATGACATCAGAGGTGTTCTGTCCAACCCGGACTGACTGAGGTCTGTTTGCGAGGAAGATATATTTTAGATTGCTGAGGGTTGTATTGAAGCCCAGCTGTTCCAGTTTTCCTATAAGGTGCTGTAGGATGATGGTGCTGAAAGCTGAACTGAAGTCCAGGAACGGCATCCACACGTGGCTGTTCTTCTCCTCCAGGTGTGCCAGGCTCAGGTAGAGAGCAGCAGAGATGGCGTCCTCAGTGGAGCGGTTCCGTCGGTAGGCGAACTGGAATAGGTCGAATGTTGGCAGCGGACTGGAGAAGATGTGTTCTTTAACAGGCTGGTGGAAGCACTTCATCATGATTGGAGTCAGTGCAACACGCCGGTAATCATTCAGTAAGTTGACCTGAGGCTTCTTTGACTGGAATAATGGTGGCAGACTTGAAGCATGTTGGCACTATGGATTGGTCCAGCAAGGTTTTAAAGATGTCTGTGAGGAAACCAGCCAGCTGATCTGCACACTCCAACCTCACATGCAAACCTTTCTGCTGTCAAAGGAGGCATTGGTACAATATCAGGCAATGGAAAGAAATTCTGTGTACCTGACTGTAAACAGATTTGGACCATTGGAAATTACAGCACCAAAAAGATCTATTAGTCTTGTTAAGAGGAATTTATTTCTCCATCTTTTTTTGGGGCTCCTCAAAAAGCACACTTGTGTTTCGTGAAATTATGATGGGCGCACCTCGTTTTGTAGTTTAAAGGTCAAGAAGCTGGTGAAGGAAAATCTAGCTTTTTGGAGCATAATCTACAGTGAATCTGACTGTAGCTCCTTCTCTGTCATACCAAGACAATTTTCTCATGCTTTATGAAATATATATAGGAATATAAGGATCATTTTCAAACCCCAGTATCACACATAATCTGCTCATTTAACAGGGCGGATACAAACTGGTCCATATATCTTAACATTTACATCAGCAATCTTTGCAGATCACCTGCAACACACCTACTCATGCTCTTGCAAAATATTAAATAATACACAAACAAATGTTTGCCCCTTTTTTTGGAATCTTTTCAAATTAGGCTCCAAGTATAATTATACAATTCTGGGCATGTTGGAGCAGTAGGTAGCGCTGTTGCCTTGCAGCAAAAAGGTTATGGGCTCGATTCCTGGCCCGGGGTCTTTATGCATGGAGTTTGCATGTTCTCCCTGTGCATGTGTGGGTTCTCTCTGGGTAGTCCAGCTTCCTGCCAGAGTTAAAACATGACTATTGGGATATTTGGCTTCTCTAAATTGTCCTTAGGTGTGTGTGTGTGTATGTGTGTGCGTCATTATGTGTCTCTGTGTTGCCCTGCAACAGACTGGCAACCTATACACCACCTCTCGCCCGTAGACTAGGGGTACAGGCCTGGCCCCAACACAACCCTGAAAAGGACTAAGTGGGAGAAAATGGATGGATGGAATATATAATTCTGAAAAACAGAATATATATATTCTTTTAATAATTTAAATAAAAAGCATCAGAAATCTGATAGCTTTTATGAGCATATTACATTTTCCCGTCAGGCTAGATATTATCACCATCCAATATCATAAAAATAAAACCCTTTATAAACAACAAATGGGTTCACCTTGGAATAATCCATTAAAAAAGTCTATTCAAAGGCACATTTTATGACCTAATCATGCTGAAAATGTTTGTATTAAAATCATATAAGAATGACTTTAATAATACTGAAGGAAGGGTCATAATTAGATTCATGTAGAAGTATTGGGTCTGAATTGATCATGTTTTTCTCTTCTTCCTCCTCTAGATGTAGCCTGTTTTAATGTCTTTTGACCAAATGTTATAATTGACACCGTCTGTAGTGTTAATGATTAAAAAAAGCCAGGGTTCAGTCTTGTTGCATCGCTTAACATAGAAGTTGCTAATGTCCTGCAATAATAATGTTTAATACAGCAATATTTGGTTGATGTTTTTAATCGGATAATAATACTTGGTAGAAATAGACACCAAGCAAATTCTAGGATGACAAAACCTTTGAGCAAGGTGTCCTTCATTTGTATTTGTTCTTTTTCTAACCATAACTTTTACATATTCAAATTCATCAACTGAAAAAGTGAGTAAATTCTGGTGAGGATGATCTCATATGGTGCTTCAGGGTGCTTGCAGATACAAGTGGTGGTTTGAACGCCTTCAGACCTCGCTAGGGAAGTCTTAAACCACAGCTTGTGTGTGTTTTGCTTCTTGTGACGTCCTTCACCAGATAGACAGAAGATTTCAAAATGTCTGTACACCTCATTCCATTGCACTGTTGAGTAAAAAGAAATATTTCTGTCCATATTGGTCTGACAAGGAAATGGGTTCTGACTGAAAAATCTCTAACAATGTTAAATATATTCCCTCTTGTCTTTTGTCCAATGTCAATGGAGACAGTAAAAGATAGTTAGCTACTAGCATAACCTTACTAATCACAGACATAACATTTTTGTTGCATACCAAAACCATCATCATCGGTTATAAATGAGCTTGATTTAATTGATCAAAATGAAAAAATAGAAGCAATATTCTTTCCTTCAACCTTGAGAAGAAACATGATGACAGCATCTATCTCTGACATGAGAAGTAATAGAATTAAATATGACAATTACTATTTATAATAATTTTTTTCCCCCAAAAAGGTTCATCATAAATATTAATTCCTGTGATTCAGAAATTTAAACAACCAAACACCTTCTTTTGTCAATGCAGTGTCATTACTTTTATCAAGCTTTTTGAAAAATATACATATATTTTCCACTTTTGAATTTTAATACAGTCAAGGTTAGTCCTCTAACAGGAGATTAAATAATGATAAAAATTAAAATAATAATTGAATCCTTTTAGCCAAAATTTTTACAATAAGTAAAGCCCACCGTCTTTTAAAATCTTACTCATTAAATGTAATTGATATGCTTGTATTTAACAAAGTATTAAACCACTGTAACAAACCAAAATCACAAACAGGATTGCAAAATATTTAGTAATATGATTCAAAGTATGAAGGTATAGTTTTAGTGAAAATTTCTGTTTGGTCTGACACTGGTGCTTTGCTTTGTTTTGTTTTGTTATTCATACTGTTTTAAGTTATCAAATTGTACCTGTTTTGTTTCTTGAAACATGCCTCCCTATATTACATTTGAATCTCTAATAAACCTTCACAAGAAAGAGAAACTTTCTTCGTCATTAATGACAAGGGTAGCGGTATCCTTTACCATATATTACTGCAATCACTTTAAAGATGTCAGAAGATTTTGCTCTATTTGGTTCATTGTCATATTTTTTCTTTATATGAATTAGCTTTTATAGGCTTTATTCACTTGCAGCTCCCCATAGATACAGTCTCATTTTAACCATTTGCTTCAGGTTTAATGACGCACTGATTTTGATGCTGCTGACCCAACACAGCACTCAAAACATGAGGTCAGTGTTAGTTTAGCAAGAAGTGAGATGGTTCTTGTAAACAAGCACGGTGTTGTTTTCCAATGTTTACCAGTGAACTCTGTGGTAGCATTTGTCCTGGATCACCTCCAACCTATTTCCCCAGAATAAGAACAGTGTTCATCTTGTTTTTGGACTGTCTCAAATCCACATCCTCTCCTTTGACTTGTTCAAAAGAAAGACGGAGGTGACTGTTCTCACATCATGTCACAAAGTTGCTCACCAGCTCTTTGTACAAATCATCTGTGTAATCTGAGTTTTTCTATAGGTGACAGAGTTTACTGTCTGAGAGACACAGTGAGACTGAAATGCCCCCTGGAGCGTGCCTCTGCTGCTGACCACTGCCTCAGACACATAAGCCTTTAGTCTCTCAAACTCTGCTCTGTCTGTCAGGTAGTCGATAATTCAACGGGCTTGGGAGGGCTCCTGAAGAATCTTCTGGAATTTTTTTTCTTATATAAAAGATATTTGGAATGGTATACATGTTTTGTCAATACAAGATCTCCTTTTCTGAGGAAAAAAGACTAGAAATAGAAGGAATAGTTACACATTTCCAGAGTAATGTTATAAATTACTAAACATATGTTTTTAAATCCTCATTCAGTTGGAACAAATGTTTGAATTTTTGAAGTTAAATGGTTTGTGTACAAATATCCACACACCAGGAAGTTACCCCTTCCAAACCACAACGCTAAAACAATTCCAGAAATCTTAACCTTGTTAATATATGTCGCACTATTCCTTAACCAGTTTTACAATACATAGAAATACTGTGATTATAGAACGAACCTTGCCTATATGTTGTTTACCTTAACCCTTTGGAATATACTGCATGGTAGAAAGTCATGCATCTGTGGCTGATGCAAGATCAGTTAGTTATGAAGAAGAAAAAACGTACATTACTTAAAAATTTACATAAGCTGTGATAAGATTAGGTTATCCACAGCATAATGTTGGCAGCATTATGCAGTGGAGAGGATTTTCCTCAACGGGCACAGGAAAGCTTCTCATAATAGATGGGTAGAGAATGGAGCTTGATGAAAACACATCAGTGTCTGAAAAGGTTTAATGTCTAGAAGAATAATGCTTAAAATACCATCAGAGCTAGCATTAAAATGGTTCAGATCAAAGTATATCTATGAATTAAATGGCCCAAAGTTGCTGCATTTAGTTGTCTGGCATGAGCCTCATTGCTGATCTCTGTAGCTGGCTGGTTTTGAATAAAGAGAGTCAAAGTTTGGTTCAATTTAAGAGTCATCTCTTTATAGGATGTTATTACTGTGGATTGCTTCTGAGGTAAAAGAACTGAGAGGAGACACAGAGGCGTCTGACCACAGACGGAAAGTCTTGTCAACAACATAGACAGTATGACGGTTCCTCAGCATTTTGAATTGAGAAGAAATTTCAAAATTACAGAGAAATACAGCCAAAGAAAACACATCCTTAGATTTTTTTTTTGTGACACTTAGAATTTAAAACCTCTTATTTATTTTCCAAAGCTTTATCCTTCTCAACATCACATAGGGGCACAGAGGTTTATATCAACTGTCATATTGCAGAATACTAAATAATGTGTGTTCTGCAGTCACACTTCCTTTTCTCTAAAGTCTAGAAAGAAAAAATAAATAAAACTGCAATTTTCCTTTTGAGCAAGGACGAGTGCCTCTGCAGAGACTGAGTGCATTCCTTTGTCTTTTAAAATCTCTGCTATTTTGTAAAACCTGCATAAAAGGCCATCGCCCCCACACTAACAAGGCTTCAGAGGAATAATATGTCAACAGGCTGTATGAAAATGCATCGAATGAAATCATACAAGTAGATAAATGAGCTTTAAATATTTTATTGCCTTTGGGACTGTCGCTCTGTTTCAAGCCCAAACAAAAATATTATCAACATCGCATGAAACAATGCATGATATATTTTCATCTGATTAATTTTTTTTTGTCTGTTTTCTTTTTGTTCTAAGAATCTGACTCCATTTAATCCCTGGTAAAATTATACGATGTAAATGCAGAACTTCTGTAGGTATCCAGGGCTTTCTTTGTATTTCTTATTTTCAGCCATAGAGTGAAGCATGTTCACCCACACAAGTTGCTCTGACTTATGATTCATAAAATGTGCAGCAGAGCGCTGTGATGTTCGTCCAAGTGAGACGCCCAGAATTTAATGCATTTCATACATTTTAACAGTGGTATGGAGATAAACAAATGCTGATTTGCCCATTTTCTTGCTTACAGTACATTTTTATTTCACTTCTTCAATTTACTTTTTCCAACTAACTTTATGAAAAAATAAAAATTTTGATAGTTCTATATGTTGTAAAAAAAAAAAATGGTGCAAGCTCAGCTCTAGCTTTGTTGGTGCTTTTATTGATATTGAGTTCTTACCATGAAAAAGTCATTTTTTATTAAAAGGTATAGTGGAGGATTTTTGCTCATTTTTAAAAAGATCCATCCAATCCAATAAAAAAAAAAAAAAAAAATGAAGATGCTCAACCCTGTACCCGCACCGGAGAGGGAATGTCTATGTAACGCACGTGAAAGCACGCACAAGCCCTTTTCTCCTTGTGCATGCTCTGTTTAGAAGTCGCTGTTTGCATCGCTCATACATGCTTACTTTCCAAAAGAAGATTTCAACTTTTCCACAATGTCAGACTCACCACCGGTAAGTGAAAATGGGGACAAGCAGGTAGGACGGCCTTACGTAAACATATCACTAGAATGACTGAGAATTACGAGGACCACTTATTTTAATGAGAAAAAAAAACATTCTCCTCTATACCTTTAAGTATACTTACAAAAAAGAGTAAAGTTTATACAGACAGTAGAAATCCAATAACCTTCTATTTTTTTTTCTTTCGCAAGATCCTTGAAAATTGTTCTACAATTGGGGTGGATTGTTATTATCATAATGTCATGTCCTTTTGAATCATTTACAGTGAATCTGCCAAATTAAATAGAACTAATTAACAAACCAATTTTTCATGGTATGTTTTTTCAATAATGTTGTAATTTAAAATTAAAGAGGCTTCTGCGTTCTGCCACATAACAATGTAAGCATCCATCTACTATTATTATTTAAGCTGAACATGACCTTGTTCTTTTTCAGAAAAGAGCTAATTCAACAAACGCCTTTAATCAACTCTGCTCATCCAAATTGCAGGTGACAGTTCTTTGTTTTTGCATAAACAAACACAGGTTCACCACGTTCAAGGTAGTGCTGGAGTAAACTATTATTTGTCACGTTGCAGCTGCAGCTCGGTTTATCTATTTATGGATGCACCACGGACAGCTGTGTATTTGGCTTTATATCAGCTCAGCATTTTACAGTAAATTCTGAGCTTGCCACATGATAAAAAATAGCTCTGAAGTTATTTAAAAATGCTTACAGGCAAAAATAATTTTTTTATATTATATTTGTGGCTTATTTTTACAGCATTTAAGTGGTGCGAATATGATACATTAAGAATAATCTCTGCTTTATAAAGTTAAAAGTGAAAGAATGAGCAACTAAACGAGAACAATGGTTTAGAAGGAAACAATGTTTAGATGAACAAAAAAAGCCAATACCAGTAATTAAATGTTTGTCACCATTAACAAATGTTTTAAAGCATATTCATGGGATTGGTATTCATGGTGAATTCAAGGGAAAATCCTGTTTTTTTTCTTTCTATGCATCTTCTCCCTGGAAAGCATCGCTAAAAAACAGACTTTTAGCATGATTATTTAAATATTTACACAGAATCAATCTATTATTGAAGAGCTTGTGCAGTATACGCTAGTTGGTAGTAAAGCTACCATAGTCCTCTTAACTAAGATGACCGCATCCCTTTCAGCTGCCAGGTAATGCTTGGGATTTGTCATGATGTGGCATCCTTTCTGCTGAAGTCTCAGAGTGGTGGAAACAGACAGACTGAAGAAATTGATTCACAAGGGCAGTAATGAGGGGGTGAAACTGAAATATCTGATGGACGTGTCAAAAGAGAGGATGTTGTCCAAGTTAATGACAACTCTGGACAAGGTATCACACCCACGTGCTGGACAATCACAGTCATTCAGTAATTGACTCTTTCTGTCATGATCCATCAGCAAAGGCCATAGAAGATATCATTATTTATATACTATACTATTGTTTGCATTGGTTTGTATGACAATATTTATGAAAATCACCTGTGACTTAAGGCTGGTATCAGGTCTTTTAATATTCTATGTAAGCTATGTAAACATAAAACAGATTTATCGGTAACTGAGTTAAAACAGAAAAGTCAAAAATCTAACATTGAGTATTTCAGTTTCAAGGATTATTAATCTGAAAATAACTGTGAAACCATGATGAGAAAATACAGTTTTTCTTATTAAGTATACTGGATTATGGTGATTCAGTTTAAGATATTTTAAGAAAAACTTTTTGCTAGGAAGGTTGATTGGTGTTTGGTAAGAGATCTCTGTGTTGGTTTTGAGGTTTGATGACTGTCTTGCTTAAACATTCAGTTAAGGCTCATTAGTTTTCTTATAGATTGAGTAAGATAATCATTCAAAATAAACAGTTGTTTCAAAGAGTTGATGCTGTTGAGATACGCTAAAAACAATGTCACTGCATAGCAGGTCCTACACCATAATGTAGTACTTTAATATTGTGTTGTATCATGCTACCGTTGGCAATAAAATGATCTTTGTCTAATCTGACCAAAGCCCACATTTCTAGTTAAAGCCTTTGTAAAATATACTGTAGCAAACTGAAAATATTAATATTTGTGGGGTTTTTTTTATTTTTATTTTTTTTACTTTTTTGGACCTAGCTCAAAAACTATGGATTGGCATGCAGATACAGTTGAATGTTCAATAGGGAACCTGGTATAATCTTAAGATGCCACTCTATGCTGCAATTCGTTAACTTTAGTTGTTTGTGAAAACTCTGCTTCTATTTTTTTATTAGTTATTATCAGAACGATGCTGAACTTTAAATAAATGTATAATATAATATATAAAGGGATTACACTGAATTCTCCACACCTATATCCATACATCTTCTTCCGCTTAAATCAGCCAGGGTCACGGTGGGGCCAGTGTCTATCTTCAGAAGTCTGTGGGCGAAAGGCGGGGCGCACCCTGGACATTGCAGGAAAACACAATGACCATGCACACACACACATGCTCACACCTAAGGACAATTTGCAGACACAATTAACCTAACAGGAATGTTTTTGGATTGTGGGAGGAAGCTGGAGTACCCAGAGAAAACTCAGCTATGTGCTAGGAGAACATGCAAACTCAATGCAGAAAGACCCTGGGCCGGGAATCCAACCCAAGATCTTCACTACAAACTGCTCAACCATGCAGCCATTGGTTATTTAAAAAAATTATAATGAATAAAACAAAAACAAAAAATGTAATTTTTGTAATTTGAATTTGATCTTGTTGCTTTTTTCCCCACAATATAATTGCACTCAAATTATAAGTTGTATTATTAAGATAATAAATCAGTGCTATAACATGTTATAATTTATTTCAAGTCTTTGATAATACTAGCCTCAACAAATTATAAAATTATGTTTCTTAAACTTGGTGCAAAATGTAAGTACCAAACTTTCTTTTAGCTTAGATTTTCTATCTGTTGACACAAAAACAGGCGTTTCTTGATGATAATTGTGACTGAATATAAGGGGAATTTGATACCTGAGATGTATTTTTAGTTTCATTAAATTATTGTTAGTTGGTTTTACAGTTTTGATCATGTGAAAGTTTTTAGAGTTTTACAAAATGTTATAGAATGTTACCTGTCAATAACTCTAAATATTTACTTATTTAACTTTAGTTTGGCGGAATACAGATTTTCGTTTCTTTTTTTTTTTATCCATGCATAATTTTTAAAGGGCATAATGAATCTGTGCAATAATGAATCTGGGGTGTCATTTTCCATTTCCCACTCAGCAGAAATCAGATTAGCCACATTACAGCTGTTCTGGAAATCTGACAAGATATCCACCACTGTGTTCTTTGCTCTGCCCTGCAGTGTTTTTTTTTTTCTTATCCAGGGATTCAAAGTGAGTCACTGCGGTGGACAAAATGTTATGTACCACAACTGAAACGCAGATGGCTTCAAGCTTTGCTTCAGCCATCACTCACTTCTAACTCAAGGGTTAGCATGCCAAGCAAGTCAGAGAAAACTGTCACCGCACACCAGTGAGTTTGGCAAACCAACCTGCTGCCTAAAGTCCAACTGCCCCATGTGCTAAACATTGCAGAGTCTTCTGCTCTGAAAATAAGTAGCTGATTTGAAATCAACTTTGAGTATATTTTGATCAAATGTTATTAGCTGTTAAGTTAACATATTTGTCTTTAAGGGTGGACCAGAAGTGCTGCAAATTTACACCCATTTTCTGATTACAAAAGTGCAAATTTAAATGGACTGGAGCCGTGAAGTCAGAGAAAAAATCTGGTTTATTTTCTACAAATGAAAATCTGGCAAGTATGGTGTTTTATTTGTATTCATTGTGACACAAGATTCCAAAACATGTCTTAAGAAGTTTACAATGAGTGGATAAAATCAACCTGTGTTTAATTTAACCTCATTGTGAATACAGCCATTCTGTGACTATCTCACATGTTTGTTAACATCAGTGAACCAGCGGCATAAAGGAGACCCAGGCTGTAGATATTTTTAAGCCAGGGTTAAATAAGAAAACTGCAAAACTAACATTGCACATCGCTCTCAGCACCAGGGGGAATAGTTTTGGGAATGGCCCTTTTTTAATGTACTGATTCACAAGAATTTGTTTTTAAACGGTTGATTTACCAAATTATTAAATTCATGCAACTATGTTTCTGGCCTCCTTATAATTAAAATAGCCAGTAAATATGACTTAAGTGACATTTGGTGTCTTACTCACACAACTCAAACAGCCTTTTTGCAGTTGCTAATAAAGCTAATAAAGATTAGACTTTTTAGGCTCTCATCTTGCAATGATTCCTGTCTGCTATTTCCTGACAAGCTGAATGTGTGCATTCCCATGACATCACTCCTTGCGCCCTCTACCAGAGCTACTGCACCTGGGAGGAGCACCCTAATTCCTAACAATATAAAAGGGTAGGTCTTGTAGAAATGAATAAGACCTTGAATAAAAACCTTGAATAATAACACACACTGCATAGCACCCGATAAAGACAAACACGGTGGGAGCAACATCCTTTTGTATGGATGTTTTGTTTTACATTTGCAAAAAAATCTGGGGAGAAATTTTAGGAAGACTTAGACTTACAGGGCAATTATACTGGAAATCTAGATATATAACGCTGAATCTACAATGAAATTGGATTGATCAAAATTAATCATGAGATGGAATGGTCCATTGACAGTCTAGACAAAAATCCAGTAGGCAATCTGTGGCAAGACTTGAAAATTACTGTCATAAACACTATTCAATATTTACCTCATTTGGAAATAATGATTAAAACATAAAATATAGTAAAAAATAAAAATGATCAAGTTAAGATAAAGCAAGGAGGCAACAAGAAGCTTGAAAGCATGCTCCATAAAATAAGTATTAGTGGTGTGCGGTCAAGGAGGAAGGACATCACAGGTTTCAGGCAGAAAGAGGATCAGACAGATGGAGGTCTGGACTAAGTAACTAAACTAAACACATTCTTCATTAGGTTCAGGTCAAGAAACATGCTGTGCATCCTTCTCTCCTGCCTAGAGTCCAATGGAAATCCCAGCCTCCTTTGACCCAAAGCCAGAGCAGCTCTGTGCCCCAAATCACCTCTTCTACCTTATCCTGATGAAAAATATTGCCCTGGTGATGTTTAACACATCCTTCCTAGTTTTGGTACCAAAGAAAACTCATGTTTGTCTAAAAGTTTTATACCCTTGTTGACACCCACATCATGGAGGTCCTTGAGAGACTCCTGTTGGTTCAACAAGCAGCTATTGGATCCCCTGCGGTTTGCTAATAACAGCAGAGTTGCAGTTGAAGATGCCATGACACACCTGCCTCAACAAACCCACTGTCCTTTAGACAAGGCAGGTAGCACTGTGAGGATCATGTGCTACCTGCAATTATTCAATGCATTGAACATAATCCAGACTGATGTACTTTGCCAGAAATTGGATCAAATGCTACCGAACTGTTTGACTGATGGGTCAACTGTTTATTAAGGTACTCAGTAGCACAGGAGTGCCACCGGGGGCAGTACTCTCACCATTCCTGTTTAATCTGTACACCTTAAACTTCAAGTAAATGCAGAAATACTCTGTTGAGTCTGCAGTTGTTGGACACATCAGAGATGGACAAGAAGCTAAGTACAGAGAGCTTTGTGTCATGGTGTGAAATTAATAATCTGATCCTGAATGTCAATAAAACAAGGGAGAGGATTGTAGATTTCAGAAGAAAAGGGAATGCAGTGAATGTTATTACATCATGGCAGAAGAAGTAGAGGTGGTGGAGGAGCATAAATAACTTGGTGTTCACCCCTGGGAAAAGACTTGACTTGAGAAGTTTTCTACAAGAAAGCACAGGGTAGACTGAACAACTTAAAAAAGGTAGATCATTCAGTGTTTGTAGCAAGATGGTGCATATCTTCTATTAAGTATCGTCTGTTGTGGAGAGTGTAATCTCTTTCTTCATCATCTGCTGGGGTAACAGCATCGGAGAAAAACACTTAAAAAGCTCAACAAGCTTATAAAGAAGACTGAAAGACAGACATACTGTATAAATCTTGAAAATGAAAACTTACATTATTTAGATTTCTTTTAGGTTTTTTCTCCCACTTTAAAATCCCACTTTTTGTTATATATCAAATAAAATCCCAATGACAATATTACATTTATAGATAATAATGTTTTGAAATTAATATGGTCTTTCATAAATGTAAATGTTTACTTTGCAGCTGAGAGAGGAGCAGTTTTTGGCTTAATGCATGAATATTAATGAATATTATGCCATGACAAATGCAACCCCCCAATAAAGATGAAAGTGTCCTGATGTTAGAATCTACAGTATATCTGTAAACAGCTGCCTGTGCAGACAAACATCATTGAACCAATCCTTTTCACTGCTAATACAATCATCGACACTGTGTCAAATAAGCCTGAGCTCTCAGAAAACCAATAGTATAACGTTAACTGGTGCTGCAATGTGCAATAGCACATTTTATACGAGGACTAATTCCTAAACAGCAAAATACATTATAGCTGTATAGGTTTCTTTACTTAGAAAATGCTCTTATAGACATTGCATCAACTGTTAGTCGGTTTTTATAGGCTCCACTTCTATGCCAATAAAGTTAATTGCATGAAACCACTTAATGGCCCATCTGCAGATACTCCCAGAAATGTGGTAAACATAACCCAGAAGTCAACATATGTTACAAGCAGTGAAAAGATGATGCTGTGAAGCACTGCACCACCCCAAATAGAGACTCTGCAGAATAAAAAGAGTGTCTGAGGGTGATGTTCTCCAGGGCACTTTATGGTCAATACATCAAGCCTTCATGCAGGGTGAGAAAGCTTGAATATCACTTTTTCTCACTGCTTTAATGTTTCCTCGAACAAGGCAATACATTGGCCACTTCTGCTGGAGGTGTAAAATTCAGCAGTCAAGGAAAATAATCCATTATCCATTCTAATAAAGTTACAGGTTTGAATTGTTCAAATCATCTTTATTGGTATCAAAGATAAAAACAGTATAAAACATGTTCTCTCTTTAGGAGTTTGCTAGTTTATTAAAAAAGCACTTAAAATTGCAATCTTTCAGTGTATATGAGAAATTATGTTTTTCTTAACCATTTTCAGAAAATGTGTCTAAGCTATTTGGTTAATTGCACCTGTGAGACTAACTGAATCATGTCCTTATTTTGCTTTCAAACAATCTCTTGAATTCTGACTACAGTGTGTGGCTATAAAATGCCAAGTTAATCCATCTGCTGTGTTTTATCTCTGAAGTCACTTAACCCCTGTTTTTAGTCAACACATTGCAAACATGGTTAAATGGAGTCTACACTACAATAACACAGTTGAATATGTGGAAATGAGATCATTCATGCTTACTAACATTGATTTGTTTTTGTTAGGCCCCAATCTTTATTGGTCTTATTCGTAACAGGATATGACTCTTAAATGTTGCCTTGCAAATGTGATTGAGTTTGCTGGTAAGTAGCTGTGTCCAGTTTTTCTGGAGAAGAAGGGATACTGGTATAAAAAGAAGACAACAAGCATGAATCATTTCAGCTCTGCAGAGAGTACAATTTACCGCCTCCGAACAACTTCTGACAAGCTGCAATTTGTTTTTCATTGTGCTCAGAAATATATTAACTTAAACCTTTCCTCTTCACCTTCAGTTGTGAGAAGAGATTTCGTGAATCTAACTATACGGCCCCCCTAAGAGCCTTTATTACCCCTCTCCTGGTGGCTGAAAAACCTGTTTAAAGCTGGGAACAATCGGCTTCTAGTGGCAGTTGGAACATCTGAGTGATGCGTATCTACCCGGTCAAATGATTCAGCAAGTGACCCACATTGAAAAAAACTCTGCTCTAATCGGCATGCTTGGGAACATCAAAACTGGGTTGATCTGCTAAATTACTTGACACCATTGAACGCAACGTAAGGGCATCAACACACTGTGCCAGTTGCTTCTGATCTAAGAAGCCGAAACAACTCTGTATAGATTTGGTAAACATGGCGCAGCAATCCAAAGGTTCTGAGTTCAAGCCCCACTCCCATGGACTGCCACTCTGGGTCCCTGAGCAAAGACCCTTAACTCCACACTGCTCCGGAGCGCTGCACAATGGCAGCCAACTGCTCTCAAAGAGGATGGGTTAAATGGAGAGAGTTAATTTCGTTGCTCTGTACTTGTGACAGTGTAATAAAATAAAAACATAAAAAAGGTAGAAGCTGAATTTGGAGGGGAAAAAAGAGCAAAACAATAAAGCGCAAAACGCCCTGGCTTCCTTACATGTTTCTCTCCGTTGTTTACTTTAATGATTCATGTTGCACTGGTGACATCTTCAACGCCCACCCAGCGTGAAGTTAGCGGGTCGACCCATGTTTGAAAAACATGCGTAAACGCGCATTTTTTTTTATAGGAAAAGTGTCTTTAGTTTCAGTGCATGGCAGCTTGTGACACCTCCAAATAAAAAACATCCAATGTCAGCAGTTAAGGTGTAAGGTTAACCACAAAGCTTTTCTCGTTTAATGGTTTTCTTTTGGTTTAAAGTAGACGACTTCTTTCACTCCTCACTCAATAAATCCAACAGGCTTCACAGGACTGTTTTCTATGCTGGATGTGTGAGTGTGGAGACTGAAAGTTGACTCATTCTTTTGTTAAAACTCATCAAAGTCTGAGCGCTGGACTGTATGTCTTTGAGAGACACTTCTAACACCAAAATTGAGGGTTTGTATGGATTTTCTTTCTGACTTTACAAATGTCCAATTGAAATGCCCAGAGGTTTGTTCTTTTTGATGATCTTTTTCTTAGGACAAACATGGACATCTTTGGCCTTAACAACTCAGATGCTCTACTCCAAACCCTTCCAAAGGTGATAGAAAGCCTTCACCTATACACCTTACATAGGACACTTAGTTTGATATGATGTATCTCAATCTTTTCGGTAATGATCCACCAGAACCTGTCAGCCTGAAACTCATCCCCTTATAAGTACAGGTGGAGCAGGAGGTGAAACTTCTGCAGGGGCATTAAAGCATAGATGTACCTTAGAGCTCTTGTATGATTAACATAACCTGGCTAACTGGGTGTCTAGATAAAGGAAGGGCTCACTATCTGATGTTGACACCCTTCAGTCAATACCAAGTAATTATTTCAGCTTTCTGTTTACTGTTGCTGGTCATTTTGACCAAAATTTGCATAAGCAAATAACGTCGGAAACCTTTTCTTTTCTTGCATTGTAAAATCTGCTAAACTTTATCTGTGACAGTTCATATGAAAACAGCAGCTAATTGGTTTAAATAAATACATTTTGCGCGCGGTGCTGATTGTGTTTATTCCAGTTTTTTTCCCGTTGCTGAGTAATGGGATTTTAAATAAATTCCTTTCCCTACTCGTTTCACTGTCGTGTGGGTTCCTCCTATGCGCCATGGAGCGATTGATAGCTTCATGGGCTGGGCACACAAAGCTCTGAATATGAAAACACGTGACAAGGCTCGGAGATGCTACGCCTCATAAGAGTGAAGACACAAAGAAAAAGGCTGGAGAGACGCTGGAGGCAGCTGCAACACCAACAACTCCAACCTGTTTCCAGAGGAAAAGAGCGCACTCCAAAAGCCGAAACTTAGAATTCCACAGAAATTTCTGCTTCAAGATTTGAACATATAGGGAGAAACTGATTAAATATGTATATTTTATTTAAGGCGTAAGCGTTTCCAGCTTTTTTTCTTCATGTAAGATTTTTTTGGTGGTTCAGTGATGTGCTTCTGGCTTGGATTTACGCACGGTGATAAAAAACGATTCTGCCCACTTAAAGGAATTATGTAAGGTAAGAAACACACTTCATTTATTTAAGACTTTGAATTAAACTAGCAGTGATGATTCAATTGCTTTTTTGCGTATAAATATTAGGTTTAAACTTTTCGGTGTATTATCCTTTTTTTTTTTTTTTTTTACATATTTTTTTTCTTCTTCTCCCATTTATAGAAGACATAACTATTATTGCACCAAAATTGAAACAGGTGTCGTTAAAAGTCTAACGTAAAACAATAATGTTAAATTTCAAAAAGGCAACCTGTTTTTCAAAATCATCTGGACACTTAAATACCTAGATTTTTCTAGCTTGAGAAGCCACATAATAAATAAGGTTGTTTTTCCTCAGCATGTTTGGTTCTAAAGGGCGTTTTAATGTTGTGTTTATGAGCACTGGGTGCCTAATTTAGTATTTGAATAGACAGATACAAGAAATGTGGTTTTTGCCTGATCAAAAAACTAAATCCAATTTGTTGAAAAATTAGATTTGAATTATTGATAAGCTATTTGAATCCTATGTTAAACATTTGCAGTGAACTGATTTAATTATGTAAAGGTTATTTCTTGTTCATGGAATTTTTCTGAATCAGAGACAAAGGTAACTCGTCTGCGAAAACACTAAAGAAAGATATGAGAAACATTTTTTTTTTCAGGGCTATTGAGATGTTAAGATATCTGACATGTTTTTTTTATTTTTTTTTTATCAATCTGTAGGTTTTCCGTCATCTCAGACTCCAGTATTATCTTCAGACACAGCCATGAAATCTGTGCTTGATGGGGTGGCAGACACCACCTTCCGGACTATTACATCTGGGTTGCAGTATCTTGGCTCCAACGATGCCAACTACGACGACTACATCAATGATTTGAACTTAAAGGGCAGCTTATCCATGCAGAAGCCCCTTTCTGCTTTCCGCAGCAACTCGTTTCCAGACAAGATACCTGCAGACGAAGAGCTTATCCTCAAGGGCATACCATTCTTCCCTACCAATGCCACAGACTTGTTTGGCAACAGGACCACATTTAGAGATGAGACCAATAATATACAATGCGGTGAGAACTTTATGGACATGGAGTGTTTCATGATCCTAACCCCCAGCCAGCAGTTGGCTGTGGCTGTGATGTCTCTGACTCTGGGTACCTTCACAGTCCTGGAGAATCTGGTGGTGCTCTGTGTCATACTGCAGTCCCGCACCCTCCGCTGCCGTCCATCCTACCACTTCATTGGCAGCCTTGCCGTAGCTGACCTCCTGGGCAGTGTCATCTTCGTCTACAGCTTTTTGGACTTTCACGTTTTCCACAGGAAAGACAGCCCAAATGTATTTCTCTTCAAGCTGGGTGGAGTCACTGCATCGTTCACAGCATCAGTTGGGAGCCTCTTCCTCACTGCTATTGATCGCTATATATCTATACACCGGCCCTTAGCCTACAGGCGCATTGTGACACGGAACAAGGCTGTCGTAGCCTTTAGTGTGATGTGGACACTTTCGATCATCATTGCAGTGCTACCTCTGCTTGGCTGGAACTGTAAACGTCTCAACTCAGTGTGCTCAGACATATTCCCCCTGATTGATGAGAACTATCTGATGTTTTGGATCTTCCTGACCAGTGTCTTGGTTATTTTCATCATCTATGCCTACATATACATCCTTTGGAAGGCACACCACCATGCCGTCCGTATGCTGAGCCGTGCCTCCCAGAAGAGTCTTGTTGTCTACTCAGCAGATGGGACTAAAGTGCAAACCACACGCCCTGAACAGGCACGCATGGACATCCGTTTAGCCAAGACCCTAGTTCTCATTTTGGTAGTGTTGGTAATCTGCTGGGGCCCATTGCTTGCCATAATGGTATACGACCTCTTCTGGAAGATGGACGATGACATAAAGACTGTGTTTGCATTCTGCAGCATGCTCTGTCTTCTCAACTCTACCGTCAACCCAATCATCTACGCCTTGAGGAGCAAGGACCTGCGCCGTGCCTTCCTCAGCTGCTGCAGCATCTGCCGGAGTAGTGCCCAGCAATTGGAAAACAGCCTCGAGTCGGACTGCCAGAACAGGCATACCAACATTTCTGCCAACAGGGCTGCAGAAAGTTGCGTGAAGACCACTGTGAAAATAGCCAAAGTGACGATGTCAGTGTCGACTGAAACCTCTGCAGAAGCTGTCTAATTTGCCATTGGGGAGTTTGTGTGTAAATGTCATCATCTTTAAACATACCCATTTCACATAAAAAGCAAAGGTTGGATATTCCAGAAACGTCCTCTCCTGAAAGTTGTTGACACTCATCCTCACACATGCTTTATTGGCTTCATAACGTCATGTTGTTGTGTGAGTACACAGTGTGCCAAAGTGCCAAATGGTATTGTAAGATCATAGAGGGGCCTTGTGATTTGGAAAAGACTCAGAAAGACTATCATAAGTCTGCTGTTTACCATATAGACTCCATGATATCTAGTCAGCAAATGCATATTATATTTTTGTACTGTGAATTCAGGTTTCGACAAACTCTATCTTCATTTATGGGATAAGGGGCTACTGAAATTTCTAAGTAAAGATGTTTTACAGTGTCATGTAGAAGTTGATATGTCTATGAACTCATACATATAACAATTCACCGCGCCTTGACTTCCTATAGGTTACCCTTTGCATAGAGGCATTTTTTAAGCTGAATGAAGAAATAATGTAGTTATTACAGACTGTCTTGTTCCAGATTTTTTGATTTTCTTACATCATTCAGTAAATGCGGAGGGATGTTTTTTTTTAAACTACAGGTCAGGAAGAGTAAGTAAATCTTGAAAAATCTACTAAGAATAATAAGTGTGAAATAGGTAAACAAAAATTTATTTTCCGTGGTAGTGATTTTTTTTACTAGCTGCCAGCTCTTGTAGGTAAAAATGTCTTTATTCAGTAATGTACCTAACAACTGTACAGTGTTTAATTGCAAATGAAGAGTTCCAATTCAGCTATACAGCCAAGTGAACTCATACAGTAAGCTTTTTTTTGTTTAAAGCTTGAAAAATAAAAATAACAAAAACAGTGTGCTGGTCACTACTGTTCGAAACTTAAGGGGTCTCCGGACAATAGCTGCTTTTGTCGATTGCTTAATTTGATCAGATTCTGCCTTGTATGTATGTGTAGTAACTTGTGACTTAGTGATCATTTTCCAACCCCAAAGCCTTTTGGTCATTGCAGTGAAATATTCTTAGTGCTACTGTTGCAGAAAACAAAAGGAACCAATGCACAGGACTGGTGATGTGGTTTTGGCGTAAATTTAGGTGACATGAAAAATACCTGCTGTTCATTTTTATTTCTTAAAACAAAGAAACATAGGTCAGTAGCATGTGATTCAAACTGAATTTTGTGTGTGAGAATTATGTGGAGATCAAAACTAACCTTAAATAAGACATCATAGCAACGGTGCAACTTTTTTTTCTGATAGATGATGTAGAACTTTTAATCTAGAAATATCACAGCACAATTGTTCTGTAAACATTTATCTTGTTGTGAAGTTTTCCAAACAGATGTTTATCAGTATGCTTCTGCTGGCTCTCGTACTTTTAAGTATTAAAGAACAAAATGTCAACTTGTCAAGTGGCTTCTGTATATCGGTGGCAAAATGATGAGTTTATGACTTCAAAATCCCAGTCGATCAAGTGTTTCTGATATTACTGTGTTAAAACCTTTGAATAAAGTCGCAGCTGGTGTCATGTTGCTTGTAGTTGTTTAATTTGGTTATTTTATAGCGGAAAAATGAATGACGACCGAGTGAGGACATCTACTCTAGGCCCAACATGTGCTGACTGAAGAACCCAAGGCCTGCGTCTAGTCATGATGTTTTACTGCCCCCTTGTGGAGGACTTTATATTGTCTGCAATGAAGAGCGTCTAAAAAGTTGTGGAATCTTCCCTGCATCATTTGCCGTTTACTTTTATTTTCTTGGACCATGCTGACAAGAAAAGGAAATTATCTTTTAGTGTAATTAAATATTTAAACTAGAAAAAAAATGTCTTGCTTCAATTAAACTTCAATATCACATCTAAATTAAAAAAGGAACCGGTCAGTCTCTTCAGATATTTTTCTTAGTTTCTGCTTTTAATTTTTGTCACAAATACACAGTAGATTCTTGCTACTTCGAACTACCTTTGAGTAATAACTGGCTATAACTCATTATTTTAACTGAGTACACAAAATTAATCATTCATAAATAAATATGAAATATAATACATTATAGAATTACTTGCTGTTTGTCTAGAACAGTATTATCCAGTTTTAGGGCTTTGAAATTCTGCTTTTTCTACTTTCAACTTTTGTTTGTGACATATTATTTCTTATAATTACTAGAATAGTTTCCCTTGTATTGCTCTGTATCATGAAGTATTGTATAACATTAACAAATATGTGTTTTATGTGTGTTTTTGTGTGCATGTATAGGTTGGTATATGTGCTTCTGTATAGTATTAATATATCTGTGTATAAATGTATGTTTATGCATTAGAACGTGTTGTGGTATCTATGATAATATTCATTATGTTTATATTCATGCATCAGGAGAGCTTTATTTTGTACTTTTGTTATATTTATAGAAAAGCTAAGTGAGCAATTGGATATAGTTTAACTATAATGGAAATCCTTATTGTATAATATAAAATAGGGGACTGTGGAACGGTCTCTATTAGGTTTTGGACAAGGAATTGGATTTAATGAGTTATACCTCTTCCCACTTCTTTTTCAAATGTGTAAATTACAATCGTATTGTCTTAGTCGTTGTTGTGATTTTTTTCTTCACTGTTTTGCACTTTATTTCTTATGGTTGTCTATAAGGAAAGAGTTTGTTTCATTTTTATCTGTTCCCAAGGAACTACTTTAACTCAAAAAAATATAATTACAAAATAACTGTTTTGGCCAGAAAAGAGTTATCTATAATATAAAAATCTTGAAAACAAGACTTACAGCAGATAATGATTTTAAGTTACAATGGTGCAAAGTAGGATTGGTTACTTTCAGTGATAATATGTACTGTTTACTGTATGTCCATTTGAGCTCTGACTGGTCAGGCTCGCAGATATAAGTAGACAATGACTCTATATAAAGATTGGTAAAATGACTGATCAAATTAGTATTGTTTTAAATTAACCATTGTGAGCTTATAGTAGACAGGCTACTTTATTAAAACATTATTTTTGCTCCATAGAATAGTATTTCATTCCATCTAGTCTCACCCCCTTCTTACTTTTTGAGCAAGTACATTTAAATTTGTTTAATAACAAAATAATCTTATTCTATATAATAAATTAAAAAGTAAACGATTTAATACAAAGCTGTATAATCCTAATTTTAAAAAAGTAAGCTTAAACTGAAACCTTTTTGCTGATTTGTGGATATCTTAAGAAACAAAACAAATTTGAAAAAAGGACGGATTCTTGGAGTTTAGGGAAATGTAGTCCCCAAACAATTGATAGACCTGAGAGAAGGTCAGTTAAAAACTACAAATCCCAGCATTAAGCTAGTTTCTTGCGCATGCGTATAACTAGCTGATAGAGAATAATAACAGGGAAGCTTGTTTGGACCGTTTGCGTTGTGCTGCGTTAGTCTTAAAATCTGTCATCATCCATATTTTTACTTTGGTTTTCCCAAGTTATTTTATAGAGAGTGTCTGCTATTTATCTGTTATTTATATTTTATTAGAATTTCGCATTGGAAGACATCGACAACGTAAAAAAAGTGCGTGGCGTCTACATCGCCGCTATTCTTTTTTTTTGGCATTAGCATTAGCAGCGGGGCCCAAAAAAGCTAGTTCCTGAAAATACAATTTTATAAAGGCTTCGTTTTTCGCCAAGCTTATATTTATATTTGGGTAATAATGGCTTGTGGGGCTACTTTGAAACGTACTCTGGATTTTGACCCCCTAATGAGCCAGGCTTCTCCCAAAAGAAGAAGGTGTGCACCGGTCATGTCACCGGTCTCCTCTCCGCAGAAATATCTGCGTTTGGAACCATCGCCTTTCGGAGAAGTGTCATCTAGACTCACCACAGGTAACAAAACTAGATCTATGTAACTCCAAATTGTTTTAAGGATGTTCAAAGAGTTCATACTTGTATACAGGTCTAAAATTTCCGCATTGACAGTAAAGTGCGCATGGCGTGTACTTCTCAAAAATGAATATTGGAATCATTATCTATTCTAAAAGTGTTTTCCAGTCTCTATATACGTGGAATGGTCACGTTTATTATGTAGCGTCGGCATAAAACAGATTACTCCTGTACTAACCCCAGAACATGCTAATCTGAGCTAATTTGTAAAATTACCTGGCCAGATGAGGGATCATCTGACTTGCTTTGACAAACTTTATTGTCATCTTGCATACACTGTGTTTACATAATGAAATTTCGATGCATACAGTTTTTCCAGCATTGAATAACCAGCTTACAATAGTGATCAATAATGTAGGCAGTGAAGGAGAAAAGGAAACCATTTTAAAGTCATGGAATAAAAGGCATTGATATGGAAAGGTTCAGTGCAGTGCAACATAAATATTCTGCAAAATGCAGTAGAACATTGATTGGTAGTGCAAATAAGATTATTTCAAATGTATTTATACAAATTACACTGGTTTGTTCAAAACTGCTTCTTCATATATGGACTGATCTGTCTTTTAGAACAAATTCTGCACAACATAAAACAGGAATACAAACGCCTTCAGAAACGGCGACACCTGGACAGTGCTTTCCAACAGACAGATGGGTGCTGTCCTCTGGATCTGCAAAACATTCAGGCTGGGTCACCTTTGGCTGGGTCTCCTTTACCAGGTAGGTGCTATTGCCGGTTGTAAGGAAGCCATGATTTGTTTTTAAAGTTGTAATCAGCAGTAGTCAGTTGTTTCTTATCAGAATCAAGTGTATTGCCAAGTAGGTTTGCATTTACAAGGATTTTGACTTGGTATTGATGGTGCCGACAAATTAGATATATACACAAAATACAACATCTATAGCTATATACAATGTAAAACATAGGATATACTATATACAATATATAGTATATAGCTATGTACTATAAAGGTGAGTATCGGCATGGGTGTTGCGATATACCGTATTTTCACGACTATAAGGCGCACTTAAACGTCTTTTTTTCCCTCAAAATGTGCGGTGCGCCCTATGGTGCGGTGCGCCTTATGTGTGTTGTAACTGCGACTTTTGAGACCACCTCATTGAGGAGATGATGAAAGAGTGGCTGAATGTAAGGGACCAGGTATTTTTTTCCACTCATCACCATCGCTGTTAATATGTAACTCCATGCGTGCCCATCTCACAGCTGATGTGAAAAACATGGGGAAACAAATTAACCCTGTGCTCGCTGTTCAACCGCTGGACATCGGTGTGAACCGGACCCAGCAGGTGCAGCAGAAGCAGCGAGTTTACATGCAAAGTCAATGGTTGACGCGCGTATAGGTGCAGCAAAAGGTCCTGCAGCGCGTTTTGAGCTGCAGGTGCAGCACGTCACGCTGCTGCTGCTCAAGATGGAAAAATTGAAGTTTTGCTGCTGGACGCGCCGCATCAACCAATCAGAGAAGCTGATCTGGGAGCTGACAGCGAGACAGACACAGCGCTCTGATGACATATGATATTAACGCAAATGAAACGGGCTGGGGAGATGATGAAAGGCAGGTGTATGTGAGGAGACCAGGTGCTTTTTTCCACGCATCACCATCGCTGCGTGCCCATCTCACAGCCGATGTGGAAAAAAAAGATGAATCAAATGAACGCTGTGCTCGCCGTTATCCCGGGGGGTCTGACAAGGGAACTTCAACCGCTCGACATCGGTGTGAAAGCGGCCGTTCAAAGTAAGGCTGCGAGCGGCGTGGGAGCGATGGATGACAGACGGAGAGCACAGTTTCAGGATATGTGGAAGGCAGCGCCGGGCAAGTTACGCCACCGTTTGCGGATGGATTGTAGATGCTTGGGCTAACGTGTCTGCTGGCTCTGTTGTTCAAGCTTTCGCAAAAGCCGGCATTATTTCTGAGGAGCCGCGCTGCACGGAAAGTGACTGACAGCGAAGAAGGGGAAATTGGCATGTCTGATTTAGCGCAGCTGTTTAATTCAGAAACAGAGGTTGATGGGTTTAATTAATACTTTGTAATAAATACATGAATAAAGCACAAACATACTCAGTTTTGCTCCCGCTCTATTTTTCTACCTGAAAACTTAATTCAACAGCAGCCTCTGGGCGCGTCTCCTCCTCTTCAGCGCGGTGGCTGGCAGGTGTTTTTTCATCTAAATAATCTAAATCTTGCAGCTATATTTGCTGTGATCAGTGGGAATAAAGTAGTTTTAATATGTTTTTAAGTGAGAAAGTCCACCTGAAAACTTAATTGCAGTCAGTTCATCAAGATTATCTATTTCTGTCGGAGGCGCTCAGACCCCCACATACCAGCGGTACACCGACAGTAAATCCCTTCAACAGCAGCCTCACACGGCGGCTGGCAGGTGTTTTTCATCTAAATAATTTTAGCTGCAGGCACCAGGATACCGGCAATAAAAGCGAACATATTCCGTCGGCAGGTTTCAGGATTTTAAGTTAATTTAGGAGTAATCACAGCGCTGTGTCATCTGCGATGTTGGTCTGTCTCACGGCCAGCTGCCAGGTTTGATTAATTTGTAATAAATACATGAATAAAGCACAGTCATACTCAGTTTTGCCCCCGCTGTATTTTTAAAATACGCAGTAGAGCTATTTAAAGGTAGTAGAGGACATGTACCTGTATATAAAAAATGCGCCCTATAGTCCGGTGCGCCTTATGTGTGTGTTAAATACAGAAATGGGACACATAACTGAGACTGCGCCTTTTAGTACGGTGCGCCTTATGGTCGTGAAAATACGGTATGTTTCACAGTACTTGGATCACAATACAATGTTATTACGATAACGCAATGTCACTATATATTGCAATATTTTTGGCTATCAAAATTTAATGTATATATAAAAGGCAAGTGCTGTGTATGTTCATCAGAAGATATTGATGATTTAGTTATTTTGGTATCCATGTTTTTGGGGTATAAAATTCTATACTAGGAACTGAAAGATGGATGTTATATCAGGCAGCCGAATATCGTGATACATCGCCAAAACAATTTTTCCCCATGCCCCTAATGTGATATATACACAGTAGGCTGTGCTTTAATATAACACAGGAGGTCTTGAGATGCTGGGTTGGTGTTGCTTGTACATCCTGACCAGGGGAGGGAGAGAGGCAGTGTCATGGGGGTGTCTGGGCCTTGCTGATAAAGCTGATAGCGGATGGGAAGAGACTGTTCTTGTGGCGTGAGGTTTTGGTCCTTATGGACCACAGCCTCCTGCCAGACGGAAGTTTCTGATATATGGGTGTAGATATGAGAGATCACTTTTAAACAGGGTATGGTATTACTTTAAAATAAAAACAAATGATCATGGATTTGACATCTTTTAAAACTCATTTGCAGAAAAAATAAATAACTTTTCTCTGAATTCTGTAAAACCTCTCGTCTTATATTGGTATGATAACCACAACCCAACTCCTGTTTGGTTTTAAACAGCCCTTCATTTATTTGTGTTTGTGTATCTCTCCCAACAGGTACATCTTCAGGTGGCTCATCTCCCACCAGGAAGGAGCAGCCATTATTTTCCCTTAGACAGGTTGGGATGATCTGTGAGAGACTACTGAAGGAGAAAGAGGACAAAATCCGAGAAGAATACGATGAGATTCTGACAACAAAACTTGCTGGTTAGATCTTTTTATCATTGTTTTGTATCACGTTTTTTTTTTTTTTTATCTTTTTTCATCAACATGTACATATTTCCCAACTGGGCAACATCACCAATATGCTCCTTGTTTCACAGAGCAATATGATGCATTCGTCAAGTTCACACATGACCAGCTGATGCGAAGATTTGGGGAGCAGCCTGCAAGTTGTAAGTTTAACATCACTATGTGCTAAAATTCTCTTAGTCACTTCTGCCCAACTTCCCTATAAAGAATTTTGTAGAAATCATGTATAATCTTTTTAAGCTAGAGGCCATTTTTTTTATTCTAAGGATTTAATGATTATAGCATTTAATTCTTATGAGAAAACTGGTAAGAATGACATAATTTTAAAGCTACTGTCCATCATTTCAGTTGAGTACAGTTACTTAAGGCCGATGTCGGTAGAACACAAAGAAACATGCTCAAATAGGTTATTTTCAAAATGTTCATTGTATAGCTTAGACATGATGTGTTGCTGTATCCTGAAAGTTTATGGGTAATCCGCGTGGCAACAGCTTGGAAGTGTTCATTGTTTATATTTAGCACAAACCTTTACACAAAGAGGTGTAGGAAAAAGGTATTCAGCTATGCAACCTAGTTAAATAAAGGAGATTGATGGTAATTTACTCAATTGGCATTTTATTTATATTGCAAAGATGAGGACAAGATGGTAGTAACCTCAGGATTCCAAGCTCTATGGCCTAACTACTAGGCTGCCCTTTCTTCCTGCATTCAGACAAGACCTTTGTCTAACAGGTGCTTCCCTAGAACGACTAATTTTTTAGTGCAAGTACATAAGGTCAGCACTCATAACTGACAGGAGAACGAATGTAATTTTTTTGACTACAGTAGCACAAACCTTTACACAAAGAGAGGTTACCTCATGCCTTACTTCACTAGATGGATGAGGATGAAGGTATCCAGGTTATCGTGTCTTAATTATAATTGAAAGCATTTACATTTCTTCAGTATTCTGAAATCATGTCCTTTGCTGTACTGGAGAAAATGGTTTTACTTTAATCGATTTATCAAGAACAAATGTAAGTTATTTTGAGTGTTATACTTTACTCTAAAAAAGTTGTGAGGTAAGACCATGCAAGGATAAAACCAAATTTTTTTTTTTTTTCTTACAGATGTCTCTTGAGTTCTGAATTTGGGATATTCCCTTTGCTGCCATCTTCTCCAGGGCCTTGGTGGGTTTGATTTGACTTTTCTCCTTGCTGTGCCATATTGCCTCTCTGTGGACTTGCTGCCTCGGGCATCAGTTATTGGCGTCAACATTTCCTGTTGCTTGTAGGAGTTCGGGAGTTTGGAGAGTTTTCTGCTGCCAACATTACATGAGACTACCAGTGGCCTCTTTACTGCCATGATCCTTTTGGCTTTGTTCTGATGCCTTTATTAAAGGCTCTTATCACACACTTGGCCTTTTTTATGTTAATATTTTATTCCTTTAGTGATATTTCACCAAGGATGTGAGTTGTGCGGTTTTTTTATGTCTGTTTTTCTAAAGGGATTGGAGATTAATTAGTTGAAGGAAGACAGCTGTCTGGATTTGAGTATCAACTGTTCTTTGCTTTCTTCAACTTTGTATAAACTGTTCTGATTATTACTACTTTTAGATTTTGTACATTTGTACACACTGTATTGCATTAGTTTAATTTGTTTTGCATATTTGGCTTGAATTTTGTTCATTGTATCCCAATGTTATGACTTTGTTTTACTATAAGTTTAAAGGGGCTTTGATTCCAATGATGTAAATAAAGTTTTGTCTGAAACATGTTCTTCCCTTTTTTATTGTACCTTTGCAAAAATGTTTAGTCAGCTTAATTCTTTTAAAAGTAAACTGTCTGTAATTTCATTAAAAATGCTTTAATTTATTATTTTTTTTCTTAAAATTAAAATAGAATACATTAGAAAACCCCTTTATTGTCCCACAATGGGGAAATTCTGGCATTGAAAGTAGCATAGAAAAATGTGTAAGAATAACATAATGGTAAAGAGTTAAAAAATTAATGAAATACTGTACTCTGAAGTGTTTTAACAATATACATACTGTGCACCTTGAGAATAAATAACCAATATGCAGTTATGGATATTTGGAAATGGTAACACCAGAGATGTGCAAAATCATAGCATCTCAATAAGAACTGCAAAATCAGCATGAATGTAACAACTTAGTGAGGTTGACAGTGATTGTTATGAAAGAGGGACTTAATATTTATAAAAAACTAGAATTGAATCTTTGAGGCAATAACTGATGAGGTCCCCGATTAAAGCAACTGGCATATAGGAGAAAAAAATAATAGATTTTTACATTGAATTGTCAAAGGTCTTATTTTTAAATCATCTTGCTGGCGGTAGGAGCAGAACATAAAATCGAGCGCACCCTTTCACGCCCCTAAGCGTGTGTTGAAGCGAAGCCTGTGATTGGATGAGCAGAGCGGAAGCAGCGTTAAACAGGAAGTAGTGTAACATTTCAATGAGGGCAGGTCGCGGATTTATTTAACCTATTTTTTCGTGACTTAAGATTTTTGTTTTTATAGGCACAAATATGGCTTGTTTCTTTAGAAGAAAAATTGCTGCCAAGGTAAACTTGTCAAGAAACAGCTAATGCTAACAAGCTCTGCACTTTGTACGATGGTGAGGTTAAAAATGGACAATTTTATTGAATTTTATGCAATGTTCAGCTTGCAGAGGCGCTGCAGCAGTCCGATGATGCCTTTATACCTGTTCTGACCGTTATTCCCGTTCTCAAGAAGCAGTTAAGTTTGTTCACGTCACTCCTGCAGATGCCTCCTGTTTGTCCTTTTATTGCTTAGTTAAAGATCAGGGATTTTTTATTTTTTAGGCAGAGTGCTGACTTTAGGCTGTCGCTTGGAACATTACGGAGCAACGGAATTCTTCCTTCCAGTGGGGAAATCCAGCTGCAGACAGAAAACCTTGTTGCACAGGTCAGATTTATAATGCAAACAGAAGTTGTAAAGGCGTTAGTAAAGCCCAGGTCACATCGATGGCGTATGACTGTTTAATGGGAAATTCAAATTATGCAATTTATTGTTTCTCCCAAGTGTACTTACATAATGGATTGCAAAAATTCTTACCCTTTGAACCATTTCCTATTTTATTAGTTTTGGAGGTAAGTTTGAAGCAAAATAACTAATTATCCCTTACTATAAACGATAAATGCACTGATGGATGGTACATGGCTTTTTAAGTCAAGGCAAGGCAAATGTATTTGTATAGCACAACTCAGTACAAAGACAATGCTAAGTGCTTTACATGATTAAAATATAGGAAAATAAAACAGAATCAAGCAAGTAGGAAAAAAAGTAATTTTAAGTCATACTGGCCACTTAAAGTGCTAAACAGTATGGACAATTTCAGCCAATTGAACTTAAACTCACATAATGATCAGTAGACAACTTGCTACTATGCTCAGAGGTAGGTCAACATGTGGAAACAGGAAGCTGGAATCTAACCTACAACCTTCTAATTGTAAGACAGCCTTCCACTGAGTCACAGATGCAGCTAAATAAAGAACAATATGACTATCTGCCTTCCAAAATGATCTGATTTTAAAATAAAAGTCCAAGTTCAATCCATCATCCACAAATAGAAAGATAAAAAAATAGATTAAAAACAAAATATTGAATCTTATTGATCTAACAATGGAGAAATTAACCTCTGCATTTAACCCATCCCTTTTGGTGGAGCAGCGGGCTGCCACTGTGCAGCAACTGGGGGATAAAGGTCTTGCTCTGAGGGCCAGAGGGTTTGAACTCACAACCTTGGGGTTCCAAGCCCTTGTTGCAAATGCGCTTAACTCTGAGTGTTAAGTCATGTTAATGTTTACAGTGTGTAGTAATTCACCCTCTGAGCTTAAACTCATTTAGTGAGAAAATTTGTCATAAACTTCACTCTCTATATTTTTAATGCTAGTAAAAACAGAGTTAATTACAGAAATGTTTTAAAATAGGCCATAGGAGTCTATCCTATGGCCTGTATGAATATATGAGACAGGAAAATGGACACAAAGATGAGGAGAAGACAGACTGACAGACGTAGGACATAAGAACTCCAACACTACTGATTCATGCTACATGAATCTTTTGTTTGTTTGCTTTTGGATCAATTTTTAAACCAAAATATAGCCACAATTTGGTTACCATAAAATCTCAATGAAATGCATAGAAGTTCATGTTTGTACTTTGACAAAATGTAAAAAGATTACATTGTATTAATTGAAACCCTTTTTTAACTGTAAATGTTGAGAGGAGATTTATGTTAAGCGATTTAAAAACAACAGGCATATTATCAAAGACAAACATGGTAATAATCTAAATGAGAGGAATTAACTTTCTTTTTTAAATTATTAAATATGTAAAAGTACAACAAATAAAATTTTCAGATTATCAAACTACTGAGTGCTTTTATCTTATTTCTCTATAAATATCAAATAATTTTTCACTACTCAGGTGAGTGTTGTTTCTTGCAAATGAAATAGAATTTTATTCATATGACTTCAATTGTTTTGTTTTTTTTTTCTTTTTCAGTTAAAACCCGACAGCGTGGTGGAGGATATCACAGCTGGACATGGGCTGATTAACTTTAGAGTAAATCGCAGCCTTCTTGCTGAGGTTAGTTTGCCAAAAACCTGAGAAATATCAACAAAACGTCTTCCCAGCTTCTTTTGTGGTCGTTAAATTTGAGTCTTTTTTTCTTTCAGAAACTCTTGGAGCCATTTGCAGAAGGCGAGAGTCATAATTTTGGGTTAAACAGCAAACTTTTGGATACTCTGAAGAGAGGAACCACATTAGTAGAATTTAGGTAGAATTGGCTTTATTAGTATAATAATAAGTTTATAAATATATTGGAAAATTGACTCTAAAAAAAGCTATCATTTTATTTTTTTGTAGCTCCCCAAATATTGCTAAAAAGTTTCATGCTGGGCACCTGCGCTCAACAATCATTGGTGAGTTTCAGAAGGGAATCCAGTTTGCATTTTTTATTTTTTTATTTTATAGTATGTTTAGGAGGTACTTGTACTCCTTGAATTTTTTTAATTTTATCAAGTGGAAAGTACAACAGAATATTAGGGCCAGACTAAGGACAATTTTTTTGACAGGCTGCAATATGAGAATAAAGTTATAATATTAGCAGATAACTATCATAATATTAAGAGATTAAAGTCATAATATTAAGAGAATAAAGTCGATATAATTTATTTAGAACTTTTGCGCTGCCATGTCCTGCATTGAAATAAGGACTGTTGAGGATTTTGGTAAGTTATACTTTCGCATCAGTTTTAGAATAATGAAATATTAAACCTTTTAGACTTAGACTTTATTGTCATTTTTTATACAGTGTATACAAAACGAAATTTAATTTCGTTGAGCTTTTTGACAGTAAATGAGCAGCAGCTTAGCAGTGTAAAAGAACATTGTGATGAACATGGTGGTAAAAGGCATTTGTGTGGAAGGTTCATAGCAGTGCAAAAATAAATAGATATGGTGCAGATTGCAGTACAAAACATTTGAATTGAGTTTTATTTTATTGATCACCATGTAGTGCAACTATGATGTTATCAATCTGATGCAGAGTCTCGATTTGTGACTTGATATAGAGTTTTTTAGCACTTCAACAATACGATGGCAGTGGGGAAAAAGCTGTTACAGAACCTGCTGGTCCTGCATAGAATCCTGCAAAGGCTCTTCCCAGAGTGCAGCAGAGAGAACAGTTGATGGGGGGCCTGAGGGGTCGCTGATGATGTTGCTTTAGTGCATTAGTATCAAATAATCATATTATAAATGGAGCTCAGATTGCTGTTTGATAGTGTGGCTTGTGTCCTCAGATATTGTTTGAATTTTCTGGAAAGACTAGTAATAATGTCTTTATTCAATCATGACTTTACTCTCAAAATACTACACTTTTATTATTGTATTACCAAAATAAGGTTGTAATCTTATGAGTTTATTCAAATTTTTTTTTAAATCTTAGTCTGACCCTAATACTCTGTCGTAAAAAAGCAACAACCTTCAGTTGTGATTTTATTTGGTTGACCAGTGGAGAGAAAATAAGGCCTGGTCTTCAAAATAATTCACATTTTATAATACAAAAATGTGGCATTAAATTTTATTTATGGGTAACATGCTTTATGCATACATGTCAATGCATAATGCACAAATATAAACAACGCTTGACTTAAGTTAAAAATATAGATGTAAGTTAATAGTTTTGTTGTTAAATGGTTTTAATCTGATCCAACATCTATGTGAAATTCTTCTTCAGGTAACTTCATTGCTAACCTGAAACAATCCCTTGGTAACAATGTCATTCGAATGAACTACCTGGGAGACTGGGGCATGCAGTTTGGTGAGTATGTCGTGCTACAAATGTGTTCTCTGACATGAGTTTAATTACTGAAACCAGGAAACCGGTTTGAATTTGAATCCCAGGTTTGTTGGGAGCTGGGTTCAGCAGGTTTGGATGCACGGAAAAGTTGAAGGAGAATCCATTACAGCATTTGTTTGAGGTGATATTGTTTTCTTCCTATTATATTATTTTAAGGTTAGAATATGTGTTTTGTTTAGCTCAATTGGAAAATGTTCAGGTAATTGTTTGTATAAAGTTTCATATAGATTTTTTTTTTTATTTTTGAAAATGCCTTTTCTTTTGTGCTACAGTAGATTTTATGAGATTATTTGATGCCTTTGTGTTTCAGATTTATGTTCAAACGAACAAAGAAGCAGAGCAGAATGAGGATATAAAACGTGCGGCGAAAGACTTCTTTAGACAGCTGGAGCAGCATGAGAGCCAGGCCATGTCTTTATGGCAACAGTTCAGGGAGATCACAGTGAACGAGTATAAGCATATTTACAAGGTCTATTCTCTGAAAGACAAACTTAATTTGAAACAAGAAAACATGCAGTATTTTTATTTATTTATTTATTTTTTTACAGAGGTTAGGAATCCACTTTGATGTGTACGGAGGGGAGTCCTTTCACCAAGACCAAGCCCAGGAGGTGGTCCAGGAGCTGCAGAGTCTAGGCCTGCTGAAAATCTCAGAGTAAGTTAAAGCTTTCATTGGCAGCTGCTGCACTCGATAAACATTTGTAGGCTGGAAGAAAGTCATTAGATTAAGGATTTATTTATGTCTTTCCTAGTCCACTTTGTCCTCTACCTTCCTGTTTGTGTTTTAACAGCTCACAAATGTACAGACACAATTGCTTTGGTCCAAATTGGTCCAGCGGAAAAAAACTTCAAAATGCTTTGAATAAGATTTCTCTAAAGGTTTAACAATTGATTTGTGAGTTAAAGCTTAAGGATCTAATCTTTAATTTAATTATTATTTTAACTTTTCATCACCTGGAAAAGACTGTTTTTATACTGTATATGATACCTTTTAAAAGTGTGTAACTAGTTGTAGTTGTCAATCACTATATAGAGCGGGGGCTGTATAGTGGGTTTTATAGTGAACTCAGTTAACAGCTCGTTCGGAAAGATAATTACTTTTCGCTCCACGTTTGACACGTAATTCCTCCTCCCAGCATGGTTTCTGCCCCATCTTTGTTATTTAACGCTGCAATCTCAAAATGTATTACAAATAGAGATCTCACAACTTTGGATCTTTGCATCCCCCACCTCTATTTGAAATATGAGTTTGTCTGAGGCACAGATATGCTGCTGTCAGCCCCTTGTGGTCACATATATTATTGCACCTAAGAGCAACAACTTGATGGTTACCAGCTGGGCGGGTCATTTCAGGGCAACACAGAAACCCACAGGCCAAACAACCGCATGGAAACACCCATCCATTTCAGCAATTTAGAGAGATTAATTAACCTAAAATATATATATATATTTTTTTTTTAAACAAGGTTTTGCTGACAGGATTTTAAATGTTAGTTGCTGATTTTGTATTTTTTTTAATTTATTTTTTTTAATGTTTTTACATTTGAAAAAGGGTCCTGGAATTTCTTCTGAAAAAAAAGACAGGAGGCTGAAAAAGCAGAAAAAATGATCAGCAAGTCTGACTTTATCCTGTTGAAGGGATTCCTTAAACAACCTTTTAGACCAATGCTACACTGTGAGCAACACAAAAAAAAACTTTAATTACTGTGGCTGTTAGGATGCTGAAAATGAATAAATATATCCATCTACCATATTTTTTCATGAGACAAACAAACTTGTTGTATTTATGTTATTTCTTCTTTGATTTTATTTTTGATATGTCATTTTCTGTATTTATATTGTGTTGGCAGCAAGGGGACCGGTGTGGTTGATCTCTCCCCAAATGGAGTCATGAGCAACATCTGTACATTACACCGCAGTGATGGAACAACCCTCTACATCACCAGGTTAGTGCAAGTAAACCCGCTTCAGGAACAGCACTGAAGGTGTTTAATTCAATTTTCAACATGTTATTTTATTGGCAATACTGAAATGTTCTCTCCGACAGGGACATTGCTGCGGCTATCAGCAGGAAGGAGAAGTACAGCTTCGATGAGATGATTTATGTGGTAAACGCTGAAATAAATAATTCATTTTCTTGTCTTTTAAAGATGCATTGTCTTCATTAATTCCATAATTGTGGCATAGTAGGACGTATAATGAATCAGTTTCCATAGGATTATATGAACCTTTTCCGGGCATTGTACCTTAAAAGTACATAGAGGTCTCTAATTATCCGGGTTCCCGCATGGTCATGTTTTGTTTAGAACAAAAATCAAGTAATCCTTAATAAATTGCATTAATAGGTTTATTGGTTTATTTCTAAATTAATTTCCATTTCCGATTTATCACATTAAAAATTGATTCAAACATTTTTCTCATCTGAACTTTGATTTTTAGGCTTTCTGTCTGATGTTCTCACACCCATAGAAGATACAAAAAGTCCTGAACTTTGGACTTTCATATTGTGTTAAAACTGGACCTATGGAAGCTAAATAGAATTTAACAAAAATTCTAAACAATGCATTTTACAAAAGAAAGGTTAAAATGTGCTTTTTATTATTTGTATTGTTGTTGGATTAACTTGTGCTTTATTACTGTACAAAAAGACTAAGCAGCTTTATGGAAACATGCTGTACTCAAAGGTTCAGAATGGCAGAAAAACTGCAGTAAAGAGCTTTGAAATGAAAAGTATAGGAACCCTGAGTTTTGTGACCAATATTTGAATCAGTATTATTACCCAATAGGAATCTGGAAAAACCCGATTTTCAGTTGTGTGCAAACATCTCATTAACTTCAGCTGCTTTAGTTCATTTCTGCTTGTCTTTTTCAGACGGACAAAAGTCAGGAGAATCACTTCAACCAGTTATTCCAGATACTTCTGCAAATGGGAAATTCTTGGGCTAACAGGTGACAGAAGTAATTAACTTTGTGCCTCAGCTTGACTTTAACATGGCATTTAACAAGGAAGTCAGAAAGGGTGAAAGAAAACCGCAGATCAGAATGTTCTGACCTGTAAATCACAGCTTACAAAAGAAATGTGCTTATTCTCTGGCAGGCATCCTAATGTTTTATTAGGGCTTGCATAAAATATTGTTTGTGCCAGTTCAATAGTCATTTAGAAATACTTCATTCCCATCATGATTAACTGGTTTCAGAGACCACTGTGTTTTTTGTTTTTATTCATTTCTGTCTTGTTTACTATCTAACAATTAATTACAGTTCAATTTCTGTCCATAAAGCACATTTTATTCAGCTGTATTTTTTTCCACTCAAACTAGTGCCTGTTTATGAATTATTTAAGTCTTTATTTGGAGTCGTTTCAAATTGTTTACCCTTTTTATTTTTCTGTTAGACAGATCTAGATCGGAGATACGAGTATTCACTGAGTGACCTAAATAATAATTTTACTCTCTTTCCTTTTGTTTGTCAAATTCATGCTGATCACAGATCACCTATGAGGAAAATAAAAAACAGTGGAGCATTTAGGCCAGTTAAAATTTTGGTTTTTATCTGCTTTACAATATTATATCTAAAGTTGTAATGCTTAAGTCTTATGCTACAATGTTTTTTTTATTACTTTGCTTGACTCTACATTTCAAAAGTGAACCAGCAATACAACTGCAAGTGCACTCTGGTCACATAAAAGTATGTTTATGAGGCATAGAAAACAAGAAAAACATAGCAATGATTGATCTGTGTGGGCGTATAAAACAACAACAAACAACAGACTGTTGAAAGCAGAGGTCCCTGTCCCGCAGCACCACAGAAGAAAAAATATATCTGTGCTAGATTTTTAATGTACTCCCATGTTATAGATTCTATCACTCTCTGCTTTGACAAATCTCAAAAGGGATTTATTCATACAGTCCTATCCCTACTCCAAATTGTGTTGTTACTTTTAATATTTTCATGTCTGTAAAATATAATAGTCACTGTTAAAATGCAGACTCATTTATATAACTGTTATGTTTGTATAAAGTAAAATGTGTTTTATTTAAAGTCTCTGTTATGTAAGAATTCTGATTTCTGTTACCAGGTGTCGACATGTCTCCTTTGGCTTGGTGAAAGGCATGAAGACCAGGACGGGTGAAGTGGTGTTTCTGGAGGATGTGCTGGACGAAGCTCAGGCCAGGATGCTCCACAACATGAACCAGTCCAACAGTAAACTTCTGTATATGTTTAGTAATTTCTCATAGACTGAATGCATTATTTCTTTCAACGCAAGGCAGGCTAATTCACTGAACATACTTGTTAGTCATTCCGTAAAAATTCGAAAAATATCCACTGGACTTGGTTTTCAAGATTTGAAGACGTTTCGCCACCTCTCCAGGAAGCTTTCTCAATTCAAATGTCTGGATCCGCAGTGAGTTTGAGTCTTATATAGACAACGCCTTGTATCGCTTGGAAACATGCAATGGTAACCGATGAATGGGTCGTTAGTTCCATCGTTAGCCTGTAATATCTGAACCTGTCTATGATTCTAGCGGTTGGTCGTTAAAGGGGGGATAGCCATTAAGGGGGGGATTGTCTCCTGTAATACCTGAAACCTGTCTATGATTGTTAAGGGTTGGTCGTTAAGGAGGTATTGTTCACCGGCTGGGGCGGGTAGGTCCCTCGTTCCTCTGTGATGGGGTGGGGGGTTTGGTGATATCTGGAAGGGATCATGTCTATGATTGAATTGTATGTTTTTGGAAGCTGGAATCTGAGTCCACCACCTCTGTTTAAAGTTGGTTTTTCTCTCTTAACATAGATGGCTTCCTTCACGCCCCTCTCAAACCTTGTTAGTCAGGTTTATCTCGACAGTTGCACCAGAAATTCCTTTATCAGAATTTCTGTGGTAATATTGAGTGGGCGAGTGGCGGCTTAGTGGTTAGGGCATAGGGCTTTGAATCCTGAGATTGTGAGTTCGATCCCCCACTCCCAAGACCCCTAACCTCACACTGCTCCCCTGGCGCCTCACAATGGCAGCCCACTGCTTCCCAAGGGGGTGGGTTAAATGCAGAGAAGTAATTTCCCTCTGGGATTATTAGAGTATATAAAATCAAATCAAAATCAAAGAAATATATAAAAAGTCTTAATACTTTTACCAGTTTGATCCTGCTTATGTCTTTTTAATGGAAACTCTGTATAACTAAACTGAGAAACTGACCTAATGTGGTCAGAGATACTGTAGAACAGTGGTAACAGAACAGCTCAATCTTTCCACAGCAACCAAAGAACTGGAAAACCCAGAAGACGTAGCTGAGAAAGTGGGAATGAGTGCATTAATAGTTCAGGTGAAGCATCACTACACATCTTTACAAAATCCCAACAGCTGTTGTGTGTGTTGATAGTAAACATTTTCTTTTTGTTCGATCAGGACTTTAAAGGTCCTCTTCAGTCTGATTATAAGTTTGACTGGGATCGGATGCTGCAGGCTCAGGGCGACACAGGCGTCTTCCTTCAATACACACATGCCCGACTCTGCAGGTAAGCATGAGTGGTTGTATTTTAGATATTACAAGCAGTATGCCTATAACGTACAGCTAAAGAAGACTTAAAGATGTATTTGTAAATCAATGACCAAAAGGCATCTAATGCAGAAATGTTATGGCTACATAATTATGGGCAAGACCGTGTTAACTTATATAACTTTCATTTGGAGAATAAGTTGCTAACGAATCTGACTACATCAAAGCTTAACTGAAACTTTAAAACTGGATTTGGGGCAGATTCATAGAACTGAATTTTTCTGCCATCTGCTCCACTTTAGATGCTACCCTAGATGCTTCCCTAAGCTAGCACGTGGAAAGTCATCCGTTCTACAAACAGGAAGTCTGGGTTCGTATCCCAGCTGGGGGGAATGTGCTGCCAGTGTGGGTCCTTAGGCAAGACCCTTCACCCTATTACTTGCTTTTGAGAGTGGCGCGATGAGGTTCTGAGTTCGGACTGCCTCTCTGGGTCCCTAAACAAAGACCCCACACAGCTCCCCAGGCGCCGCACAGTGGCAGCCCACTGCTCCCCAAGGAGATGTAATGACAATAAAATGCTTGGAGAAAAAAGACTTTTGAGCTTTAGGGAGACGCAGATTTCATGTTCCAGCAGGATTTAAGACACATCAACTGCTAAATCTACCCATACCCTGAATGTGACCATGATATTACTGTGCTGGTTTTAGTTGTCTGGGTCTGAAACCCTTAGAAACACTGTGAGGTATGATTGAGAGAGAGATGAGACGAAACATTCTAAATTATTCAGATCAAGGGCACTAATTAAATCAGCCTGGGCTCTCTTAACATATCAGCAGTACCACAGACTGATCACCTCAATATGACATTGATGCAGTTGTGTATCAAAAAATTCCCCCAAACCTACTACACAGTGCGTATAAATTATAGTACATTTACCTACTTTTAGCAGGCAAACATCTTTAGGTTATTTTTATTTTCTAAATCTCATATATAATAATCATATTACTTAAAATAATCATTAAATTAGAGGAAATAGGTGCTTCAAAGTACTTTCCCTCTGGGATTATTAAGGTATGTCTGATCCTAATATTGACTTGTGTGCAACTCTTAGGAAAACGAGACTAACAGGAAGTACAGAATATGTCAATCACACAGACACTCATGTTTTGGCAGTTTAATACAGAGGAATGAAGGTGTGGAGACAAATACATTCAACCCTTCCTGCCTTAGTGACCAGACGGGTATAACCGTCCTGCAGCACCTCCTTCGGTAAGCAACCAACCTTCCTCTGATGTCAGAGCAAAACGCTGGATTTCAGTCTGCAAGTTAAACATTAATATTTGTTTGTAGTTATGACGAAGTTTTATATCAGTCGCATCAGGACTTGCAACCCAAACACCTCGTCAACTTTTTACTGAAGCTGAGGTAAGGAACAGGATGTTTGTTTTGTAAGGGGGTTAGCCCTGATAAGGTTCACCAGTGTCTGTAGAGATGTCTCTTCATCCTTAATTTTAATGCTGTGCTTTACAGCCACTTCATCGCTTCAGCTCACAGAGAACTGCCAGTCAAAGGAAGCCCTCCGCATGTTGCACAGGTTAAATATAATTCCTATTTATGCTAAAGTTTTACTCTTTAGCCATGTCGGAAGTCACAAAATATATTTTAATTAAAAAGATAATCAAATGATATATGTTTTTGCTTTTTCATTACACAGGCAAGGTTACGACTGTTCAAAGGTGCACGCTCGGTTCTGGCCAGCGGGATGAGAATACTGGGCATCACACCAGTTCAAAAAATGTAAACTTAAAGTTTAAAGTGCTTTTACAGGACTTTATGTACCCTCTTTGATATCCACTGTGAATACAAGGTCCTTTATTTTCCAAATAAAATTACCTTCCTTGTTGATTGTGAAGGTTAAATGAAACTCATTCCATTGTCTTTAAGTTTTAATTAGTTTCAAAATAACATCCAAAACACAATAAAAAGTGTATACAAAAGACACTGAAGAGGTTTAATAAAAATAAGCATGCACTGGTCTGTTTTTATCTGTGCACCTACAGGCTTGGCCATTTGGACCTCTGATATTCTGCACTATTAACATAAAGTATTTATTACGTGAAGTGGTTTTATTTATGTGCCACATATACAGATGTTCTACTTTACTGTAGATGAATTTATGATCCAACAAACCCACCTCCTCAGATTGACAAACTTTAGGTAACTACAGAGATGTACCCACCCCCCACGTTCTTGTTCAATGAAATTCCCAAAACACAAAGATTTTCTTCGATCACCTTCAAAAAAAAAAAATTTACTTTTAAATTAAAGTTTCTTCATCTATTATATGTGCATGAAGGGAGAACCTTCATCTTTGTCATTAAGCAAATAAAATCTGGGACCCAGTTCAGTGTTGATGTGAAAAACGACTCTTGGGTCACCTTACGAAGTCCTGCAGCTCCACAGAAAACAGACCTCAACCTTCTGACAGAGAGTCCTTTGTTGCGAGTTAGTGGCTCACACGTTGATCAGCTTCTGTTTTAACTCTGAGTCCAACTCTTTCTCTGAGCGGGACACTTTGGATGTGTCCTGCTTTGGAAGTCCATACAGGTAAATGGAAACACACACAAGCATTGCCCCTGAAGCAAATGTGAATGCTGCAAAGAAAAAAAGAAAAGTTTACAAAAACACAGCTTAAAGAAAACTTTTACCATGTGTTTATAATCATAGTTCTCAATATTTAATTCAGTAATGACCAACACTTTCTAAAATATTTACACCAGCTGGCCAGAGACCTAAGTCTCTTGGTATAATTACTGCTCTAAGTGGGTTGTCCTTTCAGCTAAAGGCATGTTTTAGTCTCTACACTCCATTTAAGGATTAATCGATTACTAAATAATTTGACGATTATTTCAATAAATGATTAATCCGATAAATTGTTTCAGCCCTAATACAAACTAATTAGATTAAGCCATCAGTCATGGGAAAACCGATATTGATTCCCTTATTCAATTTCTGTTTGGATTATTTAACCCTACACAGCATACTCTTAAAACATATAAAATATATTTTTTCTCAAAAACGCCACGTTTCCTACAAACAGTATTTTAGTTTGCATGCGTGCAGGTCTTATGGATTGACCAGGTACAGTTTATGAACCTACATCATCATGCTTTCTAACTGCACTTTTCTGACTTCTGTAGAGGATTTAGATTTTTAACCAGACTGCTTTAGACTGAGGGACCCAGAGTTTAGAATATCTCTAATTTCAAACATGAAAGAACATCTATCAACAGACTCAGAATTCAAAAGCGGGATCGAAATTTAACAGTGTACTAGAAAGTGCTGTTCTAATTTTGCATTTGCATCTTTCAGAACCTGGTGGTGTGTGTGTTTTTTTTTTTTTTTTACAAATTGCAGTAAATGCTTCTACATAGTATACTGCATGACATCTACTGAAACGTACTTATCTGCAGTCCAAACAATATGACTGATGCAACTGTTGAGAGAACTATGGCTGCTGCTGCAGAAAAGCCCTTCATGATGTTGTCTGTGTATTTCACCACTATGGACGTATAAAGGCCACCAACACTGGCCAGAACTGCAAAAACACAAAGAAAAGTGTCAAATAAATTTACAATTTTAACAAAAAAATTATTATTAGGTTCTGCAGTACTTACATACAACAAAGCACACCGATGGGGTGTAACCATAGAAGAAGCCCTTCTCCAAGACCTTTTCTCCATCGTTCATGTAGACACCAATCAGGGTGACGAGAATGCCAGAGAGGTACATCTGAATGTTTCTGACCCACAGAGATGTATCTGAGCTCTTCAGCACTTTCTCAAAGTACACGCCTCGATTTAAAAAAATAAAAATAAAATAAGACAAAAGTAACCTGTGAGTAGACGACTAAAATAATACAAACATGTATAATAAAGTCATAAAGAAAGCAGCCCCTTTCAAAGGATCTCGCTCACAACCTCACCTGCAAATCCAGAGCAGAGAACGGCGACAGCAATGGCCATGAACCCAACGAAGGGATTTTGTTCAATCTGCAGCGGGAAAAGAAAAACGGGTAAACATGGACTGATCAGAACGAGTAAAACCTCACTACTAGTAACTCCGTAAAAGTAAAAACAAAAAAAAATCCACTGGACTTGGTTTCCAAGATTTGAAGACGTTTTGCCACCTCTCCAGGAAGCTTTCTCAATTCAAATGTCTGGATCTGCAGTGAGTTTGAGTCTTTATATAGATAAGGCCTTGCATTGCTTGGAAACATGCAAATGGAAACCGATGAGTGGGTCGTTTGGTTCCATTGTTAGCCTGTAATATCTGAAACCAGTCTATGATTCTGAAGGTCAGTCATTAAAAGGGGAGATTGTCGGGATTGGAAAGGTAGCGAAACGTCTTCAAATCTTGGAAACCAAGTCCAGTGGATTTTTTTTTTTTTACTGTTACAGAATGACTATGACCTGGATGACTGAGAATCGTCATCAGCAACTACTAGCAACCGTACCTGAACTTTGGTAGCCTCTGCAGGCTTCCACTGGACGAGCGTTACGCCACCACAGAGCATGAAAACGGAGAACCACTGCAGCCGATTGAGAGAGCGGTTCAGCATGAGGACAGTGCATAAGGCAGTGCATGGAATCTTCAGCTGGTAGGTCACCTACACAGAAAAGCACAAAATAGATCTAATGAAGGACACATCTAAAGCAAGTTTTAACTTTAATATACTGGATATATAGAAATTATTTATAGCAGTAAACTAAACTTATAAGCAGTTCTAGACCAGTGGTTCTCAACCCTGGTCCACAACTACCAATGCCCTGCCCGTTTTAGATTTGCCAAAGCAGCCACACACCTGACTCATTTACAAAAACAAATATCAGGCTTGATAACTGCTGAGGATGTTGTGCACTCATTTAAATCCAGTGTGCTGCAACAGAAGCTACATTTCCATTACAAGCGGGTGCAAAACCATGTTAATATTTTGTTGAATTAGAAAAGGCAAAGTTTTGCAATTGTGGTATTTCCAATAAATAAATAAATAATATAATTTAAATAACACATGAATACATTTGTTTTCCAATGAGTCTGAAAACAACATGGCAGCAGCTCTAGTGGGTGCCATCATAACTACTATAACCATTTCCATTCTTCTTCATCATCTTTTGACAAACTTGTGTGAGGTGATAAAAGTGTTTCCACTGCAGTTTTGTGAAATATAAGGATTTCAATGAAACCGAAACAACCTCTCAAAGTGTAAACTAGGGCTAAAACAATTAATCTGATTAATCGGGATTAATTGATTATTAAAATAGTCAACTTATTTAGTAATCAATTAATCATTAACTGGAGTTTAGAGACTTTAAAAAATTAATTTAGCTGACAGAGCAACCCACTTAGAGCAGTTATATCAAAATTGTAAAGAAAATATGTAAACTCCTCAAGTAGAAAAGTTTTATTTTCACCGGGTCTAATTTCATAAAACATCTTTAAGGAACCTTTGGTTATCTGATTATTATTCGATTCACCGAAAAAATAATCAACTGATTAATTGATTTGCAAACAATCGTTAGTTGCAACCCTAGTTTTTTTTATCGAAACTGCAGTGCTTTCATTTACCGAATTAATTTTTGTAATTACCGTACAATTTGCGCAATTTGATGTTTAATGGAAAGATACCTGTAGATACATCTAAAACATGCAGGGCAGTGATGCTTAAAGGAGAAGGTTTGAGAACTACTGTTCTAGAGATTTAAGGATGTTGGACATTTAAACCACACGACCACTCTAGTGTTTTATTCTTAGAAAATTACTTGTCTTTACAGAAGCTGGGAGCAGTCGCACACAAATGCTTTTTTTTTTTATTGTTTTCTCGAGATAATGACAGCCATTTCATTATCTATGTTAAGCTATTAATTGTTTTTCGGGAGGAAGAGATACTTATCTGGTAATGACGAGAAAACAGTTTTTTTTTTTCTCATAATGATATTATTATCATGAATCAAATGTGGAAGCAAATCCTCTAAACAACAACCTCGTCTCATTACGTAAAAGTTGGACTATTCATAGAATTACACATGACTTAGACTTATAAATCCTCTCCTGCTGTTGTGGTATTGAAGGATGAAGGGCTAATCGGTTTAACTCACATAAATCATCTCGTGGTTTATTTTCTCGCGATCGATTCTTCCTTTACCACGGGGAAACGGCTCTCATCTTTAAATAATGACTTTAACTTGTTATCTTCAGAAAACCATCGTAAAAAAGCAAGGGAGGGACACAACCGCTCTCGGCTCCTGTACGTCTTGCTTCCATTGAAACCAGTTATTTTTTTCTGGGTTTAGACCAAAATCTCTCTCAGTGTGTCTAAAATCTCTTTTCACCTCCTGTATTTTAATACCAGTGTCACCTTTCTGTTTTAGATGCGACACGTATTGAACATTCATCAATCTGAGGTTAACAGTTTCTAATTGGAAATAAACAGCAACAACGTGGACATTAAAATCTGAAGTTTACCTTTCTGATATTTTAAGCTGTAGGAAGCCACAGGTTTATAATAATTTCTCTAAACCAAGTCTATGTTTATTATCCTCTAAAGCAATTTTTTTCCCCACTTTTGACAATATTTACCAGAACACAGTTTTATGGAAATTCATGAATAACAGAAAAAAAGAACACAATTTCCTACCTGATAAACTGCTGCATCAAGGTTGCTGAGTGCAACAAAGGCCATGTTGTTCTGAACGGCATACACTATCGAAGGCACGCTCAGTTTAAGCAGTTCTTTTGGGCTGTAAAAAATGTGCTCCACTATGGCGTTCTTGAGCCGTAAAGGGTTACTTGTTTCTCTGGAGACATTAAAAGACAAGGGAAACAATGAGACTGATGAGGAAAATACACGTACATATAAAAGTTGATTAAAACTTGCTGTTAAAGTACAGGTGCTGGTCATAAAATTAGAATATCATGAAAAAGTAGATTGATTTCAGTAATTCCATTTAAAAAGTGAAACTTGTATATTATATTCATACATTACATACAAACTCATATATTTCAGATGTTTATTTTGTTTAATTTTGATGATTACAAATGACAACAAATGAAAATCTCAAATTCATCATATCAGAAAATTAGAATATTGTGAAAAGGTTCAAAATTGATGGCCCCTGGTGCCACACTCTAATCAGCCAATTAACTCAAACCACCTGCAAAAGCCTTTAAATGGTCTTTCAGTCTAGTTCTATAGGCTACACAATCATGGGGAAGACTGCTGACTTGACAGTTGTCCAAAAGACGACCATCGACACCTTGCACAAGGAGGGCAAGACACAAAAGGTCATCGCTAAAGAGGCTGGCTGTTCACAGAGCTCAGTGTCCAAGCACATTAATAGAGAGGCGAAGGGAAGGAAAAGATGTGGTCGAAAAAAGTGTACAAGCAAGAGAGATAACCGCACCCTGGAGAGGATTGTGAAACAAAACCCCTTCAAAAATGTGGGGGAGATTCACAAAGAGTGGACTGCAGCTGGAGTGAGTGCTTCAAGAACCACCACACACAGACGTATGAAAGACATGGGTTTCTGCTGTCGCATTCCTTGTGTCAAGCCACTCTTGAACCACAGACAGCGTCAGAAGCGTCTTGCCTGGGCTAAAGAGAAACAGGACTGGACTGCTGGTGAGTGGTCCAAAGTCATGTTCTCTGATGAAAGTAAATTTTGCATTTCCTTTGGAAATCAAGGTCCCAGAGTCTGGAGGAAAAGAAGAGAGGCACTTCATCCACGTTGCTTGAAGTCCAGTGTAAAGTTTCCACAGTCAGTGATGGTTTGGGGTGCCATGTCATCTGCTGGTGTTGGTCCATTGTGTTTTCTGAGGTCCAGGGTCAACGCAGCCACATACCAGGAAGTTTTAGAGCACTTCATGCTTCCTGCAGCTGACCAACTTTTTGGAGATGCAGATTTCATTTTCCAACAGGACTTGGCACCTGCACACAGTGCCAAAGCTACCAGTACCTGGTTGAAGGACCATGGTATCCCTGTTCTTAATTGGCCAGCAAACTCTCCTGACCTTAACCCCATAGAAAATCTATGGGGTATTGTGAAGAAGAAGATGCAATACACCAGACCCAACAATTCAGAAGAGCTAAAAGCCACTATTAGAGCAACCTGGGCTATCATAACACCTGAGCAGTGCCACAGACTGATCGACTCCATGCCACGCCGCATTGCTGCAGTAATACAGGCCAAAGGAGGCCCAACTAAATACTGAGTGCTGTACATGCTCATACTTTTCATGTTCATACTTTTCAGTTGGCCAACATTTCTATAAATCCTTTGTTTTTATTGGTCTTCAGTAATATTCTAATTTTCTGATATGATGAATTTGAGATTTTCATTTGTTGTCATTTGTAATCATCAAAATTAAACAAAATAAACATCTGAAATATATGAGTTTTTATGTAATGTATGAATATAATATACAAGTTTCACTTTTTAAATGGAATTACTGAAATCAATCTACTTTTTCATGATATTCTAATTTTATGACCAGCACCTGTATGCAGTAACAGACATGTGGTGAGCAAAGCATGAAGAGAACATTGTAATAAAAAAAACATGCCAGAACCAGTTCAGCAGCTCTCAGTTTTTCAGGTTTTGGAGAACTTCTAAAGGCTGAAAAAAATTTTCTTTGTTTCAATGGTCTTCAATCTTTGTTTCAATCTCTCAAGGTATAAAATGTATGAAAACCAAAAGATAAAATGTAAATAGGGCGTAAAGCAGAATAGATATTTTGTTTATGTATAAATATGTTAATTATTTGCTCACAGATTGACCTGCATCTCCTTTACCTGACAAGTTTAGTCGCAATGTGGGTTTCTGTAAATTTCACCATAATTTGAATTCGAGCTCAGTTGCATAAAATAAATATGTGAAAGATAATGAATTCTATTAAATTAATTTCAATTTGACCTTTTTTTTTCCTTTTTCTTTTTTTCTTTTTAAACACTCATTTGGTTGAAATACTTCCCATCTATACAACTGGGGAAATCTTATCTGTCTGGAACAGGTTTGTTCACAAAAACCAGGCTTTGTACAGCAGCCATTAGGCAAAAGCCAAGTTACACCCTGGAGTTGCTGCCCAACAATAATAGGGCAACATAGAGACGCACAGAATGGACAGCCAAATATGCACAAACTTATGACAGAGGGCAACTGAGAGAGACTCATCCTCCGCTACCTGTTTGGACAGTGGGGAGTGGCTGAAATATCAAGGGTTGAACCCATACAATCGCCTGAAGACACACACACACTGCAGAAAGAGCCTACAGTGGGATTCAAACCTCAGACCTCCTTGCTGCTGGGCAATAGTGCTTCCAACTGCATCACCATTTCAACACCTTTTTTTGTTTTTTAACAGGTGGAAAACTTAACATGAGAAATGCTTTAACAGAATTAAATACAAAATACCTTCAAGTCCTTAATGAAAAAAAAAGTCTGCAAGGTCCAAACTAAACAAGTAGAACAAAAGATTTTCCTAGTGTTAATATAACCTTAGTGAGGTCAGGGTGTTTGACAAAGAAAGGACAAAGTGTTCAGCCTATAGATGCATCACAAATGCCTTGCACCTTTACAATGGAGTAGTATCTAAATTGGGGCCGGGTCTTTATTGGAAGGATTAATTTCATTGATTGGTCACTAAATTTTGTTACTGTAACTTGTGACAGTAAGACAAATTTGCTGACAAACGTAATCAGACCAAACTTCTATAAGGGAAGTGATCTAAAATGTCCTGATAGATGGCTGCATTTACCTTTAAATTGATAAAACACTGTGGACAGGCATCCAAATGACACATCATCCAAAGTTGTCAGTGACTTTAAAAATTGGTCCATGCAGCTTGGGTTCCATGCCTCTCCAATCTTCTTCCAATCATTCCTATAAGGCAATAGTTTATACCTGTCTGTTCTAACACAAGTTTTTTTCTTCCACTTAACTTTCTCTCAATATACATGAATACAGAAATATAAACACCTAGCTTCTTTAACAATTGTATTAGTGTGGCTTAACCTTTCTTTGTGGAAGGCGAGTTCCCTAATGACTGTGTCTGCAAAATAATTGATTTCATTATTTTTAAGTGTTTCAAATTGAAATAGTCAGACAATAAATTCCAGCTTAACGTGAGCTGCCCTTCCCATCTAAACAACCAGCAATAAATGCTTCAAATAACTCGCACTGTAAGTAGGAGGTCTGTGTAAAACAAGATACATTCTTTACCGAGTTATGTAAATAATTGATCTTTTCCATGACATTACAAATTTTGTTTAAGAACTTGTAAACAAAAATAACTTTGATGGTGAATGGCAACCTAGTGGTTAGGGCGGGGGTCGGCAAGCTGCGGCTCTTTAGCGTCCCCCTTGCGGCTCCCTGGAGCTTTTTTAAAAATGTATGAAATCTTTTTTGTTTGTTTGTTTTCATATGGTGTTCAGGAGGCAAAAAAAAAAAAAAAAAAAGAATTATGTCTTCCAATGCTGTAAACTTTTGTATAATAAATAAATTTAAATGATAATTTGCGTCATAGCCATAGAGATCCGTGGTCATAACTTGCAACCAGTGTGGCGCAGTGCCAGGGAAACAAAGCTGCAGGTGTGTCTCGGTCCATGGATCCCCAAGGGAAAAAAGGAAGATAGCTGATGAGAAAGGAGGATTCAAAGAATGGACCGAATCATTTGCTTTCATTAGCGATGTGGAAGGATTGCCCGCATTTTTGCTTTGTAATGAGAGGTTGTAAAAAAATAAAAAGAAAAAATTTGGAAAGGCAAGCTAAATATGCAGCCGTCCACCAAGCTGGGAGGGAGAGAAAAAGTGTGATTGCAGAACTGGATAAATTAGAGGAGCGCAAATATAGATTTAAGAAGTGAACTGCATATTCAAACTCCACTACTGCTGCTAGTTTGGTTGCAAGGATGGAAAACCGTCCACAGATCCCACAGTTAGCGCTCTGATGCAGGGATGTGAACTTTCTTCCATTTTTTACCCAAATCCTAAAAGCATAAATATCACCAATGAACACTGATGACGGAGGATGTGGGATTTCAGGGTTAGAGAGCTCTGTTCTGATGGATGTCATTCCTGCTTGGTTCCTCATGGCTCAATTAACTCCTCCCAACAGAAACACGTCCACAATAGAAAGATTCCTTTATCGTGTTTCGATTATTTCATCAATGCAACAACAAAAAGACAGATTTGTTTTTTTGGTCCAATATGGCTCTTTGAGCAGTTTGGGTTTCCGACCCCTGGGTTACGGCATAGGGCTTGGAATCCTGTTGTTGTGAGTTCGTAACCCACTCCCACAGGCTGCCACTCTGGCTCTCTGACCAAGACCCTTAAAGGAATAGTACACCCAAAACATGATTAGCCTTCATTTTCTACTCACCCCCATGCTGAACAACACTCTGGAGTACTTTTTTGATATCTCAAATGCATCTGGAGATCTGGGAGGCTTCTTGCTGTCTGCTGACATTCAAATAATGGAGGTCTACGGTGCCCGAGACAGAAAGGTCCATAAAAGTCCACAAAAAATGTGTCAATATTCCTCCATACTGCTCGTCCAATGTATTCCAAGTGTCCTGAGTGGGTAGCATCCAGAATTTACTTGAAACGAAGTCATTTAGAATGTTTTTAGAGCATAAACTGTAGTGTATAGGATTTCCTGAAAGCGCGCACCTGCGCGTTCACGACGCTACGGAAACCGCGGCAGACCAAACCAGATGAAAGTGCGCATTCAGCTCGGCAAAGAACTCATGCTCTTCCTCAACACTGAAGTCCTTAGACATTTTTCTTTCGTTGTTTCTTTCTTTGCACAGGTAAACAGCACATTTCTTCTTCTACGCTTGCATTATCGGCAGAGCAGACGCTGAATGCGCACTTTCATCTGGTTTGGTCTGCCGGCTTCCGTAGCGTCGTGAACGCGCAGGTGCGCGCTTTCAGGAAATCCTATACACTACTGTTTATGCTCTAAAACTATTCTGAAGGACTTCGTTTCGAGTAAATTCTGGATGCTACCCACTCAGGACACTTGGAATACATTGGACGAGCAGTATGGAGGAATATTGACACGTTTTTTGTGGACTTTTATGGACCTTTCTGTCTCGGGCACCGTAGACCTCCATTATTTGAATGTCAGCAGACAGCAAGAAGCCTCCCAGATCTCCAGATGCATTTGAGATATCAAAAAAGTACTCCGGAGTGTTGTTCAGCATGGGGGTGAGTAGAAAATTAAGGCTAATCATGTTTTGGGTGTACTATTCCTTTAACCCCACACTGCTCCCTGGGCGCCGCACAATGGCAGCCCACTGCTCCCCAAAGGGGTGGGTTAAATCAGATGTACATTTTTCCAATGTGAGATCAATAAAGTTTAATTATTATTTTATTTTATTGTGCAGAAGTAAACTAAATGGTCCCAGCACTTACTTCGCTAGCATTACGAGGCTCAGTATTAATTTAATGACCTCAGTGATGCAGACCGCAGTTGTAGAGAAGTACAGGTCCCCTGATGAGATGGTCCGAGTGTACCTTAATGCCACAGTGTAGGTGGCTGCCACCAGTGTCATCACCGAAAGGCAGTACACCTTGAACACCACGCTCACGTTTTCTGGAGAGAAAGGGTTTAACATTTAGTTATATACAATTTAGGCATTGTGAAAAGTACGGTTTGGTTTAGAGGGCAAACGTCTGAATTTAGTGCAGCAGCTTTAACATAACTTTATTATAACTGAACTTCAGCTAAAACCCCTCACGCGACCTAGCATTAGCTTGTCGGGCTGACGTTAGATAACTAGAGAAGGAAAAAGAAGGGGAATGACTTACCTACGGCCATTTTCGCACAGCTTTGTCTCCGTCCGAGAAGAAAGGAAGTCAGTTACCCTCTTATTGTTACATGCCATGTATATTTATCAGAAGCTATCCAGACACAGAGGTTGAAAGCTGCCAAACCAGCACTACAACAAAAATTCTTCCTCCCGGTTTCCTCCTACATTTCCCAGAATGCAGCGCAACTACAAAGGTGCGTTTGCATTCCACACCAAGATATCCTGAAAACTTTGTCTGCTCAAAAGTGAAAAATGTGAAGAATCAAAGGAATTAAAATCAACATGTGACGTTGTAACTGTGTAGCAATCCTCTTCCATAGTGCAAACATATTTTTCTTTTATGATCAGAATTTTTTTTTTCCATTAGTAAAGCAACCATTTAATATTCGTACAAGAGAAGAAAGTGTGTTTTCACAAAAGCATTCTCTCTTGAATTTTTTTTGTATTACATTTGCATTGGATTTTATGTAATGGACATACCAGTCATTCATAACTGAAGTGAAAGGAAAATGATATCTAATATTTTTACCAAATTAAATTTAAAAAACGTCATCAGGCTTAAAAGTATCCGAGCACAAAAAATACATAATTCCTCAAACAATTAACCTAACAACTTAGCCAAGTACCATGTTTGTATTGTGATTTAAGACATCTTATTAGCTTCTCCAAAAAACACAAGTTCTTTCCAATTATGGTTGTAGAACAAAGTATGTCAAAGAATAATTCATTTCTTTGACATACTTTCATTCATTCAACACAAAGTATAGTATAGTGTAATTATACAGTGGATGGAAAAAGAAGGATTTTATTTTCTTTTATCAAATAAAAACATAAAGTATGATGTATTTCTGGTTCGTTTAACTCTAAGAACTTCAGCTTTTGGTATTTTATAAGACTTGGGACCAGCATGTATTCACTTTGGACTCAAACTGTTATGAGATATCATAACAGAGGACATTGCTAAAGAACAAATACTAATGCTAATACAAATAATATCATGAACAAGGCAGCATCAGTGATGGCCTAGTTGTTGGGGCATTGCACTTGGAATCCAGAGGTTCTGAGTTCAAGCCCCACTGCCTCTCTGGCTCCCTGAACACAGACCCTTAACCCCACACTGCTCCTAAAGGAGACAGGTTAAATGCAGAATTCATTTTGTTGTTCTGTACTTGTGACCATGTAAAGGAAATAAAAGCTGCGGGGAAAAAATGCTGAATTTCAAATGTCTCATACAGTCCTAAGGTCTTTAACATTTATAGAATCAAAACAGTGATGCGTGGAATAATTAGAGTATATTTTAATTTCTAACATTACTGCTCTTAGAAGCTTCTAAATTAGAAGATAAAATATCTTACACTCACTAAATTAATGGATTAATCCATCAAAGTTATACAAAAATTATAAAAATCAATGCAAAATAAGAAATTGATTCAATAAAAATGTTTCGTTTCATTTCATGCTAGAAAACATAGCCATCCAATATCCTTTGAATAATTAGAAAATTACAAAATGTTCAAAAAATAATTAAATAAAACTTCAAAGACAATTTTAGCAGAGAATATACTCAATGATGCATGTGACTGAAATGACAAATTCTGGTAAATGGAAACTCACAGAGGCAAAGTTTGTTCTACTGAAATGTATTTTATTTGAGTAACTTTAAATAATAATATCTAACAGGCCCAAAATAATAACTTTTTTCTCTAAATAGAATAAATAAACACTACAATGAAAATAAATAGAAAGACAAAAGAAACAAAAGAAAAAAATAAAGCAAACAGCACTAATTATCGTAAGCTTGGGTTATTTAGCTTAATGCTCCACCTCTGAGTTCAGCACTTTAATTTAAAAGAGAATCCTATTTGTTCTTGCAACAGCTAATTTCCCACCATCTGAACAACACTGCACCCTACTGGCCCTGCAACACAACTGGAGGAATCTAAAATGGGCAGGAAAGCAACACCATTCTCGTTTAACTCTGGATTTCCCACAAACACCCATCGAAGCATTTTTTTTAATTTTCTGGCGCAGCTTTACCTGCAAAGTGATCACTGTCCATGCAAGAGGTTGAACTACTGCTTGAGGGAAAAGCTATATGACTCTGAGCACACTGGCAATGATGGTGAACTCATGAAGCATCAGATGGAATGTGCTCAAAGCCTTCGCTCTCCCTCACCAAAGCCCTCTCTAGGATTATTCGGCCCTCCTTGTAGCGCTGACTTTCCTCTGTGGCAAACTCGTACATCCAGCCCAGCTTGCTGTTGCAGTTCTTGCAGCTGACATCTCGCACCATGTGTCTTCCGGTCAGCATGACTCTGTCCTGCACCTCGCTGTGCTGCAGATTCACAACCTGCAGGGCAACAGTTGCTTGTTGTAATTGGACTAAAAATAGAAAACTTCCAACATAAAACTACATGTGGTATTCCTAATTGTTCATAAAGTAATAATTATTCTCGAGTCCAACCTTTTACTTTGTGGGGTAAAAAATATTTGTGCTCCAGATAGCCTTGTCCTCCAGATTGATGAATATCTTTCAATAATAACTTATTCTTATGTAAAAAGATTTGCATATTTTTGGTTTTAATCTCATAACAAAGGTTAAACGGTGTACTGTTATATTCCATTCTGTTGTAGATGGTTATATATGCTTTTCCCACCCATTGCTTAAAATTATTGTAATTCTATTCTTTACATAATTAGGAAATGGATTTTCTACTTGTCCAAAAATTCAGGTTTTTAGCTTTTAATTTATCTCTTCAAACACTTAAGTTACTTTACAGATCTCTGTATATATATAAATTGATATATGCAGCCATTAAGATTACTGCTTTATCAGTCGCTACAAACTAAAGTTAACAGCTAGTTTTAGAACTTATTGGGCACCTTATTAAAGAGGAAAGCTCTGCCAGTTGCTCCAGTGAAGCGTGTAGAGATGAGTTCAGCACGATTGGTCAGAATTGTGTCACAGTTGGCACAGGAGAAGAGGCGACTCCCACCGATGTGATCCAGGAAGATCCGGCCCATTTCCTCAACCAGCAGGGAAACAGCTTCTTATAGCACACAAGCAAAACTTAAGTTTAGATGAAGAATAAATCAAGTAAACTCTTAGGGCAGTTAATAACCAACTAAATGGTGGAGATGCAACAATCCAAGAAACCAGGATCAGACATCGGCCTTGATATTGACCAATCAGCTGGGGTGGATATCATGGAGGGAATCAATGCAGCATTTTGATCCAATCATTACTTTAAATAGATATACAGTTACAGCTATTTAAACTGAGTTTTAGGAAGCTGCTAAGTTTTATTTTACATTCAAAAATAAAGCAGTTTTTAGTTTACATGGAAGTGCACTTAAATCTTGTGCTGCTACTGTAGATTTTATTTGATTAGAAGTAGAATGATATCTGAGCTGGGTTTTTATTTAGCTTTTTTTTTTTTTTTCTTTCTTTGACAATGTATGTCAAGCCTAAAGCCTTCACTCACATGACAAGCCCAGGTATCAGATTGGTACCTGGGCCTAAAAATATTGGATTGGTGCATTTCTGGGAAATATTTATTGCAACTCACAATTAGATTGATCAAAGAAAAAAAACTCAAAACTGGACTTTGTAGTAAATACACTTAGAAAACCTCAGGCCTGGTTCACTGATTAAAACCTCACTGTAATTCAGTATTAGCTCGCCGTTTGCATATCTATAATAATTGTAAGGCATTAATTAGATAATATAAAACGTTATACTTTATTATTTGTCAATAAAGCGTCTAAAAAACGGCATTGCAGTCCAGGTATATATTTGGCAGCTAATGTTTACATGGAACTGCCAGACAGCCAGTAGAAGACCTTTAATGTCTTACCTCGTAATTTGTAATAAAGAAAAGGTAAAAGTAGATTTTTAGTCGAAAAATAGTTGACTTTTTGTCTTATTAGGGGGGCCACATGCCGAAGGCATGGCCCACCTACTACTATCTCACATATTTATTCCGCGTATTATACTAGCTTATAGTTCTCCTCGCCACCAAAACTTCGGCACCTAACTAGTCCCGCACGGTTTGGCGGATCGGGCCCAAAGTTGGCACACGCGTCGGGACCAATGGTGCGATGCGTGCTTGTATAAAACTTTCTCATTAGTCCGAAGGTTCGCGAATTATTAGCGAAAACGTCGCAAAAAAAATCCCATAGGAAATGAATGGGGAGAGGGAAAAAAAAGCATAAAAAACAGCACTTCACTGTGTCGGCATACATTCATGTAGAAAAACAGTTTAAAGCTCAGTTTGTAGATAAATCCTTCGTCTATTTAAAACTGAAGACGGCATGTTGATAACTGCTACGGTTTTTGTATAATCAGACCTCAAGCGCCACAAAGTTTTAGCAAAATCCACCCTTCTAGAGTGGAGAGACTGAAAAGCTAGAGTGTGAGGCAGCCGTTTTTTTAAGACCAAAAAACATTTTAAACTCGCCCTCACGGCCACATATTTATAGCTAGAGTCACCATTTTTGGTCAGTTTGTAGACTGAAATCTCTGGACCCACACAATGTCTTCGGAATTACGGTAGGATTAATACTTTTCCTTAAAAACCCTCCAGACCGACCTAAAATCGATCAAAATCAGAGCCGTTTTTCATTGGTTTTGGAGCAGCAGTGGGGAGAAAAACGAATGACATTATGTGTTTTCAACTCGTCATAAATATTTTTCTGAAAGACACACATACACCAAAGTTGGCATAGTTGGAGTCGAAGGATGGCTGACGGTCACGGTGAAAGAATCTTTTGAATAACTCATACGGTTTTTGCTCAGCAGTCGTTTGTTCGGAGGACATTTTAAGCACCAGAAAGCTGGGTGACAGTGAGCTGCTGTAGCTAGCTCAGTTAGAAGCTAAGGACTGAGGACCCGTTTTTTCTTATTCTTTCTCTTCCCATTCAGGTTGTAGATGACCTACAGCCATGAAAGTTACTCCAATTGAAGACAAGATATAGCTGTCGCTTAGATAAAAAGAATTTTTCAGATATCATTTATGGTTTTTACTCAGCAGTCGTTTGTTCGGAGGGGTGCTTTAGCAGCAAAAAGATGAGAGAGGAGCTGCTGCAGTTAAACCAATGGTAGGAGCAGGTGGGACCCACCATTTTGTTTGTGCTTCGTTTTGGGTTGTGAAAGACCTACAGACATGAAGGTTACCCCAGTCTGAGACAAAGGATAGATGTTTCTTTCACTGAAAGAATTTTTCAAATACCTTTTACGGTTTTTGCTCAGCAGTCGTTTGTTTGGAGGGTAAGCACCTGGAAGCTAGCTGACAGTTAGCTTCTGCAGCAGCCTGCTAGTGTGCAGCTGCTGACATCTTAGTGTGAGGCGGCCGTTTTTTTAAGATAAAAGATTTTGTTCTTGCCTCACGGCCACATATTTGGAGCTACAGTCACCATTTTTGGTCAGTTTGTAGGCTGAAACCTCTGGACTCACACAATGTCTTCGGAATTACGGTAGGATTAATACTTTTCCTTAAAAACCCTCCAGACCTACCTAAAGTCGATGAAAATCAGAGCCGTTTTTCATTGGTTTTGGAGCAGCAGTGGGGAGAAAAACGAATGACATTATGTGTTTTCAACTCGTCATAAATATTGTTCAGAAAGACACACATACACCAAAGTTGGCATAGTTGGAGTCGAAGGATTGCTGACGCTCACGGTGAAGAAATTTTTTGAATAACTCATACGGTTTTTGCTAAGCAGTCGTTTGTTCGGAGCTGTTGCTCCCATTCAAAAAAGCCTGAGAGCTAAGGAACGATAGTGCTGCGCTTTTCTCTCTGTCACTGACAGGCTCGTTAAGCGTTGTCAAGGTAACCGTGCTTCAAAGAGATTTTACCTCTGCTGTTTTAAACAGCACATATTAATCTAATGGAGGGTGAAAGCACTGATTTAACATTGGGAAATGGATACTATATGACTGCTGTCCATGACACTTCCCTTGCCACTCAACACTGATAGACTTTCAAAATAAGACTCCAGGGACCCTACAAAATAAAAGCCTCTATATTTTTTACATATATTTATTGCCCTATATGGCTCAACATTATGACCCAAACTCAACCCCATTTTAGAGAATAGACTCTAGGAGACTGTTTAAAACACAACCTAAGGCAAATTTCAAAATAAAAGCCTCCCATTTCATCTTCATCTACTGCCCTAATAACATGGAAAAAGAGTGATTTAACGATTGGAAAGTCATCAACTATCATTGCTGGGTCTGAACATTTTCTCTAAACACAACTCTGTTGGACTTTCAAAATAAGACTACAGGGACCCTACAAAATAAAAGCCTCTAGATTATACTAATGCAATAATTGATGCAAATGGCTCAACATTATGACCCAAACTCTTCCAGGTTGTTTTTATTAGACTCTAGTGACCTTTTCAAAACACACCCCAGAGCAAATTTCACAATAAAAGTCTCCCATTTACTCTGTAATACAGCAGCTATTCACCTAATAACATGGAAAACCAGTGATTTAACATTTGGAAATGGATTCTATATCACTGCTGGGCATGACCCATCTTTTGATGCACATCCATGATAGACTTTCAAAATAACACTACAGGGACTCTACAGAATAAAAGCCTCTTCCTTATACACACTCATACATTCTGGCATATTGCTCATAGCCATTGGTGATTTCATCACTGCAATGGCTCTTAGAAGGCGGGCGAAGCCCGCCATTGGTGATTTCATCACTGCAATGGCTCTTAGCAGGCGGGCAGAGCCCGCCATTGGTGATTTTTTTCATCGCTGCAAGGGCTCCTAGCAGGCGGGCGGAGCCCGCCAACTGCGCTTTACCCACTGCGGTTCAATATGGACAACCCATATTACCCTTGTGCATCATATGCTGTGCACGTCTATTTCCCAGATTTCAGCACAAGTGGCACACAGCTCTCTTTGCCCATGACCTAGCCCTCTTTCCTTCCCTCAGCAGCCCTCAAAGGCGTAAGCAGTTGGTCTGGGGAGCCCCAATGTCACTTGCCAGGGCCGTATTGGCCCAGTTACCCAGACGGGCAGTAGGTGGCCCCCCTCAAAATTTCTTTAGAAATTTTCTAGTGTTCAACTGTAACTCTTCGATTCAGCAGCTTTGTTTTCGTGAAAACAGCATCCCAGGAAATAGAAGGCAAGTTAGCAAAGATAAAAATCATGGTTTCCGGTCAAGACTTTCAAAATAAATGTTAGCCGTCTTTATTCTGTAGGTTTCATATCAAACTGAACATATTTACTTCGGGTTTATGTTGGCGATAGAGATGTATTTATTTAAAATAAAAATCTTGTGAATTTTTTATTTTTCAAATGAGCATAGTAAAACCTGTTCCATTATTTTAAAACCCGCACTTCCTTCTGTTTGACAGCGCCACAGTTCCAATCTCTTAAAGGTATAGTGGAGGATTTTTGTCCATGTCCTCTCCATTTCAAAAAAAAAAAAAAATAAAAAAAAAAATGCACATGCACTACCCTGTACCCGCTCTCAAGAAAGAATGTTCTTCAAACCTTGCAAACCAATACCAGTGGGTTGTTTTTAAACTTTTGCTGAATGCCTATTAAACGCATGCGAGAGCGATCTAATTTCTTCTTGTGCACGCCCTGTTTAAAAGTTGCTATTTGCATTGCTCATACAAGCTAACTTTCCAAAAGAAGATCTAAAATTTTTCCACTGTGTCAGACTCACTGCCAATAAGTGAAAATGGGGACGAGTACGTAGGACGGCCTTACGTAAACATATCACTTGAATGATTGACAATTAGAAGGACCACTTATTTTGATGATCCACCTGGAAAAAGATCATCCTCCACTATACCTTTAAGGCAGGGGTCTTAAACGTTTTCCAGGCCAAGGACCCCCAAACTGATGGTGAGATGGAGCGGGGACCCCCTAATTATAGATACTGTATAAAATTGTGTTATATCAAACTGGTCTTATAGTTACTCTATTACAGATGGAGTAATGTAATGAAAGTAATTTCGCCCTGGGATTATTAAAGTATTTTTGATTCTGATTCCTCGTAGATGGGACATGTGTTGAATGAAACAGTGCCCAGCTTGAAAGATCTCTTGTGTGTTGCTGAATTTGTGCATTGATGACTAAAAACATCTTCTGCCTCCATTTATCTGTTTACTACAGTTTGTTGAATTCATGTTAATGTGTATTTAAAGACATTTCAATAAGTGGAAAAAAATTGCAGGGGGAATATATAAAAAAAAAAGTCTAATCAACCAAAACTTTTACAACCCCCATGCAGTACCTCTGTGGACCCCCTAGAGGTCACGGACCCCCTGTTGAAGACCTCCGCTTTAAAGTATTAACATATTTCACTGGTCACAGGAAAATGCCACATGTTGCATTTTTTGTTGTTTTCACCGTTTTATTATTATTTTTGGTTAGAGCTGGAGTCCTTAACGTATTAGGGAGCAATGCAGTTTGTTGATACATTTCATTTAAAACATGTTTTAATACATCATGATACATCAAACAGCATTGACGTTTTACATATTAACATACCATCTGTATAATTTAGGCAAGATAAAACACAACTTTCCTTAAGGTGTGGGAGAAAGGACGAAGTAGCCTACTGTACATTCCTTATATATGTTATATGCTTTTAAAATTTAAACGGAAGAATCGTGCAGTTATAAATGTGGAAAAAACAGTTTGTGTTTATTCATATTCTAATAGATTTGTGCTTTTTTTTCCTGTTGGGTTTAAGTTTTTATAAATCTTTTTAATGTTATCTGTTTTAGTGTTATCTTGAACATAGGAATCCATCGCTTTGTTTCACCTTTGAAATAAGGCTTTAATGTAAAAATAAAGATATATGTTTTTTTGTTCTCTGCAATGGTTTGCATCTCCAGTGATATAAAGCAAAAATTATTAGACAATCCTTTTAAAACCATCTAGAGACATAAATCATCTGATTTGTTGGGTCCACTCTTTTATTGCATGGATTTATTTGATCTCTAAAAAAATAAAAGATATTTACAAGATATCAAGCTGCACCTAGCGTGCCAGTGAGTGATAATTCAAAAATAATTTGGCATTGATCAAACCACGCCACACTTTCTACCAAGCTGTAAATCCAAAACAGTCTCACCTATCGCTGTGTCATATGATAAACCTTAATCCTAAGCAATAGATGTTCTTTCAACATGAACTAAATCAAAATATGTAAATGTAACTAAGAATTGTACCAGAATTATAAGATGCACCAATGAAAGCACTGCTATAGTTCATAACCGTGAGCATTACTGCTCATTCTACAGCAATGAGATGGTGGATGCAATGTAAGCAATTAGACTTTTTTCCTGTTTGTGGACTTTGAAGCTACCTACACTTCTTGTATCTTAAACTGAATTATATAACCGAGACTATTGTGTCTTATGTTGTCAAAGATCAATCAGCAATCAGTACAGCCCATCTGTTAGACGGTCAAACAGATATTTTCTGTTATGTCATCCATGTCCAGAATCTCTTTTTCCTTTTATCTCCCCTGGCTCCTCCTATGTTTTCTCAAAAGAGTAATCTAAGGTACCCATTTGGTGGAAAGTGCACACTAAGTTTTGATTTTTTTTTATCTGGTATGTTATGCATTCTTAATGTTTTAATTTGTAAAGCCAAAACAATAATTTTTAGTACCGTATCACAGATTTTTTTTTCTTATTGTCCAACAAAAACAATTTGTATCATTCTTTAATGCAGTCATCCTGCAGTAGCTATTTACTTTATAGCACTCTTATTGAATTAAGACAATCTGGTTGAAAGCTTATTATGGACTCTGTTGAAGAGATAAAATCATATATTTCATGTCAACTTCGAACCCTCACTCTCTCCATCATAAGAACAGGGTAAGACCTCAGAGATGTTTGTTGCAGTACAACTATAATTCAGTGTGTAGAGTCTTCATCGTACAGAGAAAATATGAGTTAAGCAATTCTTAATTTTTTGCCATATGATCAAACTGTCTTTATGATGTTTCATGGAAGTGAGATAATATCAGTGGATTCATACCTTGGATGAATGCAATAAGTAAGAATATGAAACAAATCATGTCATGGTTACCAAAAAAAAAATATATTTTTTTTCTTTATTAGTTACACAATTCATTTTCCCCTTTCTGTGTCTTTTCACTTTTTTTTTTTTTAGAAATCTAGATGCTTTTAATCTCTAAATAAGAAGTATAAATAAAAAAAAGCTAATGTTACTGTTCAAGAAAGAGGAGTGGGAGACAGGGTATATAGATTAAAGGCCAGGTCGGTTGAATCAGCTGCAAAAATAATTTTCTTTTAGTGGAGCAACCTAGCCATCTAATCTATGAGCAGATTAGAAAGATCAGATAATCAGAACTATGCTTCATCAGGGGTTCAGACTGAACTTATGTCCTTGACAGGAGATAAGGGATCATAAGGTGGTAAAGATTAATATCAGGATCACATTTATTATAACTAGAGTAAGTCTTTATAGTTCCGCATAGACCATTGATTATGACTTTCGTTATATGGCACATTGTAGGCTGTAAAAAAAATATATAAATATGATAAATCATTTAATAAAAACAAAAACAAATGTTCTTACATCATGTTGTCCTTCACCCTTCTAACCAAAAGGCCGATAGGAGAGTTCCTAGTTTCTACAATGTCACAGGATCACTGTTATATGAATGCAGGGTAAAGTTTTTTGGCAGGTATATGCTATTTTTATTAATGTCATACATTCAATAAGATTATTTAGTCCCTCTAGTTGTATCAAAGCTGTGTAAAAGTTTGGTTTCTATTACACCATTTATCACACTAACTTTGAATTAATGATTCCATTAAAACTTTATTCGACTTTTTCTGTTTGAGAACAAAAGCAGCCATATTTTCCTTCTGTTCCATCCATCCATTTTCCATCACACTTATCCCAGCTGGGGTCGCGAGGGGTGCTGGTGCCTATCTTCAGCTGTCAATCGGAGACAGGTGGGGTACATCCTGCACAAGTCGCCATTCTGTTGCAGGGCAATGCAGAGACAAACAGGACTAACAACCATTCATGCACACACTCACACCTAAGAAGAATTTAGAGAAGCCAATTAACCTAACAGTCATGTTTTTGGACTGTGGGAGGAAGCCGGAGTATCCGGAGATAACTTTTAACCCTCGTATCCACAGGATGAGAGGGTTATCTCAATGCAGACCCCAGACCAGGAATCAAACCCAGGACCTTATTGCAAAAAGGCTGCAGTGCTAACCCAATGCAACACCATGCAGCCCCTTCTGTTCCATATAACATTGAAATAATGGAAGCTGAATGAATTTCACCTAAAAGGATGTTATGCACTGACAGATCGTTGTATCCACAAATATATCCATAATGAAGCACATTCAGGTTCTTGGAAGTTTAATAAAACAGAAGGCCAAGGAACTCAAAATCTTTTACAAGAGTTGTTTTTTTAAACTGTCCTTTTAGTTCTTTAGGCTTTCCGGTGAACTTTTCGTTCCAAAGACAAATTTTCTACCTTTTCTATAATGAATCCAAGTAAAGTAACATATAGTATCAACTACATTGCTTATTCCACATGAGCTAAATCCAAGCAAATATCTTGGCGATAAGTGAAAAGAAAAGCCTGCCTCAGACACTAAATTGTTTTCTTAAACACTGCACTGTCCGCCTGTTCGATTCGAGGAATCAACGTTTTTAGTTCTCCTTGTTTGTTAGGCACATGGTAAAAAAAATACATTCTCTTTTTCCAACTATTCTTTTTTAAAGATGGGTAATACAGCTAATAAGAGGGAAAACGTTTTTATATGTGTTTGGTGGTCTAATGATCTATCTTCTGTTTAATTTGTTTGAGTAAATTTATAATATAGAATCTTAACGAAGCTGAATTGGTAAACTTAAGAAAAATATGAGAAAAAATGACTTAAATATAAAGAAAATTAAATCTGATATTACATAAAATGGGTTTCTATCGAGTTTAAAAAATATAATAAAAAAGAGCAACAGTCAGTGTTCCTCAGTGGAGAGCCTTGACTTTTTTTTAAATCATAGCCCAAAACAACGCCCTTTTGCTATTTTCTTGTCCTTCAATTCCAGCTTTTAATTCATGGACCAGCAGAAAAAAAAAAAAAATGCATGAATATCATTCCTTCATGTCTCATTTACAGAGACATGAAGGAATGATATGCACTGTATCTACAGTTATCTATTTGCATCCACAACAAAATCTTAGCAACCGATCAAACCTAAAAATTGTATCAAGTGAGTTTTTCTTTCTAAAATTAGTTACATAATTTAAGAAAAAAAGCTCCCAGCTGTGTCCTTTGAACAAATAAATAGTCCCCTCCCCTTTATGGAGGCTGATGATGTCTGACGTCTCTAGCTATAACTGATAATGACAGTGAAAGAAAGTTAAGAACGGAGTGCAGTGAATTCAGAGAAGGAGTGAAAACTGCAGCAAAGATGGAGAGGATTTTTGAGCAGCTGGTTCTGATTTCTCTGCTGGGTTTCACCTGTGTAACAGGTCTCTATTGATTATGAATCACTTAGTTATAGCATTCAGATTCATGCCAAATTAAAGAAATCATAGTTACTGATTATTGAGTTTAATCGATGAGTATAACTGACTCAGTAGGATGTAAATGATAACTTTTGTTTGCACAGAGAGAATCTGATGCTTACCTCTGTAAACATAAGTAATGTTTTTTGGAGTAAATGTCCTTACAATTTCTATAAATGCATTTTTTTTGTCATTTTAGTATTGGTGTATTTGATCTCATTTTTATTTATCATTTTCGGTTTGTTAACTTGTTTTATCCTTTCCTCATCAGCTGGACTCCCTTGCACTCAGAGCTTTCCTTCCCAGCAGTCCCCATTAACAGGTGAGAGAACAGATTATCAATAAATCATTTAGTTAATCAAAATTAAAATAAGTTGGTATGAATTAAGCATGAGTTGTTCCACAAGGTTTTTACATACTCTGTTTTATGGAATGTTTCTATTCATTACATTTTTTTAATAACTACACATTTCTGATATGATTTTCTGATTTATGTAATCTGAGAAATATTCTCTCATCTTTATATTTTCCTCTCAAGCTGACAAAGTTAGACCGTCTGATATATCAGTGCTTTCCTACATTGGACTTAATGAACAAAGGTAAGGGCATATCACGGTTTGGAATACAGTAAAATCTCCCTGAAAAGACTGGAAATGAATGCTTTGGTTCTCCTCTGCAGCACTGAACTGTCCACAGTCTTGTCCAAACTCACAGGTACGTTTCTGCTTTTAATTTTCTCATTTTCATTCTCTCCTCCTTGTTTGTTTGTATTGGTTTATTTTTCTTTTTGACACTTGGTGTTACTGTATCTTCCTGTTCTGTTTGGTACGTTAGATATACGCTCTTATGTGGTCGATCAATGCTTTTATTGTAGCACTTTGTGCTATTATTACTGCACTGATATTGATAGATAGAATTATCCATCAATTCTACAAGCTGGGCAGAGATGGGAAAGGTTGAGACTATCTGATCACTGTGGAAGGGGGTGGATTCCCCCCTTACCAATCCACAGTGTTCTCACTAACACTATAGGGAACCCAATTAGGAGAAAAGAATACAATCAAAACAACCTTTGTTGCCCTTCAGTGGGGAAGTTCCTGTGTGCCACCATCCATGTATTTAGACTATGGGAAGAAACTGAGAATGTGTAAAATTCATGCATTGAGAGCCTGGGGCAGGATTTGTAATCTAAGACCTTCTCCCTGAAACAATACAAAGTATAACTGTTGAGCCCATGATCAAAAAGGTCAATACTAATAAAGCTAAAATTTAGGGCTTTCAAAAATATGGTTTATTGTATTGAGGAACTAGAGAGTCACTGAAAAAGAAAAGCAGCCATTTCCAATTTACCATTAAACCACGAGATTCTAAATGATATTTTTAAAGATTATTACATTTTAAAATGATGTTTAAAATGATTATTAAAGAGGAATATCATTTTAAATTAATTACTCCATGTACCTTTTCCGTGAACCTTCTGGTACCCGAGGACGTTAGAAAGAAGTTTAGTTACTTTAATATAAGCATTGACTTGTTGCTGAATTTTTGTGTTGGATGTTTAAAGATAATAAGACAAAAACTCAAAGTTCTGTTTTTTTTTTTTATTGTTTCCATCTTTCCCCGAACAGAACTGATGACTCTGCTCAGTCCTGGACTGACGAGTCCCTTCTCAAATGAAAAAGGCTTTAAAACATATGGGTTTCCTCAACACAGGTGTGTGTAGTTTATTTTAGTCACAGAGCAATTTTAACTGTGTCTTTATCGTTCTGTCTTTTGTTCTTATTATATGCCTTTCACTATTTACAGCGGACTGATGGACCAAGCAAAGGAAGTGTCCAAATACTTACTGAGCAAGCAGGTAAAATCTCGGTGTAGTTTAAGTTTTCTCGTAATCATTACACTTTTACAATAATGCTACAAAAATGAGGACAAGAAAAATGGGGTTGAAATAGGTATAAAAGGCTTTTTTAGGATAAAAGAAATTTTTTGGGAAATTGGATCCAACAAGATGCCAATACCTTTGAACTTCTTCACTTTATACTAAAACTTTAGTGGATGTTATTGGGATTTTATGTGATAAAACAAGCCAAAGTAGTACACACTTGTGAAAAAAAAAATAATAATAATTTAAAGCATTTCAGCTAAAGCTATAGATAGAGTACACATGTGAGCGTTCATTATCAAATCTTGCCATTAACTGCTTGTAAGGCTTAGGTCTGAACTTAGAACTGATAGTAAACCTGAGTGTTTCTTCTTTAATCAACATCCCTCTTTGTTCGTTGTTTGCATCCATCTTTCCCTCTATTTTCATCAGGTTTTCCAGACTGTCACAGAAAAACACTGCACAGTATCAAGGTCTCATTCATTTAGTTCAGAGTGGGCATTTAAATTTTGCATTAAAGCCACAAGTCAATTTTTTTTTTCTAATCTAAAATCTCCTAAATTGTAATTTGCCATTCGGAATTTTAATGGTTTTCTTTTACTTTCTTGCTGTCACTCTTTCCTAAAGTTCATATAAGTGGAGTACATTAGTATCAGCTGTGCTGTATACAGTTCCCCCATGCTGTAAATCTTTGCAGTTAACCTAGAGTTTTAATGGGCTTCATTGATGCTTTTCCTATTAATCAGTTTAGGTGCTTGTATTGCAACCAAATATGAAATAGTGTAAATATTTTTGCAGCACAAAGTCGATCTCCAGTATGGTGTCCTGACTTCTCACCTAATCTAATATATATTCTAGAGAATATGTGCTGAAATACTTTTAAAACGAACTTATGTTGTTGTTTCTAATTCAAACTTTCAATGCACACAAACGTCTGGTAAAAAAAAAAAAAATCTGATGTGATCTGATCTTCTAAAACAGGATTCTGATAAGAATGGCGACTGGACGTTGGTGCTTCTCTTTGTTCAGTTGGATCAACTCTGTGCCTGTGACCAGCAGCAGCAGGTAATCAAAGCGGAAGGATCGTAGGGATAATGAAGAGTTATCAGATTTAATCACACAGAAAAGCATGCATAATGGATGTATGGACAGTTTAAAAAAATTTTGTTTGGCATTGTTTCATCTCAGTAAAATCTATCACATGATATTCTTCATTTTCATTTCTGTTTTGTTCATTTGTAATATGTTAACAGAGAAAAACAAATAAAAACTTGAAATACATAAGGCCACTCAGAAAGTTATTTGCATGGGTCACCCAACTGATAAACAAGTGATAGACATTGATGCAGAAAGATAAATTGGAAACATGGCTCTATCAGTTGCTTCAAAGGACACCAATCAAACTGTCTGGTTTATTGGTGCATAAAGAGACTGTTGCTTCAGAGCTTTAAAGGAACAGAGTCCAGGTTATTTTTTTTCCTAATCACAATTTGACCTTTTAAAAGCACAAAACAAAGTTTCCTGGTAAAGTGCGAGGATAAGTTATTTCTAAATTGTCCAAAAAATTATTTTTGTCTTTATGCTGCAGATCTCGTCTCATCTCAAAAGTGTAGTCAAGGAGGTAGATGGTGCTGTGCAACTGCTGCGCTCTAAGGTATATATATAAAAGGTCAAAAAAGGTGTTATTGCTCTTTTGCAGGTATTTTAGAAGCTGTCTAATATACTTAACTTTGTTGCAGCTGAGAAGGACCCTCGTCAGTGTTGCATTGTGGGACGGAGGCCTTGATACTGTTCAAAAAAAGTAAGCAGCAAAATAAAAAGTTAAAGAAATTTATTTTAAACTGAGTTTAAAAAACACATAAAAAATACTTCAGTTTATTTTTATCATGATGCTAGCCACTCATTAGGCTGAAAATGAGACCAAATGGGTTTAAAGTTAAAAATGTTGAAAAATGGTCTTGTCATTAACAATTTTAAAAAATCTGAGTTTAGTACATTTTCAGTTGTTTCTATTACTTCAGCTGCACATAGTTTTGGTTTAGTGAGTGTGTATTGCTTACAGGATGTGCCCATGCATGCTCCAAACCAGTGAGGGAGAGCTGAAGCTTCAGAGAACCATACTGACTCACACACTGCAGGTATGTTTCTGCTTCCCACTGAATAATGCTGTTCATTTCAACACAATGTTGTCAAGTGAGCTAGTGTATGAATCCTGGAATATTTTCACACTGGAAAAAAATATTTAAAGAAATGAAGGGTATAAACAGCATCATAAGCGCTTCATATAAAAAATGCACTCTTATATTTTCATTTATTTCTGGCAAAAATATTTATAATAACAGAATAGGTAGATACTTTACACACATATTTAACCCATATAAAGCCATACAAATATATAGATACATTTCAAAATGTGATTTAAAATAAAAATTGACCAGTCTATGTGATTTTGATTTCATTCTATAATTGACTTGATGCTAAAAAAAAAGTCCAACAGATTTTACTTTCACAAGTGGAGCAGTATGGCTATGGCAATAGTGTTCCGCTTGATTAATGCATATCCATCCATCCATTTTCTTTACACGCTTGTCCCGAGTGGGGTCGCGAGGGGTGCTGGTGCCTATCTCCAGCAGTCAATGGGCGAGAGGCGGGGTACACCCTGGACAGGTCGCCAGTCCATCGCAGGGCAACACAGAGACACACAGGACAAACAACCATTCATTCACACACTCACACCTAGGACAATTTAGAGAAGCCAATTAACCTAACATCATGTTTTTGGACTGTGGGAGGAAGCCGGAGTACCCGGAGAGAACCCACGCATGCTCAGGGAGAACAGATTAATGCATATAACTAGCTTTATTATAATTCATGCAGGGAGTATTACAGATTATATATGGACACTGTGATGTAAGTAGAACAGGAAAGGAAAACAGGAAAAAAGGAGAAAAGATCAAATAAAGGGGAGATAAAAGGGAGATAGCGATAAAACATCTTCAGTCTGCTTCATCACCTGCAAAGAGATGTAAAAAGAACGCACAACCAACGGATGTAGTATAAGAGATACAATAAAGTAACACCTTGATACTATCGCTGAAGAACCTAATACCAATTTCAGTGGCAGTAGCCAATTGCATATGTGCAATCATATTTTCCATGGTTTGCATTTTAGATAAAAAAATTAATTGAGCTGCCCCCTGACAAAATGCCACCATGTGCAGTTAATACACTTTTCTACCTTGAACCCTTCCTGATAAACTGTTTTCCTCCAAAAATCTGTTTTTTAGGAGTCCTTGGGTGAACTGATGTCACAGAAACATTGGTACAGGAACGGAGATGACTTCACTGTCACTCTTCAGGAGACCCCTCTCATCAAAGGCTTGTCATCTGTGAGTTTAAGTTACATCTCTATTAGTGAGGAGTGCCAGCATATTTAGCACATCTGAATTTTGGTCATTTTCTTAAAAAAAAAATCTTAAATCAGCAGGGATGAGTGGAATGTATATTTTCTGTGTTGCTAATAGACTGGAAAGCCTTTGGGAGAGTTTGAGAGCCTGAAGCACACAGATGAAGTGATGCTGCAGTTGTGGAGAAACTTGGTGAGACCTGAAAGTGTCAACTTGACATTTACCAACAATTATTCACTTGTGTGTGTCTTTAAGTACATTTTCTATGGATGTTGCATGTAATTGTATCTTGCAGCTGCAGCCCATGGCCGCCCAACATGTTTCAGATGAGAAGAAATACATTGAAACATTGCTTTGCCCCACTGAGGTAAGTATATATGCAGAAAGGTCACACAGACAATCATACAAGCATTTACAGTTGACAACAGAAAAATATTTCTTTCTAATTTTCCCTCCCCCCTTTTTGGATACTCTTAATTTTTCACAAGGACCGACAGTTTCTGAGGACAGAAGCTAACGCTCCTTCCAGTCGACACAGCAAAGCAGACAATCCCGTTCAGACGGTGAGAATCATTCACAGCTGAATTAAATGCTTTATGAAGCACTATGTCTATCATCTCATTGTGATTATGCTCTATGTGTGCTTGATAATCAGTATTCGGGCACAGACATGCCCTGCGAAGATCTCAGTCCTTCACCATCCGTTCCCAATTCAGGTAATTTTATGTATTAAAATGTTCATTCTATTTGAAATCCAAAATTATTTTAGACTTTTCACTAATGTCCTCATTTAGGTAGTAATATCCATGGGTGTACAGTAGGTGTGCATAGGGACCATAGGGACATGTCCCTACCAAAATTTTGGATCGACCTACTTGTCCCTACCAATAATTAAATGTGAACAACATGTTTATGATTTACAATACAGCGTTGTTGCAGCAGTCGCTTATTTTCCTCTTGCAGCTCCTCTGCCTGGTAGCTGCAGCTGCCTGGTCTTTCCTCTACTTTTCACATAGCAGCGCATGGAACTGTGCTGCGCTGTTCAACTCCACTCTGATTTGTCTGCCTTAAGTTCTGCCTTCTCTCTTTCTGATTGCTTGTTTTCTAGTCTGTATGTGTGTGCGTGTGCTTACTTGGATTACACCAGAATACAGCGGTTACCAAAATTAATATTAGGCTATGAAACTACTCCCAATTATAAAACTAAATATTATCTAGGCTAAAACAGGCAAAAGCCTCTGATTGCAGTTCTGTAAAGAAGCAGGAGAGAGTACTGATTTGTGGAACTTGAGAAATGTAAGTAGGATTTCTTTTATCAAACTAAATATTCTGAGTCAGACAGCAGTTCTGAAAACTGCAGTTAAAATGAACAAAGACTGTAAGCTATCAACATTTCTGATTCCCTTTTACCAATATTTCTTTGCTATTACTGTTTTCAGTTTTGATGGCAGTTCAGGAATAAATAACAGGTTTTATTTCTTTTTTAGAACATAACAAATTGAGAAGGATGCTGAAGATCTGCTATTTTATGTTTTCCACATAAAATAGTGCTATTTAATTGACTTCTACTTCTAGAAATAGAATAAAGACAAACAGATGAACTCTATTTACACTGATTCTATTTTTCTACATTTCCACACGGTCCATAAGTAAAAATAGTACAAACATTAATGTCTGGCAAATAATGCTTCAATCTGGCTGTTTATTTTGGATACTATTACATTACAGATAAGATAGTGTTATATTGTCTTTTATAATTGTTAAAAGTGATTTTATATTTGAATAAACTTAGGCTCATTCTTAGCGTTGTGCTTTAAAATAGACATAAGGAGCTATTTAAACAATCAGGCAGTAAGCAATATAGGATGATGATAAAAGGTTGTGTTACATTTAATCCTTTACTATTAAAAATGGACTTGTATAATAGAAAAATTATATTATTGTAGGGAACACAGATATAATGCTCAGGGTGAAGCAGCAGCCCTTCACTGTTGTATTATGGAAGAAATATGTTTGGAATGTTACCATAAAATTAGGGCTGCAACTAATGATTATTCTGCAAATCGATTAATCTGTCGATTATTTTTTTGATGAAACGATGAATAATAATTTTTTTTACGAAATGAAACCAGGTAAAACAGAAACGTTTCCTCTTGAGGAGTTCTGGATGGAGAATATTGACAGACAAAAGCTTTTTTTTTAAATCTTAAATGCAAAATGTTTACATATTTTTTTTACAATCTTGGTATAATTCTTCCTCTAAGTGGGTCGCTCTGTCAACTGAAGGCACATTCTAGTGGCCCTATACTCTAGTTAATGATTTATCAATTACTAAATTAGTTGATGATTATTTAAATAATCGATTAATATTGATTAATTGTTTCAGCCCTAGGTAAAATACATGAAATGGGCTACACAGAGTAACTACACTGCAAAAAATAGAAACCTCAATAAGTAATTTTTTCTTAAAATAAGTGAATTTTTCCTTGAATTGAGGACGTAAGTAAGACACTTTGCCAATGGAACAAGACAATTTCCTTTTAAAATAAGAAAAAACTATTTTATCGTCTTATTTCAAGTAAATATTATCTAACTATCTTATTTTAAGAGTAAAAATACTCATTCCATTGGCAGATCATCTTATTTACCTGCTCAAATTAAGGGTAAATATACTTAATTTAAGAATTTTTTTACTTATTTCTGGATTGTTTTTGCAGTGTACAGCCTATATGTACAACTTGTATAGTGAAGTTAATATTTTAAATGCTCAGTGTCAGTTCCTCTTATAGTTCCAGTGCTCATGTAAATACAATACATTTATTTGTCGTCCCTTGAATGTATTATTTTGCAAGATACAGAGAGAGCAAGAGTGGGGTTTACCCCTGCACAATTCTATATCGTCAAAAGAAAACAGGATAAATCCATATATAACAGAGATATTTAGACTATATTTGGTTAAATAGACACTGTCTTAGTCGCTGGTAAGTCTAAATGCAAACCTTTTCAACATGGAAAAAAGTCCTAATTCCAAATTCGTCAGTCCCAGTGATGCTTTAAACATTGATAAACTGCATCTAGTGTGTTTAGTGCTTATAAGATTTGTATTAATTTAGGAAGAAATGCTGCTGTTCTCTTTAAACAAAATGTGCCCTGATGCTCACATTAAGCATGAAAAAGAGCATGCATATTTTTGCATAGGACCAATGACATCAGACCAATGAAACTGAAGACGAAGAGTGTTCCTACCAAAGTTTAAATCAAACCTACACCCTTGTTAATATCTAAAAAAAAAACACATTAGTATTTCTTTTTTTGACTCAGTGCTCTTGTTTTTTGAACCATAAAGCATGTAGTTGAATGTTTCATTTAAACATCCAGCCCTTTAAACTGTAGCAGTTGTAGCTAAACTATCGTAATGTTGTCACTCTGCTTCTTAATTTGATACATATGCTGGTTTATTTATGCAGGTCCAGGCATAAGAATGAAGAAGGAAAGCTCACTTTTTAAAATATCAAGTCCGGTCACTTACACACTTAAACGAATGTTTGTGGAGGTTTATTGTGCATTTAGCAAGTTATCTAAGATCTATCCTCAGGGTGGGAAGATAGAAAAGGCTCCTTTTTACAGGAACTTAACTGCCTCACAATATTCCTTATCAATACTTCATGATCCTCTGACCATCTTGGACTTAATGCAAAGTTTGCATTCCCTCAAGCGGTCAAACCGCCATTAGATGAACTTATCAGAAATAAAATAATTTCCTTGGTTAGCATTCAGCTTGATAAAATTGATAAATCTTCATATATTGCAGCTATTTAGCATATAAACTTTTGCATGTAGTTTACATATAGTTGCAGCCAAAGAAATGCATTCCTCCCGCAGGTACTTCTTGTAATTAGTTCCTCCAGATTGAATTCCAACTTGAGTCAGATAGAATATGTGGAGGGAACTAAAAAACTGCTGAATAAACAGGCCTTTCAATCTCAAAGAATTAAATGTAAATAATTAAATGTGCTTTCCTTAAGTACTGCTGAATTAAACATTTTTTTTCAATCAATGGCAAATATAGGATTAAAAAGACTAGATGATATTCTATATGTAATTTATTATATTTTGTGGTCTCTTATTTTTATGAGTTAAATTTCAAATCACACAATAACATTTGATATTTTAGTCATTTATTCATTTTATTTTCTAGTCCATGAACTACGGCCTGGAGATATCAAAGTTGTTGCAGCTGTGGGGGATTCTTTGACAGTAAGTCATTTTTTTCTTTTTATCAAACAAATGTTATGGGCAACTTATTCTTTGTCTTCTGTACAAATGCATGACTAAAGGAGTTTTCTATTCTCTTTACAAGGCAGGGAATGGTATTGCTTCCAGCCCAAACAATGTCCTGGATGTCATACGTCAGTACAGAGGCTTATCTTGGAGGTTTGTCACGACTCTCTAATTTTATTACCTTTTTAATAGTTTTAGCTCGTCTGTTATTTTGATGTGCTTTGAAATCATGGTTCATTAAAGCTTATATCTCTTGGTAAAAGTCATTTTATATGTTTGTTGCCAGTATTGGTGGAGATGAAAACCTCACAACTGTAACAACTTTGCCCAGTAAGTATCTTTGATACTTAACTACACAATCATATCATGTTTATATTGATTTTTATATATATACATATATATATTATTTTTCTTTAACATTCAAACTGTCTTTTTCCAAATAATTTTTATTCCTTTACAGACATTTTGAGACATTTCAACCACAACGTGACGGGCTACTCCCTTGGTATTGGTGATCAGAACAATCCAAAAGCTTTCCTTAACCAGGCAGTGCCAGGTGGGAAGAGCAGGTACGTCCTACAGTTGTTTCTTTTATCAATAAGTGACCATCGTTAATTAAACATTATTTAGTTTTTAGTAGGAAAACAGAACTTTGATCATGTCCTGTATTGCTGTACCCAGGGATATACCGTCACAAGTGCGTACTCTGGTATCAAAAATGAAAAGTGATCCTGTAAGTCCATAGTTATATTTTCTAAGAATAGAGCGTAACTAAAGTCTACTAGTATATTTGAACTCTCCTTACTTTCTTTTCTCCAGAATGTAAACTTTGAAAATGACTGGAAAGTGATCACTATTTTTATTGGAGGAAATGATGTCTGTGCATACTGCGAAAACAGCGTAAGTACCAACTTTAGAAGAAGAAATAATTACGAAGTTATCTTTGATGACATATAAAGCAACATGTTTGTACTTGCAGCTTCTGTACTCTGTGGAAAACTATGTCGGGTTTCTTCAGGAAAGCTTAGACTATCTCTTTAAGGAGGTAATACTCATTTTGTCATGAGGTGTTTCTATATTAAAATGGCTACCTCAGTATTAGAAATTAATCAAGGCTATCTTTTCTAGGTCCCCCGAGCTTTTGTTAACCTCGTAGAACCTCTTTATATAACCCCGCTTAGAGAGATGTACACGGACACATCACTGAAGTGTCCAACATGGCTTATGAGGTGAATGTCTTTTTATATTTTCATTAGATATTGCTTGCTTTCCTGATAATTTATCTAATTAACATCTTACCATAAACAATGTTTTTTTGTCTTTGGCAGTATGCTTTGCCCTTGTGTTGTTTTGCCAGAAGCCGATTCTGTAGCTCTAAAGGAATTGGAGACTATTAACAGAGGATATCAGGTATAAAAAGTGAAAACAACACAAAATAAAACAAGTTATGGTCACAATTAATGGGCATGGTCACTACTTTGAACTTTCAGCAATCGCTGCATGGTCTTATTGAGTCCGGCCGCTATGATACACGCACAGACTTCACTGTGGTTATCCAGCCATTCCTCAGAGACATCACTTTACCCAGACTGGAGGTCAGTAATAAAATAATATCCTATGCTTTTCTCCTTAAGAGAAAAATCAATAAAGTAATTAAATTAAATGCTTTTTAAATACAGGCATGCAGATTTTGCGTCTATTACTTGGTGTTTAGAAAAGCCCTTAAGTAAATAGTTACTATAAAAACTCTACTACTTGTTTGGTGCAGCGCTGGTGATTTTAATACCGGTAATAATGATTGAACTTTCAGTGATCTCACATTGGAGAAATTTACCTCTGCATTTAACCTATCCCCTTGGGGAGAAGTGTGGGGTCAAGGGTCTTGCTCAGAGACCCAGAGTGGCAGTCTTTGGGAGTGGGGCTCAAACTCAGAACCTCAGGATTCCAATCACTATGCCCCAACCACTAAACCACCACTCCCCCAATTCTCATGTCATACTTCCCTTACACTCATCCTCTCTGTTGTTGCCAGAAAAACTTGGATCCTAATCCAGTCTTGTTTATCAAATCAAATAACTTTGCATAATTATTTCTTACTGTAGATAAGGGGAATATTTGTCAAATGTTTATATTATTTGTAGATAGTTTCTGGGCAAAACATCATCATCATACAATTGTCCTTTTTCTATATAACCTGGTCTAGTCTTTCCCATTCAGAGGATGACATGGAGAAATTGGAATCTGTTTACATTATTAATAGAATGATAGATTACTAAAAGATGTTATAAACTCAGATCAACATAACAAATTAAAAAAAGTATAACAATAATGTCTTAAATCCTATTTATTCTACTTAACCCGTTTAAGAGTTCAACCGTCTTTTTCTATAACATATAACATACCGTATATTCAGCGTTTTAGTATCATAGCTTGAGAAATAAAAGTACATGTGAAATTTCATTTGCTGCCACATTTTGCTTAGGATGGCCGCGCAGATCGTTCTTTCTTCAGCGCTGACTGCTTCCACCTCAGCCGAAAAGCCCATACCGTCATGGCACGCTCTCTTTGGAACAACATGGTGAATAAATGGCAGAATTTTATACTTAAACAATCTTTCACACAGGCTGACTGTCATAAAGTAGCACAGATACAGCTTTTTCATTTTTTGGACCATGAATATCATATATTATATCCTTAACTTTCTTTTATCTTTACAGCTGGAGCCTTTGGGCAGCAAAACCTCCAGCCAGGACTTTAGCTCTAATTTTGATCTGAAATGTCCCGCAAATGTATGGAAGTTAAATTTATATTTGATATTTTTAAAGTTAATTTTCCAGAAAATTTTATTTACAATTTCCCCTTTCTCTTCAGGCCTCACCCTTTATTCGTACCTATAAGAACAGTGATTACATTTATTCTGAACTCCCTTCAACACCTGAACCTATTTTGGTAGGTTTATATTGATTAAGTTTTAAGCTGTCAAATATTCTTCAAGTACAGAGAAAAAACAGATTTATCCTTCTTTTCCTATTTCCTTAGAATTGGGGAAGTGATTTTGCCTGCGGCAACTTTGCTCCATCTGAAAGTCAACCGACTTCAGGTGAGACACACTGTCATCATGCAGTTAGGGTATATTTGATTGTTTTTTATTAGTGAAAAGGTTTGGTGATCAATTTCCCTTGTTTTTCCTTTGATTTAAAGAAAAACTTATGCACCTTAATGTTGGCTGACTAAATCTCCTCTTTTCTTTAGTTCACAAGCTAAGACCATCAGATATCCAGGTGATGGCAGCACTGGGAGACTCTTTCACAGTAAGTAGAAGAAGACAAATATACCTTCATTTAAAGGTTACTGATTCTTTGGAATTTTATAGGAATGTGTAACAATTAACCCATCATTGCAGAACTATGCAGTTTAGAATGAGTTGGGTAGCCCAAAGTTTTTAATGCAAAGCATTAAATCTCTGATTTACCAGAGATCCTAGTCGTCTCACACACTCATCCTTATTTCTGTGTCTTCAACTCAACAGACAGGAACTGGTGCAAAATCAAATGACCTCTTTCAGCTGGATCAAGAATTCAAAGGAGTATCATGGAGGTATATTCCTACTTTTATTTACAGGTCAACATCACATTTTTATCAAGCCTATAACAATTTTTGCATTCTTTTCCTGCAGCATTGGAGGGGATCAAACTTTAGAGACTGTCACAACACTACCGAGTGAGTTTTTCAAAAACTGCATAGATATTTCTCCTCCTATTATGGTGTGTGCAATGACAGTTTAAGAATTTGCATTTGGTCTCATCTGCAAGGCTATATTCTACCCTTATTTCACTGCGACTTACAAATGTTTTGCCTTCCTCTTGTGCAGTTTTTCAAAAACTGCCTTTCCTAAAACAAGTTTTTCTAAGTGGGTTTTGCATTTTAGGTCTTTTAAAATACAAAAACCCATGAGGTTTTTATTTAACTTAGTCATTAAACAGATCTTGATTGCATTTAGCATCTAGTGCTTTTTTAATAAAACAGATCATCATTGCAGATTTATTTCACAATGCTTTTGTTTTAACTACTTACTGTTTCTTCTCAGATATCTTGAAGAAGTTTAACTCAAATTTAAAGGGTTTCTCCAAAGATGAAGAACAAGTGCAGACAGGCTTCAACATGGCTGCTGCTGGAGCAAAGAGCTCGTATGCATTTGTATTTTAAATGTTTCTTCAGTTGAGTAAAGTTGTCAAATGTTAACATCTTCTCACATCTGTTTTCTGTCACAGAGATCTTCCTGCACAAGTCCAAGCTCTTATTAAGGCTATGAAAGAAAATAAAGTAAGACTTTCCTCAAATTTTTAAAACTCATAGCAAACCTTATCTGTGATTTATATAATCATAATTTCTATTTTGCAACACAGGAGATGAATTATGAAACTGACTGGAAACTTGTGACTATTTTCATCGGAACAGCAGACATTTGTAATTACTGCTTGGATCAAGTAAGTTATATACATGTGTGGTAAAAAAAAAACAAAAAAACTTTTTCAAGCTATTTTAATGAATTGTTCACCTGAATTTTTTTTTACAGAATAATTTGTCACCAAAAAAATATATCGACAACCTAATGCTTAGTTTGGACAAGCTGTATGAAGAGGTAAAAAAAACAAAAAAAGTATGCAATAAAGTGCTCACACATGATAAAATACATTGTAATGGTCTGTCTCTTTTCTCTGGGTTTTCTAGATGCCAAGAGTTTTGGTCAATCTGGTAAATATCATGCAGATGGATGTATTTAAAACAGTCAAAAAGGACACATTGGGCTGTTCACTGCTGCAAAGGTTAGTTCTCAAGCCTTGAAACACATGTTTTAGGACTTAATTACATAGTGTTAGATGACAGATATAGGATTACACAATATGAATGTTAATGTTTGTTTACTGTAATATTTTATGCTTATAAGTAGTAAAAGTATGTGAAACTTTGCTTTAGGAATTGTCAGGATCTCCACAAATATATGGGTAAAAAAACAAAAGATTTAGCTGATTATCTCAACCATAAACCACATAAAATTATTTGATGTATATTTTGATATTGCTAGGTTATTTTTACAGTTTCCTAGTCATGCATAATTCATTATCTTCTCTGTAATGAAAAGGTTTTCTGATCTAAGAATATCTCAATGTGTTACTATTAGGGTGAGAGGGGATTATTTTATGAACCTACCACACATGCATTCCATTATCATATTGGTGATTCACGATCACCCAAGCTATCGAAAATCTAAATCAGTAAAGTTCAAATGTTCTAATCTAATGAGTGGCTGAAATAGACAGCCCATTCATAGATGTCAATCAACTGACTGGCAGCTTTTTATATAGCTAAAAAAACAAACCATGAACTTTTATCAGATGAGGTACTAATTTATAATCACAGGTAATTATTTTTAAATCCTTACTGGTGGTTTATAATTTATTATTCTCTGTAAAGAAACTAAAGATTACAAAATGTGTTTTTTCATTCATATAGTTCCAGCTGTCAGTGTATTATCGGTCCACATAGCAGCTCTCCACAGTTTGAGGAAATTAAACTAATAAATCGCAATTACCAGGTAATAACAAAATAGCTTTGAATTCTAAAAGGTGTTTTTCTTTTATGATAAAGTAATTATCTTTGTTTTTCCAGACTGAGATTGAGTATCTTATTTCTGGAGATCGCTATGATGGAAAGGAAGACTTTGCTGTTGTATTGCAACCCTTTTTCCACTATTCCTTCTTCCCTCAAACTGGAGTGAGCCTCAGAAAACATAATCAGACAAGAAAAATAAAACAATGTATCATGCAAATTAACTAATGTTTTATATAACTGATTTTTAACAGACGGGTGAGACAGACACAAGTTTCTTCTCTGTGGACTGTTTCCACATGAGTGAACGGGCTCATGCAGAGATGGCCATCGCACTGTGGAACAACATGGTGAGCTTTGTGCACTTGTGAAGAAAGCCCATGTCGGGTGCATCTACTTTGGATTGTTTGAAGCAACGTTTTTGTTGTTGTCTTTCCTGTTTCAGCTGGAGCCTGTTGGAAGGAAGCAGACATACAACAACTTCACACACGATCGCTCCAAGATTAACTGTCCCTCTGAGGTATCTATATATCTCATCGATTTATGCAGGAATTCCCCTGCAAGTTTAAGTTTATTGTTTAAGATACATACATACATACATACATACATATATATATATATATATATATATATATATATATATATATATATATATATATATATATATATATATATGTGTGTGTGTTTTAATTGTATACTTGTGTACAGCACTTGGTCAACTGTGTTGTTTTAGTTTAGCTGCATAAAATTCTTTATACAGTACTTGTGCAATTCTGTACATCTTGCCATGAAATCCTCGATTTGGGCTTTTTTGGTATTTTTTATTTTTTTACAGTGTGTGTTGACAAGAGTTTCAGATAGATTTTTAGAAATTATCAGCATTTATTTCAGATTTTCCTTAATAGACGTCAGGTCTAAATACTGCTTATTGCCCTGCATTTAATGTTGTAATTAACAAGCTTTTTGCATCATTTTGGGTGGATATATGAACACTTGCTGGATGAATTTTTTACCTTCATTTAATTTTTTAAGATTAATTGTGCAATCTAACTTTCAAATAATTTTCAATTGGTTAGCGATGTAACTTTATGAGGGCTGCAAGCAATGATTATTTTGTTTATCGATTAATCTGTACATAATTTTTTCAATTAATCGATTAATAACCGGATGGCAAAAGGTTCCTTGGAGAAGATTTTTTACAGATTTAAGCCAGGTGAAACTAAAATGTTTCCACTTAAGGAGTTCAGGATAGAGCATATTGACAGACTACAAAGTTAGGTTGTTTTTTTAACGTAAATGCAAAATATTTAAAAATATATATATATATTTTTTTACAATTTTCATATAATTACTGCTCTAATGTAGTTGCTAAATTACTGAATTTGTTGACGATTATTTTAATAATCAATTTATTCATTGTTTCAGCCCTAAACTTTAGTGTGGCCATTTAAGAAAGTTAATTTTGGCCATCTTTTTTCATCCACACTAGATTTGATGGCTGTTAGAATGTAATCTTTTCTTTGTTTTTCTGCAAACCAATGGTGACAAAACAGACCTTTAACACAGACCTATCACTGCCATGTTTCAAACTAGGTAAAGTTTTCTTAGATTTTGAATCTTTGCCTTGAATCCTCCAAACATACACCATTGTTTCTGTGTTCTTTTGACTTTTCCTGCTTATCATCCTCCTACTTGTCGCCCAGGCAGAAAAGTGGTTTTAAACACACAACTTTTCTACTGGATCTACTGGAACAACCTTCCTAAAACATAGGTTTCCCTCTACCAAAAAACAGCCAATTTAAATAAATAATCTTTTCTAGTAAAAGTGGCCAAGTATTTGGGCAGAACTATGCAAAAGCTTGTTAACGATAATATTGTGTGGTTTCATGTAAACACTAGGAAAATGCTGTTAGTATTCTACTGTAATGAGCTACTGTTAGTATTTCCAAATTAAAAAATATACTTATATGCTTGATATTGAACACTACATCTAGTACAACTTCAGACTGTTTATTGTACAATTTCATATTTTTCCACAGACCTCCCCCTTTATCCGCACTAAGATCAACAGTCAAGCATCAAGCCCTGAAAGCACCTCCACCACCGTTCAAGTATGGGTGCCCGTGGTTGCAGGAGTTGCAAGTTTACTGGTTGGCGCCCTCATCTGCTTCCTCATTATGTCCATTGTTCAACGTAAAAAAAACAAGAGGGGTGGAAACTGAAATCCTAACTGAGCAGCTGGGTTTTGAATTTGTGACATGGGTTTTAAAACTACATATTAGTTTCCTATAATGACCTTTTCATTGGTTCCCACGCTCCATAGCAAGATTACTGTGATACCTTTGTTTAGTTTGGTGACGTTCACCACCAGTTGGTCTGTTCCATCCAGCTGCAAAATTTCTCTGAAACTTTCGTGACCAACTAATTTTGTAAAGGCATATTGTTGTAATTTAAACGCAATTTTACATTTCTCAAATTAAAATTGTATTTATTGGTAAAAACGAATGGTTGAAGGTTTGAGGGACCTAAAAAAAAAAGTGTTTTATTTTACTGGAGTCTGATATGTCTGAGTGTGTTCTTCATTTAAAACAAACAATAAAACATTTAGATAATATTTATAACTTTTTATTTACTAACTATATTGATTCAGGCACTTACAAATGAGCAAAGCAGATTTATAATGATCCAAAAACCATAAGATTTTATTGACATATTTAGTAATTTATGGGCTTATGGGTTAAACTTACATGAATGTTTTGACTTCAAATTTCTTATATTCATTTTATTTTCACATTCATCTCTAGCTTTGTGACACAATATGCACAAAAACACCATAAAAATGAGTTCTTATCAAAGAATAAAAAAAGAGATTTTACTTTTCTGTTAAATTCAGTTTTTATTTGACATTGATAACTAAAACATTGATAAACATTAGACTTATCCCCCTCAGACCTATTAGTTTTAACTAATTAGAATAAAAAAACGTATTCAAAAAAGTATTAAAGCAATTTTCTATTTTAAACAAGTGTTACATAAGGATCACAAGCTGAAACCTTTTACAATAACTGCATTTATTGTTTAAAAAAAGGCAAAAAATGTATAAAAGCAACTACTTATAAGTTTGAAGGGGTTACTCTTGGCACCTTTTTAAAACGACTGCTTTTAAACAAAGCTAATGTCAAATAACCACTTTGAAGTCTGTTGATAACTTTAACCAAATATGACAAAAATGGTTCTTTTAACAATAAATATATTTCTTTCAGTACATATTAGTAGTAGGGCTGTCCATCTAAACCCCGGATCCTAAAAAAAGCAGAGCGACATATCAGTGGTTCTAAAAGAGTTTTGGTTCAAATCATACTAAAGAAGAAAAGCCTTTTGAAAAATAAATTCCTATTGTTTATATCATAAATCACCTCAAATGAACCTAATTTCTGGAAAGGTGCCAAACTATTAGCAGCTGCACCCATATCTGATTACTGCCAAACCCATGAAAATAACTTTGACAAAAATTGTCACACAGTAAAGTAGTTAGAGAGCAACCATGAAACAAAGTCAATGACATCAACCAGGTTGCAAAGTTTAACCAAAGTTAGAGGGATTGGAGAGGACATGCTGAGCAGAAAAACAATACTCCAAAGAAACATCAGCTACCGATCAGGAGGAAAGGAAAGAACTAAGAACACCTGAAGCCCTGCAGGCCTCATTTGTGTTAAAGAGACTGGGAATAAAAAGAAACTATCCTCTGAGTTTTGATGCTAAAACCACTGCTAATCAAAAACAAAGACTCTCAAATTTACAAATAAAATAACATTATATGGGAGAGACTTTTCCCAAAACTATTTTGTGGAAAGAACAGGATAAAAAAAAAACATGAATTTTGCTTTGAAGTAAATTCTCAGGCCAAAGTTTCTTAACAAGATTATAAAAGAAGTATTGTGGCAAAAAAAAAAAATCAAATTGTCATAAAAAAAAAACAAAAAAAAAAAACAGAAGACAGAAATAGAAGGACCAAGAACTTCTTTTGTCCCAGACCGCCATCATGACAGTCCTCATTCTGACTTAAGGGCTTGCTGCACAGATGGTGGCACCCTGCTGACGTAGTAATCATGATTGCGTAGTGTAGCAAGAACCCCTGCAGAGTTCATGTGCTTTACATCTGCATTATAGCAATAAGTATTTCCAAACATGTCGGTCAGTCTTCCTGTACCAGGAAAAAAAAAAAAACAGATGAGATCATTTATCCTTAACATCATCATTTACAGAAAACCTCTTTTGAATGCTTAAAAACCTTTGTTACCTCCGACAGCATGTAGTATTGCCTCTGGAGCACAGGTATCCCATTTTTTACACCCTGGACTGGCAAAAACATAGGCAGAAGCTTTCCCTTCAATGAGCTGGATTATCTGAAGAAGGGGGAATCAATTAGCTGGAGTTCTTAAAATATAAACCAAATCTCTTTTTTGTGCAATTAGGTCACTGCAATAAAACAATAACAATAGATATTTCAAAAGACACCTCATCAATATTAATAGAAAATATTTTTTTTTTTATAATACTTTCAATGATTTCACTGAACTTTAATCCAGAACTACAAAGCATTCTGGGTGATGTAGGCAAATAATCTAACCTCTCGACTTTTTGTGGTCAAATTAAACTAAGCAAAGTTGGTTGTAGGACTGACCTACTTCTAAAGATTAAGTTTAAATAGGGTCAGGGTTACAATTTAAATGTTGGCTTTTTTTCCACGGTCGATTTAGCTTAAAATAAAAAAACGAATCAATATTTAAAAATATCAACTAATACCAGATGCTCATATCGTGATACACTCTTCAGGCACATCGCAGAGAGTTAAATGCAAATTTAAATATTTCAGTGTCATGTGTACAGTATATTCCGGACTATAAGCAACTACTTTTTTGCCAAGCTTTGAACCATGTGGATTAAGAAGGTGCAGCTTTTCTATGGATTTTTTTCCCTAACCGCCAGAGGGGGAAGTCAAAGTTGGAAATGAAAGAACAAGGGGCTTTCATTTAGCACAATGACATGCTAGCAGCAGGCACAATGGAGAACAAATGTCCCAAATTTACACATTTTCTATTTATTTGCTGCATTAAAGCTGCCAAACCAAGGAAGAAACTGGGCAAAACTCCTGCAGAGCAGAAATAAAGAGCTGACGAAGCCCCATCTTTCAGTTGAAGATCTTACTGCTGCGAACAAACAAGCTAACAGGAGCTAGCATTCTTCTTCATCCCTTCTCTGGTGGCTATATGTAGAGCTCCCTCTACAGGTTTAGTAGTAGACAATTCAGTAGATATCAGTGGCTTATAGCCTGTGCAGCTTATATATGTACGTTTCCAGTTTTTTTGTTGTTGTTTTTTTTTTTATTCAGTGTGCGCAGCTTATAGTGAGGTGTGCTCTATAGTCCAGAAAATACAATATTAGCTTTATTTTTAAACCAATCTCCAAGCAGATCTATAAACTCTGATCCTCCTTTAAAGCTTTATGTCCAAATAAATGAAAGTGTTCTAACATGTTTCCCATTCTGTACGTTTACAACATCTGGAGCACTTAAAAGTCGTAGGCAGGCGGCTGTTCCAACCGTTGCATTTTCGAATTCTTCCGAGTGGTGCCCAACTTTACAGTAGTGTATAGAGTGAATGTGATTGGTCGTTTACCAAGGGGGCGGGATTGTTGTGGCGGAAGATTTGCAAGCAAGTTCGGTTGTGGCCGGTGTCTCAGAAGCATCTTGCTAACTAGTTAGCAACTTAGTGCTAGTAGGTTCCCAATGGGAAATTACATTGGGACCAAGTAGCACTAAATTGGTGATGTAGAAACGAGGCTGTCAAGGAACGCTATGGACAGCGGAAACATGCAAGAGGAGGAGAGTTTTGTGTCGGAGTTCATGGATGAGTCTCCTCCGTCATACATTTTTTATTATAGGAGGAAAGCGGGGACGAAGATGTTCTGGAAGATGACACCAGGGCGGCCGAAGCTTGGTTTGGTGTAGAAGGCTTACAGCCGTACATGTTTGAGCCCTTCTCTCGCAACGCTGCCAGTTCTGTTAGCTCTACGCCTGCTGAAGACACAGACGTCCATCCCCACGACCACTGGGACGTACTCAATGGTAAAGCAAATGATTCTTATTTCTTATTTCAACCGTTGCGTATATTAGCTTCTAAAATATGAATCAAGATGCTATGACCGAATAAATGTTATTCACAGACTATCGTTGATATACGATTGGCCGAATTTAGGTGTACAAGCTGACGTATAACTAACTGGCCTGCATAACATAATGAAAAATCAGAACAGATTTTAAGATAGGATTTTTTTTTAAATAGATATTTTCTAAATTTTAGGACAATATAGTCTGATAAAGAGTACATTTATGTACATATTTAAGCCAGAATGATTTGACATTCAAATATGACTTCCCTACAGCTTTAAGCTTCAAATCCGACTCACCTTGTTCCCAGCACCCCCTACTCTTATAACTTCGTGAGGCTCCATGGCGTTAACACAGTCTGTCACTGTCTTGTTGCTATGGGAACGGGTGGTGGTGACAATTCGCTTATCAGCTGGAACTTCCCGCAGCTCGAACCCAAATGCGCCCAATCCAAGCATTCCCCACATCGTTCTCCCTAAAGCTGCTCCTGATCCAAGCTGGTGAGAAAGGCACCAAAACAAGTTAGTGGTGCATCTTTTAAAGCAAAGATGCAGATATTTCACAGGCTGGTTTGAACCTGGTAGTTGTAGAATGGCTGGTTGATGACGCCGGCAATTGCTCTGCCTTCATAAGCAATACCAATGAGAACTGTCACGTTGTCCAACAGCCCTAAATCCAGAAACGAGAAGTTTAGTTGAAGTAAAAAGGCTATATTACCACCTTTTGTCTGACTGGGAAATAATTCTGAAGTGGCCATTAAAAGTGCACATTCTACACTGCCATACACATAGCTGTGCCGTGAGTCTTGTTCAACCCTTTGAGTGGTTTCTGGACAACATCTTGAAGATGGAGACACCTTGAAGCTGAAGGCAGCAAAGAAAGGACAATAGAGAGGAAGGTAGCAGAGGAGTCCAAGGAAATAAAAAGAAACGCAAACGCTATGAAACTTATGGTGTAGCAGTGAGGAAAGAGAACCAAACCAATCAAACTAACTGGTGCACAGAATAATCAGCAGCCAAAAACTCCTGGGGTAATTAAAATCTGTGGATACTTGATTTTTTATTTATTTTTTTTAACCCTTTTTGGCTCCATTTTGCCGTAAGATTTATTTTATCATCAAGAAGAATTTTTAGAAAATGCTTAAAAAATAATTAAAAAAAACCCACTGACCTTCAGTATATTCCTTTGTGCCATCAAGGGGATCCACCCAAACAACTAGCTGTGAATCACACAAACATTTTACAATCAGACATGCATACGGTAAGGAAGGACATTTTAAACCCTCTAAGAACTAAAAAAAAAATTATGTAAGCATTTTTCCTTTCTTCTTTCTTCTTACTTCTTCTTCTTTGAGTGCCTTATAATCTTCTGGACAGCTTTTCTGAAGGATTTCTTCTGCTTGGCCACTCTCAATCAGATCCTCCTGCACCTCCTCAGACGGAAGATCCTGCAAACAACAGAAAGCAAAGATGCATTTTATTGATCTGATTTAACGTAATAAAGTTTTATAAATGACTCAGTACTCAGTTACCTCCTCTCCAATGATGGTGATGTTGGGGAAACTTCTGTACAGTGAGGCACAAATGCTTTTCTGTGCCAGTCGGTCTGCGAGCGTCTGGAGATCATTAGCTCCTGTCTGTGCAAAAGATACAAAAATACATAAAAATCAATTTAAGACTAGTTCATTTCTCCACTGGTCTGTCCTTCCAAATAAATCTAGACAGCTCATACCTTTTCTACGATGCCAAGATCTCCGCTGTGAAGCACCTTCCTTACTATGGCCCCAGCCTTTTCAGCCACTGAATAAGCCGACGCCACCAGCCGCATCACCACAGCAGGATTACCAGACATTTCTCTGTAGTTGATTGCCGGTAACTCTTAAAGAACCTGAGAAAAGTCAAATCATGAATACTTTAGCTTGAATATGTCATTGGTAAATACAGAAAGTTTATCACATATTCAAATAGGATTCTGACCAAACAGCAAATCAAATAACAGAATATTCTTACATCTGTAACAGAAAACAGTACAGAGCATGTTAAGCTCCCTGATGCTTGTTAAAGAAGTTACTAGGAGTTAAGTATGGCAGGTGTTCATTCAAAATAACTGGGTTATTTTTCAAACTGTGAACATAGATAGAAAACCTTTAAACAAGACATTTATTTTATAACAATCTTTTTAAATAAATGTCTTGTGTAAAGTCTGTTAGAAATTGGAGACTGAGACACAGCAGACTGCAAGGAACAAAGCTTCCTTTTAATTTAGACACTTGCAAGTAAGGGTGTGCAAAATAATCGTCATGACGATGCATCGCGATTCTAATTTTTGTGATCTACTGCATCGATTCTTGAAGGCAAGAATCGATTGTTACAAAAAAAAAAGAACAAATAAAATACATTAATGGTTGGCGCACATCAGCCAAACCAAGTGGAATACAACTTCCAGTCCAGCAGATGTCGCTGCGGATGTGTTGACGCTCGCTGCCTTGTGTCACAAGCATGTCCGGCCGTGGGATACTGCGACGAGTCATATGAAATAAAACATGGAGGACACTATGAAAATTTGCCCCGCAGCTACATCACATTTCAAGTTAGATGCTTGGATGCATTTTGGCTTTAAAAACAAAGCAGGTAAAAAGGAAATTGATATGATGCACGTCATTTCCAAAAGGGGAAATATACATTTGAATGTTTCATTGGTTTAAAGGACCACTGAGGCCATGTAAACGGCACTGATTATCCTTATTTTGTTATTTTAAGTTTGATGAATCTTAAAATCTTTTTGTCAGTGTGTCCATGCCTGTAATAGTAATATTTGTGTCCAGTATTTGTTTTCATGACAACACCTCCAAAAGTCATTTCCATAAATACAGCTATGTATGAATTCAGTTGCTTTCAGTTATGTATCAATTGAAGACACTATCCAGATCATACCCAGCCAGTCAGCCACTGGTAAGGGCTGTATCTTTTTCTTACAGTGTTCAGTGAAAATATCGCAATGCATCACGATGCATTGCGATATTTTCACTGAAGTATCACTTCAAGTATCGTGATGCATCGTGATAGAATCGCATCGTGGCATGTGAATCGTGATTTGAATCGATTAACGAATTTTTTGCCAATACCCACCCCTACTTGCAAGTGGAGAGCTCACAGTTACACAAAATCTCTCCGTGAGCTCTGACTGGGGTGGCTCATTCCCCCTCTACATATAGATCACTTTTGTGCGTAAAAGAGGTTACAAAACATTAACAGAAACTCTTTTGCACAACACAATGGTTTCCACAGAACTGACCTCTTGAGGTGTTTCCTTGTAACTGTTTTACTAATTGCTCTTGCTTGTTACTGTTTAAACAACACCTAATTCATTTTCATCAATTCATTTTTTTTTAACAGTGTCCTGTCTGGCAATGTGGCAATAAGAATAATTGATAATTGATACCAAAACGAGCCCAACAAATTTTACTTTCACAAGAGGAAAAGTACGGCAATCGCCATAGTGCTCCGCTTGTTTTATGCATATAAATTGCTTTATTATAATTCTGCAGGGAGTTTTACAGATTACTGCAATGTAGGTAGAACAGGAAAGGAAAAACAGAAAAAAAAGGAGAAAAGATGAAAGAAAGAGGAGATAAAAGGGAGATAATGATAAAACATATTCAGTCTACTTCATCACCTGCAAAGAGATGTAAAAAGGATAGCACAACCAACGGACATGTTACAAGACATACAATAAAGTAACACCTAGATACTATCGCTGAAGTGTAAGTAGCATTATTTAATCTGACATGTACTCTGTTACCTGAAGATAAGAATATGGGCTTTCTGTATGGAAGTGAATCTCTAAGTACCTGGAACCAATAACCAATGTAAACAACACCTATTTCAAACTGACCATTCCCAGCTTCTGCACAGATGTTTATCCTGTTAAGAAACTCTGCAAAGTTTTCCGCAAGGTCATCTTACACCCTTGTGATGTTCAACAAATATACTGTTTGCTTAAAAATAAAGATATAAGTTGAGTCACACTTGTTTAAATCAATATGAGCTAGACTGGATGAGTGAGTTAGTCAATAAAGAGAATAAGAAATGGATGATCAGTCCCAATGATTCGTACTCTGGGTCGATAACAGCAGCAGGCTGCTAGGGCTGCAACTAACGATTATTTTGCAAATCGATTAATCTGTCAGTTATTTTTTTTATTAATCGATTAATAATCGGATAGTAAAAGGTTCTATAAAGAAGACTTTTGGCGAACAGAACCAGTTGAAACTAAATCTTTTCCTCCTGAGGAGTCCTGTATAGAGCATATTATCAGACAAAAAACTTTTTTTTTTATCTAAATGCAAAATGTTTATATTTTTTTACAATTTTGGTATAGTCCCTGCTCAAGGTGGGTTGCTATGTCAGCTTAAGGCATGTTTTACAGTCTCTTTACTCCAGTTAACGATTAATCAATTAGTAAATCAGTTGATGATTATTTTGATAATAGATTAATCACAATTAATCCAATCAATTTTCTCAGCTATATTTCCTTCCCTTTTTTTACAAGAACCACTTTTAATATGCAGCCCTACAAATTTAAATAATCAACTGAACCTGAGTTTAATACAGGATGCATGTAACTGACTCATAATCTAGTCTTTATGATTGGATTGAATTTGCTTTCTTGGCAAGTACTTTTAGATTACATACATTGTGAATTTGAGCTTTATAAATAAACTGAACTGAATTTAACTTATGACAGCTAAAAAAATATCACAAGACACTGCCCTTAAAGTGCCGAGCAACAACATCTTACAACAAACCAATAAAATCTGTGGGTATAACAAACAAGAACTGATTAAACACAGCACAGCTGCTTATAATTACTTTCCCTCTGGACCCTGTTAATCATCAATATCCTAAAAGAAAAATTGCCTATTATATTTACTCTCTTCACTTGCACACTCATTTAACTACATCAGATACATGCATGGATCCACAAACAGACTGAGCCTTATGCAGATCGATAAACTTATCTTGTCTATATAGTCCATTAACATGAACACACAGTTGTATATGAGCTTGTGCAGCATGCAAGGTGGCAGCAAAAACACAGACAAATATTTGACTAAAACGGCTTTTTTATTACGGTAATCTTATGCTACAGTAAGTATTTTATAGTTTTTTCTTAACACCTCTAAATACAGGTGTTGTAACAGGATAATAATATGCTCCAAAAAGGTAACATCTTTCGTATCTTTAGTAATTGCTAAATTGTTACATGGAGCATAAAGACTCTAAAATATGCCATAAATTATAAGAGCTATCTACATAGAAGCCAACCAAAATTGTAAAAAAAAAATTTAAAAACTTGTGCATGCACTAAAAGTGTGATCGAGGGTATTTTTTAAATTTATTTTCACACTGGACTGGACTAGAAACCATTTGTGTCAAAAATTATGAGGTTCCGTTTGTGTAAAAAATAAGCAGATGTACAATGTCTAGATGTTGTGCTGTTGTTGCATATGTGTTGTCTGCATATGTCTAAGTTGCACATGTATTTGTTGCATATGTAGACGCTGCATTGGTTAATGCCTTTGCTCTCAGCTGTTGGTCCATGATTTATGGTTATACAAATGCATATATATATATATATATATATATATATATATATATATATATATATATATATATATATATATATATATATATATATATGTATATAAAATGTGCGTATATCTGGAGCGTGTAACAAAAGTTATATCCCTCTGGTATTATAAAAGTATGTCTGATTCTGATTCTACATCTATTAGGTCACTGTTTAACCATTGAATCTAACAATAACTAGCTTGTATGCCATTGACGACGAAATATCAAATTCAAAATGTTTAGAAAGAGCTAAATTATTATTTTCGAGTGTATTTCAGCTGTTATAATACTTACAGGATGAGTAGCCGTCTGAAGGTGTCGCAGACCTTTGGTTGGAGGACTGATAACTACAAAACTACTTAGCAAGCAACAATCCAGCTGCTTTAATGCAACCAAGATATACTGCGGGACAAACCCTTAATAAACATTACGAAAACTGGAAATGCACGTTAAATATTGCAGCTATCTATCTTTCAAGACTTACAGTGATTAGTTTTGCAGGTGAAAAGTAAACATAAAACGCGGAAGTATGTTGAATAAACTATCTTCTTCTTTTTCCTCCTCTTGTTGTGACGTTGAACAGCAAACAACGTGATGCTTTACCGCCATCAAGTGGCAATAAAGAGTATTGAGGTTTCCCTCATCATATTTGGAAATCATACAGGGGTTAAATCCGTCTGATGCTTTACTTCATCTATATCCAGAATCCAATTAGTTTTATTGGAAAAGTTATTTTTAATCGCTATTAGTCATTGATCTACTTGCAACCACTTCCAGCATGCATGAAATAGGACCTAAGCAGAGATTTAAAGGATGATTATAATTCCGGTTTTGATTTTCAGCAAGTGAACTATCAATTCAAGCCTTTTTAAGATTCATGGGCAATAAGGGGCCTATACAGCAACAGGATTTTGATTAAACTTCACTAAGTTTTACTAAAACGTTGTTCAGTCCACATATACACTATATTGCCAAAAGTATTTGCTCACCTGCCTTGACTCACATATGAGCTTAAGTGACATCCCGTTCCTAATCCATAGGGTTCAATATGACGTCGGTCCACCCTTTGCAGCTAGAACAGCTTCAACTCTTCTGGGAAGGCTGTCCACAAGGTTTAGGAGTGTGTTTATGGGAATTTTTGACCATTCTTCCAGAAGCGCATTTGTGAGGTCGCACACTGATGTTGGACGAGAAGGCCTGGCTCTCAGTCTCCGCTCTAATTCATCCCAAAGGTGTTCTATCGGGTTGAGGTCAGGACTCTGTGCAGGCCAGTCAAGTTCATCCACACCAGACTCTGTCATCCATGTCTTTATGGACCTTGCTTTGTGTACTGGTGCACAGTCATGTTGGAAGAGGAAGGGGCCAGCTCCAAACTGTTCCCACAAAGTTGGGAGCATGGAATTGTCCAAAATGTCTTGGTATGCTGAAGCATTCAGAGTTCCTTTCACTGGAACTAAGGGGCCAAGCCCAGCTCCTGAAAAACAACCCCACACCATAATCCCCCCTCCACCAAACTTTACACTTGGCACAATGCAGTCAGACAAGTACCGTTCTCCTGGCAACCGCCAAACCCAGACCCGTCCATCAGATTGCCAGATGGAGAAGCGCGATTCGTCACTCCAGAGAACGCGTCTCCACTGCTCTAGAGTCCAGTGGCGGCGTGCTTTACACCACCGCATCCGACGCTTTGCATTGCACTTGGTGATGTATGGCTTGGATGCAGCTGCTCGACCATGGAAACCCATTCCATGAAGCTCTCTGCGCACTGTTCTTGAGCTAATCTGAAGGCCACATGAAGTTTGGAGGTCTGTAGTGATTGACTCTGCAGAAAGTTGGCGACCTCTTCGCACTATGCGCGTCAGCATCCGCTGACCCCGCTCCGTCAGTTTACGTGGCCTACCACTTCGTGGCTGAGTTGCTGTCGTTCCCAAACACTTCCATTTTCTTATAATACAGCTGACAGTTGACTGTGGAATATTTAGGAGCGAGGAAATTTCACGACTGGATTTGTTGCACAGGTGGCATCCTATCACAGTTCCACGCTGGAATTCACTGAGCTCCTGAGAGCGACCCATTCTTTCACAAATGTTTGTAAAAACAGTCTGCATGCCTAGGTGCTTGAATTTATACACCTGTGGCCATGGAAGTGATTGGAACACCTGATTCCAATAATTTGGATGGGTGAGCAAATACTTTTGGCAATATAGTGTATACAAATAGTTACAGGTTTAATTTCTAAATGATTTTTTTTCCCCAAATTATTTTTCAATCTGATAACTTTTTGTTTTGCATCATCAATCATGAAATAAAGTTCCAGTAATGAGTGTTTGGAAGTTTTATTTTTTAAATAGCAAAGTTAATTTAAAGAATCTATATTAAAATAAAACAACCCTCAAATCTACACAAAGATTGCTGAAAGCACAAAACTTCATCTTTGATTTTTTATTGAGCAGTTTTTAATCAAGATAGATACAATTTAAAATCCTCACCCTACACCAAGGTTCAGAGGCATAAAAAAAATTTAATCAACACATCTTATTTATCAAAATCTCTACCAAGTATCACAGTTAAGATTAAACCCCTGAAGAAAGTTAAATGTGTATAAAAAAAATTCAACTTCAAATAAATCAGTGGAAAAAAAATGTTGGTTCATCTTTGAGTTCAGTTGAGTGCAGTTAAATCCAGAAACATTTTTAATGCATTTAGAATTGTATAAAATCCCTGTAGGGGAATTGCAGGGGGGCTTACATGTACATATGTAGATGTGTATACGTATATATATATATATATATATATATATATATATATATAAAGAGAGAGAGGGGGTATGAATAATAAGTTTTACTTCTTCATACCCCTTTTCAGACAATTTCCGATAATCAATGTTAGTTCTCTGGCTGTACATACTGACTGGTTTGTTTGGTGGAGGGTTTTGTTTCTATTTATGTTCAGGTAAATTTTGTTTGTTTTGAAATATGTGTTTGGTTTGCTTTATGTTAACTAGTCTTTTGTGTCTTTTGGTTGGTTCATTTATTGTTGTTTGTCAAATAGTCTGGAATAAATTCCTATTCATTCATTTATTCTTTCAATCTTCTTTAAGGAACCTTTTCTATTCGATTATTAATCAGAAAAAATAATCAATCGACTAACCAAATAACCATTAATTGAAGCAAATGTTCCTTCTAATTCTCATGTGCCTGATCATCCATACAGGTCCCCGAAAAACAGAGGACTCCAATGAATGACTGACATCAGATGTGCACCCTCAGGCCATACACCATTACCTGGGATCAGCGAGTTACATTGTATTTTTTATAGAATGAAATACTACAGCAGCAGCTTCCATTAGTTTACTTTAGATTTAAGTGATTTTGCCCACTTAAAATGAAAAAAGAAAACCCCCAAAACTTGTTGGTCATGAGATTTTTAGTATGCTATAAGCAAGAGTCCTGCTCTTGCTTATAGCATTGTGAAAATTTTCCTCACATTAAAACCTTCACAGTTTGCGCAATAAAATGTGTGCTGTAGCGTGTGATATAGTATAAAATCCTGTAAATCTGAAATTTTTTAGCTACAAAGTTTTTTTTAGCATTTCTTCTATCATAAATTATATTATAGTATGAGCCTTTCATGATTAATATCCATAAATAAATAAAAAATTAATAAACGTCGCTAGAATATGACCAAATTTGACTTCAGTTTCTGTCCTTTTCACTTCTCCAATGCCACTTTAAGATGCTTGTGGATGCCGTTTTAAAAAGATTAATTAAACCCAACTTTTCACAATCAGCAATGGATGCTTGAAATCTAACAGAAATATCAACAAGCGGTGAGATCTCCTTTAGCTCCTCCTCTAGGTTTTGCAGCCACCATATCTGACAATGTGCTGATTGATGCCTGTTACATTTTTCCTTCATCATATACTTGAAATTATCAGAGTAAAAAAAAACAGGTGTGTCTTTAACCGTGTGCATGTTGGAAAGCCGGGCTGTTACAAACCAGTGAGAGTTTCATTGTTCTGGGAGCCTTGACCGATAAATAAATTTGGGCCGTCACATACTTTACTTCATGTTGGATATTTTTTTTATGCAACTGTAAAACTCTTTGATGCACTGAATAAAGACATTTGCGGAACCTATTCATCAAAATACAACTCTTAAATGTATTAATTTTTATTACAACACTGATTTTGATATATTTGAAAGTGGGACTGAATAGAAGATGTTTCATCAAAACAGCTGATTTTCAGTAAAGCTGTCTGGCACATCTAGCATGCAGGAGGCTGAGGTAATTTGTGATAATAGTCATAAAGACAAGATGCTGTAAGACATGTAGTTCAGCAGGCCTATGGCCAACAAAATAACTGTTTTCTCTATATTATGTGATGAAATTTGGGGGACGGGAGAAGTCGGTTGTTTCTCGTATTTTCATTGTTGGTTTTAAGTTGAAAAAGGAACAATACACATATTCAAAATGATACAGAAAAAAATGTATTGGTTTAATTAATTTACAGCTTATGTTTGATTTTATCTTATGCACTGCATAGATTTTCTTGTGCGCTAAGATTGCGCAAGCCCCGAGTTTAGAAGGAATATTGGTTGCAGCCCTAATCAAATCTGAGATTACTATGAAAATATAATTTCAAGTTTACTCCAAACAGTCTTTCTGCAAAAAATGTTGCAGCATAAAAAGGAACAAAATAATACATTTACCAGCTTTAATTTGATGTGCAACATATACATAATAATAATAATAATATCATAACACAATAAATCATTTTTTAAATAAAAAAGATTTTTGATTTTGCCTATTAAATTTTGTTAATGCCAATCATTTTATCTGTTGGCCAGTGGTCTGTAACCCATTTCCCCCTCCAGCTGCTCTGCAGTGAGTGAGCCAAGCAGAGGCTGACAGTCTGGGTTGAAGACAGAATAAGCACTTAGTTCTCCTGGTTTCCTGGGTTCTGGGCTGCGCAGTCCTTCATAAAGCCAGTAGAACAGGGAGATAACAAAGAATGGCAGGCCAAATTCCAGTTCAACAAAAAGACCCAGAAGAACCAGCCAGAGCAGCACTTTGAGCAGCATAATGTTGGAGAGGACCAGTTGTCTTGACGATAACCATCTTCCCAGAGTACTGTCAAGCATCCAGTCACTACAACTCTGTAAGGACACATAACAACAAGTCAGAGGCTAACAAGGTTATAAAAAAAAATGATAGGGGGTTTGGCCAATTGAAGCTGATGAAGATTTTTCTTTATGTAGATGTTTTGCTCAACCGAGAAATGTTTTTACAAATTATAAATTATTGCACAACTTTAGAAACAACAAGAAAAAAGACACACAAGTGACTGATTGAAAACTGGTGCTTCTTGAACACAAATCTTTAAAGTATTTAGTAAAACTTCCCTATGATTAATGTGGTGAAATCTGTCTCCGATCCGCAGTAAGATATCATGATGCACTTTTTAAAAATAAATCTTGATTATACTCAGAATTTCAATGAGGTTAACAATCAAGCTAAAAGCTTGTTTAAAATTTGAATTAAAATACCAAAGGCAGGCAATATTCTAATGCTTTAACTGCATCCAGTAGTTTGCCTTCAGAACCTCATAGGTTTTTCTTAAGAACTCATAATAAAACCACAAAGTAGCTGGCAAACACTGGAAACACAAAATTTTCCTTACTTTTTTAAACCTGTATAAAAAAAAAAAAAATTAAATGAATGAATCAAAAATCTGTGTTATTTAATCAGGCGTTTCCAACTTATCAGACTGAGCTTGGGCTGTTTATCAAAAAAAGAAGAAGAAGAAGAAACAACAATTACACACCTTTGACATATTTATACATTAGAGTTTTTAAAAACCATGTAGAAATTTCTCCCACTCACTTTTTTTTTGTTTAACATAAAATCCCAATAGAATTCCCTTGTAATCTGTAGTCACATGAATAATTTTTGTATACCACTGCATTGATAAAAACGGAAGAGGATTAGCGCCACTGAAAAAAAAAAAAAGTTAACTGATTTTTTTTTATTTTATTTCAGTATAGTATGGGAAAAAAGTCAGAATTGTGACTTTAATCTCAGAATTCTGAGAAAAAAGTCAGAATTCTGACTTTAATCTGAAAATTCTGACTTTAATCTGAGAATTCTGACTTTTTTATTGTCAGAATTCAGTCAGAATTCTGAGATTAAAGTCAGAATTCTGACTTTTTTCCCATGTTAAACTGAAATAAAATGTAAAAATCAGTTTTCTTTTTTTTTTCAGTGGCCCTAATCCTCTTCCGTAGATAAAAGTTCAGCACTGACATGATAACAGGAAAAATCATAGAAGTTTTAAAACAATATGTATTTATCTATTGCATTCAGGAATTTTAATAAGTAGCTTTTGAATGCATCTTCAGTGATTTATTATTTTTACAGATTTTCTTTTAGAAAACAAAATTAAAATCACCATATTTGTATATTTACCTCGATCACATCTAATCTTTCCATTAAAATGTGAATCGTTTATTAGTTTTGAATAGTTTTACCAGTTTAATAGCCACATTTTGAAGAGTTTTCGTTAAAATCAATTTAAATCGTGCTGATATTGATCTCTTACCCTGCCTGGAGAGCTGTTAGTTGCAGTTTGGTTGTTTTCTGGCCCCTCTGCTTGCTGACTGTTGTCTGCCTGTACAACAGGATCTCCTTCTCTCTTTTCTCTGGGCTGAGCAGCAGAAGGGTCGGACATTTGCGTGCCTTTCACCGCCTGTCGTCGGGCTCTAAACTCCGCCAGCTTTTGCTCCATAGATGTGAATAATCCAAGTTCAACCTGGAAAAGTGCCCTTTACGCCACAACAAAAGAATAAACTCTCCTTTTCTTGACACTTTAATGAAAAAAACAAATCCGACTGCCTCGCACGTCAATTTAGGTTACTTTTTGGAGAAATTTCAACTGGTTAGAATCGTTATCGAGGCATGTTTACGTACTACGTGTTCTATCATAAAAAAGGAGGTATTGTCGCCAACTGTCGTAAAGCGTCGGTTTACGGGATTTTTCGATATTTCCTTGGGGTTGTTTGTTGCTAGCTTTCAGGTTTGGTGTCTTCATCAGTGGTGAGAACATTAACTCATAACGTTTAATGTATTTAGGTTATTTTACCTTTCTGTTGATATTTCGTCACTGCTTCCGGTTTCCTTTCATTAGGGAAATACCAGATGTGCTAATGTTATAAGTTAGTGCCGATTAAAAAAAACATAACTCATGGTTTCCTTTATATTTGAACGTATGTTTTGTCATATTATTTGTACATTAGTGCCATTTTTCTACATATTAGTTACAAACCGCTACTTTTATGAATGTTAAAGATAAAAAATTAACTAGCTTGACTTATGTGGCCAATTTAATGTAGATATAAAATACTTAGCTGTTAAATTATTTGGTAGTTATTGTGTCATTTGTGTTCCAGACATCATGGCCTCTGCTCCAGCTCAGCAACCCACCCTGACCGCTGAACAGACCCGATGTAAGAGGAACATGGTTCCCCTTATTTTTTTTTTTTATAAAAAACAAAAACAACATTCAAACGTGGAGTATGAATGTTGATTAGGTTCTGTCAAGATCATCTAGTGTTCCTCTTACAGACCTGTAATAGACCACATTTGCTCAGTGATTGCTTTATGCAACCCCATGTAATCAGGGAGCTAGGTGGGGGGCCAGCCAAACATTGACCACCCCTACCTTTTTTCCCCCCTCTAATATAGATTGTTGCAGCAATAATACACTCAAGTGGAATGTTCAAAACATTTTAATTTTTCATATATTATAATTTTTTCATATATTCATAATCGCTTGACAACAACCACTGTTTAATTATACACATCAATTTACTAGCATTAAAGATATGTACAAAATTCACGCTTTTTTCAGAAGTTGATTTTGTGTTATATGGGGTAAAGAGAGAATGATGTCTCTCTGTAAGTCATGTGGGAGTCTTCAGTGAAATCATAACTATTTTGATAAAAAAAAGGTATTAATCAATTTATATCAATTTTGTGCAGAAGGATTATTGATACATGGAGGTAAGTAATGACAATGGAAAATGTTTGTCCCAGAGCTCAAATCTGAAAGAATTTTATCTATTATACCTAAATATATGCATCTGTTTTTTTAGCAAAAGCTGTAGGAAAGGATAGTTTGTCTTGTCTTTGGCTTGACCCTGAGGTTCTGGCGCCTAGTTGCTTTCGGCCACCCCTAAGTGTACATTGATTATTGCCTGGCCACCCTTATAAAAATTTCCTGGCTACACCTCTGCATCTAATCCTGTAAGAAGGCATTTATAAAACAAATAATTGGTGGATAGTTCAGAGGCTGCTGACCGAACACATGGCGATTAAGAAACCTGTGCTTTACCCTGACAGATGGGATGTTTTTAACTAATTAACTATGACACATCCAGTCGAAACCTTTGAAGCTACCATTTGCTTATAGTTTGTTTTACATCAGTGGTAGTCAGCTTAATGCCACCCATTTGTTGATTTTGCATACCTGCTTAATCCTTGTGGCAGGATTCCAGTCGGTAGACCCACACTCAAAGTTGAACACACTGTGTATACTGGCTTACTAATGTTGTCCTTTGTCATTTTACAAATTATCTTACTAACTATGCAGTTTATCCTACATCTCATGGTAGCTTTTTTACCTATCAAGGTGGCTCAGAAACTTAACTGAGATAAGATAGAGAAATGCAGAAGAGAAACAGCCATCCATGCACATGTATCAAACAGCAATTTTAGAGTTCGCAATTATCCTAACATACATTATTTTTCTATATGCATCTTAGTCTAAAATTTGAGCCACATCTAAATATATTTTAAGACAGAAATACACATTTATCTAAATCACTGTGGTTTAGGGTGAACTGAATAAACCAGTTACACTATTACAGTTTGTTTTCCCTCTGTGAAGGCATTCATTTGTAACTTTAAATGACGGATACTTTGGTTCTGCAGTGGTGTTGAGTGAGGTGATCCAGGCCTTTTCAGTGCCAGAGAATGCTGCACGAATGGAGGAGGCTCGGGAAAGCGCCTGTAACGACATGGGAAAGATGCTGCAGCTCGTGCTTCCTGTGGCCACTCAGATTCAGCAGGAAGTGATCAAAGCATATGGATTCAACAATGAAGGAGAAGGTAGTTATTAACTAAAATACTCAACAATGGATCTTTAAGAAATACAACTTAGAAATGAAAAGTTTTCTCTTTTTTTTTTTGTACCCAGATTTAAAAAATTCTACAGATTTAAACTGTGAACATGCACTATTTATTTTTTTTAAACCAAGGTTTGTAAGATATCTAGATGGGAAATTTTAAATTTTCTAGACTTAAATGTTTCTTTTTCCAAAGTTAACCTTAAAACAAGTAATTGTTCTAAAGTAAAAGGGAAAAAAATGTAAAAGTTTTTAAAATAACCTTACAGTGGGAACTATATATATGAATTTGTTAATAGTTCTTTTGCTTCTTTTACAGGCGTCCTTAAATTTGCTCGACTGGTGAAAATGTATGAAACCCAGGACCCTGAAATTGCAGCCATGTCTGCAAAACTGAAGTCTCTCCTCCTGCCGCCGTTGTCAACACCCCCTATAGGAGGCGCCATTCCTGCTTCATAGGATTTAGTCTTGACCAGGTCTAATTCAGGGGTGCTTTATTTTTATGCTTTGCAATTCCTTATGCCATTATGTATTTAAGGTCCAATTTTTGTATGTAATATGTTTGATACCACTAATGTTTTTAAAAAAAGTATTCATTCAATGCTTCTTGCAAACCCTTGAAATATTTCCTCACACATTGTATTTGTTACATGTAACACTATATCCACTTTATTCCACTGAAACATTTACTTTAATGCCATCTTTTTTTTAAATAACTTTATATGCTGTCAGATGTTTTCATTATACTGTAGAATTAAATATTCAGTTTTTCTGATGTGTATTTTATGAAGTGTGGGAGAAAAAAAACTATGGTATAGATACTTTATTATTTCTTCAAGTCTTTAAATCACACTTACATTTTAAAAACATTTACATTCATACATTTCATTAGACAATGTTTTCCAGGATAAAATCTTATACATCTGCTTCCTGTTTGAATAAATGAAGACAATGCAGTGCATAATAAAACAGGATAAAGTGACATTGACTCCAACATATTGCTCCTAAAATGCTACATAATTCAACTTGGTGAAAAAAGTGCTCCATACAGTAATTTAAGTGCATAGGATGCGGAACTCCACCCACCCAGTAATCGGAGTTGAACACAGAGATAACCAATGAGCAGGTGATCATCCTGCTTCACTCCTCTGTGTCCTACTTCTTATTCCCCAGGTCCAGTGAAGTTGCTGTGCAAGTGGAAAAAAGTGCTCCAAGTAAAATGCAATCAAAGTTCCTTCCACTGGGAGTCAGCAAGCACCTGCCTCTCGGTGAATAATATTGTATTTTACACACACAAAAACAAAAAAATCCAGAGTCCAGTGTTTGCACATTTGAAATCCTGATGGATGAGTTCATTGTTTGCACAGAGCTGTCTTCCATTGAACAGTAATTCAGCTCCCAACTCTTATCAAAAGGAAAATGGAAGGGTGCAAGTCCCCAGATCCTGACCTCACATCTCAAAGTGGCGGAAAATGCTTTCGACATACGCCAGGACTTTCTGCCAGTCCGGCCCATCTGCCTTCAGCATCTCCTCCACTGTCTGTTACAAAGTAAATTAGTAAAGACATCAGAGTACGAAACTAAAGAAGCTCAACTTTTAAATTTTTCAGCACTCAAGGTTCTTAAAATCTAAATAAAACGTGCAGCTCCGTAATAATTTTTGTCAAGACTAGCTAACTTCTTTGATATCAAGTCGATGTGATGATTGGTCTCTGTTTAAAGACCCATACATTATTCCATTTATGGTAAAGCGAAAAGGTTGTCCTTTACAGATGGTAAGGTGAAAAGTTCATGAATACTTTGACGTGTTTGGAACCAACAAGTCTTCATAAAGCTTGCACTTCACCAGACCTCTTTCTCTCTTCCTGCACCTTGGATGCCAGAAAGTTTTGGAGCTCAGGGCTTTAAAATTTGTAATTTTTTAAGACTATAACATGAATAAAAAGACACTAATACAATCTAACCAACAAAAGTCAGCAATACATTTAAACTAGAAGAAATCTTACATTTATCAGAGCTCATGTAGTGTGTGGGTTAGAAGAAAAAAAAGGCTCACCAGTGTTGCTGGGATTCCCACACTCTCTCCCACCTTAAATGCAATGTCCAGGTTTCCCTCCTGCCCAAAGAGCAGTGCAAGTTTTATATGGATTCAGAATAACTATTGGCTTTTACCAATTATAGACAAAATTTTCAATATAATCGACATTTGCATAAACACCTCTTATATTTGGATAAATAAAATCACTGCCTCCAAAGAGCTGAGAGTCTTCCATGTGCTTCGTTACTCTATCCAGGTCGGATTTTTGATCAAGTTTGCTAGCATTATAAAACTATGCCTATGATAATGCATGTTTTATATGCATGGTCAGTAATTTGCAGGTGCAGATCTGGAGTACCTTCCAGAAATCACCTGCAATACATCTGAGCAAACCATTTGTTGTAATTTTCCAAACAAAACAACCTTGTTTCTTTGCAAGGTAGCAGTTTTACCTTGTCAGATGGCCTCAGGCTGTCATAAGGAATATGAGTTGGTAAGAAGGTGTGATAGATGGCACAGAATGCCAACCCATCCTCCCAGCACGTACTGAAATTGGTAATCTCGATATTCTGTTGCAGACGGGAAAAAGACAAAAACAAACAGAATTAAAAAATATTTACCTACCTGTTGACCTACATTCAACATAGACAGTATTCCACACAAGGCTCTAACCTTATAACCTTTGGTACGGGTTTGGCACCACCGCAGAAGAGAGTTTCTTCTGGAGCCACCATGACGCCTCAGCAAAGCACTGAAACCATCCTGAGGTCTGTTCAAGACAGTGTGAAAGTGCTTTAATGCCAGTTTATATCTCTAAAGTCAAGCAATAATGTTGCGTTTGACAACATTTATTTAAAGTCTTTTGAAAGAAAAATTCAGAGGAATCTCTGCAATAAATGTGAATATCAGTGAAAAGGATTTTTTAAATAAGACTTTAAACTATCCCCCTTTTGGCATAATTAATAACATCAACGCAACATGAAGCTACAGTAATCAACCCCTGGAACTGCTAAAGTGCTGAGAAAGCCCAGATAATTATCAGCCTCGAATCAGTCTGGCTCAGACCATCTAATGTCTGGATTCTTCCTCTAATTCATTCTCTACAGAGTTTTGATCAGGTATCATTTGCTGCCAATCTAGTGTTGTCATGGTCATTAACTGTGTGTTGGTGCCCTGAGCAGTGTGGACAGCTACTATGTTCTGTTGAGAAATTAAATTAGTATCCCTTGAAAGTTTGTCAGCAAAGAGAAGCATTAAGTATTTTAAAAATCTACGGTTAATTAATACAGTGACTCTAAACTTGAATTAACAGTAGAAGAACAGCAGCAGGTGGCACAATTCCTGCAAGTCTAACTACATTTCACAAACATAAAGAAACCTCTGTCTTCTGTACTTGGCCTTCCTCTTAAGTCTGACACTTTTTGAAATAAAAATGCTAATTTTATCCTCATCTGGAAAGTGGATTTTGCACCACTATGGAGAAGTGCATTGCTTTTTGTCTTTAGCCCAAGTGCTTCTATGATCCCTGGTTTAGGGGCAGCTTAATAGTAGAGACAGACATTTGAAGCCCATTTCCCAGAATAAGGTTTTTGTTCCACATCATTTCAAGGTTGCAGTTATTCCCTTTACTTACACCTTTTGTAAACTCCACCTAAACTGTCAAATGTTTTAACCCTTTGTGCACAATACATTCAATTCTGATGTTTATTGCAATATCATGGTAATCACTGACAAAGGGCCACTTATATGCAATATTTTGTAGACTATAATTTTAAGTTATAAAAGATCTGAATAAGAGATTATACAGTTTATAGAGAGAAGTCAGGGCATGGTTAGAATGGGGAAAAAAAGTTGGCAAATGAAAGCCATTGATTTTACAATGTTGATTAATACTGAAGTTTTTTTTTGTAAGTACAGCCTCACTTTCCATTAAAACAAGTGTATTCCTACTTTATGGCTAGATTTACACACAGTATTCTTTTGAACTACCCTCTTTTTTAAGGTTTTCAATGTCTTCTGGACAACTGGCAAGCTTTCTTTAGTTGTGGCTGACCATAACATGGCAATAATAATTTTTATGTAAAAAACAACAACATTTTTTTAGCCTGATTTATTATAAAATTGTGCATAGAAATTCTAAGTAAATGTTTGAAAATTAATTAATTTGTTTCAGTTCCTATTCTGATTTAGCAACACTGTATAAACCTCGACCCATACTGTTCTTTAAGAGATATACACTCACCGGCCACTTTATTAGGTACCCCATGCTAGTAACGGGTTGGACCCCCTTTTGCCTTCAGAACTGCCTCAATTCTTCGTGGCATAGATTCAACAAGGTGCTGGAAGCATTCCTCAGGGAGTTTGGTCCATATTGACATGATGGCATCACACAGTTGCCACAGATTTGTCGGCTGCACATCCATGATGCGAATCTCCCGTTCCACCACATCCCAAAGATGCTCTATTGGATTGAGATCTGGTGACTGTGGAGGCTATTTGAGTACAGTGAACTCATTGTCATGTTCAAGAAACCAGTCTGAGATGATTCCAGCTTTATGACATGGCGCATTATCCTGCTGAAAGTAGCCATCAGAAGTTGGGTACATTGTGGTCATAAAGGGATGGACATGGTCAGCAACAATACTCAGGTAGGCTGTGGCGTTGCAACGATGCTCAATTGGTACCAAGGGGCCCAAAGAGTGCCAAGAAAATATTCCCCACACCATGACACCACCACCACCAGCCTGAACCATTGATACAAGGCAGGATGGATCCATGCTTTCATCTTGTAGACGCCAAATTCTGACCCTACCATCCGAATGTCGCAGCAGAAATCGAGACTCATCAGACCAGGCAACGTTTTTCCAATCTTCTGTTGTCCAATTTCAATGAGCTTGTGCAAATTGTAGCCTCAGTTTCCTGTTCTTAGCTGAAAGGAGTGGCACCCGGTGTGGTCTTCTGCTGCTGTAGCCCATCTGCCTCAAAGTTCGACGTACTGTGCGTTCAGAGATGCTCTTCTGCCCACCTTGGTTGTAACGGGTGGTTATTTGAGTCACTGTTGCCCTTCTATCAGCTCGAACCAGTCTGGCCATTCTCCTCTGACCTCTGGCATCAACAAGGCATTTCCGCCTACAGAACTGCCGCTCACTGGATGTTTTTTCTTTTTCGGACCATTCTCTGTAAACCCTAGAGATGGTTGTGCGTGAAAATCCCAGTAGATCAGCAGTTTCTGAAATACTCAGACCAGCCCTTCTGGCACCAACAATCATGCCACGTTCAAAGTCACTCAGATCACCTTTCTTCCCCATACTGATGCTCGGTTTGAACTGCAGGAGATTGTCTTGACCATGTCTACATGCCTAAATGCACTGAGTTGCCGCCATGTGATTGGCTGCTTAGAAATTAAGTGTTAATGAGCAGTTGGACAGGTGTACCTAATAAAGTGGCCGGTGAGTGTAGGTGACATTTAATGACCTTCCTTTCACACAAATATTTCAACACCAACCAAAGCAATAAAACAGCAGCTTACTTTACAGAATCTGAGGTTTGATCCTCCTCTTGGTTCCCTTTGAAACAAAAAGATAATCAGAAAATTATGAGTCTAAAAAAAAAATATATATATATATATATATATATATATATATATATATATATTTTAATATATCAATTTTATATGCAGTCCTTCTCATCACAGCTGAGGAAAGTCTAGAGCTCAATATTTTTTGTAGAACAGAAATTTCTCCCTGGTAGGAAGGGGATTTTTGTGTCTTTGTGTTCCACATATACATATTCTAGAACCATCTCTGCAGTCACAAGTGCAAGTCACTCAAGAGGTATTCTTCCACTATAAAACCATTATGTAAAACAGTTAATTATGTAGCCCGATGCAAGGCAGTTTTAAACTATAATCTGCAGTGTAGTTAAATGGATTTAAAGTGTCAAGGTGAGTAAAAGTTGATCTGTGAGAGTTTACTGAAAGGCTTATTGCTTAATCCCTGGCAAAGTCAAATATAAAAGCCCAGAAACAGAAACAAAATTCAAATAGTTCATAAACATAGAAAAACAAACTCATCTCTAATTTCCATCCTCTCATCTATGTGATTGCTTCTGTATGTTTATTCAGACCTGTATAAAAGTTAGACCAGCTATCCTGCCTCTGCAAAATCCTTCCAGTTCTTCCTTTTGTTGCTTCTTCTTTCTGAAAAGATTGTAAGAGAATAAATTTATCGAGCACAAATAAAAAATTTTTTTTTTTCAAAAAGTCAATCTAATCATTACGACTAAGTCTTGTTGTATACCTTGCACAAAGGCAATGTTGTGCTCATGTTTTTTGAAGTCTTATTCTGACTAGAAGAATCACTGTGAAATGGAAGACCAGACAGGCTCCTAAAATATAAAAGTCATATTGTAATGGAGAGATATAGCTGTGAAAAGATACTCATAAGGTTTACCATCATGTTGACTCACCAGGACCTTTCCGACAGCATTACTATTCTCCTTGGATCTCTTTGTCCACGTCCTTCTTTCTTTTTCTCCAGTGCAGCCAAACTACGAATGTATCCCTCAGCCACTCCCTTTCCAGTCAGCTCAGTATTTTCAGATCCTTCCATTTTCTCAGGATCATACGTTTCACTGCCATCATCTCCACCATCTTTCACTTCTTCTTCAGCTTCAGTTTTCTTTTGGAGTTTATTAGCCTCTTTGTTTGTCAATTCATCTTTCAGCCTGCAAACATTCCTGAGAACATCGAGCTCGGATTGCTCCTGCTGTCGCTGCACAAGGACTTCATTTAGTTTGCAGCAAACATCTTTGTGCTCTGCTCTCAGACTCTCCAGTGCTTGTTCTGTCTCCTGCTGCCTGCTGAGAGCTTGAGCCAGCTGCTCCTCTAGAGCTCTGTGGTTTTCTTGGAGCAAACCCAGAGCATGATCCGACTCCAGACGCAGCCTGTCGGCAACGGACACCGCGGTCTGCAGGTCCCACTGGAACTGTTGCCACTCCAACCTTTCTGTCTGGGATGAAAATAAACAGTTTTGTAAAAAAAAAAAAAAAAAAAAAAAAAAGGTGCACAGCTCTTGCTGTATTATAATTGCTTCTGAAGCATTTTTTTCTGTTCAAGCCCTTCAAGTATTCCTATACTTTTGTGGCAAAAAAAAAGACAAAAAGACATTTCTTTAAATATCAGTTGTGTTACAAAATAATAAGTGCCTTAAAATGCTAGCATTCAACATGTTTTGATTCATTATACATTATCTTTGAGAACAAAAGTGTGTTTAAGAACTGCAAACAAGCATTTCTTTTCCATTTGAGGTTGTGAAATAAATAAAAAGCAATTTAAACCATAGCAAGTATTATTATTATTCAAGACATTTTGAATTGAGAAAGCTTCCTTTATGGGAAGTGAAACATCCTCAAACTTTGAAAACAAAGTCCAGTGTTTTTTTTTTTTTTTTTACTTTTTTGGAATGACTATGACCTGGATGACTGAGAATCTTAACCAGCATTCTACTCAATAACAAAAACGTGATGGGAACTTCATAATTTTTTAAATGTGAGCAGTTTGAAACCACCCTTACCCCAAAAGATTTGGAAGGAAAAAAAAATGTTCTAACGAAATGAAGATTAAACTCTTTGGAGTAAACGCCAAGGTGTCATGTTGGGAGGAAACAAGGCACCGTTCATCACTAGGCCATACAATACCTACAGTGAAGCATAGTGGTGGCAGCATTATACTGTGGGGAGGATTTTCAGCTGCAGGAACTGGCAGATTAGTGATAGAGAAAATATGGTATATAATGGGGCCAGCAACACTCACCCTGAGTGTTTCCTTTAGTATGTCCAGCTCCTCAACCAGATCTTCCTTTTCAGTTATCAAGCGCCTCAGCATCTCTAAGGATGAAAGAAACAAGGTGGGGGAAGACAGATTCAGTTGTGGCTTAGTGATCTATGTAAGCATAGTTTCTCTAAATGGTTTTCTTTTTTTATGTTTAGTACCAACCCAGGTAATATGCTCCAATTGTGAGGAAAAGACATTACTTATATTATATAATATAAGTATTATATATATATTATAGATATTACTTATGTTAGTGTTTTATTTAGCTATCACAAGTAGTCCAGGAAAAAAAAACAGGATTTCAGGCTTGCAAAGCTAAAAAGATTTGTTTTTTGTAATGTCTTATTTTGTGTGCTCCAAGTGTCAGACTTTGATCCTTTGCAGCTTTTGCAGGTTAGGAACCTGCTGTTGCTGTCCTGAATTTATCTTTCCCTGTTGCCTAAATATATTTCTTGGTTTAGTTAGGATATTGGAAAGCTATTATTTCTTAAATGTCAAGTCCAGTTGCCTAAACTGAACTTTGCAAGCTTAGCCATGACCAGAATGACTGAGAAACTTCACAGATTTCTTAAATGTATTCTTCATCCATTAATTACCGTCATTTACCTGAAAACAGTAGCTGGGTTTATCACTTTAATACATCTGCACAGAAGACTCTACTAAAATAAGAGTACACAATCCAAAAACTGGTGATTACAAGTTTTACAGAGGCTCATCAGGGGAAACCAGGGATATAATTTGTTAATGTTCATCTGTAAAGGTCACAGTCACAAATAGACAACCATTTAAATAGTCTCCACATGCTACATAATATATTTGCTTGCATGCCTTTTCAATTGAAAACATTTTCTTCTTTTATCATATTTTCCTAATTTTAAGAAACCATTCTATTGAAATAACACTTTCTTGCAGCTGTCATCTACATTGTGAACATATTTCTATTATTGTTTTTGCCACAAGAAGCTTAGAGATCGTCATTCCATATAGTAATGAGTTTATATCTAGTCTATTAGGCATCACATAGAGAAAAACAGGTAAACCAGGACTTACCTACGGCTCCTGCAGTAATATCAGTATTGGGGGTTAGGCCCATTGAGGCTCTATAGTGCTCCATCAGACTGAGTAAAACCAGGGTCATCTCCTCTCCGGTTCGCTCTGCTGCTGCCTGCGACTCCATCCCACTGTCTCTTTCCTGCCAGCTCTGCTCTGAAGGTGATCTTTGGGGCAAAGGTATTGGAGTCTGAACATCCAAACTGCTAACGACCTTCTCCTGTCCAGTTGCTGCATCGCTCGAGTTTGTCCCCAAGGAATTGATGCTCTCCACGCTGATCACAGCCCACTCTGAGGGAGCCGAAAGCTTTGGTTTCCAATCTGCAGCTGGGGAGGGAGAGGAGGGTGGGGCACTAGCAATGGGTGATGAGGTTTGCATCTTACCAGTCGAAGCTGCAGAGGGCAAGGCCATGGCAGCCAGCTCTTCCTCAGAGGGCGAGGTAGGAGGTGTGTGGTAAAAGTCTAAAGGGGAACCTAATGAGAAAGAATTAAAAGCACACAACTGTGAGGTTTAAAATTTGTTTACAAGTTGCAATCTTTTGCTAAGCTCATTATTCATTTCACTTATGTCATTTTGATTATAAAACTTTGTAAATCAGGGACTGCCAAATATAATTTTCAAGCTCACTGAGTTTTGCCTGATACATTATCTGGTTTCTAGGGCACGCATATTGACAGTCTGCAGGGATCTTGTTGTTTCCCCACCTCCTTTTATTTTCCTTATGCTGCAAGATACTGCAGACTCATCTGATCCCTAGTAGCAGTGTGGAGAACTGTAGTCTGCTCAGCTGCAGAAGGAAGGCTATTCTTAGCCAATAGCTGGGGATAATTCCCTGAATATTGACAACTAAGAACAGAAAGACAAGTCAAAGAAACAGATGTAAGTCAGGGATGAAACTGACAGAGCTGCCAAAGAAGACTTGAGGTAGACGGACAATATTTTGTGCTGATTAAACCAAATGACAGCTGGGCTGTTTTGCACTGAACAGAAAGACAGGGAATTTCTGGAAAAAACAGTGCAGCCATACCAGTTTCTGGATTATAGAATGCTTTTTCAGTATTGCTAATTTAGATGCCTGTAATGTGGCTTTGCTTATACGATTACCTAAGCCTATTTAAAAATAGATTGTATGCCAGTTTTGTGAAAATTGCTTAATTTTGCAAGAATAATTCTAAATTGTTCAATCTACCGAGCCCCATCACACCCCATTATCTTTGCTTTCATGGTTTAGTGAAGGGAAATCAAGTTTTTTTTTTTTTTTTTCCAAAGCAACAACAACTTTTATCCACCAGGGCCTGGTTTTCCAAAAGTAATCTGCTCAGATTTTAGATGACAGATTGAATCAAAACCTTTTTTCCCCCTCTCCTTTTCAAAAAAGGAAAAAAAGCCACCTATGGATTAGATTTAATCCTGGTTCTGATCCAAGCCATTCTTGAGTTTGGGTTTTTTAGAAATTTGTAGCAGGATTGGAATCACTTTCGTCCAAAAATAGATGGCTTACAAATTAACCCACAAAAAGGATGAATTCAGTGTGGACTTTAGACCCATAATATCAAACCTTAACAATTGATCAAAAACACTTTAGCTGGATCATGCAGTGCAGCCTACATTTGCTCAACAGTCAAGCTAATGGGATAGGTAGGCTATATAGCCCGTTTAGGTTTTGAATATAGATCTATCCATGGAGAGCACATGAATGCAAACACTGAATGTGTGACTGACAACATAAACATCTGTGTACATAACACCATCCCTACCAGAACAGTAGAATGCTTATTAAACAATAAACCATGGATCTAGGGTTAAAACAATTAACTGAATTAATCAATTATTTAAATAATCGCCAAGTAATTTAGTAATCGATTCATTGTTAACTGGAATATAGAGACTCTAAAACATGCCTTTAGCTGACCTAACCCACTAAAAGCAGTATTTATAAAAAAAAAAAAAAATTGGTGTATATATATATATATATATATATATACACACATATACATACACCGACTCACCGGCCACATTTTTAGGTACACCTGTCCAACTGCTCGTTAACACTTAATTTCTAAGCAGCCAATCACATGGCGGCAACTCAGTGCATTTAGGCATGTAGACATGGTCAAGACAATCTCCTGCAGTTCAAACTGAGCATCAGTATGGGGAAGAAAGGTGATTTGAGTGACTTTGAACGTGGCATGATTGTTGGTGCCAGAAGGGCTGGTCTGAGTATTTCAGAAACTGCTGATCTACTGGGATTTTCACGCACAACCATCTCTAGGGTTTACAGAGAATGGTCCGAAAAAGAAAAAACATCCAGTGAGCGGCAGTTCTGTGGGCTGAAATGCCTTGTTGATGCCAGAGGTCAGAGGAGAATGGCCAGACTGGTTCGAGCTGATAGAAGGGCAACAGTGACTCAAATAAACACCCGTTACAACCAAGGTGGGCAGAAGAGCATCTCTGAATGCACAGTACGTCGAACTTTGAGGCAGATGGGCTACAGCAGCAGAAGACCACACCGGGTGCCACTCCTTTCAGCTAAGAACAGGAAACTGAGGCTACAATTTGCACAAGCTCATCGAAATTGCACAATAGAAGATTAAAAAAACGTTGTCTGGTCTGATGAGTCTCGATTTCTGCTGCGACATTCGGATGGTAGGGTCAGAATTTGGCGTCTACAACATGAAAGCATGGATCCATCCTGCCTTGTATCAACGGTTCAGGCTGGTGGTGGTGGTGTCATGGTGTGGGGAATATTTTCTTGGCACTCTTTGGGCCCCTTGGTACCAATTGAGCATCGTTGCAACGCCACAGCCTACCTGAGTATTGTTGCTGACCATGTCCATCCCTTTATGACCACAATGTACCCAACTTCTGATGGCTACTTTCAGCAGGATAATGCGCCATGTCATAAAGCTGGAATCATCTCAGACTGGTTTCTTGAACATGACAATGAGTTCACTGTACTCAAATGGCCTCCACAGTCACCAGATCTCAATCCAATAGAGCATCTTTGGGATGTGGTGGAACGGGAGATTCGCATCATGGATGTGCAGCCGACAAATCTGCGGCAACTGTGTGATGCCATCATGTCAATATGGACCAAACTCCCTGAGGAATGCTTCCAGCACCTTGTTGAATCTATGCCACGAAGAATTGAGGCAGTTCTGAAGGCAAAAGGGGGTCCAACCCGTTACTAGCATGGGGTACCTAATAAAGTGGCCGGTGAGTGTGTGTGTGTGTATATATATATATATATATATATATATATATTTTTTTTTTTTTTTTTTTTTTTATTTAAGATTTAAAAAGTTTTTGTTTCACCTGGTTTAATTTCGTAGAGAATTCTCTTTAAGGAACCTTTGGCTATCAGATAATTAATCGATTGATCAAAAAAATTAACAGAATAATCCATTTATAAAATAAAGTTGCAGCCCTACATGGATCACAAGAAGAAAAAAAAACCTTTAAGATGGGTGAAAGGGAATGAATGAGTATACAGATGCAAATTCAGGTGAAAGCAAGGAGGAATACAGGAAGAGGCTGGAAAGCAAACTCCAGCAGAACAACATCAGAGATGTGTGGTCACAGATAAAGAAGATCCCAAGCTTCAAGTAGAAGAATGATCAGACAGATGGAAGCCTGGAGAGAGCCAATGAACTGAATACATTCTTCAAAAGGTTCAGTTCAGGAACAAATTGGTATCCTTCTCTCCTGCCCACAGCCACATGGACATCCTGCCCTCCTCTGCCATTAACTCCTGCTTCTAGGAGTTTGTTGTTAGCCAAATCTGAACATGGTGGTGCCTCATCCTCCATTCACATGACTGTATCTATAAGTCAAGTAAAGAGACAACCGAACTGAAAAAAAGTCCTGGATAGATGTTGAAACATCTTCAAGTTAAAATCCAGGTGTATCTTCAGTCCGGTTGCCTTCCATTTTTAGACAGTTTTTGATGTCATAATGTGGATGACTAAGAATTTACACAGACAGAAAACATCCAAGTTACTGCAACATTTAATTTACATTTGGGATTAATAAAGTATTTTTGAATTGAATTAAATTAAATGGAGCTCTTTGAATCACCCTGTTTATGAATGGTACTGAACCATTGTCTAAAGACATTCTGGTTGAATGTATTTAGTTGTAATGCAGCAGAAAATGGCAAGAAAAAGTGTAGAGAGTAATGCTGTTTTAAGGTACTAAGCTGCTAAATCAGGTCAGAATGAAATCTTATGAAGGCTGCTTTTGATCTGTATGCAAATTTTCTACTCTGAAAACAGATGGGACAAAGTCTATAAATAGCTGCTTTAAAATGATGCATCTTAAGCATTTGTCTCTGTCACTACCAGCCCAAAAAATCAATAATTGTGGTTTTTATAATGGAAATTAAAAACTGTATGCATGTTTATTTGTGCACCCAGTTTCACATAGAGAACAAGGTTCTCTCAAATTCACTGGATTTTGTAAACATTACATATAAAGAGGAAAACTTCAGTTAATTCTGCATTGGATTATTATTTCTGAGGACAAATGTAATCTGAAACTGACCTTACCTGAGAACTGTGGGGAAAAAAACATCTTTAAAACTGAGCAAATTATTCAGTTTGACTGGTGGCTGCTTCATTTGAAGAAACTGTAAGCTCTCGGTTCAGCAGTGTTACACAAATATTTATATCACATAGTGTTTAGAATTTCAGCCTAGGTTTGGTCATTCTCCAATAAAATGGTCTAAAGATGCCCAAGAGATCAGAACCAGCCAACCTCCACTTTAAAAGACCTAGCTTTTGATCAGAAATTAACTACTACTTCTATTTTTACAATATAAACAAACCATAAGTTTTTAATATACTTTTTGAAATAAAATACAAAAAAAGTTAATAATAGGAAAGATTCGTCACATTGACACATTGTTTGAAGTGTAACAATGTAATGTATCACTGCCTATCAGAGCCTCAGCACAAATATTGCTCCAATGATGGAAAATTAAAAAAACAGATCAAACTTACCTGTACCTGTAGGGCTGTAGGTGTCTTTGCCATTATGGTTTCCCATCATTCAGACAGAATCTTTGTGTGCACAGGTTACTAAAATCTGTCCTCTACTGTCCCAGCTGTCGTCTTAGTTCTCACTGCAGTGCTGAACATAAATGAATTTCAATAAGCATGACTCACAGCAAGACCTCTGATCAGTATAAAAGATCTCCAGAAAGGAGAAATTTGTTTTTACATTCCTTTATAATTATTAAAGATGGAAAAAACTGCAAACTTTGAAATAAGGCCACATATCGCTTTTAACAGCATCCTCTATAGCAGGGGTCCTCAATTCCAGTCCTAGAGATCTGATGTCCTGCACCTATTAGATGGTCTCTGGGTCCACACCTGAATCAAATGGCTGGATTAGCACCTCAGTTTCAGTCAGGTTCTCTAAATGCTCTTATTATTTGATTCAGGTGTGTTGAAGCAAAGACATGTCTGAAAAGGTGCAGGACACCAAACTTTGAGAGTCTGTATGGAAGATAGTTTATAGTGGTTGGTCATGGTAGATTCACATCCAGCCTGGTTCTGCTGGAGGTCTCTTCCTGTTAAAGCGGAGTTTCACTTTAAATTTTTTCTACTTCAAAACCACCAATCTGTTTGCATTAGTATATCAAATTGACTCATTAAGGTGCCTTGAGATTATGTGTTGTGAATTGGTTCTTTAAGAATAAACTGATGTAAAGCCAACTGAAAATATATCATAACGCAGGAGTGGGCAATTCCAGTATCTTGCAACTTTTAGATGTGCCTTTGGTTCGACACACCTGAATCTAGTAATTAGATAATTGAGAGGACTCTAGAGGAACTACCTGCATGCTGAGGAGGCAACTCAGCCATTCGATTCAGGTGTGTTGGACCAAGGATGGATCTAAAAGTTGCAGGATACCTGCCCTCAGGATATGGAATTGCCCACCCCTGTCATAACCCATCAATAGAAAAAAAAGGTTCTCTGGGATTATTTGGATCTAAAAAATAAAAACGATTCCCCCTTTTGCATGTTTTCACAAAAAACAATTATTCTTGTACAATCAGTTTGTAAGAATCAGGTCTGATCAGTAAAAATTGATTATCAACTGAACACAATTATTTCATTGATATTTTTATCTCTTTATCAGATACCAATTTAAAGATAGAAAACGATTTAAATTCAAGCATCTTCTTGCAGACCCCAGCAGGGATAAAGCGCGATGGAAAATGGATGGATGGATTTTCTTGCAGTTCCTTCAGTGAACAACATCTTAAGATGCATCCAGCCCCCCAACACACACACTTTTTTTTTTGGTCTTACATCTGGCCTAAATTTGCACTGCACTGGGCAGAGAGCCATTATATGGAGAAAACAAAATGCCTTTGCAAACAAGACTTGTGACACTGGATGGACTGAAGCATGATAAGATTAAAGGAGGAGTTTGAATCTGAAGTAGTTTTTGTTTTTAATGGCTGTGCTTTAATGTAGATTATTCTAGGCTTGACTTGTCAAGATTAATTCACAACCCTAAAATGTAAAAAAAAAAAAAAATATGATTAAAATAAACGAACGGATATAAGAATAATTTTATTTTATTTATTTAAATGCGTTTGATCGTTTGTCCTGAAATGTGAAACTGGTTGACTGTGACTAAAGTTAAAGTCGATCCTAGTCTAAAATAAACAATCCTTTTGAATCCAGCATTATCAATCGCTTAGGTTAGTTGCAGACGCTGCATTTTGTACACAGCGAGAAGCCTTAGTTTAATATATCTTACTTGCTCGGTTTAGGCTGGCAGCTGAATGAAATCCACTTTGCTCTCAGGCTGTCCTGCTTGGTTCTTCTCCGACCCGCTCAGCCTTTTTGTCGGCGTGTCCTTGGATCCGTATCCCAAATATCCCCGGATCAGTTAATTCCGTCAATAAAAACACATGCAACTCAGAGGGACAGAAACACTTGCATCCAACCGTGACTTGAATCCAGTCTAAAATATTATCCAACTCATTTGCTTCGCCTTTAAAATCCTATGCGGCAAAAAAAAAAAAAAAAAAAAAAAAAAAAATGGAAAGAAAGAAACTGGTTGCGCAGCAGCTACTGGACGCACAGGCAAAAATGATGAAAATATTTACAGCGATGCTTATACAGAATACAGCTAATAATAACTGAAACAATCAAATAATGCAAGGAAGTGATTAAAACCCGAAGCTGGTGAAAGAAGCTGTCACACCGGCTGGACGGCAGCTAATTATCTTCTATGAAAACCAGGTGTTCTGGCACGCGGGGAACAAGTTCTGCTGTCGAGCGGCCTGCAGGTGGATCCTACCAGAGCTCCTGTCACATAGCTGAAAACCACAAGCACAAACAAGTCATTTTTAATTGACAGAACTATGCTTATCCAGCCATGAAAGCTCACACTGATGTTACTCTCTGACGAGCTGCCTGCACTGCAAAGCATAAACTAAAAACAACACATGGAAATATTTACCTATCTATCTATCTATCTATCTATCTATCTATCTATCTATCTATCTATCTATCTATCTATCTATCTATCTATCTATCTATCTATCTATCTATCTATCTATCTATCTATCTATCTATCTATCTATCTATCTATCTATCTATCTATCTATCTATCTATCTATCTCTATCTATCTTGTGATGTAAAAGGGTACATTAAAAGAAAATCAAAAATAAAGTCAGGTAGCAAAACAGTTAACTAGGCTTTAGCAGAGAGAATATATTAAATATTGTCACTTTGATTAATTATGAATGGATTTATATTTACAAATGGGGCTTTTTAATTGGTTTAACCATCAGTGCGGAGAAATTACAACAACAACAACAAAAAAACCCAACTCAGCGATTTGTTGGATTTATGCTTAAATAGATCAAACAAAAATGATCAAAATGTTAACTAATGACTGTTACAATGGGCAGTAAAGACAGGGTGGGATGAAATGTATATACTTTTTTATTTAACTTTTTTATTTTTATTGTTAAGTGTAATTTGTTTTATACAGTCTGAATTATTTCAGTATATTACTGGACTAAACAAGATTAACCTTGTTACCAATTTGTGTTCTGCAGCACCATGGACAGTGCACTGCACAGACATTTATTTTTTGGCACCCTCTGGTGGCTAAATGTAATAACTACACTGGACGTCAGGATAAGCGTACCCCCTACAAAACGTCGTATAAAAAAAAGTAGGAGCAAATTTTTTTTATTTATTTATACATATAGTACATACTCGACGCTCAACAGAATAGAAGAATAAAGTCTTTTTAATCAAATATTTTGTGAGTAAGAATGGCTTATTCATAAAATATTTTTTCAGGATACCAAGGGCCCAAAAAAGGAGAAACCTTTAACTTTACTATAGATCTTCAGCAAGGATGTAAGGACATACAAATGGACAGATACTAAAACAAACTGTAGCTGCTAATTTAAAAAAAAAGGTTAAATTTAACCCAAACATTTAAATCTTGCTGGCATACACGTGAGACAGGCCAAATCAACAAGGATAGTAAAAATATTTTACCCAACAAGCAAGGTGAGGTTGTATCAAAAAAGAAGAAGGCAAATACTTCAAAGTAAAATGATATGACAGATAAAGTAACTGTCAATTCCTGGTGTGCCATTCTAATAAATCAAAAACTAACAAACACTATTGTGTAGCATATGAATGCAAGGCCCTCTGTGAATTTAGTGTAAATTCCTCTTTCAGTTTGTAAAACATACATATGTTGATTAAGCACAATTGTACCATGGAGATATAAAACTGTGTATAGTTATTTTCTTGTTTTCTGTTTTTCTCCTAATACATATTCAATTATTATAGATTTTATTCGGACAAGAGCGAGTGAGCAGAAACTATGTGGTTTGTCTGCCTCCAAACTGAAACAACATGTTTTTATAAACCCTGCTGAGGAAGAAAACGAGATCTGAAAGTTTCTTAATGACAATAAGAGTGTTGGTCTGACCGTTCCTCTAAAAAACCTCTTACTCTGGAGCCGCCTGAGGTGACCCAAGCCTTGTGTTTATTTCCTGGTAATATTGCTCATCAAGAATGACTCAGAATGTGAATCTCTGAGTAGAAATCTCCCGATCTATGCAGCATGAATTCTCTGAATAAAGATATGCAGCTGTTTAGCTTTCGGCTGCTTTAAACTCAGCACCCACATGATTCCTGTGTGACCTAAACACCTCTCTGCATTGTCTTCTCACTTTAAGCCCACTCATATTTATTACCATAATCATGGTCACGGAGCTTCTTAAAAATCTAATTTATTCTTCTACAGAATGATGAAAGGAGCTCAGAGAAACAGAACTTGATTAATATCAGTCTGATAAAATTTTACATCCAGAGAAGATTTGTCTATGAAAGAAACATTAAAATGTATAATGCAATAAAGGTAGTATTTTTTTTTAAAAGATCCTTCTTTGTGCTACCAAAGTGGCTCTTGAAAATGTTAGCAAAAGTTAACAGAGTTCAGTCCCCTAACATTTAGAAAAGGTCCAACTGCTCTAGCAACCCTAAACAAACATGATGCAGAATCAGAAAACCACACCATGTAAAAAGAGGAAACTAAAGAATCAATTTGACAATCTCATATTTAGCAGCATTATTTAGATTCAAACCTTCAAATCTATAAGAAAGTGTGGCTGTTTCATGCCATGCAGCTAGAGTTTAGGCTGCTGGAGGTATTATGCTGGGGGGATATAACTTGTCGTTATACCATGAACATATGTGCCACAAATGATGCATCATCAAAATAGTTCAATCCATATGAGGATATTGGTAGGCAGAAAAAGAGAGACATGTCATGGATGAGTAACCGGCCGGCAACATTGCACAAAACTATAACATTTATATGAAAGCTCCAAGGAATAATTAAAACGTTATCTTGAATTTGTGGCATTAAGGCAGTTCTAAAGGCAATATAAGTTAAGTACAAAGGTGTACAAAATAAAAGTAAGTTATTGAAAAAGTGTGTATAGATTTTTTCTTTATAAGATCTCATTGTAAAGTAGGCCTACATATTCAATTCAATTGAGTTTATTTATATAGCACCAATTCACAACACATGTCATTTCAAGGCACTTTACAGCTCACCAGATCATACAGTCAAATTGATTCAGAGTTTTCTATCTAAGGAAAACCAGTTGATTGCATCTACTCACAAATGTAATCCCTCACACTAAGCATGCTTGTAGCGACAGTGGAGAGGAAAAACTCCCTCCAGCAGAGCCAGGCTCAGTGTAAGCGGCCATCTGCCGAGGCCGCCGAGCAGAGATTATATTCACACTATGGAAAATGTTTGTGTTGTTCAATTTGTACTTACATAATTTTAAAATGTAAAGCTATTAGTCTGAAATAAAATCTAAGGATAAAGAAAAGGGATTCCCTGTGATATGGATTTTAAGCCACTCAGGAAATATTCTATTCTATTCTATTCTACAAACTCTCAAAATCAGTTTATTTGTCTTTTAAACATTTCATAAACTTTAGGCTGATAGATTTTTGTTCTATAATATGGAACATTAAATCCTGCATACTTTATGCAGGCTGTCGTTTTTACGTTATGCTATTATAAAAAATATTTATTTCAAATAAATCGCTCCCTTTTTTCAGCTCATAACTTTGGTGTTACATTTAATATGTTACGTTGGATCAATATTGACCGCTATAGGCGCAGACTTGGAAAAATGGCGTCTGATGCAGGTTGCCCAGAGACCAGAAGCGGGACTCTCAGTGACAAAAACAACATCAGTGTTTTTAAAAATCATCTCTTCAAGGCATGAAGTCTGCGTCGAGACTTGCGTCGGACAGGGGAGCGCAAACCATCCGCCTTCGTTATAAGGACCATGATGGGAATCGGTAGCGCTGCTGCACAGATATCTAACCAACATGAACGTCTTTACGCGTCAAAGGGGACATGATCGCCGCGCGCTCGTTTATCGCCCGTTTACGATCGAAGAAGAAGTGACCTTCTCCGAGGCGGAGGATGTCAGCCCTGAAAAAGGTAAGAAAAAGAGGCATGGAAGTAAGAAGAAAGGCGGTGTGTTTGTTTATGCACGAACCGAGCCTGTGACGCGGCTTGTTTTTCTTCCTATTATTGGGTTAAAATCCAGGTGCATCTCCTCCCCTGACGTATAGCAGGGACCTTTTTAACTGACCACCTAATACAAAGTGGTAACGCACACGCGTGGACTGAAAGCTCCCCACCTTAAGAAAAAGCCAGAAGTTCTGCAGAGCCAGGATGAGTCACTCAGTTACTGATATTCACTTTGTCAATTCTCAATCAATAGCATTCAAACTCCTATGATGTGTGGGTGAGGTGATGAGAGGAGGTTGCCTCCTTATAATGTTGGGGTAGGGGGGTGGAATGCGGGACCCACGCATGTTTCTGAGAGTTCCTTCTGTTTATAATTGCCCACATATCCCCATTGTGTTGTTCCCTGCCATTCAGTCAATCTGTGTATATTTATGTGTGTGTGTGTGTGTGTGTGGTGACTCAGCCGTATTGTACTATATCTGTCATCCATCTTTTCATCTGTCACAGGTGTTACCATGGCTACTACAGACTCACTGCTGTCTTCTCTTTGAGAAGGACTCAGGTAAGCAGTGGGAAGGGTGACTCATTCACCTTTAATGGGGACATGCTCAGTTTAATAGACAGTTTATCTTTTTTACATCTTCTAGCTGTTTTTGGCAGTGGTACTAAATTGCAAGAATGAGACATGGGAGGGATTGACACCAGTCAGAGAGGGAAAAGCTATGAGAAAGTAACTTTTATTGATAGTTCCTCTTACTCTTGAAGGTATTTCAAAGTCTTTCTTTCTTTCTTTCTTTCTACAAAAAACACCTTTGACCTTTAACAACACTTTATTTACACTATTCAAACATATAAACAACTGACGTAAAAACAAGTGTCAGTTAAAATCATTAAATGAGGAGCTTGTTAAAATGTAGTTCTCCATCATCTGACACGGCACATAAAATGTTGTTAAAACCCCACAGCTGAATAAAATCCTCCATGTTCTGTGTGGCTCTGTGGAAGTGAAACTCCAGCCTTAGTCTGGCTTTAATGTTGCACTTCCACAGAGCCACGGCATCAAGGTGAGGTCCCTCCTGAAGTCTGTCTCTATCGGACAGGTAAATGGCCATCTTTGCTTCGCTGTTAAAAAAATTTAAAAGTCGGGCCTTTGGCTTATTCCTTCTGTTTTGAAAAACTTCTCCTATAAAAAGAACGTTTGTAAAAACCGTCCCAAAAAGACTAAAAACACAAATCAAAAGGTAAAAAAATTGTCTTTAGCCTTGTGCATTCCATAAAAACCTGGAACACGTTTTCAGACAGACCGCAGAAAGGACACTCGTTTAAAACACCCCGAGTAATAATGGATAAAATCTAGTTTGTGGTGATGGAGTTAGTTTTTTGATTGGAGGCTTGTATAAAGTCCTCCACTGGGGTGCTTTTCCATGAAGTTTTTCAGTCCAGATGCAGACCGGCCGGTTCTGAAGGTGTCGTTGGTTAATGGCTTATGTGCAGCTGTGGTAAAGGGCTTTCTGGTCGAAAAAAGAGGAGAAAACAGTGAACCAAAACTCAGGAAACTAATCTAAGAGGTTTCTATATAATCCGATATCTGTAAATGGAAAGGCTGACAAAAATTACCGATCTATTACAACAGGTTATTCTACTTAAACTGATGGAGAAACTAAAATATCGTTCATTAAAGCTACCAAAAGGCCAGTGTTAACTCTATAATAGTTGACGAGATCCACATCTTAGGTGGAAAATGTTGTTGCCTTGACAACTGCTAGTCACAGGCAGAGCCACAGTGATAAGAGAGTTCTGACAACTCCATTCGGGACAATGTGCAACATGCATACAGAGCTTAAATAGTTCGAGGGAAGTTAGCCACTCATTCATTGCCATAGACATTAGTAAATCATGCAGAACTACAGGAAAATAGCAGATCTTAAATATCACATCATGCTCTCTGCTTCTACCGAGCGTTAAGTAGTAATAATAAAGAATATGCTTGAGATGCATAAAAGAGACAGAGTTTAATTTTTGTTACATGCACAGTTATACATGGTAGAATGCATACAATGAATAGAAATGTAAAGACGTAACGATTTGTTAGTTTACACCTGTTCATATTTATTACTTATTATGTTAGTAGGAAATGATATTTGGGCTACTCTACTTGTCTTTTACCATGTAAAGAAAACAAACATCTAACTAACATCCGAAAGTTTCAAGTCTATCACAGAGCTTCCTGCATTTTGATTGGTGAAAACCTTTAGATGACCTAGCAAATTAATTTGCTTGGTCTTCTGATGATGCAACTCTCCTATCTTCATGGCTCTAGTTATATACACCACAACTCTGTCCCTTTTTGAAGAAAGGTTAAAAAGAAAGACACTGTTAAAAGAAAGCCATAAATGGTCCCATTCAAGGTTTAACATAAGTCTATGTGGAAGAAGGAGCAGCACTAGGGGAATGAACCCTCACCATTCATTTTTACTCTTCACACCTCTGTTTTCCTGTACCAGACAGAGTAGTATTACAGTAGCTGCAGAAATACCAGATGACTGCAGTCATTGGGTACATCCAAGATTGACAAGAAGCTGAGTACAGAGAGCTGGTGAACTGCTTTGTGGCATGGTGTAGAAACAATAATCTGATCCTGAATATTAACAAAACAAGGGAGATGATTGTAGATTTCAGAAGAAACTGGAACAATCCTGTTAACATCAAGGTAGAAGAACTAGAGGTGGTGGAGAAGTATAAATATCTCTGTGTTCACCTGGACAACAAATTAGACTAGAGACACAACTGTGAAGCTGTCTACAAGAAGGGACAGAGCAGATTATACACTCTAAGAAAGCCTGGGTCCTTCAGCGTTTGCAGCAAGATGCTACATGTCTTCTATACGTCTGTTGAGGAGAGTGAGATCTCTTCTGCCATCATCTGCGAGGAAAACAGCTTCAGAGTCAATTACTTAAAAAAGTTTAACAAGCTCTTCTAGAATGTCTGGAGATTTTTTTTCAAAGAAAAATTCTTTATAAAGTGAGGGGCATCATGGAAAACAGCAAGCATCTTCTTCAGAAAATTTTAAAACAAAAACAGAGTGTCTTCAGTAAGAGGCTTCTGCAGATCCGGTGAATGACAGACAGCTACAGAATTTCCTTCCTGCCTACAGCTATCAACCTATAACAACTAAAAAAAAAAAAACAAACAAAAAAAACAAAACAAGGAAAAGCAACAATTTGCAACATTTCATTCCCCTTTAGGATTACTTATGTTTGAGTTGAAATGAATACCTTATTTCTAGCTCCAAGTTGATTTTAAACTATATTATAAACATTTTCATCCCTAAATGCACTGTAAATCAATAGTAAACAGATATTGACAGTGATGAGAAATTACTGCTTGTTTATATTCAGCTTCCTTACATTACGCTAAAGCTGGTTTTATACTAATATAGCCTTACAGTGGATAAAGAAACTGAGCAAATGTGAGTTTATAAAAAACTGAGTTGGTCATTAATTAGTTACACTCAGTATGACTCCTCTCAGCAGAGGCCAGAGCTTAGAGAAACATCCAAGGAAAAACAGCTACAGAGATCCACTGACTTTTCCTTACATTTTTTGGGGGGCATTGATGATGATCAAATGCTAGTTTTCCATATACAAAAAGCTCAGATTGTCTCACTGCCATCTTTGTAAAGTCAAACACTAAAATGCAACAAAAACAACAAATATCAATATATTTGACACATATGCCTTGAAAACACTTGACACTTGAATAAAAGACACATTACGAGCTGAAGGCACAGTCATAATAATCTTAATAGACTCTATAACAGACTCTATATTTATAATGTAATTATCCTTGATTTGTGGCAGATTTCTCTTGTTTCTGCAAAGCTAAGCCCTACTAATGTTTATTTTAGCTGGCTCTCATTTCTCTGACAAGAAAAATTTAATGAGACAATGTTAAAAGTATTTCTTTTTTATCTAAACCAGGCATCCCCAAACTCGGTCCTCGAGGGCCGCTGTCCTGCAGGTTTTAGAGGTTTCCCTGCTTTAGCACAGCTGATTATGATGATTGCAGTAGAGCAAAAGCCTGTTAATCAACTATCAATTAAAATCAGCTATGCTGGAGCAGAGAAACATCTAAAACCTGCAGGACAGCGGGCCTCGAGGACCGAGTTTGGGGATGCCTGAAACCTTTATTAACTTTTGCAGATATAAAAGATGTGTCTGTGAAATAAGGTTTTTCCTTTTTAAAAATCAACATTAATTCATACATTCCACATTTTATACATCCTTAGACTAGGGACGATAGTGTTAACTTAAATAGTTTAATTTTTAAATGGCTTGTTGTTAATTTTAGGACAATGAAGTAGAAACTATAGCACCCATCAAGAAATTAAGTTTTCCAACATGGTGACAGCAATCCCACAGCGAAAACTAAAAAAGTGTAAATGATGTTAAAACAAATTAACCATCAGCTGCCAAAATTTGACTCTCTGCTGTGAAAAAATGCCTGAATCTTTGGCCTTCATACCTCTCTTCAAATCTCCATTCTTTTCCTCTCTGACTTAAAGAGGCATTATGGGGTTTTCTAATGATACTGTGGCCAAAACACAGAATTTCAGATCTCTTCTACCTATTCTCGTAGCTCATGCTCATACTTAACAGTTTTTTAAAATGTATTTCACCTAACCTGAGGTTGCAATTGGTTTCTGAATTGAGACGGATACTCGTTGCTTATGAAAATAACATTTCAATTGTTTTCTAAATGTGACCCATTCAGCCTGGACGTGCTTAACGTTACATCCCAAAAACAGTGTGGGATATTCCGACCCATATACATTCAGGAAAACAGGCCACAGGCTTGTAGATGCAGATGCTGAGGTGTCAGTGTTCTCATTACACAATGATTTTGTTGTAAAAGGTCAAATAAAAAGGCCATTTTAAATATATTTTTCAGTAAAAACTTACATAATATCTTTTTAAAAAACATTATTGATTTCAGAAATAGCAAATGTTACTTTTACTATGTTTAGGGCTACAATTTAAATTTGCTCTTTTTTCCCTGGTCCTTATGTGAAATAGGTAAAAAAAAAAAAAACAGTATCAATATCAACTGACATGAAAGGCTTGTATTTTTAGCCATATGACAGTGTTAGCTCATGGGCGTAGGTTTGCATAGGGACCATAGGGACAGGTCCCTACCAACATTTTGGCCAGACCAACTTGTCCCTAACAATAATTCTATGTGAATAACATGTTTATAATTTACAATCCAGCGTTGTTGCAGCAGTCGCTTCTTTTCTCACAACTTGTATACTGAAGTCAATATTTTAAATGCTCAGTGTCAGTTCCTGTTATAGCTCCCACACCTATGTAAATACAATAAATCTATTTGCAATCCCTTGAATATTTTATTTTGCTTTGTTTTAAAATACAGAGAATATCAGCATATCAGATAAAAAAAATAAGAGTGGGTTTTATCTCTGTTTACCTCTGCATATTACCTATAGAAAACACCATATAAATGCAAATATGATATATTTAGACTATATTTAGTTAAAAAGGCACATATTTACCCTCCGTCTTAGTCACTGGTAAGTTCAAATGTAACCCTTAAGTGTAAGGTTGTCCTAATTTTACATTATTCCGAGCCACTGATGCTTCAAACATTGATAAACAGCATCGTGTGTGTATTCCTTATAAAATTTGTATAAATGTAGCAAAAAATGCTGTTTTCTCTTTAAAGGGAATGCACCCTGATGCTTACGTCAAGCATAAAAAAAAAAAATAGGAGCATGCATAATGCATAGGACCAATGACATCAAACCAATTCAACTTAAGACCAATAGTGTCCCTACCAAAGTTGAGATCAAACCTACGCACTTGTGTTAGCTGTTGCTAATATCAGCTGTTAGGGGTTAGGTTCACAGATGTGAAAAAGGATAAGATTCACTGAAATTCCATTAACTGTCAACAGACAATGTCTCAAGACATAAAGTGCTTTCATCATTGATCCAATGTTTCCCAACCATTCCCCTCTGTCTAAGGTTTTAGTTGCTTTCATACTAATTTGAATACAATATCAGACCATCTAGAAAATATATTTTTTGTTTGTTAAACAGCTTAAACCCAGACATAAACATTTCAGAAAAAAACAATTCACAGATTCAGTGAAGAAACCACTGTTGTGTCTCGAAAACAATTTTTGAAGTGGAATTCTAAGGTTCAGTTTCAGTTATTAGACAAACTTTTGTTAATTTCGTAAAGATATGTATTTTTGCTAGAGTAATATTTGCCCTTTTAGATATTCCAGCTTTGTCTCTGACTCTTGTTTGAGGGGGCGAGGGCAGGGAGTATTAATTTAACTATGCAAATATATTTATGGGCTGCAGAAAGAAATACTGTAGCATTCAATAGGCAATTGTAATAAAGACATGTAGACCTTTATTTTTTCATAATCATTGAAATATGTGTTATGCAGACACAGTAAGAACTCTAGAGGAAGGAAACTGTTAAGACCTTCATAAAGACTAGAATAATCTGGGTCAAAACCACTTTGAAAGATCATATAAATAAGTCTGTTGTGGTTTTAAAATGTTGCACATGACCAGAGATGGCAAAAGTACTCACTTTCCGTACTTGAGTAAAAGTACAGATACTTGTGTAAAAAAATACTCTGGTAAAAGTGGAAGTACTGATTAAACTTCTTTACTCAAGTAAAAGTAACAAAGTACAGGCTTGTAAATTTACTTAAAGTATAAAAGTAAAAGTAGAAACCACTTTTTTCATGCCGTTGCCTACATTTTAAATGGATGTCTGCCAATAGGACTAGATCTCCGTTGTGTTCATTTTCAATCATCTTGTCGTCCATGCTACTATGCTAACGCCGCCGCCACCAAGCTGCAATGATTTGCCGCCAATGAATACCGCCGAATCTGTCGATTCATCTTGTAGTGGTGCGTCAAATGCAACGTAGATTCCCATCCAATTAGATTGAATTTGGTATTGATGACGTGAAAAATAATAATGGTAACTCCATTGAAATGATTCAAAACTAAAGTAACGAGCCAATTTTTTAAAATGTAAGGAGTAGAAAGTACAGATATTTGTGTAAAAATGTAAGGAGTAGAAGTAAAAAGTCGCCATAAAAATAAGTAGTAAAGTAAAGTAAAAATATCAGAAAAATCTACTTGAGTACAGTAACGAAGTATTTGTACTTCCCATCTCTGCACATGACCATATAATGATACAATACAGATTATTGATTTGGTTTGCTTTACTGAATTAATTGCTGCTCCTTTTTCATGTTGTCTTGTAAGGATCTAAATGTCATTGTTAGTTCATTTTTGCTGTTTGATATTTGAATGCACTTCTCATAGTAAAAAACAATAGTATGTCAACTCTAACAGCATTTGCTGGACTTAGACAAATGATCATGTGTGATAATCACATTGTGAAAATGTCTTCTTTTTTTTTGAATAACAAATGAGCTGACAGTGGTGATTCAGCCCACCTACCCATAGAGAGATTATCTGTGAGTTAATCATGTGTGGTGTCCCACCGTGATTTTACAGCCTTTGTCAGCAGGAAAAGTTTTGCTGAAGGGAGGATAGATAGTATAACATCTTTGCCTGTTTGATGTGCACAACCTAAAGAATTAAGAGTTTTATCAGCTTTATCAGCTGCATGCAGAAGTTGCTCTTGATCACATCTTAGTCATCATTTTCTCAAGGTTGAGAAAGAATGTTAATGACTATCTGAACCAGATCGTTTCAAGGAATATAAAGCACGAAATAGGCCTACATGTTGCTGTTTCTGAGTGTCTTTTTTTCTTCAAGAGATGACGCTTAAACTTTAGAGATGAGGATCTTGTGCATGTACAATCTCTTCTGAAGGGGTTTTAAATTTAATGGGATGACACCACTAGATGGGACTGTTTCATAACTCATATGACTTGAACTTACTGGTGATTCTCAAAACCCGAGGTGATGGTCATTTTCACAGTGTAAAAAAGGCTGAGTAGTTGCATTTGGAAAATGTATTTTGATTGCTTTTTTTTTATTTCTCAGCAGTTTATAAACTTGAGTAGTTTTAAGGCTTTATGCAAGTTAATAATACCCCAAACCACACTGGGTTCACAGCTATACTTAATAGTTCTAACTGTTTATCAATACACTTCGGTTAAAAGTCAGGCTTCAGACACACTTTTTTGTATCGATAAACAAGCAATTAGACTGAATATTTGCTGATCATTTGACCACATATTTATTTTTCGGAATTAATTTATTTGATTATTAATAGTTGATTTTCAAATAAAGACATGGTCTTAGGTAGCCTGATAGACAGGAACCTCTGTAGGGAGAGAACAAAAGATAGTGACCACATCTATCTGGCGCAGGATGATTATGAACTTGTTAGTCACTAACTTGGTCTTTTTTTTTTTTTTACAGTGTCCTGTCTGGTAATGTGCCAATAAGAATAATTGTCTTTATGCCAAAAGAGCCCAGCATTTTTACTTTCAGAAGTGTAGCAGTACGGCTATCGCCATAGTGTTCCGCTTGATGCAGATGAATAGCTTTCTTATAATAATGCATGGCGTTTTACAGATTATATGGACACTGCAATGTAAGTAGAACAGGAAAGGGGAAAAAAATTAGAAAAGATGAAAGAAAGAGGAGATAAAAGGGAGATAACGATAAAACTTCTTCATCACCTGCAAAGAGATGTAAAAAAAACAGCACAACGAACGGACATTGCACAAGACATAAAATAGAGTAACACCTTGATACTATTGCTGAAATATAAGTAGTATTATTTAATCTGACATGTATTCTTTGGTAGCTGAAGATCAGCATATGGGCTTTCTTTATGGAAGTGAATCTCTAAGTACCCGGAGCCAAACTAACTTGGTCTTAAAGAATGAGGTTGGTTCCAGCTGGTCGGCTGCTGACAAGATGCGGTTTCAGGAGTCAGTTGCAGGTTCGGTAAACTCAGTGGTCCAGAGGGATAATGGGTCAGGATCAGGCAATCACAAACACTTAGATATTAGGGATGGGACGATTTATGAAAACCGTCCTAACCTTTCGGTTCGACTGTCTCGGTTCAATTCGTGTGTGTTTCGTTCGGTTCATGCGCTGCTCCTTTTTTTTCATAGGCGAAGCGTTTACACTACAGAGCGGAGGTGGCGGTACTGCGACCAAAGCCAATCACCAGTAGTAAACAAGAAGAAGAAGAAGCGAAGCAGCTTAGCCGGGTGTAGCAGGGAAAAAAATCAGTTGTTGTGGAGAATTGTGTCGGAATGGCGAGTGGGAAAGAACAGGAGTTGGAAGACGCGCCAGCAGCACTTTATAGGTCTGCTGTATGGGGCCGCTTTGCATTTAGAGTGACCTACGATGACGGCGAAAAGAAAGTTGTGGATAAAAGTGCAACAGTGTGCAACACGTTTTGTTTATGCTAACAGCAACATGACCAACATGTCATGCTAACCCCAAAATCCCTCATACTCCATCAGCTACCCCCGCTCCGCCCCGCTGCGCTCCAGACCGGCTGCTCAAAGCAAAGCCTACAGCCCCCACTGTGGCTTTGTCCGCTCCCCTCTGAGTCCCTTGGAGATGGTAGAGAGCATGCGCCAGATGATTAAATTCAAAGCAGCAAAACATACGGAAATGATCCAGGGTTTCCGCGGATCATTTAAAAATAATTACAATCCATTATTTTTTGGGGGATTTTTTCATTAATTTCATAAATTTTTATGGGATTTCGGTGTAACAATTAACATATACTGAATTGAACCGAACCGAAAACCGTGGCCACGAAAACGTGAATCGAACCGAACCGTGGATTTTGTGAACCGTTCCACCCCTATTAGATATGCTGGAAAACTCTCACCAAGGACTCAAAACACTTGACACAGATGACTGTAAGAAGACAGGTTAAAAGGAGCTGACGCAGGTGGATCAGATGAACGTTAATGAAAAACTGGGCAGAACTAGGCAAGTGAATGAAATGAGTAACAAGACCAGTCATCAGGGCCAAGATCATGACACCCTGGGGATCACTGACAGAAGCGAATGACACTGAAAAGCCTAAGTCGGGGCTTAAACTGGCAAACCTCCGGTTGCAGGGCAAATTTCTGCCTGCAACACCGCAGTCACCCACATTTGGGGGTCATTTGTCTCTGATATTGACCAATTAGCTGTATCGAATATCGTAGATTGTATATCAGCGGTCTGATCGAGTGCACTTCACATAAAACAGTTTTTTCCTTTTTTTTGCTGCCTATTTGTCAATAAATAAAATAAAATACATTTATGTATTTGTTAATTTGTTACTTTGTTTTAAACAATTTTATATCAATGCTAAACCCTTACTCACATGGAAAGATATACACAACATTCAACAGCTGTATCGGATCTGTATCGGATATTGGCTGATATGCTTAATCTAGGTGTAGGTATTGGATTAGATTGGAGAAAACTGAATCCCTGCATCTCTTGTCAAAACAACATCCAAGTTTCAAACATCTTGTATTTTATCTTGAATTATATTGAGGAATTTGAAGTTGGTTCTTTTTCTGCAGTGTTCCATCCAATGCTTCAACACCACCGGCAATTAACATAATGGACAGTGGTGTATGGGTGGACATGTCCCACCCATTTCCTTTATTAGTGTGCTTTATCCCCCGCACTTTTTCAGCAACTGTTAACACATGGCAACATGTTTTTCCTAGCCTTCTTTAAATACACCCCAAGTCCAACCTGCTAATGCTATGGATCACCGATGGGGGATTTTCTGGGGCTGAGTAATGCTTGACGGTTTGTGTGAATTTTAGGATGTTCAGCAAAGCAGCCAGATCCAACAAAAGGCAGAAAACTTTGAATAGTTTTCCAAACAAATTGTGTAAGTTTAGTTATGCTGATGGATGCAGATAGTGTTAGCTAAATGATGACTCTATAATACTTTCCAGCATAAATATGAATAAAAAAGGCTAGGTGTCTTGAATGCGCTGCTGGCCAATGGAGGTCAACGGCCGCTGCTGTCACCGTTAGCTCGCCCACTCACACTTAACATTGTGTTTTAAGGCGGTGCATTTTTGAAATCACTATATCTTTTTCAATTTTCTTCTGACAGAGATGTAGTTATTACACTGCATATTTATGAATGATTATGTAAAAATGTTATTTTTTATGTAAAAAAATAACATTGAAAACAACAGAAAGGTGTTCTTTGATGACGTGTACAGAATGTCAAAATTCTATCTATCTATGTATGCATCTACCTGTCTGCCTTTGTAGCTATAACTCTGGCTGTCCGCCCGCCCGTCCGCCCTTCCGTCTGTCCGTTTGTCTGTCTCTCTTTCCCTCCAAATAGATAGAAAACTCTATTTTCAGGTGCTTTATTTCAACATTATCTGCATTTAAAGGAAGCAGGTATAGGTCGTGTCATTTCTATTTCTCTTTATTAATGTTAATATGCCATTTTCTACATTACAGTATGTAACATATTATTACCCCGTACCTTCTCGGTTCACCTTCATATTGTGTGCTAAGGAAGGGTGTGACAACAACAGTTTGGTCGCTAAAACTTTGGACTTTGTTAGTTTAAAGAACTGAAGTGTGTGGCTGTTGGTGATAATGTGTTTATATGGCCACTAAGCAGAGGTGCAATTGAAGAGGTAATGGAAAATGTGAGGTGATGATGATGATTCCCCTGCAACTGGCAGCAAAACAGATCCTCAGCATTATGCTACCACTGGTGGTAGTACTCAATATGAGGTTCTTAGACTTAGACAGATTTATTTGTCATTTTTTATTTACACAAGTGTAAAACAAAAATAAATTTCATTTAGAACAGCTCTCTGGACAATTTCATTTTTTTTTTTAAAGTGCAGCCTTGGAAAATAGTAACAAATATATAAAAACAGTAATATAAACATATGACTGTAAATTTACAGTTCTAAAATGTTCCGTTTTTTTATATATTGATAAAATATAATAAATATAATAAAATACAATACAAAACATTCGGTAGTCTTATGGCAGTGGGGAAGAAACTGTTATGGAATCTGCTGGACCTGCATCGGATGCTTCAAACTCTCTTCCCAGAGGGCAGCAGGGAGAACAGTCCATGGTGGGGGTGTGAGGGTCATTTATGATATTACGGGCTCAGGACACGCAGCACTGGGATGAAATGTCTTTAATGGAGGTCAAGAGGAGCCCTGATGATCTTCTCTGCTGTTCTCACCACTCTCCTCACTTTATTCCAGTCTGAGGCACTGCAGCCTCCATACCAAACAGTGAGACAGCTGGACAGAACGGTCTCTATGGTTCTTCTGTAGAAGGTGGGGAGGATGAGTGGGGGCAGGTGGGATCTCTTCATCCTCTGCAAGAAGTACAAGCGCTTCTGTGCCCTTTTGACCAGTGAGGTGGTGTTTACATTCCAGGTGAGAGTGTCTGTGATGTTCACCCCCAGGAATTTGGTGCTGTTGACCACCTCTACAGCTGAGCTGTTGATGACCAGTGGAGGGGGGTTTGGCCAGTTCTTCCTGAAAACCGAGATGATCTCCTTTGTCTTCTCCACGCTGTTATCTTTGCCACAAGTCCACCAGCTGCTCCACCTCCTCTCTGTGGTCCAGGTCGTTGTTTTCTCTTATGAGACCCACCACCATGGTGTCGTCTGCAAACTTCACGATGTGTTGGTGGTGAACCTGGGGACGCAGTCATGTGTCATCAAGGTGAGCAGCAGGGGGCTCAGGATGCAGCCCTGAGGGGAACCTGTGCTTAGACTGATGACATCAGAGGTGTTCTGTCCAACCCGGACTGACTGAGGTCTGTTGGTGAGGAAGTCTAGCAACCAATTGCAGAGGGATGTATTGATTCCCAGCTGTTTTAGTTTGCCCATCAGACACTGTGGGATGATGGTGTTGAAAGCTGAACTGAAGTCCAGGAACAGCATCCGCACATGGGTGTTCTTCTCCTCCGGGTTTGCCAGGCTCAGGTGGAGAGGAGCAGAGATGTCATCCTCAGTGGAGCGATTCCGTCGGTAGGCGAACTGGAAGGGGTCGAATGTTGGCGGCAGATTGGAGAGGATGTGTTCTTTAACCAGCCTTTCGAAGCACTTCATCATAATTGGAGTCGGTGCGACAGGCCGGTAATCATTTAGTGAGTTGACCCGAGGCTTCTTTGGGACTGGATTAATGGTGGCACACTTGAAGCATGCTGGCACTATGGATTGGTCCAGCGAGGTTTTAAAGATGTCTGTGAGGAAACCTGCCAGCTGATCTGCACACTCCTTATACACCCACCCAGGTATGTTATCAGGCCCTGGCGCCTTCCTTGGATTGACTCACCTCAGAGTTTTCCTCACTTGAGCTACGTCCAGGTTTAGTGCCTCCTCACCCTGGTGTGGAACGGCTTTCAATGCTGATTAGTACCTCAAACCTTCCAAAAAAGTTGTTCAGTTCATTTAGGAAGTCAGTGTTTGCTGTATCTACCAGGTGGGGAGAGTGTGTTGTAGTCTGTGATCATCCGAATGCCCTTCCACATCCTCCTGGTGTTGCTGTTGTCGTGGAAAAGATCTTGGATCTTCTGGCTGTGGTTCTGCTTCGCTGATCAGGTTTAAGCACGGTTTAAGTTGGCACGCGCTGTTCTTAGTGCCTCTTTATCACCAGACTTGAAAGCTGAGTTCCGTGCTTTTAGCAATTTCCGAACCTCTCCATTTATCCAGGGTGGTTGTTTGGCACGGGTGGTGATGTTCTTTTTGATCCTGATGTCCTCAATGCATTTGTTGATGTAGGCTGACACAGTCATAGCATACTCATCAATATTTAATGAGTTTTCATATGTTGATGCAGCCTTAAAGATGTTCCAGTCAGAGCGTTCAAAACAGTCTTGGAGTGTCTCCATGGCACCCTCAGACCAAACTCTGAACTCTTTAACTGTCGGTTTAGCCCTGATCAGCTGGGGCTTATATGCAGGGATAAGCATGACAGATAGGTGATCTGATGAACCGAGGTGGGAGCAGGGGGCTGCTCTGAATGCATCTTTAAAGTTAGAGTAAACCATGTCAAAAGTATTTTCACCCCGAGTTGCAAAGTCCACATGTTGGTAGAAATGGGGGAGAACAGTCTTCAAGTTAGCCTGGTTAAAATCCCCAGTAATGATGAAAACGCTCTCTGTGTGCAGATTGGAGCTCAGAGATAGCCTGGTATAGAGTCTTCATGGCCTCTTTAGTGTTAGCAGTGGGGGGCACATAAACAGCAGTGATGCTAACCACACTGAACTCTCTGGGCAGATAGAACGGCCTAAAGTTAACTGTCAGAAACTCGATGTCTGGAGAGCAGAAGCTGGCGACTCATCTAGCATTTTTACACCAGGTGTTGTTGATGTAAACACAGAGCCCGCCACACCGAGTCTTACCGCTTAGTTCTTTGTTCCTATCGGCGCAGTTATCAGCGTTAGCCCCTCCAGGTTAATAGCATTGTCCGGTATTGCTGGATGCAGCCAAGACTCGGTCAGAATGATGGCACAGCACTTACATATCTTCTTTCTTGAAGACAGTTCCAGTCGGAGATTATCCATTTTGTTATGCAACGAGAGGTCTTTGGAGAGCAGGATTGTTGGAAGCGGATGTCTGTGGGGATTTCTCTTTAGCTTCGCAGTTAGCCCCCCTCTGCAGCATCACTTTCTCCGTCTCGCACAGCTCTTCCTGCTACTGTTATGTTGCGCTGTTGTTTTGTTTACATCCGCCCGTAGCACACTGCAGCTTTTTAAAAGGTCAAAAATGTCTGAATTTAAAACATTGTGTGACCGTAGCTCCAGCAGGCGTTGGTGATCATAGATGCGAGTGATGTCTTGATGTCTAGTCTGTATCGTATTTAGCGGCATATTTTGTGGAATTACCGAAATTGTCGAGAGGAGCCGTTCTTGGCCACTGCTTTGGAGCGCCGCCATGGCAACTATAATATACTGGAGGTTCTCACATTGAGTCCTCCAAATATTTCATAATTTCTGAGTGAATATTTAGATGGTTGTATCTGTAAAACAGTGACGTGCGGTCAGGGGAGGCAGGTGAGGCAGTGCCTCACCAGCCATCATGGAAAGAAAGAAAATATATAATCATAAAGTAATTTAAATTGTTATATTCATCCGGTGGTTTGTACTAAAAAATATTCATTTTTCATGTAGCTTCACCAATTTCGATTTTTATTTGTTCAAAATCGCTGAATTTTCTTATTTTCCCATTCAAATGCTTGGAAGCGATGCCGGTGAGGCAGCAGCGAGCTCTGCCTCACCTTGGATTGCGCAACCCCTGGCTCTGCGCTGGCTGCAAAGCGGAGAGAGCATGTTGCTGTACGGCGTCAATAAAATGGTTTAAACAAATGTAATATGTGAACTTATTTCTAATAATTTGGCTTATGTATATAATGTACAGAGCTTTTTGTCACCAACTGTGTTTGTGTAACGTGTTTCGTGTAATGAGCGATTATAAACGGCAGAGAACAAGTTCGAGGTGAGGCAGGCAGTTCTCTTGCCTCATGGCAGGGGGTGCTCAAGAGACTGAAAACATAAGGCAGGAACAGGACGGATCAAGGAAGGCTTTCTTCCCTGGCAGTGATCTCCATTGAGACAGAGAGACTTTTAAAACTGAAGGAAGATAAGGAGGACTTCTATTCATTTATAAGTAAAGGTAAGACAGTAATAACATTTATTTTGTTTTGTTTTTTAAGGAAATGTGTGTTTTGTGAGCTACAGTTTGTATGTGTAAGGATGCAGAAGTGAAACATAACCTGTAAACTGCTGTCAATCTATGCATCTATTTGCAAATCTGATTCTGATGACGTCAGTGCCTCACCAGCTATGAACCTCACCGCACGTCACTGCTGTAAAACAAAAGTCTCTAGTTATACAGTTATGATCTCCAGTCCATTTGAATAGGTGCTAATCTCATTGTAGTTATTGATTATAGAATCAACTGTTAATTCATAGTGCACATCATCTCAATCTACGCTTGGCATGAAGCAGACTGACAGTCTCAACGGTGTTATAGTTTATATTAGCTTTGGTTATTTTGGGTTGCTTTTCATCATTTTAACTGATTACCGTTAACTTTAGGGTAAAAGGTTAATGGAGATTAAGTAACAGCTTTACTTTATCATGCTCATAAGACCAAATACACATCAAAAATGGTTATAGGATTGATAAAACAGACTTTTGTTAACCCAACACTATTGAAAATGGATGAAATACATTATCCTTAAAATCAAGGTCTCTTCCAGCATCACAATATATTTAAATGAGAACAGTAGTCAACCACCAGTGTAGCATGATAAAGATCTACAATAAATTCAATGTTTTGAACTCATTTATAGTTTTGTTTTCATTCTTGAAAATTCTCATTCCTTAAAAGCCTAATTTAATATGAAGATAACAGGATATAAGCTTCAGACCAGTACTGGATTCCATTTTTTATCAAAACAGAATAGAATATCTATTTTTGAGTGATAATTAACTGTTAATAAACATTATTTGACTCCTAGTTGAAACTCTGAGGTCTGTTAGGATAATTATCATTGAAGTTGTGTGAGTTTATCACACCAAGGTATGGGCTGCCTGTTGAGTGTCAGAACTAACGTTTTAATCTAATTAGGCATTTTCTCTGTCTGGATATACAGTTATAATCTTCATTTTGTACGCGGCAAAGATTTGGAAATGTAATGAGAGCGGTGTCCTATTTTGAAAAGGCTGGAGCCATGGATGTCTAATCATCTGCTAATGTGTATGATGTAAAATATGATGATGTGGCAGACTGGAGATGTATAAAATGCCTTTTTAACTGTTAATCGGGGCCACTTCCTGAGAGTTGAGCCCGGTGGTGAGCAGCTTCCATTCTGTTTTTTCTCTGTTCTGAGTAAGATTACAATTTCTTTCAAAATCTGTTTTCATGTCTCCTGGTTATTTAATACATATAAGTTATGTAATGTTATTTAAAGAGTTTGTCCCGAGTGATCTCTTTTCAGGGAAAACAACAGGAGAGATAGAGCATCAGGATGCATACACAGAGCCTATCTTTAACAGGTCTTATGCACAAAAACCTTTATATATTTACACATTCACATATTAACATATTATATGTGAATTTTCTGTATCATCTGATGCTCGCATATAATTTTCTTCTTAATCAGAGAAGTATTTGGCTCTCTCTCTCAACTTGTGTTGCTCAGAATACAAATGCTGCTTACATTAGCCTTAAAATCAATAGGATCCTTTCTTAATCTGTATTAATTTCTCTCTCAGATTGTCTCTAAACCTTTGAAGCTTTGCTTTTGCTGCAGAATGAAGAGGAGGCTGTGAAGCAGGAAGGACGTGAGGGGAATGTGAGGGCATTTAAACTTTTACATCAAGTGTTTTGCCTGATGGGTAAAATTTGTGGTTCTAGTTGAGATGAAAATGAAATCTCAGACCTTTAAATGTCTGCTGCTTTGATGAGGTTAGAGGTGCAGCACTGAAAGGGAATCACTGGTTTTGGCTCTCTGGTCTGTCGTGATTCATTTTCTCAATGGACTCTGTTCCATTTGAACACCTGGAAGTGGAACAGAAAACACGCCTGATCTATGTGATGCAAGTGGGATCCTAAGAAGAGCATGAGAAAATGACTTCTTTCTTGCCAGAAAATGATGTCATTGCAGAGAATGGATTTGGGATGTTTTCCGTTCTTATTTGAAATTGGGACGTATATGATTATATGCACAATTCAAAGAGGATAATGACAGCACTGAATTATGAGCTACATATTTCCATGCTGCTGTGGATAGCCTCTATGAGGACTGCAGAGAGTGCAAAGCAAATGCATAAAAAACAGAAAAATGCAGATAGAAAAAGGAAGCATGTGCATGCATGCTGATTGGGATGAGAGCTTGTAGAGCCACTGAGCTGCAGAACTCCAGAATCCAGCAGATTAGAAACTCCATCTCCTGGCTTTACAAAGATCCGTGAAAGCAACATGCAACCCGTGCTGCTGCCTCGCACTGCTGCAGTGGAGGAGTAAATGCGGAGCCCGACACTGCTCCAGGTGATCCACAGCAGCCTGGCAGACTGCTCCCTCCTCAGCCTTCCCTCTCCTCCTCTTCCTCCTTCTCTACCTCCACCTCTTCCTCCTCCATCTCCTCCTCCTCCTCTTATTCCTATGTCAGTACTCCATTCATCTGTGGGCTTTGGAAAAGATAAGAAAGGAACAAATAAAAAAAAACGCAGAGGAGGAATCCTGCTATCCCCCACTGTTCTCAAATGAGACACACCTCTGCATGACTATCAGCACTTCCCTGTCATCTTGTGAAGCCGCGCTGCATATGTGCTCCAATGTCTCTGGAACATAGACCCGCTGTAAGGTAGGACAACTCTGATTGATCTTGAGAACACATCTGAGAATGCATCTTTCATTTTTATTCTTTCTAAAAAAAAGTGTACATCTGTTTCAGCCTTCATGCATTTGAATTTAACAGGTAGAAGACAAGTTGCCACAGCAGATTAGGTAACCAGTGTTGCTTGCAATCAATGGGAATCACAGACAGCTGTCACAGGCATACACATTTGTCTACTTTTAGGGGAAAATCAGCTTGGCTTCCACCAAAGCTGAGAGTGATTTGCAAGTGTTTGGTATATGTCAGTGTAGGCGTGTGAAACAGACCCAAGCAGAATGAAAGAAATTCATCCAGGCGTCGCAAATGAAAAGCCAGAGGATTCCTTTTTTTTATCGTGACAGAGTGACCAAACAGCTCCCCATTATTGGCCCTACAAGTTGCGGAATGATTGCCTTTTTGATACCGGACACTGTGTCTTCTTTTTGTGGTGGCGGTAGTTATGTAATCGTTTTTATGAATTCAGTTTGGCTCCACGAAAAGAAACAGAATTCATCTGAACAATTCCGTGGGTGCAGTTTTAGGTTGGGGAATTTGTAGGACAAGTTAGCCCATTGCTCTCTGATATTATTAAAACCTTTGGTTTAAAAACTGCAAGCCTTTCTGTCACACACCGGTTCTTACTGTACAGTGACTCTAATGAGGTGTTCCTCATCTTCATTCTCTGGACACAGGCGTCTAATAATGACATAATTAAACATAAAAGCTTGCCAGTGCTGCAGTGATGTCCAAATCTTGCATTTCTGCTGTTTGATTGGATTAAATTACTTAAAATGCTCACCCTATTACATTACCATGATGTTGAGCAGAGGATAGCTGAAACTCCTACCCAAAGCAAATGTAAGCACACAGACACGGTCACACAGATGTGCAGACTGAATCCGGCTTGCTTTTCCTGTGTAGCAAGGTGTCTGGCTGGTCGTTTGTCATGCGAGGCATTGGGATGCAGAGGAGGCTCTCAAAGGAGCAGAGTCGCTGGTCTTCATAGCTCCCAGGCAGCTTTTTCAGTCTTTGATTCTCCAGCAGATACACTGCCGTTCTGAAATGCTTCATTTAGCTGGAATGAAAGAAGAAGGCTCAGTTGGCCGCCCTACGAGGGTACACCATGCATTACCTTGGGGAAAGGGTTTTTTATTTACTGATATGACTGACTAGATCTGATAGTTGAAGGAATACTTTGACACCTGATTTGTCCAAGATGTCTCCCACCTCTTGTTTATTCCCTGCTGGAGGTTCACCCCTCTTACATTCCTGAGCAAAGAGAGGAAATATTTCGATGAATGGAAGGAAGGAAACACACCTCCTTAACTTTTGGTTCCCTTTGACTTCGACACAAATTTGAGATGAGTTTGACATGTTTTGATGTTCTAAGCAGAACAAAATTACTCTCTCATGACTGTCACATTAGAGGACTAAAAACAAAGCCTATGCAAACCACAATAAAATTTGTTACATTATCTAATAAATCATGTTATTGCAAATGCTTTGCCTTGCATTTAGGTTTCAATGAAGAGTCCTTGCTTTAAGCATTGGCCATTATTTACCTTATAAAGGATCGTTAGCTAAAAAGACTACCATCAATTACTTTGACTTTACTAAATATATGTATCACACGTCACAATGCATTATATTCAAAATAAAATACTCCACAGCACTGACTGTGCTGCACAAATGTTGACAGGACGCCGTCTTAATTTTAAGTCAGCCTATAGAGATTTAGCTTAAGTTGGTTTTTAGCAACACAACGGAGTTGAGGGGCAATATTAATGTAATGTCATTCATCTTCGTACATACAAAAAAAATACAGGACAGGGGTGCCACATAAAGGACATAAATACTTTATACATTAAACTGGAGTTAGGCTTTATTAGAATTACTAGGGGTGTAAATACTAATCATTTTGTATCGATGCATCGATCCAAAAGCCGACGATCCGATGCATGGACACGTCCGCAAGATAATCGATTCATGTTTTTTTTTTTCCTCCGGTCTATTTTTATCCAGTTGCTCCTGGGCGTAATTCTCCCTCCCGTGCTGCGGTGCCGCTAAACCTATTTTGCCCTCCTACCGCGCTTCCTGGTTATACTCTTACAGCAGTGTGTTGCAGTAAGCTTGACACAGACATTTTTAAATTATGCTCAGTATTGAAGCGTGGTCTGAGCTACACACTGTGGGTCTAGATTCGGCCGAGGAGGTGAGGAAGTGGGGACGAGTTTAGTCCGACAACGGAGGGACATGAGAGCCAAAAAGAGCGGAGATTCAGCTGGAAAAAGGCTCCCAGCGTTCTCGCGCACCTCGCTCTTCTAGCAGGTCAAACTTCACGAGTTGTTTTCCGCAATTTCGGTCATAAAAACAAAACAAGCCGGCCTCCTGTCTGCTGCACTGTTTGCGGTCAGCTACAATCTGGGAGAGGAGCAGCGGAGCGTCTCTCAAGGGGGCGGTGACGTCGACACACTGGGCCTTCTTCTTCTTCTGTTTTTTAATGGCGGTTGGCAAACAACTTATAGGTGCATTACCGCCACCTTCCAGAATGGAGTATGGACCAGACAAACTATTATATTCTCCCTAAAATACCCGTTCTTCTTAGAAAATTAAAAATACTCCCAAAAACTACATCCCCAGATGACCTTTGAAACAATTCCCTTATATCTAGTTTATTTTTATTCCTGTCTAACTCTCTACACAACATCTCTCTTTCCTGAGTATATTTATTACATTCTAAAAAAATATGTTGGACAGTTTCTTTGGAGCCGAGGTATTGTATTGAACTCATTACACTGATATTGTGCAGTATTTTTGCAGTATTTTTTGATGCAACTTTTCTACTTCTGGTATTTGCTGTTGTTTCTAAAGAAAATGCATAATGATATTACAGCTTTCATTGATTTATTTCAAACTTGAAACTTTGTTTAGCCTGTAAGGTGGAAAAAAAAAAAATATAATAAAGGAGAAATTTAACCGATTAATCGATTAATCGAATCGAATCGTGGTGTATTCTTGAGAATCGAAAATAATCGAATCGTTGGGTCAGGAAATCGATACTGAATCGAATCGCCATGATGGATGTGATTTACACCCCTAAGAATTACTTCATGCTTAGGCCAAATAAAAAAAAAAGCTATTTTAGATTACACGTAGTAGGTGGCAAGTTAGAAAAAAAACTATGACCGCAGCTTTAGCTTTTTGGTAATGTCAACTAATATAGATTTCCAAAAAATGTGTCAAATCTTTTAATTAAATCTTTTATAATGCATGAGAACACAAAACTAAAGAAATAGGATAAAGAATTTAAATTTAGCTTGGCGATGGCTTCAAGAGGGCCTGATTTGATCATTAGATGGTAGAACTTCCTAGTCTTCCCTGGTGCTCTTTTCAATCATGAAAGTCACTTAATATGATCTGTTCCATAGTGGTTCTTAAAAAACCACATCACACATCATTTGTAGGCTGTGAAAAAAAAAAGTAAAGAAGAAGGCACTTCAAATTGTTAAAGAATAGGGGAAAGTTATTTCGAACATATATATATATATATAAAAAAGGGAGAAATATTCATAAAAGTTGAAAAAATTGGTCACATATAACAGTGTATTTTTATTTGTCTTAACTGTGGATGTGTGGGTTTTCTCTGGGTACTTCAGCTTCCTCCCACAGTCCAAAAATATGCATTTTAGGTTATGTGTAGAATATCAATTGCCCTTAATTCTGAGCATATGAAGTGTTAACTCTGACAGCTTGTTTTAATTTAGTTTATTCACAGTTTTGTCAGCAGTGGTCATTATAGCTTTAAGACTAATTTATTCATCTAAGTCGTTGTACATTTTAGTCAGTTAACATGAACTGTGAAACTTATTTACATCTTGCAGCTGTAATGAAACAGTCTTTCTCTTACACACAGTTGAATCTTAATTAAAGTTTTAATTTTTCTAGACACTTGCACAAATGACATTTTTCTATCTTAAAACAGCTTTATTGACAGAGTCCTGTTTAGACTGGCACCCTGCACAGACTGAATCCCACCTGCATGATTCCTAATGTTATTTTATACCCACTTATTCCTTCAGTGTTTACCTCATGAGGTTGTAAATGTAGGCATAATTTATTTTTTGTATCTTTTGACAAGTTATAACTTGCATTAGTATATTTTCAAAAAGCTTTTTAAAAAAACGTACGAGCTGATCCTTCTTCTTTTTTCCAAAATAGAAAATACACAAACTGTTCATTCTGTGTAGATAACATATTAACCGCTGAGTTTACGTTATCAATGTATAAAACCTTTATAACTACCAAATCTTTTATAGACTTAAAGAAATTTTATTGATGAAAGGTAAATAAAGTAGCAGTTTTTAAGAACTTTTTAACCAATATATCCTACCTTTAATTGATCTTCTTTTTCATAATAAGCTGATAGCTGTTGATGTATTATACTGGCTATCCAATCAAGTAGAGTCTGTAGACGGCTCAATAAAAGGCTTGCCCTTTTGTAGCTTTTACTACTAAAAATATTTCCGCAATGTCCTTTCTGTAAATGTGTGGAGACTGCATTGGCTGTCTTTCAGCCAGCTTACAGGCTGTGTGCAGCAACAGTTGTGAGAGTACATTTGCCATCTATCTAATTAAAACTAATTGAACGGTAGAAGAGATAAGGTGCAATTTTTGCAGTTATGAAACCAGAGCTGTTAAAACCTCAATATGCCTTTCTGCTATTAACTAACCCATCCCTAGTTTTTCCTACATTACCCCTGTGTGAAAATAGGTCTCAAATAAATGTTTTTCTCATCACTAACTGGATTTTTGTATTCCTTTTTTTTTCTTTTTTTTTTTACGATGTTCATATGTTACTTTGCCCTCTTTAGAGCATAACTCTGGTAATCAGCTCCTACATTAAACATCCACTACTGGTGTTTGTCACTTAGCTCAGATTGTGGATTCTGACTCAAGTGTTTAGATTAATCCATAATTTGATTCAGTAAATTTTATACATAACAGAGTTTGACTTAATAAAAATATTCTTCCAAAGTTTGCACATTGCTTCTGTTTAAATCCTTCCCTCATGAAAATATCTAATAATAACTAATCTGTTTCGACTTTAGTCTCCGATTTTTTTCAGGATTAAGCCACACTGCATCTGAATGTTAATTGAATCTTTGTTTTTCTGCTGAGGTTTGGAGGTCAGGAAGAAAGGATTAGCTTCTAGTTATCTAACGGCCGATTCATTACCTTGTGCAAAGCTGCGGAGCTCATAAAGATACAGGATAATTCTGTTAAACTGTACAATAGTTGTGGCCACAAAATGATTTCAAACAAAGCTCCCATGTTGTGTTATTCAGTTCGGTGCATCTGTACTGCCTAAACAGACATACCTTGAAGGTAGTAGTTGTATATCTAGGTTAATCTCTTATTTGCATTTTGGTGAGCAAAGCTTGATGTTTTTCTACATGCTGTAATTTCCTTTTTTGCATCTTGATCTATTAACTGAATGGAGTCCGTGTTATACACTGATGTATTAATTCAAATTTGCATGCATGAAACCATTTAGCATGGTTTGTTATTCTTTTTTCATCTACTTTTAAAGGATTGCATTCAAAAATATTTAATTAATAAAAATTTCCTATAGCTGCAAAATAAGACAGATGTGGCAAGTAATGGCACCTCCCCGAGAATCCACAATTTACCATCCTCTTCATGAAGGATTTCATGTTTTTTATTTTCTGTCTTTTTTTTAAAGTTTATACACCAGACTGTTGCAGATGCACATCATTTCTCTGTCTTGTCAGTTATCTTCTGTCATGACTGTGGCACCTATTAATTATTTTTGCTGCATCTCCATTTATCAGCTTGCAGCTTGCATCTCATCAGATCATAAACCTCTTTCAGACATTCAAAGCATCTCGTCTCAGCAGCTTATAATTAAAGTCTGAACATAAAAATACCTTGAAGCAGTTCTACTTTTCTTTAACACCATTTCTGTAAACACCAAGTTTTATATATCTACCTCTATCTTGACAGGATTTTTTAAAAAGTTGTACAAGAGGTCAAAAATGTATTTATCTGTTTGTGTTTGTTTTATCTTTTAATTTTTTTACATGGTAAATGGCCTGTACTTATATAGCGCTTTTTCAAGTCAGTAGACTTGAGCAAAGCACTTTCATTCAGTCATTCATGCATACACTGACACACTGTTGGTGGCAAGCTACGTTGTAGCCACAGCTGCCCTGGGGCTCACTGACAGAAGTGAGGCTGCCATACACTTTGCCACTAGTCCCTCTGACCACCATCAGTAGGAAATGCAGATGAAGTGTCTTGCCGAAGGACAGAACGACACTGAAAGCCGGAACTGGGGCTTGAACCGACAGCACTATGGTTGAATGCATTCAATGCCACTCCCAATAATAACTAACAACAGAGGAAATAAAAGGCAGGTTAAAGTATAAATTGTTATCCGGACATAGGCATCGGTTTGTACAGCATGAATACCTGAGTAAAACTCAGTAATACATTTAAAAATAAATTTAATAAGATGATTAAACCACTTAAGTAAAATCAAGAAAAACCCCAATTATTTATACTTCTGCTTTAATTATGTTTTTTTTTTTCCTGTTTAAAAACAAACAATAAAAAATACCAAATATGGATCAAAAGTGTTCCAATAAAATACATAAAGTTAGGGTTTAAAGCAGTTCATATGAGCAAATGCTTTACATTTTGAATTAAAGGGAGTGATGGCATTTGGGAAAAAGGATATCTTTAGGGAACCTCTGGACAGGGATAAATCTATTCAAAAGAAAGAGATTCACTAAGGAAATCTATTGGACAAATCCAATTGGTGAAGGATCATGAAACTTCTAAAAAAAAAATACAGCTTTAGAATCAAAGTTCATAGAGGAAACCACTACCTATTGTTTGTCGTTTGTTGTCATCCACTTCAGTTTCTACTGGGAGTACTTGAAATGATCTCCCCTCTCTTTTGGAAATGTAATGCCTAAGTGAGGTACTTTAATAATTCATCTTTTTGGCTGCTTTGCTCCATTAACTCATTGTCACATTGAATTGAATCATTTTTATCTTTCAATACTTGAAACCATAGTTATAACAGTTTTAGAAACATTGCTTTAGAGTCAGCACTGCTTTTATACATGTGCATTTTAATGGCAAATGCAAACACATGACTTTATTACCAATTGCTTTTTAGGGTTTAAGTTATGTCCCCTAGACCTCTTTTAAGTTGTAAGTCTCCATGAATCTGTTAATCCAGCGCATCACACAGATGCTTAGTTGGACTAAGGAAGATTGGGGGCTAATTAACAAACACTTTACAATTTTGTTCTGTTGCCTAATCAGGGGTCTGCAAGCCTCACATTAAAAAAAAACTGAATGCAGCTAGATACAATTTGAAAAAGAAAAAAATAAAGATTTAAAGAAAGTCCATATCTAAATAACCATAATTTAATTCCTATTTCTTATATCTAGATTTTAAAATAGAGAAACCCTAAAATGTTTGAAAAAATATAATTTCTTTCCTAATATTTATTAACATTTGTTTTAACTAAGACAAATTTATTTTCAGTCTTTTTGACTATACAAATATATAGTTTTGTGGAAATTCAACACAATTATACAACAAGACAACTTATTATATCATTATATTGATATTCAATACTAGAGATTCACTGATCCAACACCTTGTTATGAAAAGCTCTGCGTTTACACCTTGAAGCTTTCTTTCTACGGTTCTTTTCCTTAGAACAGATCACTCCGGACAAACTCAGCTTGCCCCACATATTGACTAATTAGTTGGATTGGCTATCAGTGATTTGATATCAGATATTAGAGATCCAATCATTACATGGAACTGTTATTTCTGTCTTTTTGTTGCTTTTTTTATAATATAAAATACATTTATAGTTTTGTTAATTTTTTTTCTCTTTTTAACAATTTCTATTTTAAGGCTATAGCCTTTTCTCACATGGCATATATGTTTGATTGATTCAACAGTTTAATCAGATAGCTTTCTGATATTGGCCAATATGTTCACCCCAGGTATTAGTGTAGGACTGAATTGGAAAAAAAAGAATTGGTGAATCTTTATTTAAAACCAGCAGTTGGTTCTTTACAAATATTACTGTAGTTCAATGTGAGAAACTCACATGGAAAGAAAAAGACAATTAGAAGAATTTTATTGTTACAATTACTTTATTCTTTGGCACTCAGACTTCGGCAGGAGACATTAGTGCTGAATTTTGCTTTGATATGCATAAACAGGAGTAAAGAACAGGGATGTGTTCCCCCAGGCCTGAAACTGGTGGTGGAGTGGAGATAGACGAAGTTGATCAGTCATGCATGTGCTGCATGAGCCGATACTATTGCTTCACTCAGGGACCTAAAAGATGGAAGTCCAGCTTGGATAACACAGGTTGCATTAACCTGTCCATGGTGAGCAAGCATGAAACGACAGTGGAGAGGAAAACCCCCAGTTGGGAAGAAACCTCTGGCAGAACCAGGCATGGTGGTCTTCTGTCAAAACCGGTTGAGATGAGACAGGGAATGCAGTAGTCTGGGAGAGTCTGGAAGGACTGACACTCTGATGAAGCTTTAGCTACGATGATGGAGGAGGGGCTGGAGGTAGCTTTGGGTAGCAGACTAAGTTGTGGACTGAAGACCTTTTAAGAGGAACTCTGGATGCTGATTGGGCATTCGTGGAGGTGTGGTTCAAAGCTCATTAGCTTATATCAGAGATGGATGAGGGTAATATCAATTCAATTCAGTTTATTTATATAGCACCAATTCACAACACATGTCATCTCAAAGCTCTTTACAGATACATTACAACCGGATCATACATTCAAAGTGATTAAAAGTTTTCTATCTAAGAAAATTCAGTTGATTTCAACAAATCAATGCGTTTTTGCACCCTTGTTTTTGTCCCACATTGTTTACACTGGATCACCGCTGCACTTTATGGAATAGAATATCCCTTTCAGTGTTAAGCTGCTGCTCAATTACTGTCTTAAAGCTGCACAAAACGAAATTTCATTTTGTTAAGACTGTGTATACAAAATTACAATAAAAGTTGTGTAAGTCTAAGATTATCAGTGCTATTCAGTTTACCACTCAGTGGTCATATTACGCAAACTTAGCGTTTTTTTTTTTTATAACAAGCAATTAAAAAAAACTCCAAAAAAGATTTTAGTCAACAAAACTGAATTGACTGCAAAAAATAATTTTTAGCCAGGTAAAAATCCTTTACCCGCAAACCCATAACGTATTGGTTTGTATTGGTTTCAAATGTTTGCTCCTTTACTGTTTCACCCACTTCTTTATCTGGAATAATTTTTATACTTATTTTCAGCTTTCTTTGTTGCTCTATAGTGATAATTAAACTAATGTTATCCCTTTATCACTATTCCCTAGTGCCAGATTTGATGTCCTGTAGACAAAAACGAATAACCTAGATGGAAATATCCAGAATTCCAGTTCCCAGTTTTAATCCCTCCAAGTGTAGTGCCATTTTTGGTAGCAAATGAAGCTGTGTGGGGGTGTATGAGTGAGTACAAGAGTGAATATAGAGAGCGTTTAGAGGAGTGAGCTAGATATGAGCATCAGAGAGAAACACTTAGAAAACAGGGTTTACTGTACAGTGGGGAAGTTTTTTAAATAGTAAAAAATTAGCTTTTTTACAAGATAAAGATTGTTGACCACAACAGGGGTCCACTTAAGAATCAGTCTGGATTTACACTGCCTTGACTGTAAAACATTTTATCCATTCCAGCTCTGTGGCTCAAACTGTTTGTTTCATCTTTTAATTGGATGTTTTCTAACTCAATGTAAATAAATATCAACTTCAAACTAGCTCAGTGAAAGCCTCCTGAGCCTTGCAATGCATCTTAAGTTCAAGAACAAGCATGAATGCCACTTCTACCTACTCACAAACTTTTTCACCGTGCAGACATGTTGTATATATGTCGAGAGGAGATTTTAAAGAATTTTCTTAACAGAATACCCATTTTTTTTTATAAATTCTAATTTTAAGTGTATATATTCCAACTTTTACCTCACTAAGTCAGATAATATATATGCAGGAAATACACAACGTTAAAACTAACACTGATGGAATAGAAATCATTTTAAATTTAACAGCAGGAGGAGAGAAATAAGTGTAAAAGACCAATATGTTATCTGAAATGCATGGCCCTTTGAGCTTTGGTAAATACCTCTTTTGTGTTTTTATATATATTTGGGAGTGGGGAAAGGTATAGCAATTAATAACAGAAGTCAGATGCCTTGTGTGTGGTGGATTTGGCTTGCCTAATGAGGACTGGATACATCCTCTGTTCTCTGACAGTACGCTGAGCAGGAAATGCTGCTCTCCAGCTTGTTTCCATGGAGATTCTGAGGAGGTGTAGCTGATCCCCCCCAACCCCCCCCCCCCCCCTTCCTCTCCCACCCCCTTTCTTTTCTGCTGTACATTCCTCCAAACACTGCTTCTTCATACGATGGATCTGGGCCAGAGTGTGCCTGTATGTGTAAAGGAGGATTAACAGTGTGTTAACGGGCGTACAGATACTTTGGGAGTCATTGACTGATGCTGGTGCACAATTGTTGAAGTATTAAGTTGTGGTACTGTGAAAACACAGTAAAATACTGTTCGTCTGTCTGTGTTGTACAGCTTTCTTGCGTTCTTTTTGCTGTTGGCTAATCTTGAAGCTCTATTGTAGCAAATGTAAAATAAGTGCCTTACAGATGCTGGTAAGCAAATGTGTTTTTGTGTGTATGAGATACCTCTATAGATCATAAACTAATGAAATTCAATTCAGTTTATTTCTATAGTGCCAATTCACAACACATGTCATATCAAAGGACTTTAGAGATACAATTCAACCAGATCATACATTCAAATTGATTCAAAGTTTTCTATCTAAGAAAAAAACAGTTGATTGCATCAACTCATTGACTCAAAGGCAATCCCTCATACCAAGCAATCGTTTAGCGACAGTGGAGAGGAAAAACTCCCTTTAAACAGGAATAAACCTCCAGCAGAACCAGGCTTAGTGTGAGCGGCCATCTGCAGAGGCCGACTGGGGTTCAAGGAGACAGAAGCAGACATACAGAAATACGCAGAGATACAAAAGGAACTTGTCTACCAATTTCACAGGAAAGATACTGTCAGGTAGACAAGCTCTGAGCCAGCCCCCATGTTCTTTCTGCCGTTGGCTAATCTTAAAGCTCTATTGTAGCAAATGTAAAATAATTATAGATGCTGGTAAACAAATGTGTGTTTGTGTGTAAGAGTATGAGACACCTTTGTAGATCACAAACTAATTGAATTCATTTTATTTCTATAGCGCCAATTCACAACACCTGTCATCTCAAAGGACTTTACAAAGACAATTCATCCAGATCATACAAAGAGTGATTCTAGTGAGTAAGAGTATGACAAAGTTTAGTAAGATGAAATTAACAGAAGAGAATGTGATGTAGTTACTCTGGAAGTTAATCGTCAACCCTAAACTCTACATGTTAAAACCTTTGAGGATAGAGATCATTTTGATAAATGAATTTCTTTGAATTTAAATGGGATTTCAAGTGATAGACCAGCACAAAGCTGTCCAGTATTGTAAAGAGAAACAAGAATAATCCACGGCTTTCGATACTTTTTAAGATTGTAAATTTGTTTTATCAAATTATTTATTCAGGGCCGTGTAATTCTAGCCCCAAATGAAATCAAGGGGATATAAAGGCCTCTAAATGTTGATTATTAGAGTCAACCTGCATGTGGTTTGAACTTGATATGAATATAACGCTTCGTGTATGTAAAACACTAATAATGGTTACTGCAGTTTCCACTCTACGGATTATATTTCCAACAATTTACAACCATCTAGCAATCTGAGTGACTTTATGTCTAATAATACCTAATTTCACAATTTACCATACAAAATATTTACCTTAAAAATATTGCATTGACTGCTTTGCAGTTAATCTCTTAATATAATTGTAAATTAATTCTAGATTCAAATTGCAAAAAGACAAAAAACAAGTGAAATGTTTTTTAAATTGGGTAGGGACGACATACAGGCAGATTTCAGAAATTAACAGCAAAATATTCAAATTCCAAGGAGACAAAGAACCCAAACCACAAGCTATAGTTTGATGGTTGTAAATTCCCTTTTAATTCTGTCTGACTAATTTTAAATTCTTCAGTAAGAAGAATTTGGTGGACATTTTGGCCTTTAGATTTAAAAACCTCTTCGGCTATACTGAGCAAAAGGTGTTGTTCATGTGTCATCTTGCTATATTTTGACAGTGTAGTATCCATGTAAGGCTGTAAAATCTGAAACAAATCCAGCAGTTTCTGCTTAGAAGGTGACAACAGTGACAACAGATTTCTGCCGGACAAAGAGGCTACCACAGGGATGGAGTGGGTCCAAAATAACTGTGAAATGTTTTTTTTTCTGCTCTGGCAGGTTGTTTTATTGTAGACTTGAACAGAAAATCCCTGTTTCATCTTAGGCAGGTCAATCCTTGTGCCATATATAGATTTTTAATCCTATAACTCTTGTTTTGCCAATTTGCAGCATTTCTGTTTTTGAAGGTTAAATCCATGCTTAAATCTTTTGATAGTACCTGGCTAAGTTATGTGTAGCCCCTGCTTATGTAAGGGTTTTATGTTTATTTTAAAACAGTTCCCAAACCATTACATTTGGAACAACTACCCACTTCTTACATCTTCAGTTTAAAACCTTATTTCTCAACCAAAAAAGTTAAAAGAAAGATGGGTATTGATCATTTATCAGCCAGTGTCTACAAAAGCAGCCTATAGTTATCCTCACCCCATGTTTGTTAGAATAATCTAGAAATAATAATCAATAGTATATCTTTTTAATTAAGGACAGAAAGGAGAGGAAGCATCGGCATGGCTCCCTGTATTTGACTGAACATTTTACAGAGTTGTTCCACATTCATTTAGTAAATGAAAAAAAGAAAGAGAGAAAGCACTTTGTGGTTTCTAAGCAATCTGGAAAAAGAATGGAATTTGTTTTTAAGAATCCATCGGTACGTTTGTTTGTCCATGAGGGTAAAATTGGACGGAAAATCTGAGTTGGAATACCGACTTGTAATTAGTTACAGTATACACAGAGAAAAACTAGGTACTAATAGTCAGCCTTTAATCATTCTCATTAAATAAGACTAATACTGGCTTCCCTGGCCATCAGATAGTCTACTTTTGGATAAATCTAAAGCAGGGGTCTCTAACCCATTCCAGAAAGGGCCGTGTGGCTGCAGGTTTTCTTTCTAACCAAGCAATAGCACACCAGACTCCAGTCATCTCTTCAACTGAGTCCAATCTGATCATGATGACTTGAGGAGATGACTGGAGTCTGGTGTGCTATTGCTTGGTTGGAAAGAAAACCTGCAGCCACACGGCCCTTTCTGGAATGGGTTTGTGATCCCTGATCTGAAGTGTGTTCCTTTTCTCAGCAGTATGTTGGTTTATCTAAAATAGCTTTTTACAATGCTGAAAAAATATGTAGAAATGAAGCTGATCTTTTCAAACATAAGGTTCTGTAACATCCAAGAAATATCCATTTTATAGAGCTGGAATTTAGGGTAATTATTTTTAATATGCTATTTCTTAAGGATGGAGTGGGTTACGTATTCTAGCTTTAAGATCCCCTACTTATTCTTCATGTTCTATGTTGGACGAACATTTTATTTGGTGGAATTGCTTAGACTCAATAAGAAATGTGTCATTTTGGTTCAGTTGTACCTTTTTCCCCCCAATATGTTTGATGTAATGTGACATTACCACAGTAACTGCACCCTTTCCGACTGCTTGCAGATTGTTAGCAGCCTTTTTTACTGATTACTATACTAAAGATTGCTGCAAGAAATTTACATTTTCACTTCAGTTGGGTCTTTTTTTGAAAAGTACTTCTCAATGTAATAAAACAACTAGTTTCAGTTAAATTGCCCTCATAGTTGAATTCTTCTTTCCTTGCTATTGCAAGAAAAACATGAACACCTTTGGACAACTAATAGAATTTGCTGAAAAGATTGGCAGCAGTCATCTCACTCTCACGCTCTTGGGAGCATTTATAGGATCAGTGCAAGTCAGTAAAAGAGATAGTCTGTGTGTGTGTGTGTGTGTGTGTGCGTTTGGGCATTAAGAATACCCTCACCATTCAGACTTGATCCTTTGCCAGTGCATGGTACCTGCTGTGTGTTAATGACCAGTGTGGTGACTCACAGAGGACACCCGCGTCTGCCAGGTGGTACTTGTCCACACAGGGAATTCAGAGAGCTAATCCTAATGTGTAAAAGGAGCATCCAGTCAGGCCAAAAGGGGAGGCCTGGGAGTAAGGGTGTCACGTTCAAACAGAGGCATGGTATAGTATGGCAGGCGTGTGCTGTTTTACTGGTGAACCCAGCATGCAGCATACATGCTCCACTGTCATCATGTTATTGAAGAATAAAAAAAAAAAAAAAGAACTGTAGAGAATGCGAACAAAGCGTTTTGAAGGTATTAACTCAAAGCACCTGTGAAAGGCATCTGGTTTGACATTTCAATGAGGAAGTTAGAACAGATTCCAGGTTATTGTTCCATCTTTTCACAGAGCACAAAATTTTTTTGGGGATTTTATTCCAACTCAAAAGTCTCTGTGTTATATCTGGCAAGCATTTAACCAGCTTTTAATTAAAATGCGCTACCTTCTTGGAAACCACCCATATATATGGGTTTGTCTTAATACTCAGAGGCTGCTGGCTGGCATTAAGAGTGAAAGTGGAGCCTTGATAATGCTTCATAGCCTACTGTCTTTCATTTTAAAATTCCATTCATTCTTTTTACTTAACTTAATATCATCTCTACCACAAAATTTATAAAACTGGAGGAAATAAAGTTTTAGACCTTGATATATTAAATATGTGTAAAAGATAATGGAAAGCGATGTCTCTTAAAAATAGGACAGATCAAGCAAAATACCCAAAGTAGAACCTTACACCCAAATTACACTTTGTTCTGCTCCAAGCTGTGCAGTAAATACATAGCCATTATAACCAATTAGAGCATTTACACTGCCTTTACACCGAGGTGCAGGATGATGATGAGCAGGCAACTGGCCAGCAAAATTAGACTGGATTCTATTTTTGCAGAGCACTGCGCAACAATGCGCAACAATGCGCAGAAATCACATTGCACCAACAGGAAATTAAACTATCACATCATTCACATTTACAAAGCGATACACTTAAGAAGATGGCCTAGATTTACTTTAAGTGAAGCAATGGACCACTTTAAAATCTGTTAAAGGAGTTCTGTGGTTTATGTTGCAAATCCTTAGTTTTACGAAATATATTAAGCTGCTCTTTATAATTTGAGCTACTTTGGACTTTGCATAGATACTATTGGTAACTGGAGATACCCTCAGCATGACTGTGCCACCGTCATGCTTTCAGTAAGTGCAGAGTTTCTGTAAAGTTAAAAAGACATTTTGTAAATTATAAGAAAAATGAAAAATATGTTTAAAATAGTATTTTTATTTGATTCTTTACATCTTAAATATTGTTGATAGCATTGATGTTGATGAGCAGACTGCCACCTCAAGAGTTCATCGCGGATTAATCTATAAGCCCGTAGCGTATTTTCCTTGAACTCTTTTTTTGTGATGGGACACAAACCAATGATACCATTTTCCTGATCTTTCAGGAATTACATTAATTGTTGCTCATTAAAATGCATAAGATTTAACAGATCCTTTTTGTCATCTTAAACAAAATGTCATAAAAATGTTGGCTGCTTGCTCTGATGTGTCATGGGATGCCGAGGTGAGTAGACTGACAACAATGTCTGGCCTCCTGCTGTTAGTGACACTTTAATTTGAAACTAATTATGAAAAATACTGCTGCTTGTCAAAGGTTTCTGCTATCAGCTTATTCATGGAGTGAAAGTGTTGACAAATGCCTTTGGGAGGTTTGGGTAACAATCAAGTCTAAACACAGACCGTATTTTATCTGGAGCTTCTTTAAAACATAGGACTGCATGTTTTCGTCCTATTGAAGAAATTTAGGCAAAATTTTGACATGCTGCAAAAAGGATTATTTATTTACAGATTTTTCTTTCTGTCTAGAATAGATAACTTGAGCACTGAGTCCTTCTGAGATCAGGGGTCTGCTTCAATAAGCAGGTTCTCTGAAAACTCTGAATTTTCTAAACCTGAAATATGAGAAAGTGAGATTTCCGTTTCACAAAGAGAGTTTACTCAACCTATGTTTCAGTTACCATAGTAACATTCTCCCCAGAGCTAAGCTGGTCAGGAGCAGGTTTTGTTCATTAAACTAAGTGTGTTATCCCTCTCTGCTCTTGGTACAGCCAATCATGTTGTTTTATTTCCTAGATTAGATTACATTAGATTAGCTTTATTGATCTCACAGTGGAGAAATTCACTCATCACATATTGGCATAGTCATTAAAGAAGAAGGTGCAAACAAGGAGGAAAAAGGTGCATTAAGAAGAATATATATAAATATATATATATATATATATATATATATATATATATAAAATATATATATATATATATATATATATATATATATATATATATATTGATATTGATATTGATTTATTTTTGTATTTAGTAAAAGTAGTGTGGTTTTGCTCCTTCCGCAAACCTTTATCTGCATATAATTCTGTAGATCACCCCTCACTTTAGTGTGACACTGAAGGGTGTGTCCTGTTTTGTGGCAACATGCAAACACTGTTAGAGGGGAATAGGCCACATGCAATTCTTGTCGCAACTTTCTCTGTTTTTCCTACAGTGGGCACCTACAAATGCACTACATCTGATTAAACAAACGTTCTTAACTTTAGATAAGTGTATAAATGATAATTGTAAACGTGATGCATTCAACTTGTGGTTAAATGAATGTGCGTTCCAGAAATTTTTTTTTCTTTAGTACCATGGCAATAACACGATATAAGCCTATACCTTTCAGAGTGATCAGCTGGAGAGTGATCAGCTGGAGGCTGAGGCGTTCCAGGAGGAGGGTGGTTAAGGTTGCTGTTTAGAGAAGGGAACAGTCTAGAAGGTGTATGGCTTGAGGAGGTTTTTTTGAGTCAGGGAAGCCTCACACAAGGTAAGAACTTTGGAAATTAACTTAGCAAGCACAACATGCCTTTATTTAGATCAGGCATCCCCAAAGTCGGCTCTCCTGCAAGTTTTAGAGGTTTCCTTGCTCTAGCACATCTGATTTTAATTGAAAGCTGATTAACAAGCTTTTGCTCAACTGCAATCATCATAATTAGCTGTAATAAAGCAGGGAAACCTCTAAAACCTGCAGGACAGCGGCCCTCGAGGACTGACTTTGGGGATGCCTGATTTAGATCAAGCCAGAAAACAGAGATGGAGATAAAAAACAACAGATATGATCACAGAGGGCTAGAGGTAACAAATAGGTTGACACTCAAGTAGCTATTGACTGACAGGCAACTCTTATGAGTTTGATGACTCAGAAGTATTCGTGAGTACAAAGCTCAATGAAGATCACACAACATAGACACGACACCACCCAGATCCCTGGCAGCTCTATTTCCACTAGGCCTTAGTGATGACTCCGCTGCTGCATCTGCTTTACTTCATTCCACTACAGTATAATCATGTCTAAACCCCTAAAGCTCATGCTTATGTGTTTGTGACGGTCAACCAAGGTTGAGGGATAGAATATTGTGTCAAATTTGGACTCTTTCTTTGTTAGTACCTGACAGTTGATGGCAAGGCGTTGAGAACATCAGTAGATTATGCACTGAGAGGAAGAATGTCTTAATGTTAATAGTTTTCATTTCATTGTTTTATGTATTAATTTACTTCAAAATTTGTAATGTTACATGGATGTCTAAAATTAGGCTGCATAGACACATGGAAAGAATGTCTTTATCATGTAAACTTTGCTGGTAGCAGGTTAGACCTCTAAGTCTATGCACATTACACAATGAATTTCATAACCAGCTTAATTCTTCAATAGCACATTTTACTTTCCGCATGTTCTTGGGCTTTACATAAACAATACACAAATCCTAGTGACCCCCCCTCCCCAAAAGTTCATGAGTTCATCAGTGTACAGTGACTTTATTTTAATTTTCCAAGAAACCATGTTCAGTGGATTTAAGTTTCGTGACATAATGACATGGGATTCACCATCAGGAGTTTGGACAATAAAAGGCTGTATGTGGTAAGCGAAAAGACTCAATGACTGCAGTGTTTAAAATTTGTAACGTTGGACTAACCAAGTCTAATTTACTCAACACGTAATGGATTCCGTCTTTCATGGTGTTACTGACAAATGCTTTTAAGCTGACTTGAGTGGCACCCAGTTCAGAATGACCTGTTTACAGATAGTATACTTGATTATTTTGTTGCAATAAACTTTTTCCTTTTCTTTAATTTCAAAGCACTTCATTCATTCTAAGAACATCTCTGACATCAACAAGGTGCTCCATCCTCTAACATGCTGCTCTAGAGACATGTATCACTCACCCATTTTTTTAATCCCTCTATGTAAACCTTAAAATACCAGTGGATCAGGAGCTTCTCAAACACACAGATCAGAAAGTCTGTCACCAATAATCATGCCTGATAATTCCAATCAGGCTGGTTCTATTGAAGTCCACCAACTTTACACCTAGTTATTACTGTGTTACCCTAAACCAAAATAACTTAATCAGGTGGTTATTATAAGAACAGGGTGTTCCACTTTGTGGTTGAGATGGTTACATTTTTGTGGAGGACTCAAATCAATAAAATAAATTGTGAGAAATTTTCAAACTGATGTGAAATTATTTTGACTTTGAGGTGCTTTGCTATCTTTTATTTTCTAAATCTATTTATACTCTCCTTTTTTGTTACAAATATTGTTGACAATATCTGGCTATTTTTGTGTCATTTAAACACAGGGGTATCCCGATACAACCACTTCATTCCGATATGTTAGTGATATTGCAGGTTTAAGAATTGGCTGATATGGATATGGACCTGATACTATGTTACTAAAATTAATACATACTTAATATTTAATTTTTTAATGTGGAATAGTAGAAAAGGCTTTGTTAAGTAATATTACTTAAAAGAGCACAAGTGAACAAAATATATGAGAACAAATGACCCATGTAACAGCAATGAGTTTCAGAAACTTTAAACAAAAGCAGCGTTTCTAACAGCATTCAAATAGATGAGAGATTTTAGATAACAGGGCATATGATCAAATATTTGTTTTTTGGCTAATATCAGACTGGTTTTCAACATTAATACTGGATCGAGATACCCCGATTTAAAATTATTCTAGATATAAAATAGCATAGTCTAACTAAGAGTCTTTTAAAGCATCATGAACCAAATAGCCTTTAAATTTAAAGTATCGCTTATGAATAAAAGTTTCTTCCTGATAATTAACATCTCTTCCTAAACTACATAAAGGGTTGCAGTTCTACTATTCTTACAGTTTTTTTTTTTTACAACTTCTCCAGGCCTGTCTGTATTATTTTCTATTATTCTATGTTTGTAAAGAAGAAATAAAACTTTATGATTTGGGGATTCTAACATACTCTGTATCTTTCTTCTAATAAATGAAAACTCCTGCTGAAAGCAAGCCACTACTCATCTAAGATGAAACAGCTTCTGTTCTTGAAATTTGGATTGTATTATTATTATTTGCTTGCAAAAAGATATTCAGGGCATAAAAGTCAATTTCATTAACAACTTTTTATTCACATCTTGTTGTTAACATCTGGTCAATGAAATTGACCATTTAGATTCGAAGTAAGTTCCTGGAAATATTTAGTCTCAAATTCTCTCAGAATTTCTTATTAACAAGCAACACCAACCAAATCTGCTGAAGGACATAATAGGAAATATAACTATGTGAAGTGCACCCAGTTTGGGCTTGTACTATCTCTCTATGCTACATCTGTATTAAAACATTCAGTTACTGCAGTGCATGCTTGGTGTCTTGAGAGACGACAGCTTCTGCTGAATGTCAGACATTGACAAATCACACTTGAGTGTGACAGTCACACTGCTTCTTGTGTGCACACATAATAGACACTGAAAAGCTTCATTGTCATGAAGTGTTAAAAACTGACTATAAGCTGATATTAAAATAATACTCTCTTAAACCACAATGGTATCATCTGTGAAGCCCCTAATATTTATTTTCGCTATGGGGACCCACTGATTAAATGGGAGTCATAAATTATACAGAAAATTAAAAATGATTTTAGCATAGGAAATGGAAACTAACCAATGGGGTTATAATGTTTTTCATATAAGCAAGCTAACCTTGCTGTAGCCCGGTATGAGATTCCCACCATATGATGATGATGATATGATGATGACCCTGTGTTAGTGTGTAATATGATTACTTTTAAAGAGAAAAAAACATTTTTCCTTTTACATTTGTTATTGCAGTCATATTAATTATATGCATTGCATTTTATCTTTAAGTTTATTACGAAAAATATATATCAGCTACCATAAAAAATAAGCACTTGAAACATATGGTCAGAGTATTGATTTTCACTGTCAGGCAGAATATCATGGGGTTAGTTCTGTATGTGTCATGATGCGATGGTTTACTAGCCCATATGCAGACTCAGACACGGAGGGAGGAATAAAAGTCCAATATTTATTGGAACACGGAGGAATCACAGAGGCTCAGACAGGCATGATGGCACAGAGAAAACAAACGATCCAGCACAGAGAGGAGTTCACACACAGCTTAAATAGGAAGCCTCCTTAACCATGAGCTGATGAGAATCGGCTCCCCAGGCTTGGATCCACGTCGCCCTCTGGTGGGCAAAGTCCCGGATCCTGACAGTACCCCCCCCTCAAGGGCGGATTCCAGACGCCCCAAAGAAAACAAAAACAACTCGCCCATGGAGGGTGAAGGGCGAACCAGGGATGCAGAAAAAGTCTCAGGTGGCCGGCCATGAAACCGGCAGCAAAGCAGAGTCTCAGAAGCTGCAGGGCCTGGGAAGAGGGCGTCCACTCCGCTTCAGCAGGAAGCACCGGGAGAAACTCTGTCTCCGCTTCCGCATGAAGCCCCGGGAAGGACGCGTCTCCGCTCCCGCAGCTCAGCAACAGGTCCGCCCAATACGGCTCCGCCTCAGGAACAGAGGAATCCAGCAAATGTGGCTCCATCTCAAGGAACCGAGGGATCCACCGACCGTGGCTCCACCTCAAGGAACCGAGGGATCCACCGATTGAGGTTCCACCTCCGAAGGCTCTGGAAGGCGCAGAACAGGCTCAGGGGTCTTTCAGACGGCACAGAGCGGGCTCACCAGGAGCGCGTAGAAGGAGTCTGCGGGGCTAGTCTGTTGGCTGGATCGTTCTGTCATGATGGGTTCACTAAAAGCGACCCAAGAATGCAGAACACCACTAACGGACACAGGGATGAAAGTTTAACAAGTTTATTATGCACAAGCACACAGAATGTACTGGTTCTGGTTCGGGGCCTGGATACTGGTTCACCGGAGTCTGCGTGAGAGACAGTTCAGTTAGCGTTGCCAACAGAGGTTTGATTTCCAGAGGATCACTGATTGTACCTTGAGGGTTCTTGAGGTTAGCTTTGGGAGAGTCACTGTTGAGTCTGGAGAGGAGTTCATCAGCAGAGTCCGTTTGCTGCTTCAGCGTCTCACGTCTATAATGAACAGACCTTGGTTTGGGTTTTCCAGCTCTAGTCCAGAGCTGCTTGGAGGTTCTCTGAGATTCTTCAGGTTTGGCTCTGAGGGTCGGCTCGGCAGGTTAGCTCTTCCAGAGCTTTCACAGAGGAGACACAGGTTTCCTGGAAGACAGAGACAATAATTAGAATCCAGGCTGGATTCAAAGTCAAAGAGTTTCACTGAGGATCTAGGCTTAAGCGCTGACCAACTGGAACAACAATGCGACGTTGAGGCAAGGTCTGAAGACAGCTTAAGTAGTGGATCCTCTGATGGTCTTGATGAGCTGCAGCTGTGCAGGAGGCTCCCTCAGAGGATCCACGGCGGACTCTACTGGAGAAAAGTGGAATTTCTCCAGCTCCCAACAGTATGAAATTTCACTGCCCGCAAAGCTAAGATTAGCTCATAATTAGTCAGGACAACAGACATGGGCTGTAGTCAATGTCTGGTGTAAAATGTGAAATGTTTCACTTTCACTAACATAACATATTACCCTACTAATCACAATATTTCTTTGAATGACATTGCATAGAAAGTCATTTAAAAGAGACATCTTGCTAGGTTGATTGCCTGCGACCATGCCAAGGATGTATCCACATGTGAACAAGCTCATATTAATATGACATCTTTCCTCTATATCTAAGGAAATACTAGCAGTAATTAGGGGTGTCTTGACACAACTTTTTAATTTTTAACATTGAAAGATACCAAAATTGACTAGAGAGGATATTTGCAGGTATCATACATACCTGTGTTACTCTTTCTGTAACTTTCAACAACAACAGGTATGAAATCAACTTAACTTGTTAATATTAGTCAGTTGGTCACATAAACTTTAAACAGAGCAGATAGAAGCAGAGCATTTTAACAGGCTGCTTATATTGAAGAACTTAGAAGCAGACTGATATATTACAATATTTATCTGTTGATGGTTGTTGATGATATCCAAGCTATTTCCAACATCACTATCAGATTGGGTCCTCCCTAATACCAATAACTTAAAATAACAACTTTAAAAAATCCAAACTAAACCTTAAAGTTTTGGCAAAATTTATGTTTTTCGTATTACTGGCAGTAAAATTTGTCATTCTTAAAATGAGTAGAAGCCACTTTTCAGCCAGCTGATCAGCAGTGCACATAAAACCCATTGGGACGAGGCAGTCCTGTTATTCTCTGTGTTATAAACAAAAATAAATTGTAAAATAAAACAAAATAAAAATAAATCTACGGTATGGTTTGACAATAAAATGACATTAACTTTTTGGAACAGCAGGAAAAAGGTTGTGTCTAGTTTGATGTCTACTTATTAACACTAAGTAAGAAGATTGAAACTGAGAGCAAGCATTGATTTTTAAGAATTGTTATTTGGTAGCAACCGGTTGTAAGGTGCTGCAAACACTATAGTAGGTTATGAGTAATGCACTAAGCTGTTCCACAGCCACCTTTGGGGCTTTTTGAAGGCTGTCAGTAAAAAAAGACAACAAAAAAACAAAGTCTTTCCACTTCCACTTAAAGCGTGAACTAACACTCCTCTTTCCCCTGATAACTATACATTGTTCTGAATGTTTTACGGTGATTTGTTTCTCTTTTGTTTGAAACTAATCCTGACTGAAACTAGAATATGTGCAGGCTCTATGTGTTTTGTTTGACTAATTAAAAAAATCTATTATCTACAGTAAGTTACCTATGCCAAGTGGTGTTTTACAAATATGGATTTTAAAATTTGACCTAAATAATGGAATTAATTTTCTTTTTTAAATCTGAGTTTAATTTTGGATTTATTTTCCATATAGATGGTGATCTTTTTATATAGAACCTATACGACTATGTTTACTTTCAGTTTTATATTTTGAATTATGCTCATTTAGTCATTTATTCAGACTTAGCAAGCAGGAAAAAATAGAAAATTCTGTGTCTGATAGACTGCCACTCACTTCAGTGTATGACTTAAGAAACAAGTCTGACAAGAACAGATAAATGTTTTAGCTTGTTGGCCAGACTGGAGTTTTTGCAATCCAACTTGTCCTGACATAGCTTTGTCATTTGAGATGGTTTAGAAAAAAAAATCTAAAATAGGATCAGAGGCAAAAAAAATAAAAAATTACAGAATATAGGAGGAACATCTGTCATATCTACAGGTGCTGGTCATAAAATTAGAATATCATGAAAAAGTAGATTGATTTCAGTAATTCCATTTAAAAAGTGAAACTTGTATATTATATTCATACATTACATACAAACTCATATATTTCAGATGTTTATTTTGTTTAATTTTGATGATTACAAATGACAACAAATGAAAATCTCAAATTCATCATATCAGAAAATTAGAATATTGTGAAAAGGTTCAAAATTGATGGCCCCTGGTGCCACACTCTAATCAGCTAATTAACTCAAACCACCTGCAAAAGCCTTTAAATGGTCTTTCAGTCTAGTTCTATAGGCTACACAATCATGGGGAAGACTGCTGACTTGACAGTTGTCCAAAAGACGACCATCGACACCTTGCACAAGGAGGGCAAGACACAAAAGGTCATCGCTAAAGAGGCTGGCTGTTCACAGAGCTCAGTGTCCAAGCACATTAATAGAGAGGCGAAGGGAAGGAAAAGATGTGGTCGAAAAAAGTGTACAAGCAAGAGAGATAACCGCACCCTGGAGAGGATTGTGAAACAAAACCCATTCAAAAATGTGGGGGAGATTCACAAAGAGTGGACTGCAGCTGGAGTGAGTGCTTCAAGAACCACCACACACAGACGTATGAAAGACATGGGTTTCTGCTGTCGCATTCCTTGTGTCAAGCCACTCTTGAACCACAGACAGCGTCAGAAGCGTCTTGCCTGGGCTAAAGAGAAACAGGACTGGACTGCTGGTGAGTGGTCCAAAGTCATGTTCTCTGATGAAAGTAAATTTTGCATTTCCTTTGGAAATCAAGGTCCCAGAGTCTGGAGGAAAAGAAGAGAGGCACTTCATCCACGTTGCTTGAAGTCCAGTGTAAAGTTTCCACAGTCAGTGATGGTTTGGGGTGCCATGTCATCTGCTGGTGTTGGTCCATTGTGTTTTCTGAGGTCCAGGGTCAACGCAGCCACATACCAGGAAGTTTTAGAGCACTTCATGCTTCCTGCAGCTGACCAACTTTTTGGAGATGCAGATTTCATTTTCCAACAGGACTTGGCACCTGCACACAGTGCCAAAGCTACCAGTACCTGGTTGAAGGACCATGGTATCCCTGTTCTTAATTGGCCAGCAAACTCTCCTGACCTTAACCCCATAGAAAATCTATGGGGTATTGTGAAGAAGAAGATGCAATACACCAGACCCAACAATTCAGAAGAGCTAAAAGCCACTATTAGAGCAACCTGGGCTATCATAACACCTGAGCAGTGCCACAGACTGATCGACTCCATGCCACGCCGCATTGCTGCAGTAATACAGGCCAAAGGAGGCCCAACTAAATACTGAGTGCTGTACATGCTCATACTTTTCATGTTCATACTTTTCAGTTGGCCAACATTTCTATAAATCCTTTGTTTTTATTGGTCTTCAGTAATATTCTAATTTTCTGATATGATGAATTTGAGATTTTCATTTGTTGTCATTTGTAATCATCAAAATTAAACAAAATAAACATCTGAAATATATGAGTTTGTATGTAATGTATGAATATAATATACAAGTTTCACTTTTTAAATGGAATTACTGAAATCAATCTACTTTTTCATGATATTCTAATTTTATGACCAGCACCTGTATATTACTGCTAACTGTGAGTTCAGATGCAAAACTCATTCAGACAGAAAGACAGACAACAGACAGGCAGACAGATAGAGACTAAAATTGTGTTTCTAAAGTTTGAAATCAAGGCAAAAAAATAAAAATCCTAAAAAAAAAGGAGGAAGATATCTTACTCATAGACACTGACTCTTATTTTTGGATCCTGATTAAGCAATGACTAAGTAGAGCTAATCATTTGCTGACATGACTAACAGCATTAGTTATTAGCATGTTTGATGCATTAAATTTATTATTCATTCAACACTTGGTGCAAGCAAACAGGCAAGTAAAAGGTGGGCAAATGGATTAAAAATTGTTTAGTGGTTTCTTTTTTGCTTTTGAACCAATCTGACAATACTTGATTAAGATATAGCATTTCTTGTTTTGCATTAAAATAGCTTTACTGTCCTGGATAAATATGGGTCTATAAAAATGTGTAAAAATGTCCCTTAAGGGTATGCAATAATCGAGAGTAGAAGCTTCCTCTTTTAAAGCTTGATTTACATTTTGCACGGTTCTGAACCTGTTTTTTTAAATTGGGAGGTGATTTTCTCAAAGGTTGCAAAAAGGACAAAAACATCTTTAAGTGTTAACAGAATTTATTCCAGTCATGTAAAAAAAAAAAAAAATCAGATATAAGCATAAAATACAGAGGATAATTTACCATTTAGGCTAGCCTGGGTGCCATTCCGAACTTAGTCCCGCCCACAACGTTTGAGGTCGGGAAGTTGGATCTGGCATTGCTCAATAGTAGCGCGAGTATGCTCGCACAATATCTGGCGGGCCAATCAAATTGTCAGGGCGGGCTTTATATGATGATGGACAGATGATCAACAGTAACGTAATCAGCCACGTCACCAAAGCGCGCTTGGGTAGCAACAATGGCTGCTGCTGGAGAGTTGATGTGTGTAGATTCTGCTATTAGGTCTGTTCTAGAAGATATCGACAGCAAATTAATTTTAAAAGAGGAACAGAGAAACGCAATCAAGGCTCATCTTCTTACTCTAGGCGTGCAACTGCAAGCTTTGATTTTTGTTGACAACAACTATGCGTCGCTTAACATATGTCACGCACTCCGTTGCTCTTATTGGTTGTAGGTCTATCCAATTGAGTGCAGAGGCATTTTTTTTCCTGGTTCGTTCGAAACGCCCCATTATCACAGCTCTATGGAGCAGTATCAGACTCATATTCTGACTAGAATTGAGTAGGACTATGTCAGGCTACATTTAGGCTGGCCTGACCAGTATTCTGATAAACAGAAGTGACCCTGATGTCATGCTTTCTCTCTAAATATAGGAAATACCCTCTTAGAATTCATCTCCCAAATTCTAAAGTTGCAGCATCAATCTCCCAGACCACAGACTTTCCAAATAAGGTGACAGTAAACAAATCCTCTTGCCTCACACCACACAGTGTCCAAAACAGGTAACAATGAATTTCACAAGTTATCATAGGTTATCACAGGTCTTCAAAGGTGGTCAAAACAGAAAACAATTTCAGAACCCTTCTTATATCTAACAGAGCACGCAGATAATATTTCCTACGTTCATCTCTAGCAACACATATGCAAGGTTTGCAATATAATTTCTTAAAATAGTTGCGGTTCACAGCTTGTTTAGTTTACCTTACTAAAACATCAATTACTAAGTCAGTGATTAAATATTAATGTTAATTAAATTGTGGTTTTAAAATCTAAATTTGTAAATTTAAAATTGTAAATAGTTCAGATCACTATCATACTAACTAGGATCTTTACTGCTGTCATTCATTTTATTGGCATGGCGCACTAAATTATTTGTTTAAACATTAAATGTAAGCTGCAGGATAAAAATAAATATTATAAATGGGAAGAAAGGTGAGAAAAGGTTTTAGGACCGCTGATGAATAAAAGAAAAGCTAGAAAATGTGACTCATAGATAAACCAGTAGCTTTTCTGCATTACATGCTCTTATTCATTGTGAGAGCTTTTGCGGGTTTGACCGACTGCTTTATGTCATAAAACACTGCGTCTTGTTATTTGCCTTCCATTTTCATCTTCTTCCTCTCTGCTACCTATGTTAGCTAAACATCATGAAAGGATATTTTTGTAAGTTCATCCGTACTTATCTCAAATTCATAAATGCTAAATGTGTGGGAACTAGTGAAGAAATCTGTGATAATTGCAACCACATGCTGAAATTCAAGCTGTGCATTTAGTGGCAGATTGTAGCCAAATGATTAACATTCTCAGACTAATCTGACAAAACATGCTTGTAAATGAATACATTTAAATATAAACTCATGACAAACATATGAACAATGCAAACTTTATTTTGTGTAACATCTAACAGAAAGAGAGTCCAAGAAACTAAAAAAAAAAAAAACTTTGAAAATTATTAGCAGTCATTACCAAAGCTGTCTTTAGCCCATTTTTGGGGTGCTGAAGAAGCCCTAAATTGAATCAGAGCACCCCCATAATTTATACTGTGTTTGAACAAAAATAAAACTGACTATCAAAGTGTAAAAACTATACAGTACTTGGCTTAAAGTGAAATATTTTAACCCCCCACCTCTGAAATTTTTCCATCCATCATCCTACCTTCCAGGACTCGGGGAGGGATTCTCTGCAGAACTATGAGCCTTTCTTATGAGTGGGTTGACCTGCGACAGTAGTGTGTGTCTGGCTTTAACCAGGATATGTTACACAGTGCTTAACTTATACTTAATACCAGAATATCAGTATGATTACAGTCCTTGTGTTTGCTCAGCTTAAACTTAGGTTACTCTTTATATTAGTTTAATTAGGAGTTAGCTAACCCTACAGGTGTTTTGTACCACTGTGCTGTTTAAACTGGAATGAGAGAAACTGCTATTATATGCATGTGTTTATAAAAGCCAAGGTGCTATTAATGACCAGCTAACTGGGTGTGTGCAGACAGCCTCATCGTGGATATTAGATTGTTTTCTTTGTTCTTTAAAAAAAAAAAAAACAGATTGAGGTAAGAGTAGCCCAATGAGTGTTTACATCTGAAACACGTTTTAATGATTTCCCCATTTTAAATGCTTTCCAGAAGAACCATATCAGTGCACTCCTGTTTAAACAAGACCTCTTTATTACATTTCCCTGGGTTAATTTCACTTTACAAGGAGGGGAAGAACATGGAGATGAGACAGAGCAGAGCAGGGAAAGAGAAGAAGAGGAGAAATGGAGAGTAGCATAGCAGCCACCAAACCAAAGGATCTCAAAATCTGCCTTTTCTTTTACATGTAGGGATTAAGTCTACTGGTCATAAACAGTAAGAACTGTATTTCTACTTACCAAATTTGGCACACAAAGGAGTCTCTCTTAAAAACTTGTTCAAAGGCTTTAAAGGGTTGGAATATTCTTTTCAAAAAGGCTGCTCTCTGCTTTGCTTGTCGGGTATAAGTCAGAAACAATACATTAGTAAAAAATTGAGTTAATAATAGATAAAAGGCAAGTTTCGAAAATGTATGTAGACAGCACCCCTAAAGCTTTGATCCGAGAATCGCTGCTGTATCTGTGTTTCAGCATAAATTTAATTCAATTCAGTTTATTTCTATAGCGGCAATTAACAACACATGTCATCTCAAGGCACTTTACAGTTCAACAGATCATGCTGTCAAATTGATTCAAAGTTTTCTGTGTAAGGAAAACCAGTTGATTGCATCAACTCATTGACTCAACAGCAATCCCTTAAAACAAATAAAAGTTGGAAGGATGTGGAAAGATTAAGTTTTTAATTGTGCAGCATAGTCGAGCGCCTTTAAAAATATACGTCTGGGACGAAGGTTTTTTTGGCATCATTCCTTGAGAAAACACATATTTTAATAATCAGTTTCTATAAATAGATTGAATGAAATCAAAATGTTCTGAAAAAACAGACAAAACTTAAATCCTAAATACTCAGAAAGTTGAATGTCAGAGAGTTTAGAGCCTAAACTGATTTTCTTGATACATGGCTTGTAGGGCCAAGGGATATGGTTTAGAAATCTACTCTCTGATTTTTTTCTACCAAATCCCATAAATATATATATTTTTTCTCCCTCATCTTGTATAATAAAAAGGAATAAATGATATATCTTACTTTCAAAAGCTAACTTTTATTCCAATCATCCTCCCTGGGAGGTGACCTTAATATAAAGGGCAATTAAATTCAAGCTGTGAAACATCCTTAAGAAACAACCATGTTTTACTGCAAACAGTGAAAATATACCACACCAAATGCAACAGGTAGTCGTATTAAGGACATAGTTTACTAGTTTTGAGTAGACTTGTAAAAATAAAAAGCAATGAAATGATGCCACTCTAAGCTAGGAAGCCAGAAGGAAATTGGTGGAAAAAAATTGGTGGTCTTCATGTCCAGTGAGCTGATTTGAGAGGGAGTTTTAAAAGAAAAAAAAAGACAGATCAAAAAAGGATGTCCTGCTCTTATCTGGCTTTGATTCCAATCAAGCCATTTATGAAAGTGACAGATTACAATTTTTTGTTTTTGACTTGCTGTCCTTGCCTTTATCATTACTAACCCTAATCTATTGGCCATTAAAATGTGATTAAACCTTCTGACTACTGTTGCCAATAGTGCTGCATGTTATTGACTACATAAGCATATTATCCATAATACACTCTCTGTATTATTTTCCTTCGTAACCTTTGTTTTCCTCATAAGTCTCCTGTTGCTTCAACATCTCGGCCAGAAAATACATATATTAGATGCAAGGCTTAAGGGTAGGGGAAGTCGATAAAATTTGCTATATATATCATTAAGAAGAAGAGAATTAGGTACACCTGTCCAACTTCTCGTTAACACTTAATTTCTAAGCAGCCAATCACATGGCGGCAACTCAGTGCATTTAGGCATGTAGACATGGTCAAGACAATCTCCTGCAGTTCAAACCGAGAATCAGTATGGGGAAGAAAGGTGATTTGAGTGACTTTGAACGTCGCATGATTGTTGGTGCCAGAAGGGCTGGTCTGAGTATTTCAGAAACTGCTGATCTACTGGGATTTTCACGCACAACCATCTCTAGGGTTTACAGAGTATGGTCCGAAAAAGGAAAAAACATCCAGTGAGCGGCAGTTCTGTGGGCGGAAATGCCTTGTTGATGCCAGAGGTCAGAGGAGAATGGCCAGACTGGTTCAAGCCGATAGAAGGGCAACAGTGACTCAAATAACCACCCGTTACAACCAAGGTGGGCAGAAGAGCATCTCTGAATGCACAGTACGTCGAACTTTGAGGCAGATGGGCTACAGCAGCAGAAGACCACACCGGCTGCCACTCCTTTCAGCTAAGAACAGGAAACTGAGGCTACAATTTGCACAAGCTGATCGAAATTGGACAATAGAAGATTGAAAAAACGTTGCCTGGTCTGATGAGTCTCGATTTCTGCTGCGACATTCGGATGGTAGGGTCAGAATTTGGGGTCTACAACATGAAAGCATGGATCCATCTTGCCTTGTATCAACGGTTCAGGCTGGTGGTGGTGGTGTCATGGTGTGGGGAATATTTTCTTGGCACTCTTTGGGCCCCTTGGTACCAATTGAGCATTGTTTCAACGCCACAGCCTACCTGAGTATTGTTGCTGACCATGTCCATCCCTTTATGACCACAATGTACCCAACTTCTGAGGGCTACTTTCAGCAGGATAATGCGCCATGTCATAAAGCTGGAATCATCTCAGACTGGTTTCTTGAACATGACAATGAGTTCACTGTACTCAAATGGCCTCCACAGTCACCAGATCTCAATCCAATAGAGCATCTTTGGGATGTGGTGGAACAGGAGATTCGCATCATGGATGTGCAGCCGACAAATCTGCGGCAACTGTGTGATGCCATCATGTCAATATGGACCATACTCCCTGAGGAATGCTTCCAGCACCTTGTTGAATCTATGCCACGAAGAATTGAGGCAGTTCTGAAGGCAAAAGGGGGTCCAACCCGTTACTAGCATGGGGTACCTAATAAAGTGGCCGGAGAGTGTATAGTTGCTTCTGAAACCTTGCATCCAAGCTGTCCTTCCCTATTCTCTCTCTCCTGCAGTGTGTAAGATGCTAGCGTACATGGAGCGCCATAACCAAGTGCTGGAATAGTGTACAGGAATATCTGTGCAAAGTATGGGCTGGAAACCCTAAGGTAAAAGCTGGAAACACCTCCAAAGATGGTAGGAAATGGCAGAGCCAAACGAGAAAACATGGAAGGTCAAGGCATCATTGGTGCCTGTGGCCATTGGGGCACTCGGGGCAGTGACCCCCCAAACTTGAGGAGTGGTTACAGGAGATCCCTGGAAACACATACCCAACATGGTGCGGTTCTAGTAACAGCAAAGAAACTGTGCGGAACCCTCAAGCTCCCAGGCCCCATCTAGAGGACTCAAGCTTGGAGGAAAAAAGGGAGACTCGTGGTGGGTGAGGAAGAGTTTATATAGATATATATATATACATGGACGGATGCATTAGCAAATGCAAAAATGTTTCCCAACCTTTCAGATGGTCAGACCACTTTTCTATTGCCTTTAGGACTATTGTAGTATGTATTGATATTACCTCATAGATGTACCTCATAGCATCTATGTATCTGGTTTAAAGTCTACTGAGTGTCACATGTAATGTTGTAGCATGCCCCTTTGAGTTTAGATGTATTCCTGATGTGACTGCTTAGGCTCACATCACACTTGATAGATTCCTCAATTATCAAAATTGATTGTGTTGCAAGCCTGGCGATATCCTGGATCCTGTTTTGCAGTGCACATAAACAAGGCAAAGAGATGATAAAGAGATGGCAAATCTCTAATAATGCCATAGTTCTCAAAATGTAAAAGGAAAACAATGGATGGTGACGTAATAACTAGTACAGACTGTCTCCTGTTGAATCTTTATCTGGTTTTGCTCATTAGCCTTATTAAAATAAGACCATTGGTTAGTTCAAGGACTTTGTCTAATATTGCTTTAGTATGGGAAAATTATGTAATTTTTGCATACGAGTCAGTCTGCGTAAAAAAAAAAAAATATTGTAATTGATATCAGCAAAAAAAAAGGTCTTTAACAGTAATATACACAAGTAAAGACAGTTACCAAGTGTAAAATCTCAAGAGAAACAAAAGCATTTTACATCATCTCACCGTGGAGATATTTCACTGACATCATCCATAATTGCTCAAGACCAAAACTGAGAGAAAGGGATTATTCATTTCTCTTTTTTGATAGTTCCACGCTTTTCAAAAACAAGTATGAAAAAATGTTAGTTCAGCTAAAAGAAGCAATGTATCAAAAGCAAAGAAGAATAACTTTCCCTTCACTATGTCGACTTTTTATGCAGTGCCACACATCTTGATTAGAGGTCACAAACCATTTTAGTCAGAGAGAGAGAGATGCCAGTCTCATTAATATGACCATTAGTATTTTTGCTATAAAGCAAAATCCCCCAGAAGATGAAGTGGCAAGCTTACTGGTTTAGACACATCACTATACTGTAACAACCTAGCAGTGTGTGCCTTTTTCTCTGTCCATCCTCTATCCTCATGTAATTAACTCTTTGCTCCTGCTCACTGGTTTGCAATACTCAGCTAAATGCTGCATTGAGATTAATAGATGAGAGAGCTCTCTGCCAGATGATGTAATAACTGAGGTTTGCTGTTGCTTAGATACACGGAGACAGCAGAGAAAACACTCAGGCATGATCTTCACTCAGAGGACCATTGCTGACCATCTGTACAAAATTGTTCAATAATATCATCTTTTGGAAATAGTATTTACAAAAAATAAAAACAGATGCATGTTTCAATATTAATATAAATAATTCAAACATGCCATATCGTAGAAAATAGGCAAAAATAAGAGGACAGTTTATATGACAGGTTTAACATGCTATTGTCTCTGAACAACAATTTTGATTTGATGATAGAAGACTTTCAAAGAAAGTAGTTTATGGCTTTCATACTGTAGCTTCCATTCCTAATGTCAAAAATGGAGCTCCAGTAGCTTGCTGAGATGCAGGTCAGTATGTTAAGCTGCTCATGTTGTGTAGAACTGAGGGATGAAGTGACTCCTCACATGCTTCTGCCAAGGTCTTCTTTTTGAATGCAGCCCTGTCATTCATTTTCCACTTGTTAAAGTGAAAATACATATTTTCCAGGCTTCACACTAAGAAAATAAAGTGCAAAAAAAACAAAAAACACTTTGAGAGTTAAAAATCTATACAGTTGTCTTACTGCTCTGGAATATACATTTAAGTGAGTAAACTTATATTAATAATATAATGGTTTAATTTTATCTAGGTTTACTGCACTATGTGGTTAGATTTCAAATAAGGAGGAAAAAATTGTTGCTCTGGAATTTCTACATTTTACTTAATATATTTCTGTGCCGTCTATTAGCTGCAAAGTACGAAGAGAATTAGGGCCTGGCTAGAGATTTTTTTATTTTTTTTTTTGAGAATAAAGTCGTCACATTCCGAGAAATAAATTTGTAATATTACGAGAATAAAGTTGTAATATTATGAGAATAAAGTCATAATACCACACCTGTTTCAGAAAGAAAGCTTTGAGCTTCGACCAGCATATGACGGCCAACCAGCTCCACCAAACAGCAATCTGAGTCCACTTTGAAATTCTGCCCAATTTGATGCTGGTGTGCTCAAAGATTTCCTTATTTGTCAAACCAGAGCCAAAGTATAACTTCACATAATGCTTGATATTCCTCATTTTAGGGAAGAAAGTGCTTCTTGTAGGAGTTGTCATAAAATATAACAGGTTTCTCATAATTCTTTCTTTTTTTTTTCTCTCTTAATATTACAACTTTATTCTCATAATTTTACAACTTTACTCTCATAATTTTACCACTTCATTCTCATAATTTTACAACTTTATTCACTTAATTTTCCATCCATCCATCCATTATCTGACACGCTTGTCCCAATTGGGGTCGTGAGGGGTGCTGGTGCCTATCTCCAGCAGTCAATGGGCGAGAGGCAGGGTACACTCTGGACAGGTCACCAGTCCATCACAGGGCAACACAGAGACAAACAGGACAAACAACCATTCACGCACACACTCACACCTAAGGAGAATCTAGAGAAGCCAATTAACCTAACAGTCATGTTTTTGGACTGTGGGAGGACTCCGTCGCAGAAGAGTGAATGCTATATCTGCTTGTTTGTTTTTGCAAAGGGTTTTAATTCATAACTAAAATAGAAACAGGGATGGATGAACCCCCTGGTTGTCTATAGTCAAGAAAGCATAGCAGTCTCTGTAAATGTTCAAATTTCTAATTGAGAGAATATGTTTAGAGCAGTGGTCGACTATTGAAACCCGTGAGAACTGGTCCCCCTGTGTCCTTGGTTCAACACACCTGAATCTAATAGCTGAATTACAGTGCTTCTTCGGGCTACCCAGAGTCCCGCTAATCATCTAATTATTTGATTCATGTGTGTTGACCAGCACTGGAGGACTGGCATCTAGTTGGTGGATTCCTCCTTCCTTAATTAGCTAAAAGTTGTTACGCTGTCTTTGGTACTTCATTTAAAATCACATAAACTGTTGGGGTGAAAAAACACTTTTTTTTAATGAGGTGATTCTTTAAACCAGAAAATATTGCACAAGTTTTGTTAGTGACTGCAATTAATTTTGTATTTTCCATATTTGCCTTCTTATAAAGCATTGAACTACCTAGTTTTTCTAGTTGATGGTTTTAGCCGATTCCAAATACTTTTTAAGAAATATACTTATATAGAAAAAAAGATATAAAAAAGCATTTACAGTTACTTTTTTCTGCCTTCCTGATCTAAATGGGGACTAACTCTTTTTATCAGATGCATAGGCCATGTCCCATTTTCTGCAATAGAGTGGTTTCTAAAACAGGATTTTACTAATATTTTAAAACAAAGACAAAGGGATCAAGATTTCCTTTTTCAAATTAGGACATTTTCTTTTGGATATCTTTTTCCTTTAAAAGATAAGTTGTTCTTTTAATACCTTTAATAAAAAAAAAAAACACTATAAAGAGAAGGTTTTTTGTAGGATCTAACAGAAATACAAAAGGAGAAAAATGTATAAGGTCAATGTTGTTGTCAATACAGCCTAGCAGTGCTGCGAGTGTTTCATGCAATGGTCATCAAAACCACATGTTTTTGAGTTTGGAATAATTCAATCACCTATCAGGGCCAATGACTGAAAAACATTCACCAGACGGCTTCATGTTGAATCTTGAGTTTGTAATGGCTTTATCTTCATGGCTCTACAATGCAGAATATATACTTTTGATGTTCTTAGAAAAAAAGGCACATGGTAAAATCCCACAAGTATTTTCCAACAAAGGACACCCATCTGATCTGCTGGATGAGTAACGATGGACCATCACTTCATGACCATCTGCTGCTCTGGTGTTGGTGCTCAACGAGAGACTGCTTATGACCTTGTTAGTGGGGGAGGGAGAAAAGGATGGGTAGGGAGAGACCGAGAGTAACCTGTGCCTGTCTGAATGCCATGGACTCTTTCTGAAAGCTGTACATTAGTTGTGTGAGAAACTGATGAGTCAGTGATGCCTTGCCTGTACAGCATCTGCCATAAATTTGGCTGTTAGGTTGGCCATCATCATACATTTTTTTTTTTTTAAAGGCATTGAAAATGGTTGCTCTCTAATTAGGGTTTTTTTTTAGCTGGTAGGGCAGGAAATGGAAATGATTTGCTGGAATGGCAAAAAATGCCCAGTTGATGGCAAAATGGGTTTCTACCAGTCATTTCAGACCTAGATGTTTTTCACTGTGAAGGCAATACAGTCAAAACTCTCTGGTAATGTTAAATAAATGGGCATTTTTTTTTAGCATTTTACATGTATATAGGATCTAACCATTCTTTCCATTTTCCTGTATTTCTTACAAAGCAGAACTAAAAGACCTTTGTCACAAACTGACGTTTTGCATTTAAGATAGATAACAGTTGTGTAGTGTCAGGGACTCTTCTTTCTGTTTTATTAACACTTCCATCCTTTCACTATTACAAACATCAAAATGACACATACTATTGCTCTGATTGACAGATTCTCTTCCCGTTAAATCAGCAGACTTTCAGCTGATCACATTTTTGCTTCAATGCAGTAGAGGTGCAATTAAGTGTTGAATGGTTTTCAAAGAGATGCAGTTCAGAGGGCCATGAACTAATCTTACTACCTTTATTACACTAGAGGGAATTGCAGCAGCAGTGGCAGACCATCAGCAAAAAAAAAAACAAAAAAAAAACTCTTTCTCTGATTCAACTGCATTTGTGTCAGTCACAGCATTCAGCTATTAACACAAAGAATAAGGCCACGATTACACATATGGTTAAGTAAGTAATTACAGGACAACAATAACAGGTGATTGAAATGGTACCACATACTTATGGTATAATATATTACCATAATTGCTTTGACATTTGATTCTGCTTTAATTACATGAAGGTCTTCTCACAAGATGATGCTCCAGGCATTGTTTAGTGATTATTATTTTATTATATATTATTAACTAGTATCCAGTCAAAATGCCAGGATAAGCAGGAAAGTTGAGAGTAAATGGGATTTTTAATTGTTTCTTTTTCTAACAGCAGCAATAGTTTTAAAGGCAGATGAATGTGAATCACTCACTGTGCCATTTGCACTTACATTTATTATATAAGCAAAGCACTGTAAGTAGATGATAATTTAGCAACCATACAAAAACCTACAGAACATTTCATGCTAAATTACTTCCGAAGAATTAGACGCTTTATAGTTTAATATTTGAATGTTTTATTAGACTTGTAAGAAAAAAACAACCCTGAATTTAAACATAATTTATTGTTAAGGCATTGTTTTTAACCACAGCAGCATATTAGGATGTGTAAGGGTTAAATTAAGGGGGTGAAAAATTTGTGGTCAAAATAGTTTAGCCCTGAAAGTGTAGAGGGGAACGGACATTTCAAGACATTTCAAGATTTCACTCGCTAATCAGTCTGGAGACTCTCCGTTGAAGAAAATTTGGAGCCGTTCACCAAACGAACGTCCAATCAGCATTGGCTTTGAGGCGGGTTGAGGTGTGACGCAACGAGAAGCGCGACAGTTCAGTCTAAAGAACATGGCGGCTTCAGCCGATGAAACTAGCGTTAGCGTGGCTATCGAGCAAGTTTTATCGGAATTACACTGTATTTCTTCACTAAATGAAGAGCAAAACACTGCTCTGGAGGCTTTTCTCAGAGGAAAAGATGGTTTTGCTCTTCTCCCGACTGGTTTCGGCAAGAGTTTGATCTATCAATTGGCTCCTCTACGTCGTCGCTCTGTTATGTCATATGCTTCGTTGATCTGATTGGTTTTTTTGGCCCGTCTATCACCAACATAGGCCAATCAGCTAACCAGTATTTTCGCCCCTTCCCAAAATTACTTCTACGGAAGGTTTCCAGATGGATATGCGGGGTAAATCCATCTGGCGGAGTCAGGTTAGAACAGACAGTCATGGACTAAAGACTAAAACAGATTAGAAGACTACTAAATCTACTTCAAAATTAAATTACAAATTGAAAATTGTTCCCTATTTATTTATTTTTGTTTTGTAAAACTTTTCCCTTTCTAATGCCAACTTTAACACATTTCCAGTTGTCAGTTGTCCAGTTAAAATGCTAGTTACTTCTCCCCAAAAGTAACTGATTTAATTTCTTAGTTACTGCATAGTGAAATTAACTAGTTATAAGGCAAAAATGTCTATGCACTTACTTTTTTATGATCTGAAATGTTGACATTCTTTGATAATTTTTTTTTGTAATTGCAACTTTTAAAACAACCCGGAGTTCAGTTATAGGGTATTGTGCAGAACACCAAGTAGTCCTCTCTGCACTGGACAATATAAACAATTTAGTTTTTTTTTTCTTTAGTTTGAGCCAGTTTCTTGTCTGAGAGTGTTGTTGGATTTGAAATACACTGATATTTAATATTTAGAAAAATTCCTTCTGAGTTTCTAAGAAACTCCTGAGACATATGGAACTATAAAGTTTATGCATCTTCCTGTTTTCTCCTCTGTGCTAGATGCAGTGTTTTCCTTTATACTACTGTTGGTATTTTGGTTGACTTAAACTCCCAGTCTGGGTTATCACAAACTTTGAGTGACTTCCTGAAATGCTTGCTTACTTTTCATTTCTCCCGTGTTACTTAGGGGATAGTGGCAGCCCAATAACTCAAATAACTCAAAGTCAATTGTGTTTATGTGTGTAATGCAGACAGCACAGTCCAGAAAGTACAACATATTTTTTCCTGGCGTCCTCTCTAATGAACTTGATGTTTCTGTCCAATGAGTGATGTGGTTGGTAAATGCCTCAAGTTCTTGGAGTAGAATTTTGACCCATAGTCATCAACATTTCTGAACCAGTGAGTTGTTTGTGTTCACTTGCATGTGTCGAGTGCTCTGCTCTCCACCTCCTCCATGGAGATATTCTCCACAATGGGTGAAAATGGGGAGCCTATTGCAAGTTTCTCATGGTAAAAGTTTTCACTGTACTTGAAAATATGCTCGAGAATCAGAGGTCCAACAGATCATCTGATTAGGTGTTAAAGTAGTCCTGTCGTTCAAGGATTCATCATGTTGTATTGCCTGATGTGTTTACTGCTTCTGATGTCAGAATACAGGTGAAAAGACGGGTTATATTGATATAAGCTTTGGTTTTACTTGGTGGCATTCTCTAGTGCTGTACTTTGGAAATAAGTTCTCTGGAGTTTTTTATGTGGTTTTGAGTCTTTCCAAGAAGATGAACTGACATTGTTCCAAGATGTTCTGTAATAAAATGTATAACTGGGTTAATTATGCTGACAATGGGTCTGAGCGGGACCCCTTCTTTTTTGTATTTTTGGCCATATATATATGGTTAGGCCACCCATGGGTTCAGTTTATAGCAGAGAGAGTTAGTTATTGCTTTCTTCCTGCAGGTTTTTAGGAGATAATCTGTTATTTTCTTTAGGTAGTTATTTGTCAGGTTCTTTTTCGGGGCCTCTAAGGTGTTTCCCTTCATTAGTAAATGCATTAATTTGTCATGGTACTCATTTGTGTTGATTTCCGCTGTTTATCCACCTTTGGTTGCCGGCAAAATTGTGATGTCACGGTTTTTGCTGAGAGAGGTGAAGTGGGCAGCCTTTCACTGGGGAGCGCTGCTGTTACTTTCAACCTAAGTTGTTCTGCTTCTGCCTTTAAAAGTTTATATTTTTAGACATTGACAGGCTTCAACTTGTTATGAAATAGAAATAACACTTAAAAAAACATCAATGCTTTATAAGCATTTTAAGAGAGAAAATTTTTATTTTTTTATATTTAGAGAGAAACTATCAAGACTGTACACCCAGTATTTTGGTGTAAAATATATCTGTATACTATACAAGTAGAACAATGAGAAAGTAAACAGCAATATGTGTTGATAACCTACCAGATGTTGGTTAGTCTTGTTAAAGGTCAGACGATTTTTCTCAGAATAGCTTTATAACAACGCAAAAGCAAAAAAAAAAAAAAGTAGATTTCATGTTATAAAGGCCCTTTATTTAAATTAGGAAGGTAATACCATGCAGTGTGGAATAATTGTTTTTCTAATATTTAACAATGATTTCAGTATGTTTTATTAGTAATTAGTGTAGGGAGTGTTACTAAAACAGATGTGTTATCTAGAATGAGTCGAGTATTTTTTCATATTGGATCGAAACGTTTCATTTAATTAAAAAAGGAAAATGTTTTTGGAGACCAATTCTTTAGCAGTCACAGACTTGGCATAGTAACATTTATATGTCAGACCCACACAAACAGTGTCAGCAGAGCAAAAAAAAAACTTTGAAAAAGAGACACTACACATCTATAGGGTTCTAATGGTCCTATATTGGCAATCGGTTTCCGTTGCTGATTTCTCCATGCCTCTTCAGACACCATTTTTTGTGCTTCACAAGGGCAGAGGAGGGTGTCTTGGCTGTCATTTTAAGGTGAGCAGCATGTGTGTATTTCTTTTTATCTCCACTGCAGCTCTGACAGGTTTTTACTTTCAAAATCCTCAAGATTAAGTCTTTAAGTAACTAGAAAAATGATAATGATAATGCTCCTACATTTCCCTGCAGAGGTACTGTTATGTGTTAGAGGATTAATCCCCAAGTTTATAATCCAGGCAAGATGTTGCTTGATCTTAAAGAAATAAGTTAAAATTTTTAACCTTTTTAATTTTTTTCCTTCTTGCTAAATCCCGAAGTAGACATGCACAAACTTTGCTCAATACATGTGTGATGTATGGCACGGTGTATCTAATTATTACAGTCTGTGGCACCTTTTCTGGCACATTTAGCATGTTTTCATGGCTCATTAATGTGCCAGGCAGCTCAGTGAGCAGCACTGCATCATTTGGCTTGATTATTTGGAGGAACAGCATAATCTGATGAAATAACTGATTTGGAGATACCATGCTCCCCTTACTGGATATATTTAGTCTTTACAGGCTTGAATTTAAAGCTTGCTTGTTACTCTATCAGATTTTGAGTGGGACTCATCTCTTACTTCATTTTGTCTGCAGGAATGCTCGAGTTATTGAGGCTTTATTCTATTCTGAGGAATGCAAGTTCACCTCACAAACTGTCTCGCTCTGATATGTTGGTGTTACCTGGCAACTAGTTTGCATTTGGTAGAGGATACACTAGTACTTGTGATAAAACATTTTTTTTTTATTAAAGGTGCCATAAAAGTCAAGTTTTCTGAACTCTTAGTGTGGGTGTTTGAGTAACATAGAAACATAGAAGCATTTTTTTTGCCAATATCTCTGCCCTAAATGTTCCAGGAAGGAGAGATATCTACTGGGAAAAGAAGTATCTAGAGTTCACACACAGATGTATTATACCCACATAAAGCCATGTGTGTTTTATTTCAGGCTATAGTAGAAGGGAATGGAAAGACAAATTTGTAGTTTACTTAAAATCTAATTCAAGCTGTCTAACTGTATTTTATTGTATTTGCCTAAAGCTACAGTAAAAGCTTACTTAAGCAATAACAACATTATGACACACCTCACATGAATCCTCTTTTTTATTTTCTTTTTTACTATTTAATATTACTATTTTTACTATTTAATATTTCTTGGTAAATGTGAAATAAAAGCCAAGAATATCTAGTATTTTGTTCACTTCTAATTAAGTTTGTTTACCTAAAGTAATGCAAATTCACCTCAAAAATGCAATCAAAACTACTCAATGAAAATGGATTCACTAGATTTAAACATTTATTAATCAAAATAAGTCAGAAGTATATATGTCAGTCAGAAGTGTATATAATCCACTCTATAGTTCTATAAAGAACTATAGAGAGGATTATATCAAAGTGTTAATTTTGTAAATTTTTACATGAATGGAAAATCCCAAAGCATATTTCAGCATCTTCCAGAGCCACACAACCCAATAAAACTGAATATGTATTTACAATTAACTTTCCTCTGCAGATTCCAATTTATTTATTTACATGGTAAGGAAGGGTGAACAATGCATATTAATGATCAATTACTTGCTATTTGTAAAAAGAAATACTGCATTGTATTCCATGACAATACTTCATAAGTTTTGGCGAGCCATACTGGAAAGAATTTTTTAATGTAACTTACAACATTGTATCCTTTTAGCTTAGGTACAAAAATAAAATTAAGAAAATTAAAAAGGACGGGTTTCTTTTTTACCGACATCCATGGATCACTTCATAAAATATGTTTAGAATTCTGCAAACATTCCTTCTGAATGCTTTTACCGCAATAATTACATCAGCTGCATCACTGGCTTGTGTTCTTCTTGAGTATCTATAATAAAATAATGACAGATTATACTTTAGTCTTATCAATCAGCCACAGGTGTAGGAAGTAGAGTGGGACTTTCAGATGCTTCCTCTCACTCACACTATTAGATATAAACTCCTGCAAAGCTTCTTATTTTAAGTTATTCTAGTCACACAGATATTGCGAAAATAGTGAGCTTTTACCCCTAGTTTACATCAGATTATTCATTAGATATTCAAGACACAGTGGTAATATGATATTTATCATATTAAGGTAAAAACCTTAAAACTATAAAATAAATATGTCATAAAGCAAATATTACAATCAGCAATCATCAGGGTGCAAAACAGACTATATTATTAACTTTTTGATCAGATTCATGACCAAATGACTGAGGATGCAGTTATCCCTAAACTTTAAACTAAAGTAAAAAAAAACAAAAAAAAAAAACTCATAAGGTGTCATATGGCTGCCATATTGATCACTTCATTACTTTTCTTGAAGAAAATTGGCAAGAAGTCACCCTGACCTGCAAATTCTCTGGTAATAGATTCAGAGCAGCAGCTAATCTGCTTGTGTCGGTTATTATCTGGACATCCTGCTTTTACTTTCATTAGCAGGATGTCCTCATAAAGAGGTAACTTTTATACAACCAAATGGGAGCAAATTAATAATACTAGACGTGCACCACATTTAATTGTTTGAAATAAAATAAACAGAAAAAAAAAGACCTGGAAGCCTTTTTATCTGATTGTTTTAGATAGATTTCATTCCGAAGATAATTTTGAATCCTTCTCGAAGTACATTCAACTTTCAAAAATATGTATCTGTCTTCTCTTTTTTATTTAAACCTTGACTACATCCAATTCTTAATCACTCAGATCCAGTTTGCTTTTTCGATCTCCTAACACACCTTTGTGTTAAGCTTTACTAAACTAGAAAAAAATATATATATTTTCATTGTTACCTGTGTCTTTGTTTTTTTACAGTAAATAAAAGTTTTTGTTCTCTTCTCTCTGACTTTTTAAAACACTTATCACAGGATTATGTGTTTTCTGATGTTTCCTTTGAGGAGCATCTTTCTTGATCCTTGAACCCTGGAGGTCTATATCAAAAAAAGGCTTTAGAGAGTCCTTCACAGCCTAAAGCAGTTATTTGTGTGAAATCAACCATTAAGGAATGAATAGCGAAGGCAGGAGAGACATTACCTTGTGTCACTGAAAGTATGTTTATGCTCTTTAGGCTGAAAATAAGGCCTGCTTAATTAGATGAGATCTGTATTTCCTTATTATTTATGTACCTATTGTCCTTGAAAAACAGATTGTTCCCTTGCTTCCTGTTAAAACCATTTAAGGCACACATTAGTCCAAAACTACCTTCAAATAAATCCCCAGATATGAAGGATGCATTACTTTCGCTGCCAAATACCCACAGTTAAAAAAGAAAAACATAATGCTGCAGGTTGTTTGTTTAATGATGTAATTACATCAGCTTTAACCTCTTGCCATGAAGTTGTTTAATTATTAAACAGAACATGAGAATTCGTTTCACTTCATTTAGCTTGAGTGAGTCTAACATCAGGGGATGTGAAACAGTTTTTATCCCTAACGGAACATAAAACATGAAAACACAGTTTAAAGCTACTTTATCTGTTTGTCTCAAGTCTTGTCATTTTAGTAGTCAGTTTAAATATGATGTCAAACTGCTGCAGGGCAGATCAGAAATCAAGACAATAATCAAAGCTTAAAAAAGAGCCCTGAGACCTGTTGCCAAAAATCTACTGATGCCTTTTTTGTGATGTTGAATTTTGAAACTAAATTTGGCTAATATGAGCTGTAGAGCAAATTCATGAACTAATTTAACTGCATTACCTCGGTATGAAGTGTAAACTCAAGGGATTTTCTTGAAAATCAGTATTCCATTTTAGTATGATTTTATTTCTGTAATTAGATGTTCTCCAAATAATCTGCAAAATTACACACATAAATGTACTGAACATTATTAGCCTGATAAGCCAGACTAAATGTGAGATTAAATGTGTAAATTTAGTCTGGCCCCAATGAATGAGACATCGGAAGATTATTCATGAGAACAACCCGTTGTCTTTCAACCCATGTCTGTGCCTATTGGCCAACACTCTGACCAATGAGCGCAACTGACTGTGACATAGTAAGCGTGACAGAAAGTTGGTGGGGGAGTGTAAACAAACAGCATGTCGGTAAAACAGCGAATACGTCCTTCTCAAAAATGAATGAGCGTAAAGTCAAAAATCACCATCAGAGCCAGCGGTCCTTTACACACGACTATGCCGACAGATGGTTGGTGCAGACGGGCTGCGGTTAGCCCTGGCTGCCACTAGCCTCGGAGGTCCGCTGGTTCGGAAATAGTTTTTTTAATTACGCATTAAATATGTAAATGGACCATATAGTATAATATTCTCGCCTCAAATGATCTTAAAACAAAATTTTATTGAAGAAGGGCAACAAAAAAAGAGAACTTCTAACTTTCAATGGAGAACTCCATTGAAAGCTGCTGCTGCCGCAGTGCACGCTGTTGTTCAATAGCTGTTGCCATCTTCCTTGTAGTGCTTTCTCCAGTGTCGTGCAGCTTTGTCGCCACGCCCTCAAAACCCCGCCTGCTTTGCATCCAAATATTCGCTGGCGGGTGGGGCTAATTTACCACTTTATCATTATTTAGAATTTCCATCCATAATATTTATCTCACTGGCATACTGCAAAATTATTGATAACACCTTCAACTATGTTTTACAGACCTTATTTGAAAAAAGCTAATGATCTGTAGTGTCTGTAACAAATGCTAAAAGTTGAACATATTTCAGTACCAGTTCTGTATTGATTAACCTTTTACTTAGACAATCTGTTTTACCGAGGGGAAGTGAAAAATGGGCCCTAAAAATAGCATTTTTATTGGGAAGGCTTCTAAGGTGGAAATTGCTGTTTTGTACAAATATACATCTATATACAAACTGGTTCCTTTAAAGCAATCCCAATTTTAGATTATCCCAATTTTTCTCTTAGAACAGCAGAATAAAACATAAGGATAAAGTTATTCTTTCAAGCTACCTTGCTGTGAGGAATCCAAAATTACATATGATATATGCTAGGCTATTATACTTTAGGCGCCAGACTCTTATTGAGGATAACAGTTTAGCGCCGTTAAATGAACTTAAACACACTTTGACTCTCGCATCTAATATCCCTTTTATTGACTAAGAGACTAAAACTTAAGAATGGTGATAAAGAAATTGTTATAATAAAAGGGAGTGAGAAACATGAGGAAAAATGTGTTTAATGCCATTTGATATTATACAGTAGATGGTGCACTATGAAATAGAAATGTTCATTTCTCTGCTAAGCTGCTACTCATTTACTGTCTGAAAGCAATAGAAAATGAAATTTAGTTTTGTATACACCATATGCATACAGAATGACAATAAAAGTTATCTAAGTTTAAGTCCAAGATAAAACTGCATGGCAATTTGAAATTGTTTAATCCATGTAAAAACAAAAAACGATATCAATGTTTTTGCATTTATGCAAATAAGCAAAATGCAATTATTAATTGTAGCAATCTAATATGCACATTTACTGAGAAAACAATTGGAATATATAACTGTCATCATATCAGTACATATTCGCGAATGGTTGCCTGACTTTTACAAAAGCTGAACTCTGAAACAAGACCCCAGTAGAGTCATGAACTTGGAGCACAGTGTCTGACATGCAGTAAAACATGCCTTCAGCTTCAAAACCTTTTTAAATCTCTATACTCTGTTTTAGACATCTTACAAATAATGAAAATATTTATTTTTAGTATTTTTTCATTAAGTAACAACTTTTACCTCAAAGACTGCTTATGTCATTGTAAACGAATAGCACTTATGAAAAGATCACATGAAAGATTTGGTATTTGTATTTCTGATGAGATGAGGGTCTTGGTGGATTGAGCTCAAGACAATTTAATTCTGGTCACCAGCAATGTTCTCAGTATATCTGTAAAAACTTCTGCTAATTTAATTTAAGACGTGCAATATTTTTTTTTAGTATTTATGAAACTGATATGTCGGATTTATTAATCAACCTGCCTGAACATATTGAAATGAGAGTCAAGTTGTGCAAAACCTATTTCACACATAACTTTAAACATGGAACAAGTCTTGAATTTTATCATTGCAGGTGAAAGTCAGGCAGTAGAAGAATTTAGAAAATATTAGGGCCTGATCTGTCTATATCATAAATCAAATAAAAATAACTAAAAAGAACTGTCAAAGTTTTTTTCTTCAAGCGTTTTTTTTTATTTTGGTAGTGCTGTACAACATCTTCAGAGGGACATTTGTATTAATGCACTGTTCACGCTCCCCTTTGCAGTAACCCTTATTATGGCTATATCTGTGATTAATGTTTAAAAGACAAATGTCGGAATGACAGAATACTATTGCTTTAAGACACAGATGAAACCATTAATCTTACTCAACCCATCAGTGAAAGGGCTTTAAGGGACAACGCTTATACACTTCTCTAGGAAGCTGTCAGGGTACCGTAGGGGAAAACGTGTTTTGTGAAAGAGGACAAGGATTTTAATCTGAATTTGTATTCAGAGTGCATATTTTGAAATGCAAAATGCCTCTTCCATGGCTGTGTTTGTTTAGAGATTTGTACGTTTTGCTCCATGTGCCCTGATTAATGACAATGATGGACTTTTGCATATATTTACATATTAAAAACTTCCTACTCTACAACTTGATTTAGGTTAATTCTAATAAGTTGACACAATCACCATGTAGTATGACTCAGTTTATAATAAATGTTAAAGCCATAGTTGTTAGTTCATGCAAAAGTTAACAAGTAGAGTTGGTTAAAACCATCTAATTTTAAACAGTTACGAAATCAAATATTCTTCTCTATATAATAGAGAAATAAGTTAAGAACAGCATGGGTCTAGAAAAAATATTTACAGACTGTGCTCTCAATGATTTTGCTCTTGTTGACTCCATCAGGTGAAAATAACTTCCCCTGGGTTCACCAGTATCTCAGCTTCACACAATTAGAACTTATGTGGCACCTTTTTATCACCTATAATTAAACATGAGGAGATATTTTCGACACTCCAGGCCCACCAACAGATTGTTCTTTCTCACTCTGTAGCGTCAAAAACACAAGATGTGAAGGCCGATAAACAAAACAAAAAAAACAGTAACACTTGGGATGAAATATTCTGGGTTGTTGTCACTTGTGCACTGTTTTGGTTTCTTAGCCAAATAGAGCCATTTCTGAATAATCTGTCTATGTTTCTATCTTCCTGCTTTTTCAGCCTAACTCAAAGTGTTTCGAGTTTCGATTTAAAACTACTTATTAATATGGCTCTGTTATAAAACTCCTTAGGATGGTTATTATGCACCTAGAAGCACTACATAAATTGAGATCAATGTGGTTGCCAAAACACCTAGAATTTTGTATTCACAAAAAAGTTTAACCCCTTGAACCCTACGGACCCGCCGGCGGGTCCAGCTGCTACATGACCTCGTAACTTTACCAAACCCCCAGTATTGATGTAAAAAACATATTTGGCACAGTTTGGTGACATTTATGGATAAATGTGCCAAACTGGCCCCTCCGCCTAAGAAATTTCTCACTAATACCGTTCTAAAATAAATATGATTCATCTGATTGAGTCCACATTTTGTATATTTTTACACAACATTTAGATTTAAAAGTCTGTACTACTTTTTTGTGCTATAAATAATATTTTGGTAGTGTTTTGCAATGTTTATTTCAAAGAAAATTTTGGCGAGGTTCAAAAAATGCAAAATATTTTGTATTTTGTCCCTAATATTTCAGGCAGGGTCAAAGCTACAATGGTGCTGACACCAGAAAACCATTCTATGACATCTTACCTTTACAGAGGTACCAAAAGTTTCTTCTTAAATCTAATAGGTTTGAGGCTATAAGTTATTTACTTTTGTGTGTTTTTGTCAGGCAGAAATTTATTTATACCCCCTTAGGGTGTAAGAGGTTAAACCTTTTATTAGATCTTGATTTAAAAAGTAAAATGCTTAAAAAAAATTGTGTACATAGGTATTCACTAAGATTTTTTTTATCAAGTTTGGTGGCTCCTAAAGACAAAATGCAAAGAAGCGTTTTTTTTTCTTTGATACTGTACACAGACATCACTGATTTGCAAAACCTTGTCCTAATCCATGGTGCCTAAAATGTAACGATGGTATATTATTCAATTATAGTTTTAGACTTACAACAATTTGATCCATATTTAGCAGGTAATTTGACTAGAATCTGAAAATAAGGTTTTTATGGGAAGACTTTGGTGCCTTCAGAAGTGTTATCTGTTAACCATTTAATAAAACATGCTTTACAGCTGTCTGATCATTTGAGTGCAACCGTGATGTTTTATGACTGTTATACAAGTGTGGTAGGATTCCCAATTGGGAATTCTTACACAGTAGTGCTAACCTCTCCAGGTTGAGACCTTGTTTATAAAAACCGCTAACATAATTATGCATATAGCAGGACAGCTTGGGCAGTCAAGTTTGCAAGTGGGCATTATAATTAATGGCATTCACCCTGATAACGGCTCATTAATTACTAAATAGGATATAATTCATTAGCAGTGAACTTCCTAGAAACACTGTCTTTGTTAAGGGAAAACTACTGTAGGTGACTTATGTTCCTTAAAACTTCAAACAGACTTTTATTTCGCTTTCTCTTCTTTCAGGAATTCATTTTTTATATTTTTGAAAAATAAAATTGTTGTCAAATCTATAATTAGGGAAGGATTTTAGAAAGTATTGAATAAACTTACTTAGAACAAAAAGTTTTAACGCAATTTTTTTGGGATTTAGCAACTAATATGCATCAAGTGTATGTTTTATGTCTACAGGGATTTAAATATAATGTTTTTACTTCAGAAGAGCCAACATTGAGTCATAAAAAAATGATAAAATCAGTTTTAGGAGACTTTGACAGCAGGTTGGGCACTTGTATTTAAATTTAGCATCTGGAATGATAACTAGGTCTTCCTTCTGGCTCCTGGACATAATTTTTAGGTGATTTGAATAATTAGGCAAAACTAATTCAAAAACAAATAAAAATATAGCAGTAAAAATCAAGGCTGCTTGGCTCAGTTTCTACAAAGAGCCCTGCAGCTGTTATTGTTTAAATATTTCTGAAACTACAGGGCTGAATCTGTGATTCTAATTCTTATTAAGCCATGACTAAATAAGAAGTTTATTATAAATAGGTTTCCCTTCAGATATAAAATGTCTGGAGGGAAACCCCAACGTTATTGCAGAGCATAACAATTGCTATTGATTTATTCAGATTCTTTTTGCTACACCTGTACCTTCAACTTGTTATTGCCTGTGTAGAGAGGCATAACATGATCCTAAAAGTGATCCATCTGGGTCAGACCTCAGACAGCCCCAGCCTACAATCGAACGGCTTAAGCCTGGCATACACTGTGCGATATTTTCAATTGTTGCACGCAGCTACAGCTCAAACTGTACGACGAAACCACAGGGTTTAAAAGTTTACAGCTCACAATGTATCTTCTCACACTGTGCGACACGACGCTCCGATGCAATCTACCTGCTCACACTATATGTCTAAAAACCATGTCGGACTCAGCTACACAGTGAAATGGTGCTACTCAGACTTAATTAAAAGAGGAATATGAAGCTCACTAGAGAGAAATGCGCTGCCTTGGCAATTTGTGCAATTTTGACTGCTGAAAACCCTAAAAAGAAAAGGCGACGACGTATTTGGACAAAACATGGCTGAGCAAACATGGCTACTACGGTCTGCCACTTTTACAGAAAGAATTCCCTTTCACTTGCACCCCCACATTGCTTCTGTGTTTTCTTCTGAGAGGAAGAAGAAGTAGAAGAATCCTTGTTTGCGCATGCCGACTGAGTGATTTGCCCATGACGGCCATCTGAATTTCAAACATGTTTGATTTTCTCCCGACCTCATGATTCCTGTTTGGGAAGTGGTCGTGAGAGGCTGATCGGCCCTCGTTACCCACTGTACACTACACGATGCATGAGGCACGATCAGGCTAAAAGCCGGCCCGATCAAAAAATTCTCGCACGACAGGAAACTCTAGCCTGATGTAGTCCTACTCAATTCTAGTCAGAATATGAGTCTGATACTGCTCCATAGAGCTGTGATTATGGGGCGTGTTTTGAACGTACCAGGAAAAAAAATGCCTCTGCACTCAATTGGACAGACCTACAACCAATAAGAGCAACGGAGTGCGTGACGTGTGTTAAGCCGCGCATAGTTGTTGTCAACAAAAATCAAAGCGTGCAGTTGCACGCCTAGAATAAGAAGATGAGCCTTGATCGTGTTTCTCTGTTCCTCTTTTAAAATTAATTTGCTGTCGATATCTTCTAGAACAGACCTAATAGCAGAATCTACTCACCTCAACTCTCCAGCGGCAGCCATTGTTGTTGTCACCCAAGCGCGCTTTGGTCACGTGGTTGATAACGTTACTGTTGATCATCTGTCCATCATAGTATAAAGCCCGCCCTGACAATTTGATTGGAACGCCAGAGAGTGGGCGATCATTCTCGCGCTACTATGGAGCAATGCCAGACCGAACTTCCCGACCTCAAACCTTGTGGGCGGGACTAAGTTCGGAATGGCACCCAGGCTAGGGAAACTCGGCCCGAAAGGGAAAAAAAAATTGTACAGTGTATTTCTTTAGCTGTAGAAAGATTTATGTAGATTTATGAGCCCACATACTCGTCCCAGCGGCTCCCGGCCGGCTCTGGTGTTGCGGTGGCTGAGGATTTTCCTCGGGGTCCTCCTGCCTTGGTGGGGGGCCGTATTTCCTGGGTTGGCCCCTCCTGGGTCCCCCGGCACTCGCCTCGGTGCTCTGCAGGGACGCGTCTTTTACTCTTCACACCACTATTGAGCATTTTTCCTTTGGATAAACTTTACATGCACAAGTGCACTCTCACAAACAACTACAGGTGCTTGGCTCCAGGTACTTAGAGATTCACTTCCATAAAAAAAAGCCCATATTCTTATCTTCAGCTTCCACAGTACATGTCAGATTAAATAATACTACTTATACTTCAGCGATAGTATCAAGGTGTTACTGTATCTCTTATACTATATCCGTTGGTTGTGCTGTTCTTTTTACATCTCCTTGCAGGTGATGAAGCAGACTGAAGATGTTATCGTTATCTCCCATTTATCTCCTCTTCCTTTAATCTTTTCTCCTTTTTCCTGTTCTACTTATATTGCTACTTATATTACTTAGATTTGTGTATGATGCATGACTTCCTTTTTAATTTTGACATTCATAAAAACATGTTTAATGTCAGGGTGAGCTTTAAGATAAAATAACATACCAAAAGAGACTAAATAAAATTACACCCTAATTGAGCTATTTCACATAAAAAACCTAAATAAAATGTTCTTACCCTGAATATGCAGGGGACTACCAGGATCAAACACTAAAAGGGCAGCTCAACCCTATACTGTAAACTCCTGACTTTAGCAGAGATGTTTACAATGTTTACAAGGGCAAACAGGGCCACAGAAAAGGCTGGTTAGGATGAGCAGAAGGCGAACAATAGGAAGTACTAGTACATTGTTTATTTGTCTGTGTTCTGGATATATCTAATTGTGGAGAGTCACAAAATGTAAACCCCCAGAACCTTGTTACCAATATTAAAATGTTCCCAATATGTTTGTTTTTTTAAGCTTTTTTAACTCTGCACTGTCACTGTGTGCTTGTGTTTGTTTGATGTTATGCCTATTTGTGGATTCACTGCATTTCCAACTAAACACAAGATGTAAAAGTCATGAGCTCACCTCATCCAGCTCTGTTACTGTCTCAACTTCCACCAGGGTGACAGATGGAGCAATGTGGCAAAACTACATAGCACTACTAACAGAATAGCACAGGGAGAACATAGGATGAGCATACTGTATAACTGGTAAGGGAGATGGAGAGAAAAGGAAAGTTAAAATGGTGCTCCCTTTCTGCTTACCATTTTTTGCATTTATAGAACAGGGATTTTTAATATAAAGTCACATATTTTTTTCTGAAATATAAAATGAATTACAATATCATATGATCTACGAAATGTAACATTTTTGAAGCATTTTGCAACTTTTACGTATTGGTTGTATCAAAAATTGAAGGTTCTAGGTCTTTTGAAAAAAAGCTATGTATTTAGCTGAGTTAGATATTGCAACTGGCTTTATGTTTCACTGAGAGTTTTATCACCTCTTACTCTTATAAGAGCTGGTAGTAATTTCCATACTTTCAAAACTGGCCTTTTATATATGTTTATATGTTTGTTTATGTATTTATCAGATGCTTTTATCCAAAGTGACTTACAAAGTAGACCTAATGTTACAATTATTATCAATATGACATTAAGTTCTCAAGAGGAAAATCCCTAGTCAGAATCACTGGTGACAGCAAGTAGAGAGAGGGAAGTACAGAAAGAGTTTTAGAGGGGTACAGAGGTATGGGTAAGACTTAGGATAGGAGATGCTCTGATGAGGTGGATCTTTAGGTGTTACCTGAATATACACAGGGAAGCTGCTGGTCTTTTAGCGCTTGGTAGGTCATTCTACCATCTTGGAACAAGACAAGAAAACAGTCTGGATTGTCTTAAGCATGGTATAGGCACTGCTAGACAACAATCCATTGCTGAAAGGAGTGGCCGAGTTGTGACATAAGCCTTTGATAGAGGGTTCAAGTGAATGTTTTTTTTTTTCTGTGTTTTTATTGTCACCACACTGTCACAAGTACAGAGCAATGAAATTTATGTAGAGTAGTATCAGGGACTTGAACTTGATACGAGCAGCCAGGGGTTACTAGTGAATCTCGATGAACAGATGGGTGATGTGAGACTTTTTGGGCTAATTGAAGACCAGATTAAAGACCAGACGCGCCGGCGCGTTCTGGATCATTGGTAACGGTTTTACCCTACAGGCTGCGAGACCAGTCAGGAGTGTGTTACAATAGTCAAGGTCGGAGATACTCATAGGCTACACCAGGAGCTGGGTAGCATGGGGTAGATATGGCTAGATCTTTCTTATATTTATTAGTTAACATGATCTTTAAAAGTCAGCTGGTCATTAATCATCCAATCAAACAAGTTTCTTGATGTTTAAATCAGACTCAGCTACCAGGTAATTTAAAATGATCAATCAGAATCAGAAATACTTTAATAATCCCAGAGGGAAATTACTTTTGTTACACGCTCTAGTTACAGTTTTACATGATATATACACACATCCAACTATACAATATAATAAAGATAAAAAATAAGAATAAAAAGAGATAAAATATACATACACATATAGCTCTTCTATATATATATCAAGTGTGGGTTATTTAGAATATATTTTTTTCTTCAGTTAAAAATTTTAATAAACTCATTACTGCCGTACTTTTCAATTAGGAAAGCTGTTTTCTTGTAATTACTTCACAGGCCACCTAATGGACAAATGTTTTCTCTGGTGTGTGAAGTTTGTTGAGCTTATTCTATCCACAGTGGTTGTAGGTTACAAAAATGTAATGTGTGAGTAACATAACAAGAATCCAAGCTCCACAAAAACACATGTTCTTCCAAATTCATACATGCTATCTACAAAAAGTTGCTTGAACTGGTTTTTATTTGCTGTATGCATCTAAAGTCAACAAAGTGAACATCTCAGTGTGTTAGGTCAGGCCCTGGCCCCTTGTTCTATGCTGAGAGAATAGGAGGACAAAGTTAAATGCTGTGTCTTTTTAAGTGTTTTAAATTTTGAAATGGGTGGGGAGGATTCAGCTGGTACAGTATTCATGCAACCGCTGCTGTGCAGTGGAGGATGTCGAAGATGTATGGATTTTCTGATTTCTGTTTGGATGTGGAGGATACCTGATGTATATATAGAACTACAGAGGATGTCGGCGGCAATTCGGGCATTGATCAGGCTGAAGGCAGCGGTTGACGCATTCACAAAGGCTGTGAACGAGCAGGACTGTGAGCTGAGCTGTATGCTGTGTGCGATTGGACACAGGCTGGCTGTGGTGGTTGAACTCAAAGGTGAGATGGGATAATATCTTGGATGTGCACGTTCGCTTCAAGGCGGAAAAGCCCAACAAATTTGGAATATTGGATTCGCAATGTGGAGCCAGCAAGAAAACAATCAAGGCTCAAGCCTCCACCTTATCAAACCTCTCCTGGATGTTATGGTGGAAGGGCCCAGAACTGCAGCCTTGGCAGTAATAGTAACGCACCAACGGCAGTGTTCTGTGGCATGCTGTTCTCAGTAAACGTTCCTCCTCTCAGCCGCAACCCCCCATCCCAAAGTATGTGATGTATGTGATGAACAGTTTGTACTGAAACTGAAATCTAGATTACAATGCAAATTGTAGTTGACAATAAAGAAATTGATTGATTGATTGATTGATTGATTGATTGATTGATTGATTGATTGATTGATTACTGCTACTACATACTGTATTTCCCATGTTCATAAGTCATTGGAGACTTTTTTCTGAGGTGGAGCTATGCAGGTCAAAACTATCATGGATCTCTTGGAAATACTTTACTTCTTATATTTGCTCTGTATATTTCTCATATTTGGTCAATTAAGTTAAGAGCGCCAGTTTATATACATTCTGACTTTGCATAACAGTACTGTCTTAATTATCTTAAAGCCAATGGTAATGGTTGGTCACCTGTTACTACCAGTTAAAGTTTTGCAATTTGTTTGTGAATTTATTGATGAAAATAAAAGTGATAATATTGAAAGAAATCGGTATATGTTTTCAATTCTAGTTGTAGTTATGTAATATTGATTCATTCACTATAATGGAAACTCCCCATTATCAGATAAACAACCTAACTAAACAAATTGCACCAGATTTTACAGTTTTACTGACAAATGCTTTCCTTATAGGGTTGCAGAGCCCAGCTGGTGAGGAGGTTAAAATAGGGAAATAAACATTCTGGGATTTGCTCTCAACGATAACACCTTATGTGTGTAAGCACATGCTGACCTGTCGCTGAGGTTCCTCAATTTGCCATGTGTGAATTATTGAGAGAGAACAGTATAGGCCTTGCAGTGTTTTGTTTTTTTTCCACTGGATTTATACAGCTAATGTTCAAAAGGGCTTTTGCTACCATTTGTCTGGTAAAGTCATTCTGGGAGACATAAAGTGTGCAAGGTCCAAACAGTGCCAACTGAATCACCTAGCTTTCTATACATGAGAATATGTTTTTTCCTCACAGAAGTTCATATATTTTGAAAGTGTGCATTATCGAGAACTATTGCTGCCTGCCTAAGCAACCTTCATACAATCTATCTGAAGATGAATCTGGACAATATTTTAAATAGTGCAGCTGAAATGCAGCATTGCAGAGGAAGGGCCTCAAAAAATCAGATGCATGCTTCGTGGAGTGAAGGGCACTGCTAATGAGCTCATGTCTTGGTTATTATGAGGCTTTATGTGCATGTGATTATTCAGTGAAGTATCACATTAATTTAGCTATTTTTTAATTCTGCTCTGCATAGTTGAAAGAGAGTAGAATAAAGGGAAAAGATTTCTCTCACACCCTAAATTCTGAAGATCTGATGATAAATGCGAAAAACAGCTTCACTGCTTTCCCAAGTATTTTCATTCATTCTTGTCTTTGACACCTTATAGTGGTCTCCTTCAAACTTTAAGTTTGGATATTTTTATTAAGATTTTATATTTACTGTACTATTAAAATGTTTCAACCTATCTAACATGTGTACCTTTAGTTCAGTGAGGTATCCTATACACTTCAGTTATACTCATCTGTATTTTTAAGTACCCTGTAAATGCTATCATTTTCACAGTGGCTGCTCAACATCCTTATGCAGCTTTGGATGTAGTGGAAAATAACCATCCCTTACTGTAGATTTTATGTTCTCCACCTTCTTAAGGTTTGTTTTGCTCCCTGCTGCATCAAGGTTCAGAGCAGATGGAGCTGAACATGACAAAGCAGCCTAATTAAGCGAATGGTGTGCTTCTAAATTCCCACATGTGGAACCTCTCTTCTGAACCACACGAGAACATGTTGGTACGGAGGAAGAAAAAGGCTCAAAAGGGTTGTGTTTTTTAATACTACTTCGTAGCCTTGCCATAGATTATGTTACAGAATTGCCATTTGTTTACTTCCTGTCAGTGCAGAATTACTATGAGATAAGTTATTTATGGTTTAACACACTTAAAACCTGAAGATGATTTAGGCATAGATTAAAGGGAGGCATATATTGAATGCTAATAATGGATATCAGTTTGAAAGAGGCCTAACCTTATATGGGCTGAGATTTTACAAATAATGCTTTTATAATTTTAATTAAGAGGGTAGATTAATATTTTTTTATTTCAACTTAATAAACTGAATAACATATGTATGAGCAGTCAAAACTTGGCAGACTAGGTGTCATTTAGTGAGTTTTTCTTTTAACCATCACATATTATATGACAGCTACATAAACAAGACTAAGTCAAAACTAAGAAACAAAGGTAAATAGAATCATGTTGGCAAACAAAAATAATTCCAGCTCTTTGCTATTTTAACTTTTTTTTTATCCTTTCTTTGCTTTGTTCTACATTGCAAACCCTGCAGATTCTCTTGATGAGGCTATTCTTATTAATTTAGATATTTTTGGCTGTACATAAAAGCGACACTAATAACATTTTTAAATTTTTCAAGTTTTAATAAATATGATTGTTTTTTTCATTGACCGATATATTTGAGGACCCTGCTTTTATTACAAATTAACATGTGGTGACAATAGCTCAGTTGAAAAACAAGCTGTAAATACAGAGTGATGCTTCACTAAAATGACCAATTGTTTCAGTTGTTAAAATTATCACAGTTCAGTTTCCCCTGTACAGTTTGCAACTATTTACCATAATATTTTGATAGGGTTGATTATGCTAAGAAACAGATAAGATATGAGAATAAAGGGAATAAGTAAAGGATTACATTATCTTTCAGTTCACAGAGCACGGTACCAGCAACATGGACAGTTTTAACCATTACAAATGTACCAACAGTTGCCAAAGGAGCTTGGAAAACAAGATTAAGATCACACTGCAAAATCCTAAAAAAAAAAAAAAAAAAAATTTAGTCCACTGAAACTTGCCTTTTTTATAGACACAAATACCCCAGCAACACGATTATAAAGATGTTTAGCACAGAATTCCCATATTTAAAGCTCTACAAGTGATATTTTTTTTGGAGATCATGCTGTATTTGACCACATTTTTTTTTATCTAATAAACGTACAATTAGTAACTCCTCTGCCTGAGGGAAGTCATCACAGTTCAGGCTAAAGACCTGGCCCACATAAATGTGTGTCATACCACCTCCTAAGGTTACCTGAGCAATACCATCCACAATTACTTGTAAGTCCTCACTTGGAGCTCGGTCCAAGCTCACTATTAAGTGACAGAATAGATGATAGTGACGGGTTTCACTGGGACAGATGCAGTGTCAGAACCTTTGGAACTAATTCCTCTACTGTGCATTACAGTTATATAGCAATAAATCTCAAATGAAGTTCACAAATCTTCTGAAACCGCTTCCAAAATCTTATATCTAGTGGCTTATACTGCTGCTCCAAGGTTTTTAACATCTTTTGTCATGATTAGTTGCATTTGCTTGTACATATCAAAATTTGTCAACAATGTTTTTTTTTTTGTCAGAAAAAATTACCTACTAAAGCTTTGAACATGTTAATTATGTCAGTTATTGCTTCAGAGCTTCATCCACATCCAAAACAATGCAACCTCCAACACTTAAGCAATTACTTGGATGGTAAAAACATACATCAAAATAATTTAAAATTACTTTTACATGGCAGCAAATTAACTAGATTGTTCTACCTATATGTTGCAAAGTGCACCTGTGCCAGAAAGTAACTGCTATGAACCTTTCAACCTTGCGACAAGAAAACAGTGAAATGTTCAAAATTAGTTCCTAAAATCTAACTCTGTAAGCCATCATATTTATGTTTTCTTTTTTTTCTGTTTAAAAAAAAAAAGCTAATTTTGTTTCAAACTAAGTGTGCAGGCTCGCAGTATGATTGAATACTTAAATGCCACGACAGTGGCCTGGGGAAAGTTGTGGTTTGTAATGCTGCATTGTGACGTAAAGATAATGAGTTCAATTCCAGCCTAAGGCATTTTTTTAGTTCAAGTAGAATAATTTTTCTTTGGTGTATCATTAATATTGAAATTATATATTTTACTAATAAAGCTTCAGCAAATTTATTCAACCAAACCGTGTGCAGCTTCCCAACTTTTAATGTAAATTCTAGAGTTTTTTTTTATGGTGAATTTAAAAGTTCCCACATGTCTGCTTAATACATAGGCAAAAAATATACATCACAGAAATAAACATAAGTAAATTGCAAGGTAAGGTATTATACATATTTATTCTATGTTTAACAGTTTTCCCTCACGTGTTAAAATAATTTTTAGAGCAATATGTTAAGGTAGAAATTTTGGCTTAAACAGTCAGCAGGTGTCTCAATGTTCAATTTACACCCAGGCAGCACAAGCTTGCTATGTTTACATACCGTAGGAGTTATTGCCAAGCCTCCTACTCCAGTCCCCCCCTCTATATTTTATCTTCGGTAGCGATATACTCAACCTAACACAATAGTTTAGTATTTGATGTGAAGAATAAATATTGATGGGGTTAGTTATTCTCTCATGGCTTCATTTTGTTTTACTTTAACAGGTTCATGGTGGAACCCAAACAAAAGATTTCCATTGCACTTGTTCCTCAAAATTGATTATGTTTTATTGTATTGATCTTATATATGTGCACGTATTGTTCTGTTATAGTCAAATACTGCAATCATACAATCGATGCATAGTTCAATACTAAGACTTATGGATAAACCTTGAGAGAAAGCACGTTTTATCTGTGTGTTAGACCTTGTCTTATGTTTGCTTCACAAGCACATTTAGCAGTGATTGATTATGGGGTCCTAACAAGGGTTTTTCTTCCATGTAAGGCCACAGAGAAGATGCAGAGAGGCTATAGCTTTGTCCAGGGTGTGTGCTATCACTCCACCGGCTCTGTCTGCTTTCTGAGGAGAGAAAAGCAGCAGTAGGAGGGAAGTGGGTGGATATCAAAAGGTGAAAGTCAGACTTTGCTGCAAAGCTTAAACCAATGCAGTATGATTTGGTCTCAGTTGCACTTATGCACTTCACACTTATGTAATACTCACTTTTTTTGCTGTTTGTATGTGTGTAAATATATGAGTATATAATATCTCAGACCATTGCAAATTTTACAAACATTTACTTATTTGTCTCGCTCATCATTTCTCCACATTATAATTAATAATTTACCTCTTGGTAAACTATTGTTGTGCATTAGCAGGTGAGCATTTATTAATCGGCAGGTTTAATGGCAAATTTTAAAAAGCAAAACAGGACAAACCCCAGACTATTGAAAATGTCTTAATTTAGCTTAACTTTTAATATAGTGTGACCAAAGAATCATTCCTGTTAAAGTAAGCCACAATTTTAGGGTTATAAGACAATCCATATTTTTCTTAAAGCAATTCTCAGCCACATTGTGATATAAAATAGTACTGTCTCAGCATTGTAACTCTACAGCTAAGCTGCCTGTTGCTCACATCTTTCCTTTGGCTAGTGGTGCACTAGTGTGGAGGAGGGAGGACTCATTTATTCCAAGTTATGCAAGCATCTTGGGGGAAAAAAAATCGCTGGTCAGGCATTTACTGCAATAAAGGTTTAGCTTAACGGCATAATGTTTCCGAGAGGGTGGAGGAACTAGAGAGAGGCTTTCCCCACTTCATTTTTTTCCTCCGCACTATGACTGTAATTTCACTTTACTTGATGCTATCTATCTTTTGTTACAGGAGACAAATTATAAACTGTATCATGTGCTGACTGGAGTACATTCAAGGAAATGTCCAGTTACTCAAATACAATTCAAGTATTGTAGGTGCTGCATAAGGCAGTGAGCTTGTTATTGCTTTGTGGACAGTATGGACAAGATGTTATGCAGCCTAGAGTATTTCTGAATGTGTAAGGGGATAGTGTTTTCTTCAAGAATAACCTAAATAAATAATAGCCTCTTATAAATTAGCAACAGAGAATTAAAAGTCAAATACTTAAACCAATTTAATCAGTCAAATTAGCACTTATCATATCTAATAACAACTGCCTAAAACAGCTTTCCTCAAAATTTGTAATAATAAGGAGGTACATCCTGCCTAACAATATCCCTCAATCACGTACAGTTCTAAGAAGCCTGTTGACAGATTTGAAATTGAAATTGTTCAGAAGATAAGTAGAAGAAAAACCACCTGAAATATTCTATTTTATCATTCTATTTTATATATATATATGCTTCACAGTGGGTATGATGTTCGTAGGATGGTACTCATCATTCTTCTTCTTCCAAAAACGGTTAGTGGAATTATGACCAAAAGTTTTATTTTGGTCTCATCTGACCGCATGACTTTCTCCCATGACTCAATGGCAAACTTGAGACAGGCATTGATATGTACTGGTTTAAGCAGGGGAACCTTCCCTGCAATCCATAATTTCAAACCATCACATCTTAGTGTATTACCAACAATAACCTTGGAAATGGTGGTCCCAACTCTTCTCAGGTCATCAACCAGCTGTAGTTCTGTGCTGATCTCTCTCCTTTCTAAGGATCATTGAGACCCCATAAGGTGAAATATTGCATTGTGCCCCAGTCCGAGGGAGACTGACAGTCATTTATAGCTTCTTCCATTTTCTAATGATTGCTCCAACAGTGGACCTTTTTTCATCAAGCTGTTTCCAATTTCCTTGTATCCCTTTTCATCCTTGTGGAGATGAACAATTTTGTCTCTAGTGTCTTTGGACAGGTCTTTGTTCTTGGCCATGTTAGTAGTTGGGTTCTTACTGAATGTATGGGCTTGACAGGTCTCTTTATGCAACTAATGACCTCAAACAGGTGCATCTAATTTAGAAAAATAAAGGGAGTGGAGGTGGACATTTTGAATACAGACTAAGAGGTCTTGAGGGTCAGAATTGTAGCTGATAGACAGGTGTTCAAATACTTATTTGCAGCTGTATCATATAAATAAATGGTTAAAAAACATCTTGATTTCTTGATTTTCATTTAGATCATGTCTCTCATTGTGGACATGCACCTGCAATGACAATTTCATACCCCTCCATGATTAGTGGGAGAACTTGCAAAATATCAGAGTGATTAAATATCTATTTTCTTGTATATACACCTTGCTAGATATAAGCAATATACAATCTAAGTTATATACAGGCAAATACCTATGCATTTCCGTGTGAGGGCACAAAGGCATCCTAAGCTAGCTTACACTGGTTTGTTGTAATTGTTAGAGAAATGACATCTGTTCAAATAAACTATCAAAACTATCTCTAAGGCAGATGAGCTGGAGGCTAAATGTGCAACAAAGCTGTGTCATCTCTTTGCTAGTAGAGTGGGAGGTATTGACCAAGACAGAGCTGAGTAAAGCTTCCTTGCTGCTGCCCAAAGGCGATCCAGAGACAGCTATGTGACACGGTTCATTTTTTTCTAGACAGGTTCATGAGTCGGCTGGCATTCCTTATCTTGACATCACTTCCCTTATTGTTTGAGGCAGGTGCATCGGTCTCTGTCTGTTACTTTTCGTTGCAGAAGGCTGTGATGCATATATATCATGGCACTGAGCACTAAGGGAACAATTCATCCTGTCTTAAACTAACAACAGGCTGTTCTGTGATATAAGCACTTGCATCTTACTTACACCATCTACATATTGTCACAACAGATTTGTGGCAAGCACTTACTGCTTCTCTACTGTTCTCTCTCTCTCTCTGTATAAATAGGAAAGTTTTGCTATGAATTATGATTTTGCATTTTAGTGTTTGGATTTCAAACAATAGCTGCTTACTGAAATTCATCCAACTAAAAGATTTTAGAAAATGATTATTTTGCAAATCGATTCATCTGACCAGCATTTTTTTTTTTTATTAATCGATTAATGATCAGATAGCCAAAAGGTTCGTTAAAGAAGACTTTTTGTGAAATCATACTAAGTGAAAATAAAACTTTTCCAATTGAGGAGTTTTAGATAGAGCATATTGACAAAGGAAAAAGATTTTTACCTGAATTGCAAAATGATTACACTTTTTTTTTTTTTAAATACTTTTAGATATAATTGCTGCTCAACGTGGGTTGCTCTGTTGCTAAAGGCAAATTTTAGTCTCTACACTCCAGTAAATGATTACTTTAATAATCGAATAATGGTTTCAGCCCAAGTTTTGAGAAAAGCCTAACTAAGTTATAGTGTTTTTAGACACTGAATAAGTTTATAGCAAACTATTTGTATGACGTTTGCTGGAGTTGGGCTATTGTCATACGTTCAGGATAAACTCTGATGATTCTGCCAATGTTTATGGTAGCTACTCTAGTGAAACCAATCAAATTTCCAATCATCATTATTCAGCTAATAAATAATGAAGGTGGGTTTGACAGCAGTATGATTGATGGTTTCTACTCAAGTGGCATAAGTGATTAAAAACTGTTGTATGATACTGACAATAGTTGTAGTTCTACCAATATCAAATTACTGACTAATTAATTAGAATCACTAACAGTATTGCTTTCCTAATAGTTTTTCTCCCTTTTAAGTTTCTCCACCCCTCCAATCAATATGATGCATTGACTGCTCTTTTCAAATTATTTGGTATTAAAATCCTAATCATGGCTGAAATAAAACTCTCTAAACAGCTTATTATGAGGAAATCAAGCTACCTCAAGATAATTTCTGTAATCAGAATCCTGTGGTGAGAGCAGAAAGAAAAGATTACATTTCTTTCTGAATGTGCAAACAGATGCCGTGTGGCTTTTGAATCCCAGAGTCAGATGTAACATTCGTATTAGCATGCAGTGATACATCATTTCTGATGTTCTTGTACAGTACTCTATTCTGACAGATAACCAGGTAATGAACAGAGAAGCCTGGGGGATCAAAATTAGGTGTTACATTTGAATTACAACATTAATTATTCATGAATTAGCAATATTTCATAATTTTTTTCCTAGTTATCTGTATTTCATCTCAGCTTTATCTGTTAATGAGTATAAGATTAGATCCTTTCAAATTCTGATTTTGAAAAGGGAATGAAGTACATGGACATTCAAATATTATATCATTGGTTGACAGGAAAGATAAAGCATTTGAAAGAAAATACATATTTTCAGGTTGTGTGGAGATTTCTTGAGGACCCAAAAGCAGAGACCGAAGCAAAGTGGTTTCCTGTAGGTTTCATAATCCAAAGGGCAACGGAAGCAAAAACCATAACCAGAAAACAACACAAAATAAAAAATGAAACCAATAAATTAGAAAACACAAAAAGAAGTGAATAGAAGTATAACTGAAAACTTAAAAAGGAAACTTATTATAGAATCATGAAACATATTATGTCAGGAGTTCAAACTGGAACCAATTGGCTTTTAGCATGAACAAGTACAGTAGTAACCTAGCAGCTATTCCTTTTCCCTCAATAATTTCACTTTCAAATCAAGACGCTCGTCTTTGATTTTGATCTTTAGGTTCCTCCCGTTCCTGAACGACTTTTACTTTTGTTTCTCCCCTACTGATGAAAAAAATCTGCACATAGTTTGAAAATCTAAATTTGAGATGCAAACTGCAAACGTTTGAAGGTTTTATCTGTGTGTTCTTTTCTAGATACAAATTAACACAATGACATCTCTCCAGGACTTAGAATGGTTTGCCAATTGAATATTTGAAAGAATGAGATTACCTGATAGAGCCTCAGTTGTGTGGCTGTGTTCTGCTCCAAACGCATTATCAAATAAAGTTTTACCATAAGTGTTCGAGTCATTCTTCCAAAGTGTCAAACTGAGGTCACTAGTTCAGAAACAGTTACTTGTGTGACCTTCTTTACTCCCCTTTAATCCCCCCACTTCATGCTTCATTTGAAAGCTTTTCCAGTTATGTATTTAACTTTGTAACATGTTGAGTGTCTAGATAAAAAAGCTGATCTAAATAGTCAGGGGCCTGACTATTTACTGGTAGCCAGTGTGAGGCTTATTGAGTAGAAAATTACTATGTTTGGTAAGAAAGTATCACGAATCTATTGACAGAAGCAATATATTCTCTGCAAAGTCTGAAGTAAAGAAATTTAGGTACCATAAAATGAGGAATCGTAGCACAGGATTTGAAAAGCTATTTAATTCAAAACTAATGGAAGGGATTGTCATAGAGGTTTTAAATTTGCCAAATAGTGAGGATAAACTTTAACATTGGGAGAGATTGGATGGCAGCTGATGATATTAAAAAGCAGTGACCAAAGAACAATTAATATGACCCCATTGTTATCATTATATCAACATGGTTTTCCTTGAATACCTTTTCTTTTTAAGGTCAAACAAACAAATTAACTTAAAAATCGGTTGCACTGGGTATGAAATTACACAATGGTGTCAAATATGATATTCATCTCTGCTCAAAATCTTTCCTCTAGGGACAAAACTTTGGATAAAACTGTAAAGAGTTGGAATACAACTATTTATTTTACATGAGGTCTTGATGCTGCTGCTTGCAGTTACAGTTTGTAGGAAGAACTAGAATTGAAACACGATAATACATTCTCAAATATTTCTAAATCTATTCAAACATTGTGGATTTTGCCCAGATCTAGCCGTGGCTTTAAGAATAAAGAATCTGTGCCACACTGCATTCTATTGTATTTTCCCTCACCCATTCTGCGACTGAGACCTACCAAAACTCTGCACAGCCTTGAAAATCCAGCTACAATTCCGAGGTTGAAGCGGTAGTTACCATGGCAACTGTGCTTTTTATTTTTGGCTCCTTTGAAACAGTGTGCAAGATTTAGAGATCCCGAATGTTATGTAAGATGAAGTACCCTGTTTCAGACTGGGGTTTCCCACTGCAGCGAACTTAATTAATTATGGAGGAATGGCACACACTTCAGGTGCTCCAGTGTGTACATAAGGGCCCTGATCACATCCTTTCATTTTATGAATCAGACTATAATTTCTTTGCAGGAAGCTGTAGGCACAAGTTCTACTGTTAAAAGAAGTGTTAGATACATTCTTCTGATTTGCTCTGTCAGTTAGAAAAGCCCCATATCTTATTAGTAGATTTAATTTGATCTGGTTTATTTATTTTAAGCCATACAATCACAATATATACATATATAAAGCATTGTGTCACAAACTAATCTGCATACTGTGTACCCCATGCTGGCAAAAGAAACCAACAAATATTAAACAGAGATCTATTCTGCAGCATATGTATAAACATGAAACTTTTATGCAATACTTTTGCATCTATACATAATCGGAAGTCAATTTGGCTAAACAAAAAAGAAGATAACTATTTTACTCCCATTCCCTATTCTAAAATAATATATATGGTTGTTACTGTACTTAAGATATAATAAACCGCATCTGGTCTTTGTATTGTATGTCAAGAATAGTTCATTTCTGCATAATGTATATTTATAATACAGACATATGTATTGATATAATGTGTCTCGGTTCAGAGGTGAAAAGACAAAGATCTATATGGTGGTGTTCAGTGTTTAAAACAATAATACTTATAGAAAAAATGAATTGAAACATCATATTAAAATAAATAAACCTACAATACCTCTAGACATTAAACTTAGGTGACAGTAACATTTTTATAATATCAAAACCTTATTTTCAAAATTTGCTTTCAATGTTTTAACTGCATTTAGAAGTAGTTGATTGAGCTTTACATAGTCTTAATACTGACTGTAATGGCCTTCATTTGTATAAAGCTTTATATAGTTCAAATAGCCCTTTAGATACTCAGTTATCCATCCAATCATGCACATATTAAATTACTAATGATTGCAAGATAGTATAGCCACAGCTGTCTTGGATCTCGCTAACAAAAACGAGGCAGATGTACAGAGGCATTTTAGTACCTTGTTGTGGCTCTCCAACCACCATCAGTCGGATGATGGCCAACGGAAAGAATTACAAGACAGACACAGCAGGGATTTAACGCTTTGCTTGCAAGACTGCTGCTTGTCCTGCAGCACCGTCACAGCACCCTTTGTCCTCCAGAAGCCTAAACCTATAGCAGCATAATTATAGAGAAAGCTCAGGATAACCTGAGCCACTCTAACTATAAGCTTTATCAAAAAGGAAAGTTTTAAGCCGCTGAAATAGAGATTAATTAGGTCAAGGAACCTACATACCAGGAAAGACAATAACCCTTATTTACATGCATGGATCACTGTCAGATGTGTATAAAGAATTATAGTAATAAATTAGAAAAGAACTTGCAGAGCGCAGACCTCCACTAAGCAGCAGAATTTGCCCCATATTGTGACTATTGTAAAACTTGCACATGATCTGGATCATTTTCAAATGTTTTGCTCTTACCTTATCCATTCCCTCTGCTTTCTTTTTTGATCAGCAGATCAATAATTCAAGCAAAGCATGCCTCACTTTATTCTGTTCTTGTCTTATTCCGCTGCTGAAGCTCTCAATAGTCACTGCTACCGCCTTCTGGTTTAGGGGCGAACTGCTTGTTCCGCCAAATAATGTTAAAAGATCCTGCATCCAGATTATTATGTGGATCATCACCAAAATGTAATAGATTGTTCATTGCACTGAGGTACACTTTTGGTAAAAATGTCATTACAATCTGTTTATAACTTTTCAAGTTATCTTGTACACAGACAGACAGACAAACACACATACTAACTCACCTTGGAGGAGTTAAAAAATGTTGTATTTTAACATTAACAATTAACACTAAAGATAAAGTTTTGAATTTGAAAGAATTATTTTAATTATTGCAATTCCTTTTCTGATTTCATGATTTTCATGGATTTTTCTCCTTTCCTTTTATCTTCAACAGACCAGAAGTTTACATCTTGGTCCCCACCTCGAAAGGTAAATGAAGGAAGACGTGTCGCCTCTGCCAGGAACATGAAGGGCTTATCAGGCAGTCGTTCCCAACATCATATTCCTTTATCTCATGGTTTGGACTACGATCCCCACGTTCATGACTTCCATGGCCACCATGGCTCTGACTCCCGCCACCCATCATACCTGCTCAGTCCCACAGAGAGCTGCCCTGTGGACTTTCACCACCGGTACTCACCCAGGAGCTCCATCCACTCCGACTGCATGATGATGTCCCCTGTCATGATGCCCCCAACAGCTGCATCTGACCACATCTCCAGCAGTACCTTCCCCAGAATGCACTACAGCTCTCAGTATTACGACTCTGCCACACGGGAAGACTGTGCTGCCATTACAGCCTCTGCCACCTCACCTGCTGTTGCTGCTGCAGCGGCAGCAGCTGCTGCCTCCTCCCACCATGCCGGCACCAAAAGCAATCGCCTTCCAGCTAATCTGTTAGACCAGTTTGAGAAGCAGATGCCCCTCCACCGCGATGGGTTCCACACGCTACAGTACCAGCGCACCTCTACAACCACTGAGCAACGCAGCGAGAGTCCCGGCCGTATCAGACACCTTGTTCATTCTGTTCAGAAGCTCTTCACCAAGTCCCACTCCTTGGAGGGGTCATCAAAGATGAATGGCACAAAGGCTGATATTGTTGGAGGAGGAGCAGGGTCTTATTACCACCATGGTCATCACTCCACAAAACACGGGAGCAAGAGGAGCAAAAGCAAAGACCGTAAGCACCGTTCGGGAGGTTGGTGGAGCTCCGATGACAACTTGGACAGTGACAGCACCTACCGCACACCTAGTGTGATGTCAAGACACCATGGGGAACATGTCAGCCACTGCTACCCAGACTCCATGCATAGCCATCACTTTGGACAAATGTCGCTCAAGGGCTCCAAGAGTAACAATGATGTCAAGTGCTCAGCCTGTGAAAGCATGGCTATGGCACCTGAGGGCAAATTTATGAAGAGGAGCTCCTGGTCGACACTAACAGTCAGCCAAGCCAAGGAGGCCTACAGGAAGTCATCACTTAATTTAGACAAACCCATGATGCACACAGAACTCAAAACATCTCGAGCATGTCACTACCTTCAGGTGAGTGAACTTCATTTGCCACCGTTTATCTTTATGGTATATTTAAAAAGATATATTGATTACAATATTTGGCCTCAAACTCATAATAACAATTATATTGTAATACATTTTAAAAATTAAACTTGTCTATAAAGTAAAATAACCCTCTATATTTTATTTATCAATTTACAAATGTATTGTGATGAAGTAGAGTTTAGCTGACTCACCAGTGATGTTTAAGACACTGCTCCATTATAACACATTTGAGAAAATGTCTATAAAGCTTTTCAACCTCGCCTAATGTTATTAATTCTTATTAAAACCGGTCTGTCTAGACTCAGTCTTCAGAAAATACCCATGAATTTCAAGGACACTGAAATACCAGGCAAACAGTAGCATTTTTTTTATGTTGATATGATTCATTAATTATCAGGGTCATTATTGTTTTAATGCAATTCCAGTTAATACACATGTGAATAATGTGGTGTGTGCATAAATAGAAATGTATGTTGAAAAGTGCAGGTAGTGCAAGTGCAGCCAATCAAATTGGCTGATTGTCTTTTTGACTGTCTGGAGGGGTGTGTGCATCGATCATGGGAGAGTGTATTTGTTTAAGTTGGTGTTTTTGTTTTGGCATCAGAGTAGAGACCATTTTTCTGGTTTTACATTCAAACCGAGGACAATTGAGGACATTTAGCTGCTTTTCATTTCCTTTTTTTTTAATGGCCAGATCAGGGACTGAAGTGTGAATTGAGTTTAGGTTAAGGTTAGGGTGAGGTATGCAGTGGTTAGGTGTAGGATTATTGTCAGGGTTAAGGCATAGAAGGGGTCAAAAATAACAAAAATTCAATGAAAGTCAATAGGAGACAATAGGGCATACAGAACAAGTAAGTGGGAGGATATGTCATCTTTCATTTATATCACATATTACTAAAATTCTTTTACACGCCAGTAAAGAAATGAGAATGATTCCTACTAACTGTTCAACTGGTAAAAATATATATATTTTTAAATTTCTTTAGTGAGAAAACAATTTTTTTTCTCAGTCTATGTGTCGTTATGTGAATTATTAGCTAGCCTAAAGTGGGGTTTCCCAAAGTGGGGGTCAGGGGTAAGGTAATTTTCAGATTCATTGAGCGCCATTCATGTAGCGCCTAAGATTTATGGAGGCTGTAAAGTGTCAAAATAAAATAATACAATATTTCTGTCAGGTTTGGTGGAAGTTTGAGAGGAGGACCGAAAAGCAGAGACTGAAGAACAAGAGCAAAGAAATGACTGACTGAACAGGAGGTGTATATATATTAGACACAGAAACAAAGACCAGGCTAATCAGCAGACTGGGAGCAGGTGTGGACAGAGGAATCTAGAAGGGAGCAAGGGGAAAGGAGACAGACACTTAAACAATTAAACAATTAACCCTTGCATAAGGTTGTTTGTGTGTTCCCTTAAGTGGAAACTGTTTACTGTTTGAGCTCAAGTCCTTTCACTCATTCATCAAATATTAGCACTGAGGTAGTAAATCATGGTTAAAAACTTTGTGTTTATCTATAGCAAGCGCTTTAAATAATGATAAGACGTTGTCTTGAATTTCAGATCCATGCTTGATTGCAGAGGTAATATTTAGAGGCTTTAGGATTCACAGTTGCACATGAAAATAGAAGCTGTTATTCTGTCTGTGCTATATGGAGTCCTTTAATGGGAAGGCATGCTTTGGCAGGCTTTCTGTGTTGGGCAAGTGAAGAGGCTGCAGGTGGCACATGGGCACAATCTGTTCTAAGCATGTTCAGAGAGAGAAGCCTCTTTAGTGAGAAAATGAAAGGGGAGATTTGTGCAATGGTGGTGGCTAATGACCAGTTTGTTCGTCAGATATATTAGATTTTATTTTCTGGGTTCTTTTATGAGTAATTTTAAATGTTTTATTACATTAAAGGACATGTATACAGGCTGGTAGTAAGCTTTTTCTTCCCTCAATAAGTTGTATCCCTCTGAATTAGGAACGTATATTCTTGGTGCTTGATATATATTGATAAAAATAGACTAACTGGACATTTCCACCTAATAGAAACAGGATTTTGCTGTTATTATCTTTTGTGGGAGTGAATGTGTCCACGTGTAATAATAATAATAATAATAATAAATCCAATTTGTACCGCACTTTTCATTAACAAAAATCTCAAAGTGCTACACAGTGCAAATAAAATCAAAGATAAAAATCATCATCATAAAAATCATGTGGTCATTAACAAAAATCTCAAAGTGCAACAGTGCAATCTACACAGTGCAAATAAAATCAAAGATAAAAAAAAACATCATAAAAATCATGTGGAGGCAGAATAGGCTTGCTTAAATAAAAAAGTCTTCAAGCCTCTTTTAAAATCAATCAGTGGTTGTGGAGCTCTCAGATGATCTGGGAGAGAGTTCCAGAGACGGGGGGCAGCGACAGCGAAGGCCCGATCTCCCATGGACCTTAATCTGGAGCGAGGAAGGTGAAGGAAGTTGCAGTCTTGTGATCGAAGAGATCTGGTGGATGAATGTGGAGTGAGAAGGTCCTTCAGATAATCCGGTGAGGATCCGTTTAAACACTGATGGGTGATGAGCGCGATTTTGTATTGAATTCTGCAGGTGATGGGAAGCCAGTGAAGGTCATGCAGAATAGGTGTAATATGGGCAGATTTGCGGGCCCTCAAGAGAATCCTGGCTGCGCTGTTTTGAATGTATTGGAGCTTTTGAAGATGTTTTTTATGGATTCCAACAAACAGAGAGTTGCAGTAGTCTAACCTGGAGGGGACAAATGCATGAACGAGAGTCTCAGCATCAGAAAAAGAAAGAAACGGACAAATTTTGGAGATATTACGAAGATGAAGGAAACAGATTTTAAACAGATGCTTAATGTGATTTTCAAAAGTAAGTTGAGAATCCATTCTAAGTCCAAGATTTGTAACTATGGTGGAAAAGGGGATGTCTTGTCCAGAAAAGAAAACAGTCGTCATAGTTGAAGATTGAACCTGGTGAGGTGTTCTGATCAGCATGGCCTCAGTTTTGGAGCAGTTTAACTCTGTGGGGACCCTCTCTTGCACAAAGTTCTGTATGAAATGGAAAAAGTGCCAATCAAACACCTTGGTGTGTATGCTGTAGCTGTGTTTAAAAAACTTGCAGTGGAAAACATTGAGCACCTTCTGTGATCTTTTTGACCACCCTTCGAAGGGCATTCACCCTAGGTTAACAACTGTTGCAAGCAATCACTGAAGCTTGTGAGGAGCACTCTGAGTAATAAATACAAGAAGAAATAAACAAAGTAAACTCAAAATACCTGAGGAATTTTTAATGTCCTTGTGGATTTAAAAAATACATAAATCTTAAAATATGAATGCATTGCTGGCTATACAAAGCAATCTATACACTTTCAATGGAGTCAAATATACAGTTCCATTTAAATGGATGGTATGTTATATTAATATTACTATTTCAATTACAATTAAAAAGAGAAAAAGATTTGCATTAACCAGTAGCTGTTTAAGTGCCCCGTAATGGCAATGTCAATAAAAACATTGTGCACAATTATAGGTTGGTACAGTAGGTCATTAAATAACATAAACAAGTCCAGGGGGCAATTACTAATAAAGAGGGTAACTTTAATCAAAACGAATAAGTTGGTGTACCACCTGATTATCAGAGATTTAAAAGTCAAATGGGGCTCGACCTCTAATACCTAGCTGCTGAGCAAGTTGCACAGCAGCTTCTTTCAGTCTAGCATCTCAAGTTGTTGATTACCTGATAAGAAAAGATGCACAAAACTGTGGTTTCATTGTCATCCTGTACAGGGTAGTTTAACTAAAATAATTAGAGGTAATTAGAGGTCTCTTTATGAAGAATCCTTAGCTTTTCTGCAGGCAGCTAGGGTGGGTAATCTTCTTTTTTGTCCAGTGTGTCCACTGCACAATACACAGAGAGCAGACTTTACTTTACTTTGGATTCAAGTTTTTTTTTAAGACATTTTGAGTTTTGCTTAGTCTGGGTGATATAGGTGTGCTGAAATGTTATGTTATTTTCATAAATAAAAAGCAGCGTATAATGCAACTTTCCAGTACAAGAACAAGGTTTGTGATTATTTTGATTAACAAATAAAAATCATAAAACTTCTATGTTTGTATTTAACTCTCTTTACTCAAAAGCCTCTAAATGAAATCCAATTTAGTGCTAATAACAAATGTTTGGAACCAGTTTTTTAATTCAGTTTTAATTGTAGAAAACCCTTTCTGTTGGTCTTTTCACATAAAATCTCAATAAATGGTAAATAGCCTGTAATTAAATAGCACTTTTTTCCAGTCAGGACCGGACCATATAGCTTCCCACTGGCGCCACCGGCCCTCTGATCAATGTTAAGCAATGCGGGTGAAGTGTATTGCCCAAGGACACAACAATACTAAAAGCAGAGATTTGAACCGACAACCCTTCGGTTGCAGGGCAAACTCCAACATCTGACGTCACTTTCGCTCTAAGATACAATTAATTTATTTTGTAATGCAAAAACGTTTAATTTTTCTCAAATTCTTATTATATCTGTAAGGTACTGCTTTTCAATAAGTAATTATTAAGTTAAGTTCTAACAGGGAATAAAAGCAGAATGTGAAATCATATTATTCCTCAATATCTCCATTAGTTTACTGAAATGTCGCAAGGGAACAAATTAAATCCCAGAACTAAGTCTCCGCATTTTCCATCTTGGGCTGTTATTCATCTGAAAATTAAGTTTTCAAATATAATTTTCCTAGAAAGTAAGAGTTGACTTGCTCACCCTGGTGTAACCAAATTACCTTTTGAATGGATTAAATTTTTTATCCAAAGGTTATTTTCATACAAACTCTCTTTGGTGTTATAGTAACTAATGAGGCCATAAAGCACCTTGTCTATCTAGCAGCCTCAGAGGCACAGCAGAGCAGGTCTTTTCAGGTATATCCATAATATGAGCTCTAACAGTGGTGCTAATGAGCTGGTGCACAGCCTCAATAACTGATTGCTTGCTTGTTAACTACAGTCCCCGGTGATCAACGGCTGCACATTATGATGAAAATTAGTCTCTTTTTTTCTGCTGTCTTAGTTTGTGCATTATGGATGGGTGGATGCACTTCTGTTTGTGTGAGAACCTAAAATTATTTGCTGTGTATGGTTAATTACTTTTGTTTTTTCATTTTAGGAGTTTCAGGATTTCTTGTCCTTCATATTTCAGTCGAGGTCACTGCTCTGTGATTAGATTCAATAAATTGAAAGAGAGGGAGAGGAGAAATTTGTGCAGGAGCTGATCTTGTTCATGAACAGAATAGGAGTAGAGGAATGGAGAGACAATCTTTAATGCCAGAATCAAAAAAAGCAATCAGCTTCTGCACTTTCTGTGACAGTAGTTAAGCAGTTGTGACAGAGACACAGCCAAGCCATGTAAGTGGATGAAGTGACTGGCAGAGCTGAGGAGTCTGTGCTGTGAACTATTATTTCCAGAACCAAAAAAGCCTCTTATTGGTCAAACAGATGAAACGTTTCTTTTGTTATGGCTTTTACTTTACTTGATGTGATATTTTGAGTTTTTCAACCACTGATTTTGTTATCTTTTTTTATTTCTCTCTTTCGAAATTAGCCAACAAAATATAAAACTAACTCACACACTATTGCTCAGACTGGTTTCAAAAGGTTTTATTATCCTGATCCAACAAAAACTAAAGTATGATTTGAGGTATTTTTACGCATGCTAGAGCTGATGATAGCCCCAGTTCTGGTTTTTAACTTGTCTTTAATTTAGGGCTGAAACAATAAATCTGATTAATCATGATTAATCGATTATTGAAATAATCATTTACTAATTTACACTCTAAAACATGCCTTTAGCTGACAGAGCAACCCACTTCCAGCGGCCATTATACAAAAATGGTAAAGAAAATATGTAAACATTTTGCATTTAAGATGAAAAAAAAAACTTTTTCACATCAATATTCTTTTTACAGAACTCCTCAAGTGGAAAAGTTTTGTTTCACTTGGTTTAATTTCATGAAGTGTGTTTTTAAGGAACCTTTGGCTATTTAATTATTAATTGATTTGTTGAAAAAATTATTGGCAGATGAATCGATTTGCAAAATAATCACTCGTTGCAGCCCTACTTTCATTAAACACCCCTTCCTTTAAGAATTGAAGCAGCAGCATTTATGACTTGCCTTACAAAAGCTTTCATGAAGGTTGATATTTTCACATTTTTGTCATGTTACAACCACATACATATGTTGTCGCATTGGATTATTTTATAATAAACTCTGACAATGTAGTGTATAATTATGCAGTGGAAGAAAAAGCATAAATATTTTTTCACAAATTTCAACCTGAAAAGTTTGTTTCCATCACTGATATGTCTAATTTGAATAAATTGATAATGAATTGTCTTGAGGAGTCCCATAATTCATATGTTGATTACACATGGAATCCCTATATCAAACATTGTGCTGTGAAGATCTCCAAGATTTTTTGGCAGAAATACAAAAATAAAGGGAAAACAAAACAAAAAAATGTTAATTGTTGTTAACTAATGTCACTTTCAAAACAAATCCTGTTTGCCACAATCCATGTAGTAAAACAGCAAGTGAAAGCAAGAATTTCTAACTGCTATGCTTGAAGAATAGCTTCTTAACACAAACAAAGCATTGTGGTGCAAGGATCATGTGGAGAGTTGGCAAGAAAATGCACGGACATAAGTGTAGAAATATTCTGGACTGAAACCTTTTGGAGTCTGAAAGACTTATAATGAAGTCAGTGTTTTTATCTTTAGCATATGAGCTCTGATCATACAGGTAGAGTCAAAATAGAGTGTTTACAGATACTCTTTATCTATTTTGAATCTATAAAAATGCAAAGTTGGTAAAAGAAAAAAAAAAAAAAAAAAGAAACAAACAACAAAAACACCCCAAATACTTTCAGATGTGAAAGGCAGTATAACAAAGTATTAAGTCACACTTTTTAAGAAATGCAATTTTGGTTTTGGTTAAGTTAATGCATTTTGGTTAAGTTAATGCAAGCGAATTACATTTTTCTTTTCTTTATGTCTTAAAATATATGCTGATATGTATAGGTGGATTTTATTGCATCTAATTCCTATTAATAAATTAAATTTTGTAATTTTGAATTTCAGAATGTTTAAAAAAGCTGAAGAAAATCTTAGCAGGGCATGGTTCTTAAGATTTAAAAAATATACAAAAAAAAAAAAAAATAAATAAATGAAAGACTGGCATAGGAATGGTCCTAAAACCAGTCCACACTGTAAATATATATATACATATATATATATATGTATATATATATATATGTATATATATATATATATATATATATATATATATATATATATGTTCATGCTTAAAATAAATCTCTTTGCTTAAGTTTTATGTGGTCCCCCCCCTCAAAAAAAAATAGTTTCTGCTTTTAGTTTTGTTCTAACTAGTGAAACTATGTTGTTTGCTCATGAGATTAGGCATGACTGAATTAATTGTAATGAAATGTGTCCAATTAGAACATTTAGTATCATATTAGACTTAGATGATATTTGATTGATATAAATCTTCAAATAATTTGTATCTTGAGACATTAGGATTGAATGCTGAGGAGAATACCAAAGAGCCATAAACATAAAAAGAGGATTTTTAAACATGTGATGCATTCACACACAGAGGAAGTCTCTGCACAGAGCATTATTTAAAGACGCAAAGCAAGAGCCAGACAGCGATGGAAAACCCATATTCAATGTTTGTAATCATAACAATATTTTTTCCTCTTCAAAAGATCCTTAGAATATAACCTCAAGTTATGAAGTAGCACTACACCTTTCAGTTTCAGTATATATAATTTTCGGACAGAATTTTTAGTAATAAACCCAACCTATAGGGACAGACGTAACTACAGTAATTGTTCTAATATTTCCTTTACACCATTATCTAGCAAAAACAGTGAACCTGGATGCTCTTGATCCATCATGCTGTCTGGCTGCTATACCTTTTCTGAATCAGACAAAATAAAGTGCTTCCTCAGTTTCTGAAATGAATAACAACCGACTGTTTTGTTTTATTGTTGTCTTTTGGTTTTCCTTTCTAGGGTTATTTTCAAATGACACATACAAAAATGTGTATGAAGAACAGTCCTTTATTATGAAAACTCCAAAATAAACGAGTTTTCCTGCAGGAAAGATTAGAATCTATGTAACCCTCCAACAAAAAAAATGAATTAAGTTCATTTTAATTAGTACAGTATCTGATAAGGGCTGTTACATCGGATGGAAGGCTTTGTCTTGGTTATTATTTGTACTACTGTATGAGGGATGTATTTTCTGAAAGTGTAAGCAACCACAGGGCAGTGTGTGTGCAGTGTTCTGACAGAGCTTACAGCGGGAATTAAGAACAGTGCATGCCCTTTATTTGACAATTTGCTTTCTTTTTTTTTTATTAGTATTTTTTGTTGGGGGTAGAATTTGTCTCCTACATGGGAGCATCGGTTTTGACATGTCGAAAAACAGACTGTTGCAGTATCCATCTGAATCCTGTCTTGTCCTAAATCATTTTATCTGGGATATACCTTAATGCTATCCATTTACTTTCTGCTGCAGTCATTGTTAGTTTGCCATCATATTCTCACCCATTTAAGTATTGTGACATAACTTTACTGTATAGCTAAAAAAAAATTAAATTTTTACCAATATGTGAAAAAGTAATTCACATAATCATTCATTCTATATTCTAAGCAATTATTGGATTGGTAACATTGATTTTTACCATCATACATGTCAATATTATGATCCCCATCGATATAGGAGTCATTATTATAAAAATGTTGTTATGGGTATCATTAGCTTGTTCATTTGCACAACCTATCAGTAATAGCAGCAAATGTGGTTTTTTAATCTTAATAAAAATGTGGCATTTTAATCTTAATAGTGAATAGAAAAACATTTACTTAAAAAAAATAGCAGTGGAAATATCTTACCTGAAATTTCACTCCTATATATCAGGGACCCTGTTATCCCCAGTTCAAGAGTTTACAGTAGTGATTTCCTTATCTTAAAACAATATTCTATATTGGTCCAATATCAGCCAAAAATGGATATATCAGAATATATCAGCCTGCATCTAAAATCTCCAGTATCAGTAAGCAAACAGAAACCCAGAGTTTATTAATGAATGGGTCAGCTGTTCCCATTGCTGCAGTATTGTTGTTGACAATATTCTTTGAGTAAAATCACTAGATCAAACCCTTTTATCATCCCTTTATCTTGGTTTGAGGAATTGCTGTCGAATCAATGAGTCAATGGAGTCAGCTGGTTTTACTTAGATAGAAAACTTTGAACCCACCTGACCTGATGATCTAGTTTAAATGTCATTGTGAAATGCCTATAGTTTAAATTTGCTGTTAATTGGAGCTATATACATAAATTGAATTGAACTGAATCCCAGTTAAAAAGTATGCATAAATTGTGCTGATATCATATCAGGTCAATATTGGTATCCGTCAATAGTTAAAGCTTCAATATCATTATCATATCAGAAAGGAAAAAGTTGTATCAAGATCCCACTAGTTTAGAGAGAGACACCAATTGAGCCCCTTCTCACCCTAGTACCGTTTGTTCATTTGTTCTGCAGTGCAATAATGCAAGTCTACTTAAGCTGTGCATTATAGTTCCTGTAGATATCTCCCGAGTTATAATTGCGATTTATCTCCCCCATTAAAGGATTAATAATCCTTATAGCATTGTTAAACAACAACAGAGTATCTTCAGTCAGAGGCTTATCCAGATCTGGTGCAAGACAGACAGCTACAGAAGATCATTCCTGCCTACAGCTATCAACACATAGAACGCATTTACTTTCCCTTTGGGATTATTAAAGCATTTTTGAATTAAATTGAAGTGAATTACTAGAATAATACAAGTCAAAAGTCATAGTGTGAAATTTTTGTTACACTCAGTTTTTAAGGGTAAAGCACAGTTTAAGCTGTGAAATTAAAAAGTTGTACCAAAGAAATAAAAAATTGTGTATATAGCATGATTTACTACCATATTTCACAGTGTCAGTGAAGGATGATCTTAGCAAAGTAAAAAAAAACTTTCTGCTCCTGGAAAAAAAAAAAGAATTAGCTGCTTTAACAGTTTTCTCAATTTTGCACAGTTACACACATTTTCATTTAAATGTTGTTGCTCTTGACTTTAGTGCTCCGATCACATAAATGTTCTTTCATTCTGCTACCTGTACTGGACATAAATGTGGTATTACTGGTGGTAGCTTTCTCTAAACTCTAAAATTTTTTCTTTTTAAATTGAGAATGCGTTTTTCAGCTTAAGAATTCTGAAATATTTCAGCCTATGCACTTTTTTTGGGACCTACCTTGGGTGGGAAAAAAGTTGGTTTTTCATCACTCAGATTTGCAGAAAACAGAGGTTTATAATCCTACTGGAACTATTCTTTAGTTATTACAAGAAATAATGTTTGTCCTTCCTGATCTCAACTCATGCTAGAATTACTTTAACACATAAGAACAAGGTCGAGACTATTTTCCTCCAGCCCTGCCAATCATGACTTTCCCTGCTTAAACCAAACTAGTTATCAGTCCATTCTATTGCTTGAGACCAAATCAGTCATCGTTTTAGCTTATGTTATAAATACTTTATGCGAAATTCAGCCCTGCTGTTCCTGTCCATTCATCAGGCATGAGAATATCCAGATCACATTGCTGATTAATTAGCATAAGAATTGTGCTGTTTATAGCAGGAACAACAGGCCTTTCCCCACTTATTAAAACTATTTTTTCCTCACTTTTGCTCTTTGAAAGACGAACAGTGTTCTTTATGTCTGATTTGACAAAGAAGCTACCCATTTCCACATATTACGCTGCTTGAATCTTTCGAAAACAAAATTAGATTTAAATAATGACTGAGAAGCATTTGTGATTATATAAACTTTTAAGACACTATTAAGTTGTGTGTTCCTCTTTTCATGAAATTCATTGTTGTGTGTTATTCTGTTTATACTTATCAACACAATGTTCAGTAGTGTACAACTTCATTCCCCTTCTATCTTTGCAAATATAGCTGGTCTCACTTCCTGCCAGCAGGATACTAAGGCTACTGAATCGGTATGATAAAAGTAAAATAAAATGCAGAAGGGACCTATTTGTTTTAGTAAGTTAAGAGATGATTAACCTAAGAGACTTCTAAGTTGAGCCTTATTAAAACCAGAAGTTTCCTTCATTTTTTAAAAACATTTTTAGAACATTTTTAAACCATTTATTTATTATTTTGAGCATTTGTTTGTGAATTCATACCAGTATTAAAGATTTGTCTCCAACATGGCAGAGTACATCTTTTGTGCACTAGAGTTTACTTTAACAACGCTTAGAAAAGCTGTGCTCAGTTCAAGTTTATCTTGTAAAAAACTGCACCACGTGTTAACATTCTGCAAAAAGCTATTTTCGATGAAAATAAGTTAATACACACGGTTGATGTCATGCACGCGCTGCTTTGTTTTAAAAAATATAAATATAAAATATAACCATCGATGTCTGGAGGACAGTGATTCGCCTACATGTTATGAATGCTGGCGTACCATAAAGAACAAATTATGAACGGTTTAGTTTGTGCCTTCAGCTCGTTTGCCCAGAGGAAGACAGTACTTGGATATAACCTAACGGAATATCTTCAGAACAGCTCCAAATGACGCAAAACTCATAAGGGTGAGTAGAACATGATGTAATATCTTAAAATAAAGGGCCCAATGTAAAAAAAAAACGGTGTTCCTCTTTGACCTAACAGTCATGTTTTTGGACTGTGGGAGGAAGCCCGGGTACATGGAGAGAACCAAAGCATGCACTGGGAGAACATGCAAACTCCATGCAAAAAGACCCGGGGCCAGGAATCGAACCCACCTTCTTGCTGCAAGGCAGCAGTGCTACCCAGGTCTCCACTGAGCCCATCTCAGAACTAAAAATTTCTTATTTGTCGTGTTACCTAAATGTTTCCACAGCTTACATTTCAATATGCTGGTGAATGCTCTAGAGGGGACCAAAACACCTTACATGTTTCAGACAGGCCAACGATTCGCTCTAATGACCCTCTTTCAGAGACACAGACAGGTAATGGCTGTTACAGGCTAAAAAAGAACTCTATCGACCCCAACTCCAAAGGGGTGGATCCGCTCGTCCAGTTCAGTTTCCATGTTTTCTAAGCCAAAACAAAGGGCTTTTGGTCCACTCTATAAAGCCTCAAACTCAACACTACTTCTAACACTTTGAATTGAAAAAGCTTCCTGGATGGGAAGCCAAACATCTTCAAACTGGGAAACAAAGTCCGGTGGATTGTTTTTTTTTTTAACTTTGTTTGGAATTACATTTCAATGTATGATTCACTGTAAGAGACCATGTATGAAAGAGTAATGATTAAAATCAATGTCAACATTGCAGGTGTTGGTCAACAACTCTGCATCAATACAAATTCCGGTTCAATGATGTAACTTTGAGTAAAATCACAAAATATGTAAGTTCTACTTAAAAAAAAAGAAGTGGAAGAGTAGAGTAGAGATCCTCAGGATGTCCTTTAAAGTGGTTGCAAAGGAAAATACCACAAAAACAAGACTTTTACCAGTAAGTGAGGCATTTTAATGTGATGCTCTTTATTAACTTGATCCAGGATGGTGTGTCAAAGTGCGTAATGGCCTTATTTCTAAGAATGATTCAAATAAAAGGGAAACTTAGAGAGGCTTTCTCTGCCTTACCCTAATGAAAGAGAAAAGCTGAACATTGATCACATTAGATTTAGCAATTTTCTTAATGTAGACACAAACAGCTTGCCTCGTAATCTTCAGCACTTATTTAGCTAAGTGGGCTCCCTCATATATGCAGATGATACTATTTGAAAACAAACTAGAATAAGCCGTCTATTTTGCCTTAAGATTAATCAAACATGCTAAAGATTCCTCTAGCATGTCTTTACAAAGACTGGATATTAGTGAATAAAAAATATTTATAGCAATAAAGCATTTTGCCATGATTTTAGAAGTGTTTTTAAGACATATTGTGTCCTGCAGGTGCCCCAAGACGAGTGGAGTGGATACCCAGATGACAAAGACGAGGAGATTCCATGTCGCCGTATGCGGAGCAGTAGCTATGTCAAAGCTATGGGTGAGCTGGAGGATGAAAGTGGAGACTCCGACACGAGTCCTAAGACTTCTCCACAGGCGGCCATTCGTCCTGATGCTCTTGTCCTTAAATCAGCCATGCAGAGACCGCATTTAGACTCCCAAAGGTAGGGCTGCCCTTCAAGCAGTTCCTCCAAATTTGCCAGAGCTTTACTGAATTTTTAGTTTTAAGGACTTTTTTAAAGGTTTTTGAGACTGAACTTTTGCTTTATATGAAAAAATAAGCTGACAGAGACACAAATGTGTTGTTATTGTTAAACATTACACTCAATTACTTGATTATTCATTACTTGAATATATCCATCACAGCTCTTATCTGACGTAATATGAAGGGATAAAACCCATTTGCTGAGATAGTGTAATCTAGATTAACTTCAACTATGCCCAGAAAAATCTTAAAGTTGTCTAATCAAGGTTTAGAGGATTTGATTGTTTTACATGATAAATACGTTTCTTGACGTAATTTGGGAAGTAGGATACATTTGTACATTTGTAGGATACAAGGTTTTAAATTATAGTATATTTAGTATAGGAAATCTGAGAAGTGAGCACTAGCTTCAACAGTCATAAAACCTTTAGAAACACATTTCACTGGAGTTAATGGGATGGGGTGTTTTTAGGATTTTTTCTACCACCTTTACACATCCAGAAACATAAATATTAGTTGAACCTTCTCTGGAAAACACCTGACATAGTGTTATAGAATGTTCCCCATATATGTAGCCTTTGTTGTAACCCTCCATTATTTCAATCAAAAATGGTGGTGCATATTGTTTGTTTTGGCGTTAAGAAATCCACAAAAACTGACCTTTAAAATATCTTTTCTCACACGGATATAAACAAAACTGTACTTTGAAACCCCTAAATGTTATCTAATGTAGGCATAGCAAAAACCTTTGTCTGTGCTTTAGAGAGTGGAGTCACTGAACTATACAACAGAGGGAAGAGGAGATGGTTGACACAGACAGAGAAATAGACCTAATGAGGCAACAGATACTTCCTCCCAATAGCTGTACGACTTTATAACCATCTCTGTTCCCAACAACCTCAATAAATTGTAACATTCAGGCTGATTTTGCAGTGTCTACCTCAGTCAGTTAAATAACATGCTGCTGCCATTTTGCACATCTCTGATGTTGCTGCTGTTTTTCAAATATCCATTTCTGTAAAAATGTCCATAGCTGTATGTTAGTTATTTATTATCCAGGTGCATAGTTTTATATTGTTAAAACCCCTTTACAGTACATTTCATTTGTTTATTTTTAACTCTTTACTATTATGTTATTCGTATGCACTTATCCATGGTCCACATTTGTGTGACCAATTTCCCCATTGTGGGACAATAAAGGTATTTTCTGTTTCATTCTATTCTATTCTCTTCTATTCTAACTCCAATCAGCCAATACACAGCATAAAAAAACAGTACCCCATCAAATCTGTTTTACAAAACAGTTTTGTAGAACTTCCCCAAATTCATAACATGTGAGGTAATAATCTTTTTATCTGGAATTATTGTATTATTTAGGGTCTGAGACTTGTATTCCATGTAAAAGGGAAACACACTGAATTTACTTAGGTTTGGAAGCTTTAAGTTTAGCCTCCAAGAGCTTGTAAGGTTTCAACCTTACAGGAAATAGTCCCTCCTGCAATTCCAGTGTAGGCTTCCTAATCAGACTCCTTTTAATGCGGAGAAGCAATGGTTATGAGCCTTTCATTTATTCAGGTTTTTTGGAGAAGATCCAACTAAATGAGCAGTTTTTAAATGACATCAAATTACCAAAACAGCATCAAATAGAAATATTAAGTATTTGATCTCCTAAATTTCAGACCTTTATTCTTTAAAGCACAGATACATATGTTACCTTTTTTCTAACTTTATTATAACTGTTATTAAAGATATATTTTTAATTGGGTTTTTGGAAACATTGTCAGTCATCTTACTTGCAGGGGATATTTGTAAAAAATTTTCAGATTAGGCAAACTTCTTCTTAGTGGATTTATATATATAGTTAGATATTAACCGATAACTTTTTAAAGGCAGATGCCTATACTGATTATTTTGACACAAATCTAATGAATCCCAGATTTCCTGGGACCTTTTTTTTTCAGGCAGATATCGCTTTCTTTTCTCAATTTACATGAAAAAAACGACACAATGAAAACAAATGTTATGTAAACAAAAGTAAACATTTTTTAACAAATAAAACAAAATATTAACAATGAATAGTCAACACAGGGAGCAGCATTACATGCTCTTTAATGTGTGTAATTTCCAGCAATGGCTGGTGAATGTACTGCTCAGCTACTATATCAGCCAAAACTATTTGCTGTCTAATGTGTTGGTCTAACTCATATTTTGATGCTTTAATTTAAACAAAGTTTTACTTTCTAATTGAAATCAATGTTGTCTCCTACATTTAGAAGTAATAAAGCAGTTTTAAATTTTTAAAGTACATATTTTTATATCCTTTAATTAGTTACAGTAATAGTTTTTCCTGCCATTGTATTCTTTCTGGCGTCTTCTTGGCTTTTAAGTTTAAGCATTCACTTACCCCATTTGCACTCATATTGTTTTCATAATGTTAACAGTCTCTTTGAATATTTGTTTAAAGCCACTGTGGCTTTTAGATCGACAAATTCTGTAAACCTAGTGAGGCATCATGCACTACTCAGCTCTCTCTGCCTCTAAGTGCTCAGTGCCCTTTTATTCATCACCATCACTGGGGTTTTTATCGCTTCTGCATTTATATGCAAACAAAAAAAAGACCTTGTGATTTTTCTGCACGAAAATAAAACAACACGTCATTGTTGTAAATCTACACTCATTTGGTTGTAACTATCGTCTAATTGGACACTTACAGCTGAAACTGATTTTGTTAAAAATAGTTCATGTTTTATAGTGTATTCTTAATCTCATTGTTTTATAGTCAGGCCCTCTGTCCAGACATGCCTAACCCATGTATGCTCCCCAGCTGATCCAAAAGTTATAATTCTAATGTTTATTTTGTATTTTTTAAACTGAGAAACGTTTTGTCTCCCCTCTACAACTTGCTCCTGTCCTTGTTCAGCCAGGGTTACCACTTGCAAACCAGAGATTTGCGACCCCACCCAAGTGTCACGCTGGATCCTGCCACCTCATTCCATCCTCCTCCTTTTCGCTCTCGCAACCAGAGCTACATGCGTGCCGTCAGCACCCTCAGTCAAGCTAGCTGCGTCAGCCAGGTGAGTTTCAAAAGTCTTCCCCAAGGATCCATCACTCTGAATAAAAAACTGAGGTTATCTTTTGTTGAAAATATACAGTAGCAGCCATTCAAAATGGCCCCTCCCAGTCAAACTCCAGCCAAATGGCAGCCACTGGAGTGACCCCCTCCTTCTCCTGGGCAAGCATATTTTTAAATCTGGCTCCAACCTTTCACTGAATTACAGGGTCTGACCAGGAGGTGACGCTTCTCTTTAGATCTTAATGTCCACAAATCATGACAGAAAGGATATTTTAATACAAAAATTGATGGTTAAAAAGGGAATCTTAGGGGACCAGCCAAGGGGAAATCGAGGAAAGTGTGGAGATTTTGAACGGCTACTACTATAGAAAGTATTGCACAAATGTAAAAATGTATCATATTTATAGCTCATTTTTTGTTACTAATCAATTTTATACTATAGATATACTTCTCTTCCCATTGCTCATATTCATAAATTAAGTTTGCTCCTCACTTTCTCTCCTTTCGCCTGCAATACAACCACACAGCACTCAAGCTAAGCAGACAGATAATAGGGCTAAATGACATGACATAATGAAAGAGTGATGTTAGGTATCCAAGCATGTAACACCATGTGGGATCCTATCTTGACAACCATTGTTTTAAACCCCACTGCTATTGACACATAATGTGTAACTTGGCTGTCTCATTTTTCAACAGTTTTAAACTCAAAATAACAAGGAGCATTCAATAATTATAGCAACTTATACACATCTTTTGTTATTTGAGTCAGAAATGCAATATTGTAAAACTTCTTTTAAAACTCTAACTTATTGGCACCCTGGTGAAGGGCGGTTACAGAGGGAATCAAATACTTTTATTCACCCTTTGATCCAAGGGTCATAAGACTTAAGTGGTGGCCATTTAGACATTTAGGGATGTTTAGCTCTATCAGCAATATACTGTGAGCAGCAGGGTTTGAAAACCCCGAGTAGTCAACTCCCTGTTATCCATTCAGTCTGCCATATTTCACCCATATGCTCTGGCTATGTTGAGTTCCTGCAGGTTTATTCATTCAATTTCCTATTAGATAGACTTCATCAATTAAATCGAGGTGTGGAAATGTTTTTTTCCTAATGGTTCTGGAAATGTGTGATCCTCAAACACTTCTTATGTTTTCCATAAAGAGGTTAGATATACAGTATGACAGAAGATATGCGTGTTTTAAGAGTTTGCAAATGCTTGTTTATTACAGCTCCACAGGTTGAGTTTAGTGCTTGGATGACCTGTTTGAGGCTATCGTTAAGAGTTTTTGTTTCATAAATTCTGGTATAATCCTAAAGGAGGAATTATGGAGTTTTCTATTGAAACTGCCACCTCTGGCCAAAACATAGAACTGCAGCACTGCTCTGCTCGTTCTCGTAGCTTGCACACGTACCTGACAAGGAGTTTTACCTGACATGTGCCGGTTAAGGAGTTTTTTCACCTTACCTGGAGTTGCAATTGATTTCTGAGTTGAGCTGGATGTTAGTTTCTTCTAACCTTGTGCTGCAACCTGGAATGTCTCCAGATCTGAGTTTTCAGTCACACAACAAATCCATCTTGAAAGACTCCCACTAATACGTCTCGAAACAACCAGCGAGTGTGACCATTGAGTTCCAGCAGTGTTTTTTTGAGGGCGGGACATGTAAGAATGACAACAGTCAGAAGACCTTGCCGGGGCATAACAAACATGGCTACGCTGGAGGACTCACCTGTCGATACTGCATTTGACTCGGTTTTAGCTAGAATAGCGACAATTTCTGGTTTAATAAGGATCAAAAAGAAACGCTTTGTGCATTTGTAGATGGGAAAGATGTATGTGCTTTTGTTCCAAGAGGATTTGGAGAAAATTTGATTCATTAGCTTACGAAACGTCACGATTCGCTGCTACGATTGTCTGTAAGCCTATTATGGAAGGCGGGTGCTAGCCGGCATGTCACCCAATCAGCTCGAAGTATTGTACTAAATGTTCCTCCTTTTCATGGACAGACTGAACAACAACCATTCAAGCTTGATAACGTAGAACTCGACTCAGTTCTACACATATACACTATATTGCCAAAAGTATTTGCTCACCTGCCTTGACTCACATATGAGCTTAAGTGACATCCCGTTCCTAATCCATAGGGTTCAATATGACGTCGGTCCACCCTTTGCAGCTAGAACAGCTTCAACTCTTCTGGGAAGGCTGTCCACAAGGTTTAGGAGTGTGTTTATGGGAATTTTTGACCATTCTTCCAGAAGCGCATTTGTGAGGTCGCACACTGATGTTGGACGAGAAGGCCTGGCTCTCAGTCTCCGCTCTAATTCATCCCAAAGGTGTTCTATCGGGTTGAGGTCAGGACTCTGTGCAGGCCAGTCAAGTTCATCCACACCAGACTCTGTCATCCATGTCTTTATGGACCTTGCTTTGTGCACTGGTGCACAGTCATGTTGGAAGAGGAAGGGGCCAGCTCCAAACTGTTCCCACAAAGTTGGGAGCATGGAATTGTCCAAAATGTCTTGGTATGCTGAAGCATTCAGAGTTCCTTTCACTGGAACTAAGGGGCCAAGCCCAGCTCCTGAAAAACAACCCCACACCATAATCCCCCCTCCACCAAACTTTACACTTGGCACAATGCAGTCAGACAAGTACCGTTCTCCTGGCAACCGCCAAACCCAGACCCGTCCATCAGATTGCCAGATGGAGAAGCGCGATTCGTCACTCCAGAGAACGCGTCTCCACTGCTCTAGAGTCCAGTGGCGGCGTGCTTTACACCACCGCATCCGACGCTTTGCATTGCACTTGGTGATGTATGGCTTGGATGCAGCTGCTCGACCATGGAAACCCATTCCATGAAGCTCTCTGCGCACTGTTCTTGAGCTAATCTGAAGGCCACATGAAGTTTGGAGGTCTGTAGTGATTGACTCTGCAGAAAGTTGGCGACCTCTTCGCACTATGCGCGTCAGCATCCGCTGACCCCGCTCCGTCAGTTTACGTGGCCTACCACTTCGTGGCTGAGTTGCTGTCGTTCCCAAACACTTCCATTTTCTTATAATACAGCTGACAGTTGACTGTGGAATATTTAGGAGCGAGGAAATTTCACGACTGGATTTGTTGCACAGGTGGCATCCTATCACAGTTCCACGCTGGAATTCACTGAGCTCCTGAGAGCGACCCATTCTTTCACAAATGTTTGTAAAAACAGTCTGCATGCCTAGGTGCTTGAATTTATACACCTGTGGCCATGGAAGTGATTGGAACACCTGATTCCAATAATTTGGATGGGTGAGCAAATACTTTTGGCAATATAGTGTATATCTGGCTACTGCCAGGTTAAGTCGCATCTTATAATCCACAAAATCCATCTCAAATATAAAGCTTCGACTGTCTTCTAGATCGGACCATTCAATATGGACGCTCTTAACGTTACATCCCCCTAACAGCGTAGAAACTTCCAACCTGAAGTATGTTCAGGAAAATAAGCTACAGGCTCATAGATGCAGACGTTGAACTACTGAAGTGTCAAATGATATTTTAGTTGAAAAGGGTCAAATAAAAAAGCTATTTTAAAGATATTATTCAGTTTAAACTTACAGAACTTCTCCTAAAAATACACTTATGTTTTTGTAAAGTCAGTGAATTTATGGTTAAACTGGTTAAACAGGTCTGTCTCAGTCAGTAGTTTATCTAAGGTTAAAAATCTGTTCAGTGTATTTGCTGTTTGTTCCCTTTGATTAGAAAACTAATTAAGACCAAAATTATTCCAACCAGTGAAATATAGCAAGAAGGAAAATTTCATTCAACCGAGAAGTTTGTTTCTGATAGTAAATGGAAGAGGCAATACCTAAGAAGAGGTCCCTCCACTCCCAGTTAAGGAAATATGTTGGTCAAATGTTAGGAATAAAATAATTAGTCTACATATATAAATATAAAAAATTAATCTCTTTAAAGGTGTGGGTGCCAATAAGTGTGGAGTGCTGTATATTTTTTGGCCTTGGCTTCAAACATCTGTATTTCAAGTAGACCTTAAGGCTCCTTCAATGTATAGAAATATCATTGGAACTGTTTTTGCTGTCTCATTTCAGTATACACTATAGCATTCTGTGCAGTAAAGAGGTAAAATTAACGTGAAGAGATTATCTGTCATGTTTAATTCATACCTGCTCTCTTATAGTCAATCAGCAAACTGCTTGGAGTTTGCATTGCTTGTCTTTCATCTAAGAAAAATAGTCAGTCTTACATTGAGTTTTGATATCTAACCAATCATTACACGCCAACCTTTCCAGGTATGTCGCTCTTTAATACTGTGTGTGAATTCACACAGCTGGATCATCTGAGGAAGTTAATTCGGACCTCCACTGTGAGATGCGCGTGATGGGGTTGCTGCAGTAAGAAGACACATGACCGAGCCATCTCCAAAGCTTCCATATGGAAAAGGAGATACAGCAGGAGAGATTTTTGGTCAAAAGATAGGGGCTTACATTCAGGCAGCTGTTTCCCTATGGGTGTAAATTAGCTGTTTTTGAAGGATAAAACAGAATAGACAGAAAGATTGAGTTCATGTAAAATGATTCCAGTACACAGATTACATTTTTAGGGGATACTTCTGATTTTAACACCGATGTATTTCAGGCTTGGTACATCAAATTATATTTTATGAGTGATAAAATAATTTAATTATGTACTCATCAGATTTTTATGGCCTATTAATGCCAATTTGTTTGTCTTTTAAATTTTCAATATAGAAATATTATAATGTAACAAAGAACATTCAGCATATTTTCAAGGCTCTCCACCATAAGACGTCATTATTGACTAACATGAGAAGCAAGGACTTCACAATGTTTTTTCAGAGTGTATTTCCCATCAAATAAAGGCACACTGATTACAGAGCAAGGTTGTAATGATTAAGACAATAATTAATCGATTATTAAACTAATTCAAAAATAGATTAAATCTAGTATAGAGACTATACAACATGCCTTTAGCTGACAGAGAAACCCACTTAGAGCAGCAGTTATACCAAAATTGTAAATAGATATGTAAATATTTTACATTTAAGTTAAAAAACAAAACTTTTCTTCTGTCAATATGCTCTATCCAGAAATCCTCAAGTGGAAACATTTAGTTTCAGCTGCTTTAATTTTGTAAAAAAATCTTCTTTAAAGAAGCTTTGGTTATCCAATTATTAATCGAAAAAATAATCGACAGATTCATCTAATTGCAAAATAATTATTAGTTGCAGCCTCAGTCACGATACTACAGTTTCTAACTTAATATCAATAAACAGGAAAATATTTGATAACTGATACCATTTTAAATACTATAGTTATAAGGCATGAAAGATAATCAAAGGCTTGAATATATTATTTACATGAAAAACTACCCTTTTTCGTGCTCGACATAGAGCATGTATTTTCAATAGAATCACATAAGCTAGTTAAATAAGTGTGCAAATAAAACAATGCGAAAAAAGAATTAAGATTCATAATGTTATTGTAACTAAAACAGTCAGTATTTTTCTGTGAGGATGTAAATCTTCACATTAACAGTAAATTTAAAAAAAACATTTGATAGTTCAAAATGATTCATGACAAAGGTTAAAGTAAAACAGAGCAGCTTTGCTGGCCTATAGTGGAGCCCTCCTAAAATTAATGGTTTATCTCGTTTTAAATAGCTATTTTCATCTGTGTGCCTCCTTTGACTTGATTTTGAAAAAACATACTCATAAAGAAATGGTTTTCTTCTGAAAGTGTAAGTGTCAACGTAGTTAGGGTGGATTTACTGCCTGGTCAGCTTCAGACAACTGATCACTAGTTGAGTTAATTAGGTTAGAACCAGTCAATTCAGTCACCAACTGATTTTTCAGTGCCTCCATAATCTTGATATACAGCCAAGATTATTGAGTTCGAGATAATTTAGTTTGTTTGATTTCTCTCTGTTAAGTGGGATTCATTATATTATAGTCAATCTCATGTCTTATAAAAGCTTTGTATCTTTTTCTGATTTGTCTCTTGTTGTCACCTGCAGTGTCTTCGTTTGATCTGACAGTCATTCAGTTTGAGGTTGAGTTTTTCAGTGGCCTTTCCTTTTGCTAACACTCCTTCATATTTGCTGTACAAAGGGGAAGAATCAAAGTGAGAAAGAGAAAGGAAGAGGAAAAATTAAGGACTGCTATTCCTGTTTTTGTCTCTCAGGTGAGTGAGACTGAGATCAATGGCCAGTTTGAGTCAGTTTGCGAGTCCGTTTTTAGTGAAGTAGAATCCCAGGCCATGGAGGCCTTGGACCTGCCTGGCTCGTTCCGCACTCGAAGCCACAGTTACCTCCGTGCAATTCAGGCTGGTTATTCCCAAGATGACGACTGCTTGCCTTCAATGACATCCTCCACTGTCACTTCAACTCTCAGATCCACAACAGGTAAAACAAACCCCTCTCCCCCCCAAAATGAAAGAGGGCTCAGTCTACATATCGTCATACATCGTATACATGCGCACAAACCTGACATACCTACATATGTACAGTGGGGAACCCTAAAGATCCAAAGATGTCAGGCTGATTTCCTTTCATTTTCTTTGGGTTCTGTGGTGTTTGTATGTCTGTTTTTGCCACTGCCAAATCCCAGTAGTTTAGATGATTTGATCCTCTTGTAATTTGCATGAACTGTGCATTAAGTTTCCACATACATACTTTCCAGAAGTAAAAGGTTATATTTCAGATTTATTTTATTAATGCACACAGAACCACAGTGTGCATTCATTCACAGTGCAGCACAGCTACATTACAAGGCATGCACAACAGGAGTAGCCTTTCCCTCAGCATGTTAAACTGTGTTGCTATATGTGTGGCAAAGCCTGTTAGTTTACTTAGGGAGGGGTTCAGATCTGATGTGGTGCGCAGGTAGGGGACGGGTATTACCTCCAACTGCTCCATTAGGTGCACAACTAGTAAATCAAATTTTAACTAACCACATATAAAAAAAAATAGAAACCAATTTAAGGTAAGTCAAGAAAATCTAGATATAGAAGACTTGTACCACAACATACTGGTTTTTAAAAGCAAAAGACTATTATAAAAAAAAAAATATATATATATATATACCCCATTTTTTCCCTTTTTTACAAGACTATTGTATTGTGCTGCATAAAACTGTTAACATTAATCAGTAAGAATAACTAAATGTTTTTTTTTATCTGCTTTTTGATGGAAACAGTAAAGATTTTTAACTGTTAATATCAATGGTTCATTTGTAATTCTGACTAATGTGTATAATGCAACTGCAGACCTTAACCTTTTATAACTTTAGAAGTAATTCTTAAAAATTGTATTCTCTATTGACTCTTCTATTAACTGGAATTACAATATGTTGCTTTTTTAAATACAATCTAAAATAATTTAAATGTTTTATGTAACACAATACATGGGATACAGTATAAAGGCTCACACACTTCAGAATCTATGTGGAAACAGAATCTCTGCAGTACCTCCCTGAGTAAATGTATTTCATGTTTGCCTGCGAGTGTAAAGCTATGAACCCTATTGAAATTTTTTTGTCTATATGAACTGTTTTTCAACATTACAACTTAAGCTTTTTGATCTTTTGATATGTTTTTATTTTTGGACACATTTGCACTTTTACCTCTTTAATGGTTTTGTGTAATTATTGAATCTGGAATATGATTCTTTTTTTTAAATCCTGTCATCCTTAATTGGGCTTCCATCTACAATTTCTTCGTGACTGAGCGACAGTGGATAAAGGTCTTCAATCCCACCGTCTTGTTTGCTGAACTCTATTGACTTGGCCATCAGCACCAAATCTTTTAGCTTGATATAAACAAAACAATTATTTGATGTAAGGTTGTATTTTGAAGCTTAAAATGATTTTACTCAAAGTAATATAGTTATTTGGTGATCAGATGCTTCCACTTTTTCATTGGTGTTCTCCTTTCACTGTTCTTGGAGAACAGTTTTCTTGAAATTAAATGCAATCACCAAACAAAACAATTTACAATATATTAGATCGTGGTTTCTTTTATAGTAGCATTTAGGACTAGTTTCAACCCTGAGATTAGTGGGCCCTTGAACGGGAAAAGGAATCCCATGATGCTCTATAGGGCAGACGAGCTACAAACCCCTCTCCATTTGACCATCCAGATGTTGAAGGATAACCAGGGGAAAAGAACAACTGGAGGCATCAGTGATGATTGTTTCAGGTATTTTAATGTTGACATGCATACATATCTATGTATATGTGTGTTTCTGCACTGCCTTCTCAGTAGAACTGATAGAACCATAAAGTTTAAGTTAACCTAAGTAGCAAACACAGTTCCAAACAACTCATAAAACTTCAGACATTGTGACTATATTTCTTCTTTAACACTGGTACCACTGAATATAGAATTTCAAAGTGATGAATGTGATGCTGGCTTTTGTGAGTTGTTGATCATGTCTCTATTTTAAGTGTTTTTAGACCATATTGTAAGTGTAACCACATCAGAAATGTAATTCAGAAAGAATTTCAGAATGTTTTCATGTCGCAACCATAAAATAGAAGTAAATGTCATCGCCTTGCCACTGTCTCCAATCATTTGTCAGGGTGGCATCTGCCTGCTGTACATGTGTATTTTTTTTTTCTTGCCATAAAAAATCAAAGGCCATCTGTGGCAAAGTCTAACCTTTGGAACTGAGTTTGTCAGCTGTCTTTGACTGTGGGATTGCAACCTCGTTCTGATGGGGCCTTAGAGGCAGAGGGTTTACCTCTCCTTTGCTGGGTTTTTACAACTCTGCATGGTCTTATCAGACACTTTGGACCTGATCTTTTCAATAGGGTTCATATTTGCTTCTTAACCCCGTGGGTTGTGATTCCTCCACTCCCTTTACATCTTTTCTTTTGCACAAAATGGCACACTTTTGGAGTGCTGGGTAGTATTTGGCATGCTTGAAAAAAGGGGTCCTCAAAGAAAGGATTTTTGATTTGATAACAATTGATGTATTTCACTTTTTGTTGTGGTGTGCAGTGAAAAGATGGAAAGAAGCCGTGAGATGACTGAGAAGGCAGTGTAAAAACATTGTGAAAACCTGCAGTATGTGAGTTTATAGGAAAGTAATACTTCTGTGAAGTACAGTGACAAACATATTTGTTAGCTGTTTTAGAACATATGAAATTCCCTGAAGTTTCATTTAAGGACAGTACAGAGTTTTTACAGATTTAGAATAAAAAAAAAACTGTAAAAGACTGCTTTGAATTCAACCTCAGTTAAATCAGCATGAATGTTTTACATAACTAAAGCAGCATGAGTGGGCGTTTATCATTTTAAAACTATTTAACAGGTTCATCTCTCTTTAATATCCTTTTCACTCACATACTGTATGTTTTCCATAGATATGTGACCACCCTTTATGTTTGAATACAAATTCAATCATGATCCAGTTGTTCCTTTCACCGTGAATGTCCTGATATTTGCATACTCACATTTTTCTTGCAGAGGGATATGATCTTGTGGATGCCACATCTTTGCTAAATGACGACATGATAGAGGATGATGATGGTGCTAGCTCCTCTGCCTATGCAGAGTTGGAGCGGCTAGAGAGAGAGACCGCAGCTGCTCGAAGCCAGCATAGCACTAGCTCCACTGTAACGGCCATTTCCGTCCCGCCAGCAACCCCACCTTCATATAGGGTTCCCGCTGCCTCACCCATAGCCACCACTGAGCCACCGGTTCCCCAGGCCCTCCAGGCTTTTAAGGAGTCTGCTAACATGGTTGCTGCCTTCAACTTGCAATGGAAGGATGAAATCTCTGCAATGCGCTACGAGCTGGCGGAGCTGCGTAGAGATGTCTGTGGGGAATTAAAAACTTTTAACAGCAACTTCTTCAACTTCACTCAGTGCTACAATATGTGGACTTTATGCCGAGAGCCCTGCAGCGACAGCACCACACAGACAGACGACAGAGTGTCCATAGGAATTCAAGCTGGCTCCAGCTGGTCAGTTAGACAGAATACAGAGGACAAGTCAGTGATGTGCCAACCAGAGCCTGCACCCTTCAGCATTATGGACTTTATGGACCCACCTCGAATTGAAATTATTGAAGGAACTCCTGAGAGCACACCGGAGGGGTCAGGCAGTCCGGCCAGCCCACTGCCAATAGAGGACTTCCCATGGGAGATTAACAAGAAGCAACAGGCTCATAAGCAGCCAGATACCAGTGGCCACACAGGTGGTCACCGAAGTGCCAGTCTAGAACTGTGGAGCAGAAAATACACCAGTGGGCCCATGTCATATCTGTCTATGTCATTCTAATCATCTACATTTTCTGCATACTGTAAAAGGATTGAAGAAGATCCGAGTTAAGAGCCAGATGTAATTCAAGAAAAGCTGGGCGAAACTGTTATATGTCCCTTTACTCTATGCAGACACAGGGTCTGTCATCTCTTGAATTGCGTACAATAAGTTTAAAGTACTTTTTTTAACAAGTGTCTTGCTAAGCCATGAAAAAAAGAGCGTAATTTTGTTTTACAGCAGAGTGGGGTACAATATGAATGCGATAGAGAATGTGGCTGATTTATCAGATCCTCAAGTGCCAAACAGTGCATCATTAGCTATTCTTCACTGTCCTAAATACCTTAATCACAAAGGGAGAAAATAATGTTTGTGTAATTGAAAGGTACGGAAATTTGAGGCTGAATCCCATTTTCTGATATTACCTGTTTCTTTAAAGGAATGGAAATTCATTTCCAGAACAGACATGTTCAAAACCCTCCTAATTCAGGATTTAAAAAAAGTCAAACATGGAACTTAAATTAATTTAAAATAGCAAATTTACTCAACATACTCTACCTTTTGGGCATAGAAAAGTGTTCTAAAAGCACTGCTGCATAAATGGGCACAAACTTCTTTGTTAGATTCTTTGATAAGATTGCTTAACCTGCATTGCAAAACCCCTCCAAATGTATCAGTTTTGCCTGAAGCAAGGGGCCCTGAAAATAGTGTTGGCTCTATAGTGTAATGTTTACTGCAGGTTTTTTCTGTTTTGATACACAAAGCTGGTTTTGTTTAAAAATACCTACAAACATTTTTTTTTTTACCAGAAAGTAAAAAAAAAAAAGGTTACCTCAGATATGTTTAAACATTCTCCCACAAGGATTCACAAGATTTTAACCAGACTTGTGTTTTTTCTTTGGAAGAAATTGTTGACATGTAGAATATGACCAGTGCTTGATAGAAATCATTTTAGCTCCTTTTATGTTGCAATCAGGCTCTTTTAAGCCATACTGACGAAGCCTGGCCGACCAGACTAAATTACACGGAGTGTGGCTCAACGTGTCAAATTGTTCATTATACTGTAGGATAGCATAACAACATGCTGTCGACCGCAACAGAGCAATGTTGCAATGAAAATTAAGAACGTACTTGAGAGCCCCCTTTATACGCATCTTCAGATTTTGAGGAAAAACTGCAAGAAATCATTCACTGGAAAGTTTCTTCAATGGCTTGACATGTTTCACTGACTACAAAATTTGCAAAACAGAGCGTGTTGCTTTGAGTTTTTGCATGACATCAGTAGCCATCTAATTGGTTCTAACCTGATGAAGCTGACCCTGTTTAACCGCCTTTGAAAGCCGGCTCTTCTAGCTTTTTATCAGACTGATATGCATACGTCTTTTCAGTCTGGCTGGCCGGGCTAATAATGACCAGTTTCTATGTTGTGTTTTGAGAAATCTCCAGGATTTTGAATGTCACTTTTTTCTTATATTATTGATGAACATCTTCCTTGCCATATCCGGAGACACTTTTTTACTCTATTCCTGATTGATACCTTTGTACAAGGGGATCCATTTAATATCCTCTATAAACTATGGCTTTCGATAAAAAGATAGAAATAAGCAAATTACAGAGAAATTCTACTTGGACATCTATTTCATGTGTGACTTTAAAACTAAATTAGATTTTAAAATATTGATATAAAATATTTTTCATTGCATCTTTATTTTCTTTAAATTAACCATATTTGCCTTAACAGAATTGTTTAAATAAATTATTTTGTGGCATTCCAATAAGAATGGAAAGGTTTATAATGACTTATTATGACAGATTTTTTTACATCACTAAATCTTTGATCAGGAATTAGTTGTTAAACCTATTTACTAACGCTCTAAATTCAAGAAACAATAAAAAAAACGTGCTTTAGTTTAAACAGGAAAATATAAAATTTCTACTGCATCAACATTTTTTTCAACTTGAGTTCTTAAAATTATGCATATCAGCTTATACATGCACTTAATGCTTGTTACTCTTATCATCCATCATGCAAACAAAAAAAACAAAAAACGATTGTGGTATTGATTTGACTGTGCTAAGAAAATGTTTGAGAGCAGGATTTAGAAGAAGTAAAAAGAGAAATGGGATTCATTCTAATTTAAAAATAGTTAAACAGCTAGGTGTTTTTGGACCACAGAAACCATTTTAGGATTTTATTAGCTCCTACATTTATAAAGAAAGTAAAAAGTAACATTTATGCCAGCTTTTCCTAAATCTATCAAATTTAGAAAACTATATTATTAGTGTTGACATCTAAAGTGGACAGACTGACGGATGGAAAGATGATTCAGAGTTTAATGTTCCACTTTCTGTACCCTGTTAATCCCGATCAGATTACCTGGGTTAGACTACAATCTCAGGAATGTGAGACAAACCAGAGTACTCATGCATGCGAATAACATGTAGATGCCACACAAACAGAGCCCAACCAAGATTTAAACTTGCAAACATTTTACTGATAAAAACTGACCTCCATGCAAACCAAGTTCTGATCAGTAATCCATAAAATCCTGCACAAAGTCCAAGGGGAACACAATATGTACTGAAAAAAAGATGTTGGAGAGATTTTTTCCCCCCAGGTATTTACAGAATTACAGATTTTCAATTAACCACCATTACTATCTTAAGTGTATGCTTTACAAAAATCCATTAGTGTTCAGTTTCTCAAACCATAATCAAACCCTTGACACTGGTTGGTCCAAAAGCACCTACTATACAGGAAGGCAAATATAGTGGCGTGTTTCTGCACATGAATCTGAATAGCTCATGTTCATTCCAGTTTCTCATTGTGTAGAAACATCTTAAGCACCTACATATACTGAAAAAATACTGTGAATATGTTTGTAACTTTATAAAACCTAGTTTTGTAATGAATGCATTAAATATTACTACATTATTCAAGAATATATTGATATACTATTGACATTTTAGTTACTGCAATTAAAACATTCCTTTGCCATTGCCTTCACCTCTTTGTAGCAGTCCTGGTGGAAATGGACTTTCCCTAAAAAAAATACTACATAAGTAAACAGGGAATAAAAAGAACATAGCTACAATATTTAAACTAAAAGAATTTTTAAAAAGTATGTTCTAGTTACAGGAATATTATCTGATTTGTAAACAGCTCCAAAACACTGTGTCGATTGCTTCATATTAATGCTCTACAAAATTTCATCCTTGACCAGAATTGTTTACAATGATTCATTTTGAGTGGCTCCAAAACCACACTTTGTCAGGAAAAAGGACATAAACATCAGTCAGTTCAGTTCTTTTCAGCACAAAATCCATGTTCTATCTATATATGTACAGTATATAAATGTATCATTTTGTAAATAGACAAACTTATATTCAAAACTTGTAATGTTTGCAGTTACAAAATCTACTGTGTTGTGATAGAACTGGGAGGGATATTGGAGGAAAATTGAGTTCTTGACAAAACAATAGTTTGTACTTCCTTCTCTTTCTCGGCTATTTATTTTTGTCCTCAACCAATTGGTTACCAAAAATTTTTTTTTTTTTTTTGGACATCGTGATGATAATTGTGATATTTGTAAGTAGTATTGACTGGAGGCCCTCTCATATTTGATACATTGTCTTACCGTTTATGGTAAGATTTTCATTTTATAGGACACATCACAAATTGTTGAGTTTTTCCACAAATTTCAACACGGGCAGTTTGTAACCTCTTAGTTGTAATAATTCAACATTATTCCTACAAGTAGACAATCAGAGCCAACAATGGCCTCTACCTCTTAAATGGTCCAGAGGTGCAGTATAGCACTGCTGAATGTTTCAAAACCGCCTCACTAGTGATGGCTAAGGTGAACTCCTGTCTTAAAGGATAGGTCTATATCATCAATTTGTCTATTAACTGCCACAACCATTTTACTTCTTGTACCATTTTACAAACCTTGAGTAACAGAGCTCCAACAGTGATGTATAGATCTGGAGAATATAAGCCAACAATACAGCCGTTAGATCTAAATGGGCCAATGCAGCATTCTGTCTTTATTATAAAAAAGTTCACAAAATATAATTTCCCTCTCCGTCTACTCCAAAATACCATTAATCTAAGATGTGAAATTTTAAATTGCATTTATAAAAAGTTCTACTATATAGGAAATGTCTAATACATTAAGGTTTTACATTTAAACAATTCATGTTTAATTGTGTTTAGGTTTTTAAGATGCTATACTGCGTACAGTATATAAATAAAATACAAAACCAAAGTAATTCACACCTAGAAAGAATTGAAGTTATGTGTTATATGTTGTGGAATTAAGCAGGGTAAAAGTATTGCTAACATTTACTAAAATGTTTTAAATGTTTACTAGAAAAGATCATGTTGATAATGGAAGCTTCAAGATTTGCAAACATTTCCAGTAATTGTGTCCCATTCTTTTACACAGTCTTGAGCAATTATTGGCAACTCTATTGCTCTTTTGCTGGTACACTGATTCACAATTTTTGATATCGTTATAGTTCAAGTCATGTGACTCATTCCATATTTTCTCCCTATGAATCAACATAAATATTTCCTTCAGTGTGTGCCTTTATTTAATATCGCCTTCGTTCCCTCCTAGGATTTTTTTATTGAGAATCTAAGTTTATTTCCCCCCTAAAATTAGCCATGGGTTATATGCAGTTTGTCAGTCTCATTTGGTGAAAAATAGCTCATGTGATGTAAGTTGGGGCTTTATGGATAAACTACATTGAAATTGTAGTCGGCATTGGAATCTCGTACAGCAAGTAAGAATAAAGACTCCATGCGTTAAGCTCTATGAAAATAGTTATAGTACTATTCTGATTAAATTTTTCATTCTTTGAAAATTCGGAGGAAAAAAACATCAACTCTGTGTTACTGCTAAAACTGAAATTACTGTAATACTCATAATTTTCTGGATACAGATGTGGTTAATGTTTACAACAAAAAATGTCTTTAAAGAGATTTGTTTTTTACCAATCATAAGTGGCATTTTGATTGATTAGTAATAGGAAACTTTATCTGCTATAATAGGGACGGGACTGCTTTGTAAACACTGTCAGATTACAATAATGGTTGTAATGTCTTTTAGCGCCAAATTTCCTTCGGGAATGAAATACTTATTCCCTGATTCATTCCACTTTATAACACATAATTAAGGGACCTAAGCTTTGTATCTGTGTGGATTACTGTTTTACTTCCTATCAACATGTGGTACGTTCATCTCAAAAGCCAAATTTGAATTATCTTAACTATAAAAACATTGATGTATTCAACGCCTATTTCCCTTCCCTTCCCATAAAGCAGGTTAAAGTAATTGTTTGGCTTAAAACCTTAAATGATTCAGAGTTTACTTTGTAAAATGACATACTTGTTTCAGAGCTGAGTACCCTGGTGAATGAGGGAAAATCCAAAGTTTATTGTCAAACAGATCTACTTGCAATATAAAGGATACATTTCTAATGTTTTTCACTCATTTCTTATACAAGAAGACATTTCTAGTCATTTCACATCAGCCAAAGGCTGGAATTTTTCAAATAAATCAGAGGAAAAGGCTCATGACTGTGACAAACGTTATCCTTTATTAATCCAATGAATATAAAAGATACCCATTATTTTGAGTTTTAAAAAGGGGTTTTTAATAGATTTTCTGATTTGTTTTGTATTGTTTTAAGTATGGTAACGAACTTTAAGGTGCTGTAGACTGGCAACTCATTATGTCTTCAATTTACATTTATCCATTCTATGCAAGTCTTTTGTTTCTTGATGTATGTTATCAAAATATGTGCTGGTAGTAATATTGAGGAAAAAATCTCTGAATGCCTGAAAGAGGTTGGAATTCAATTAAAAGAAATTCAAATAATATGTTTATGCTTTGATTCAGCTGTTTTCTCTTAATTTCACTGAAGGATGATGTGATTTTCTCTAACTGTCTCTATTATAGCTTACATATATGCTAAAGAGATTAAAACGAGATTATTGCCATGCAGTAGCATTTGCATGAGTTGTTACATCCCATAGAAAATAATTATGTCTACATCATTCAGATTTACACAAATCTCTACACACTGTTGCACACTTTGACACTTCTTATTTATTTTAAAAGGCCTGTTAGCATATAATTTTGAAATCTTGTTTTAATAATCACTTTTTTTTTTCAGCTAGCCCAAAAACTGCTTACTGGAAATGAGTGGGTTTTAGGCTCCTTGCCCAGATAGATATAAGGGCTCTATGCACAACTCCACCACCTAAGGTAGCACTGAATGAGTTGATTAATCGAGAGGAGTCTGGCTGCAGACCTGCACTGTCAGGACCCAGAGCTGCAATGTTAGATCGCTGGTTGCATACCTGCACTGTGAGGTCTCCTATGTTGTTGGAACCGGAACTTAATTCGAAGATTTTCAAAGTAAAATTGACAGTGATTTACTAATGCAAAAGCTAGTGTTGACAAACTCCTCGTGAAGCTAGCTTCCTTTCACAAACAAGTGTTGTTATGCTGGAAACATATGTACACGCACAATTTTACTCCCCATCAAACTCCTACCTGTAAATATAATTGTGCTGCAAAGAATAAAGTCTCTGTATTTGGATCGCTGGATTGAAAAGGGCATTTGGTCTTTAAGGGATTTTTTAAACGATAATGGAGGTTGGCCGTCCTATGCGAATTCTTGCTCCCCGTATAATTGAAACTGTTCCTATACTCAGTTTAACACTGTCATAAACTCTAATCTGGGAGCAAACGTCCTGCGTTCTATTGGAGAAGGATTTGACTACAACTTCCAGGATAAACTTCCGGTCCTGACAGTGCAGCTCTTGGTCCTGACAGTGTAGGTCTTCAGCCAAACTCTCTTAAATTAATCAAGGTGTGTCCTGGCCATGGTTGCTTTTGGCAAGCACACCTGGATTAATTAGTTTATACAGTAACAAAATACAGGAAACAAAAGAGCTCCCTTTAGTTCAGGAAGTATTAGAGCTGTGAATAGAGCCCTTTCCAGTGTCATTATATATATTTTTTTAAATAACCCAAAGATGTTATTAGTTCCATGAAAAAAAGTGTAAATGTAGCAAAATACAAAAACAGGTATAAATATTATTTTTGAATAATATATAAATATAGCTATATGAAGAGAATTGTGTATTTAACAAGTCTGAGGGGGGAAAAAAACATAAAAGGATGTTCACCATTATTAATTTTGTGCAATGAAATAACAACAGTGGGTGTTTGAGGGTTTCTGACCTGCCTACAACGGTTAATATTTTACTGAATCCTCTCATCTCATTAGCTTTTATTTTCATTTTGTTGTAAGCCAGAGATGTAATGCAATGACTGTGCCAACTCTGTGAAGTCCAGTTACAAGGACTATGGTTTCTGGAAGGAATCTGAACTTGTAAAACTGCTTGAATATAAACCTTTTTTCCTGACTTGTGTTTTCTCCTTTATTTGGTGCAAGTGTCTCTGATAAAATGAGCTTTTATAATCATACTGCGATTTACAGGGAAACTTGCAAAGCTTATGTTTTGGTAAATAATTTGTTTAGCCTGCATCTTGTTTGTTAAAGCATTTGCCTATGTTGTTGAACTATAGAGAAAATTATTTTTTTTTCTTTAACAACCATTGCTTATTGAGGTGTTTCTTATTGTTTTTTATTTACCTAATGTTTGTATAACATGATTAATTAAATTGTTTATCATGCTTATGCCTATGACGGTCAAAATGGGGGTCATAGCTTTACAATGCATTCAAAGGTAACACTGACTTGCTGCATGTGTCAATGGCTACAAACTTGATCACACTACAGCCACACTACATAGATGAGGCAGAATATTTTACTTCAATATGCCTTTCTTTTCAGCTGAGCTGCCATCTTTTTTTGCTTTTGTTGGTTTATTTGTTTTTCTTGTTATTTTCCTCCTATTTTAGGCGCTCATAGTTTAGCTGGGGGGCGTAGAGAGTACGGTACGTCTGGTAGGGAACTACATTTTTTTTTTAAATCTTCTTTTACTTCAGCTTCATGTTTACTTCATGCTGTTATTTCAGCTTTTCACACATTTTGTCTACCATGAACATTTTCATTCAGTTAAAATAAGATGCATCATGATTTGAAGCTGTCATATATATTAATACTTTTAAATGTTTTTCCATCTGTTTCCAAGTTGAATTCAGTGGAATTTTTATTATTACTAGAAAGAATTGAATTTCCAAAGAAGTTTTAGTTCCAAAACTCTTGTTAGCTCACAGCAATTGTTGCATTTACAGAAAGAAAGAAAAAAATAATAGTTCATATTCCATTTTAAATCTTTTTAGTGTAACAGATTTAGTAGAGGCATGCATGGCACCTAGTATAATTCTCATAAATTAATTTAGTTTGTTTTTAATTATGATTTAATTTTTTGTTACTGTTTTATACAACTCATCAGTATAAGTGATTCTTCTTTTGCTTTAGTCATTGTATATATTTGATTTGATTGATTTGTCAGAGAGCAGTAGTTTATCCTTATTTATGATGAGGTTTGGAAGGGTACATTATAATCAACCTGACCAGTAATGCTTTTCCACAAACCACAACAAATCAATGGCTGGTGATAGTTATGCCTTTTTACTTACTTTGCAATATGGATACAAGAAAAATAAAACTATTGCAAATTTTATTACAGAGCATTATGGTAACATGTTTAATAATTTTAAAGGCTTTCCAAACCCACACAAGTAATTTCTATCTAGAGGAAAGGCAAATGGCTTACTTTTGTGAGGTAACTAGGACTGTGATTGAGGTTAACATTGTTAAAACTGTACTCTTTATGTTTAATCCAAAATAATCTAGTTCCTCAAGGCTGATTTATGCTTAATGTTAACACACAGTTACAAATGACATTGTTCTAGACTTAGACTTAGACAAACTTTGTCATTTTGTATACACAGAGTGTATACTAAATAAAATGTCAATGCATACAGGTTTTTAACAGTGAACGAGCAGCTTACTACAGTGAAATTTACATTACTTTTATAAAGTGCAGCGGTGATCAGAATTTAACAGTGTAAAAGGAAAACAGGTTTAATGACATGGTTCAAAAGGCATTAATATGGAAAGGTTCAGTGCAGTGTAAATAAATAAATATGGTGCAAAATGCAGTAGAACATTAAGTTGTGTTCTATTTAGGATTCCCACCATGCAGTTTGTGGAGAGCCTGAATTATTCCCACCACGCACCCAGTTGGCCCATAAATCTCACTATGATCATCAGATTGTTAAAAGCTCTTGAAAATAAATTACTATCAATCTTGGATGTCACAAAGAGGCACAGAGAAAACAATTGCTTTTTACTTGCAAATGTATTGTGATGTGGTAAGCATGTGGTCTGTGCTCTGCACTGCCCTTAAGGGCTGCAAATGAAGTGTCTTAAAAGTCTTATTTCATTGCACAAAGTTGACACGTCAAGCATAAACCACCCCGTAGTCTACTTTAAAGATTTCCAAAATGTTGCCAACCTTTCCAAATTCAGCATCTCTTATAACAGACAAAGGTTAAAAGTTTATTTTAATGTTGTAAAGATCATAGAAAACTGAAAGTTTTTGTGAATAATGAATCCTTCCCAGTAATAATGACATGTTAAATAGCTTCTTAGCGTATATTTTGCTTCTAAACCTTTTAAACATCTCAGTAATGCTGAAAATATTCAACTTAGATATTAAGTTCTGTTTTTTTTTTTCCCTGATTGGAGAAAAAAACCAACAGATTTTTCAGTTTGAGACTGTTAAGTCACTGGTCAGCTCCAACCAAGCTTAACATTTTTTAGATATAGGACACCAACCAAGAAGGTTCGACAATCAAAAGATAGTGAGAAGGTTGCAAGCAATATACATTGGTGAAATATCTGCATGCAACTTAAGTCTTACATTTATTTTTATTCTTCTGATATATAACTATTCCGACAAAGTTTAAAATTTGTTGCCATGGCTATACTGTACAAAAGTTGCTCATCTAATTAAAGTTCTTCTTATTAATAGACCAACAAATAAAAAATGTTATTTGTACAACGAATTTGGCAGGTATACTAAAAAAAGTTGCCCAATAATGTTGCCTAATAAATTAATTTTTTAATATTTTTTTACTCAACATTAAAAAATATATATTTTTGCTGTTGCCTTAAATCACAAGCATACAATTTTGTTTTCAACCCAAATTGTTCTTTTGAAATTGGATTTATTTGGTATTGTGATACTGCTCCTATATTGATCTGCAGCTCATCAGGGTGCTTTGAGGGTAAATATCTGGTCATTGATTTGTCTTGGTTTGTCTTGAGGATCTTACATAAAGGTTGACTCACCTTGCATCCATGGGGGCATCACCACTGTATGTATATATGTATGTGGCTCTAAATATTTTGCTTGTTTAAATAGTAAGAAGTAAAAGCCTTCACAAATCAAATAATAGGGGAATTATAATTCCAGTAGCATCAGCTGGAGTTGTCAGTCAATAAACACCCTTAGGTCCTATTTGTCCTAATCTTCCATTCATTCATTCATCCGTTCATGAGCATTTACATTGCTTGGTATGCCTTTCAAAAAGGGAAGACCGTTTCTCCAACCACATTTCTTTTTTTTTTTTCTTTTTTTCAAAACGTTTTTTATTAAAAAATAAATAAACTTGATTTAATTAGAAATGAGCAAAACGCACACACCTGAAATATGTCATTGAAATAAAAGCCTCTTTCAAAAGGAAATAAAAGCAGAATTTTGACATCTTACATCCACAAATGTAAACATATCTTATTAGTATTGTGTTATGTTACCCAAGGCTAGTACTGCAGAACAACTATAATAAAATTATAGTTGTGTAATAAAAGTCTGCATTTATCGTCAGGCTTATTTTTTTTACTGAAACTCACTATTAGATTCAATGAAACATGTTCAGAAATCTGCTTATTGGTCAGAAGGGTTTATCTGTGTATTAACAATCTCAGTATAAATGCAGCTATTCTCTGAAGGGCTCAGATGCTTGATTGGGAACATTACAGAGCAAACAGGATGAAAAAACAAAGAACAGAGTGGATAGGCCAGGGATGCAATTGTGGAATGTTAAGTTTCATTAGATTATTATTAGACATTTCAAGATTTCATGCATCATAGGATCTTTTCAGTCCTTTAATTGGAAACCTAATTACACCACTATAAAGCCACCAAGACATGACCATCCTCCATTCTAGTTAACATTTTGAACAAAGAAGAATTAGCCGTACACGACTAACCTGATATGTATGTGTCGGTGATTTTGGAGACAAAAGATAACATAAGAGGATCAGTTTGCATAATGACAAGAGATGCTCTCATTTAAAAAAAATGCATCTCTTTGATGTATATGCAACTTGCATTGCATAGCAGAAAACAGAAAAATGTAAAATTCCAAGAAAACATAATTTCATGATGAAACATGGTGGTGGCAGTATAATGCTGTTGGGAGGCTTCCATTAGAGCTGATAAAAAGAAAAACTTTCAGAAGAGCAAAGTAACTAGGCAAAAGTATGACCAGAAGAAAAGAAATGCTTGAGGATCTGAATAAAGACTTATTATGTTCAGTCATGATCTCCAGCAAATTTGACTGAGATACTTTCAAAATAAAATTAAGGGGGGAAAATGTCTTTCCTTGGCTGAGATATAAGTTAAATATTTGCTGGTGTGATTGTAAATAAAATGCATACATTTTTTAAATCTCCATATAAAAAAAATGAATAAATAAAATAAAAACCAGGACTGATTTTCCCTTCACTTCAATGATGCTTTACTTTGTGTCGGTCTATCCCATAAAATCTAAATACAATACGATTAATTTGTTGTTCTAACTTGAAAAGGGCTTGACAGATTGCAAAAGCACTTATTCAATGCCCGATATATGACAATGATAGATTTTTTCCTTTTTAAACCTTTGCTTGGTTTGGCAATAAACAAAACCAGGTAATTGTTTTTTTGTATTTAAGTTGAGATTTCTCAGTTTATTTTTATTAAAATATTCATATAGACCTAACGAGAGTTGAGGTGTGCTAATGGGACACTGAATAGAATTTGGTCTAAAAAATAAGTTGGAAAAGGCTACAACCTGGAATGATTAAGGAAAAACTTTTGGCACTTTATTAAAAGTGCTTAATGTAGACTTAAGCAGTGTTAAATATATTAGTAATCTAACAAAAGCAAAATACAAATACTGTTTGATGATGGGAATAATAATCTAAAGTTAAAATTTGTAATATTATCTACGTGACATATTTTGCAGTTAACTTTAGATTCCAATTAACTGAACTTGACATGTATGTCCATGTTTTCTCTTTGACAGGATTTTAAAGTAAATTGAATTAAATGTGTTAAGTTTGCCATAAGAATTAGGATATAAACCAAAATGCATTTCAAATTTTAAAAAAGGAAGCAAGACATAAAAGAATCGAGATGATAAGTTGTCATATCGGAAGTTAAAATACCAGGTATGCTAAAGAATATTTATTTTATTGTAAAAAAAAAAGAAAAGAAAAAGAAAAGTTTAAAAAACTTGGTTTTAAAGCTTTGTATTTAAAGTCCTATTACAATCATTTAAGCTTAAGACAAGACTGGGTTTTAAATGATTTGCAGTATTTATGATTTGTTTACATTTTTTAAACTCAATAAATAGAAATAAAAAGGTTTGATTAAGCAGTATTTTTGGACACAATGTGTCTTTGGACAAATATTACTATCTATAAACATGTTTGCTAAATTTCTCCCGTTTTAAAAACAAAATAAACCTTAATACGTTACTTTTACTTTGAAAGTGATTATAACAGTTCACATTAATTAGTACTGGTAATAGAAAATAATTGAATATATTCTTTGTGTTACAGAAATGAAAAGCTTTAATTTGCAGATTTTATTTACCGAACTGTGCATGTTATTACATTTATATACATGTCATCCACTCTAACATTTTCAGCCCCCATGATCATGTCAGAAATCCATCACTCACTGCACACCATTAATCCACAATACACCCTTACTTGAGAAGCCTGGACAGCACCTCTTTGCCAGTCTGAGTCCACAACTTTGGCAAGAACAGCCTGACGCTCAAGTGGAGGGAGATGGACAAAGCGGAGACACAATCTGAGGACATTTTCATCAATTTCTTTTACAGATTTTAGGTCTTGAAAGCAAAGAAGCAGGTTTGAAAAGTCTTGCTGCAAACAAAGGAGAGTAAAGGTCTGTCACATTCTCTGTGACAACGCTAGCATAAGCTTTCCATGGAGACTATGCAATTGCTCCTATTATTGGATTTTTAAAATGTATTTTCCTAAATAATTTATTCGTAATCTCAAGCAGATTTGGCAAAAAGTAATAAAATGGAGTAAGGTTTCTAAGTCCTCAAAGGTTTGGCTTATCTTCTTGATTTAAGAAAATCACAATGAGCGATACAACATTTATATAACAGGTAAATTATAAGTAATATTTTTTTGGAAAATTTGGAAAACATTTAAAAATTAATCTTTCAAAAAAATCTAAACGTCTCATTGCAGCATGCATGGTTGTTGAAGTGGTTTTGAAAAGGAAACTGGAGAACAGAGACAGACTACCTTACTTTCCAGTTCAGAACTGTGTTCTTTGTCTGGGTCTCTCACCACATTCTGTCTGACTTTCTTGTTGTTCTTTGTTATCTGAATATCATTGTTGATTTTGCAAATATTCTACATGAAAATTATTCCAATTTACCTATTTAAACATAATTAAACACTTTGATAGCTTTTTAAGGGCCTAATTCTAATTATTTGTTTTTTCATCTTTAAAGTCCTTTGTGCATTTTACAGCAAAATAAAACAAACAAAAACAAAACATATACTAAAAGATTGTGCCTCTCAACAAGAGACGCAATGTGAAGATGAATTAAATTTCTGAATTACCACCTTGTTAGAGGAACATGTAAAAATACCTCTGCACAAATTTCAGTTGATTTAATCTAAAAATGTTAACTTTAGCTTCACATTCATGATGATAATGTTTTTCCTCTCTTTCTTGTATGTCTGTCCAATACAGCTATGATGAGCAGGATGATTACATTTTAACATGAATGTTCTGTCAAGTTGTATGTTTCCGTATACCGTATGACTTTTTAAAGTCATGATGCTTATTTTCAGTGTTCAAGCAATGCAAATGAGTCACATTCCCTACAATTACCAATATTCAAAACTCTTATTGCCAAAAGTATTAAAACCTACTCTGTATTGGTGTACTATTATAAAGAAACATTTAATTTACTTAAATGGACATGTAAACCTGCCTTGAAGATATTTTTCAGGCTGATCATCTCTTTTAAGACGCTGCATAAGGAATGTTTCTCATAAACATTGCTCATAAAGGCTGCAAGCTGCTTTAGTGGTATTAAAGATTCTGAATTTGGAGAAGGAAACACAGATATTGATGGATAACAGATTTTATATTTACATGTTTTGCATACTGATGAGTTACTTAAGATTTTTAAGGGGGATATACACCGTCAGTGCAACGCATAGGTTACGCTCTAGGCAGTTTTCCATTTGAAACGGTTAAATGATTTAGAGTGGATGTTAATATGCTTATTCAACACTCATATTATGCATATAGATTTGGGGCACTGTTCTTAATTTAGGATGAGTTAGTTGAAGTTCATAACTTTCACACATAGTGATGTTTATTTACTTAGCAGGTCACAAAGCTCATCTTTGCTCAGAGCCCCGTTGGAGCATTCTCTTCAGCGTCTCAAGTAAATTTCAGTTTTCAAACATACGAGCTGCTTTGCTGCTCTGACGCGCTGTTACGCGTTCTGTGTATTTAAGTTGGCCTTGGAACTTTTATTTATTTAATTTATGGCTTAAAATATTAACCCATAAATTATTGACTTTGAGATGCAGAAAGTTAGATGGTTTTGCTGGTCTAATTCAGTTATACTGCCCAATGAACTTTTTGCCAGATAAAGCTGTTCTCCGATGTAGTAGTTGTCACTCATTGGATGTATTCTTACACATATGACCCCAATTTAGACCTTTACTTTGGCTTAGACGCACATCTGTCAGAAGACGAAATCTGTGCTTCTAACAGCCACTCTTAAGGTTTAGATATTTACACAGGTTGTTAAACCACAGATGGCATAATCAGACAACTCCTAGATTGCTCTCTTCCACCAAAGACATCTTTAAATCTACGGTTCTAAATCTAGGTATGTAATTAATTAGTATGTGCTAAAAGTACTGTGTTATCAGCATACTGTATAAGTGTATGTACCTGCAATTCCAACCACAACTAAAGTAAATCCTCTTTAAATCCAAGGGTTTCATATGTCCAAAGGTCAGATATCTGTATTTATTAGATAATGGAGGGTTATTTGAGGTTGTGGCTGCTTAGGTTAGATTTTAGTTCTAGACATTGCAGAATAACATATAAGACTGAAAGAAGGTGCACTTTTTTTTTTTTTTTTACAAAAGAGCAAGTGAAACAAACAATGATATAACTCCATAAGAGATTAAATGAAGTTTTCATAAAAAAAAATACTATACAACTCTATTTAACAGGATTCTAGAGGCTCTGTGTTTCCTTTTCTCTTTGCATTTAGTTCATACGGTATATTAATTATACAAGGAAGGTTACAAGTCGTCTTTGTATATCTGTTTTTTACATCATTATTATCATATGCACCATGCAAGTGTGTACTTTCACCTGCATTTTTTTTCTAACTGATGTTACTTCCTCCCTGCAGGGATTCAGTTTCGTCTCCCTACGTCATGCAGTGTGGACCGCGCTCAACCACCTCCAGGTAGCAGAGTTATCTCCTCTGTTTCTCAGTTGTAATAAACAAATGGCTCTTAATATGTAATTGAAAAATAAATAAGGCCTAATCTGTTGTTTAAAAAAATATATCAAGAGGGATTTTATTTATAATATTTCTCCTATAACCCCTATATATCTCCATATTCCCTATAAAACGGTATCTTAGTTTACCTGTTCACTAAAACTTAACACAGCTTCATTATAAGAATGAGTTTACACTATAGCCCCCTAACCCTGAATAAACCTAACAATAAGAGTACCAATCAAATAATGTCTGAAAAAAGTATCTAATCTTCACAGCTGTACTAGGAGTCAACACTCTCTGGAAAGCCCAGAACAATTTTCTTAACCCAGGTTTAAAAAGCTGTAATAGAGCCATAAAGTGGGATTTGTTTTAACACATAACCAGTTTTTGTGTTCAATCCGACAGTAAATGTTTAGATGATTTTGGGAATAGGTAGAAAAGGAGAGTTCATTTCAAGTATATCTAACTCTTATTAGTTTAACAAAAATACAAAAAAAAAAAAAATATATATATATATACAGGTGCTGGTCATAAAATTAGAATATCATGAAAAAGTAGATTGATTTCAGTAATTCCATTTAAAAAGTGAAACTTGTATATTATATTCATACATTACATACAAACTCATATATTTCAGATGTTTATTTTGTTTAATTTTGATGATTACAAATGACAACAAATGAAAATCTCAAATTCATCATATCAGAAAATTAGAATATTGTGAAAAGGTTCAAAATTGATGGCCCCTGGTGCCACACTCTAATCAGCTAATTAACTCAAACCACCTGCAAAAGCCTTTAAATGGTCTTTCAGTCTAGTTCTATAGGCTACACAATCATGGGGAAGACTGCTGACTTGACAGTTGTCCAAAAGACGACCATCGACACCTTGCACAAGGAGGGCAAGACACAAAAGGTCATCGCTAAAGAGGCTGGCTGTTCACAGAGCTCACTGTCCAAGCACATTAATAGAGAGGCGAAGGGAAGGAAAAGATGTGGTCGAAAAAAGTGTACAAGCAAGAGAGATAACCGCACCCTGGAGAGGATTGTGAAACAAAACCCATTCAAAAATGTGGGGGAGATTCACAAAGAGTGGACTGCAGCTGGAGTGAGTGCTTCAAGAACCACCACACACAGACGTATGAAAGACATGGGTTTCTGCTGTCGCATTCCTTGTGTCAAGCCACTCTTGAACCACAGACAGCGTCAGAAGCGTCTTGCCTGGGCTAAAGAGAAACAGGACTGGACTGCTGGTGAGTGGTCCAAAGTCATGTTCTCTTATGAAAGTAAATTTTGCATTTCCTTTGGAAATCAAGGTCCCAGAGTCTGGAGGAAAAGAAGAGAGACACTTCATCCACGTTGCTTGAAGTCCAGTGTAAAGTTTCCACAGTCAGTGATGGTTTGGGGTGCCATGTCATCTGCTGGTGTTGGTCCATTGTGTTTTCTGAGGTCCAGGGTCAACGCAGCCACATACCAGGAAGTTTTAGAGCACTTCATGCTTCCTGCAGCTGACCAACTTTTTGGAGATGCAGATTTCATTTTCCAACAGGACTTGGCACCTGCACACAGTGCCAAAGCTACCAGTACCTGGTTGAAGGACCATGGTATCCCTGTTCTTAATTGGCCAGCAAACTCTCCTGACCTTAACCCCATAGAAAATCTATGGGGTATTGTGAAGAAGAAGATGCAATACACCAGACCCAACAATTCAGAAGAGCTAAAAGCCACTATTAGAGCAACCTGGGCTATCATAACACCTGAGCAGTGCCACAGACTGATCGACTCCATGCCACGCCGCATTGCTGCAGTAATACAGGCCAAAGGAGGCCCAACTAAATACTGAGTGCTGTACATGCTCATACTTTTCATGTTCATACTTTTCAGTTGGCCAACATTTCTATAAATCCTTTGTTTTTATTGGTCTTCAGTAATATTCTAATTTTCTGATATGATGAATTTGAGATTTTCATTTGTTGTCATTTGTAATCATCAAAATTAAACAAAATAAACATCTGAAATATATGAGTTTGTATGTAATGTATGAATATAATATACAAGTTTCACTTTTTAAATGGAATTACTGAAATCAATCTACTTTTTCATGATATTCTAATTTTATGACCAGCACCTGTATATATATATATATATATATTTTTTTTTTTTAACAGTGTATGAGAAATGCTATATAAATAATTATATTATAGGGAGTGTTGGCCTAGTGGTGAGAGCAGTGCGCTTGTGCTTTGACAAGGTTTCAAGTACCTAGTTCAATCCCAACAGCCTGCACAATGGGTCCCTGAGCAAGACCCTTAACCCCACACTGCTCCTTAGGCACGACACAATGGCAGCCCACTGCTCCCCAAGGGGACGGGTTAAATGCAGGGAGCAAATTTCCCCATCGTGGGACAATTAAGTCATTTACATTACATTTACATTACATATAAGGGATCCTTACTTATTTTTTAACAAGACAATGAACAGATCATCATAGAGCCTTTGTGATGTTAAGGCCTTATACAACACCTAACCTGTTAAAAGAATAGCCAAAATTTGCAATTTCGTCTATCAAGGCAATCAATGGACACAAACAAGGATGCACATAAAATTGTCAGTCGGTTTTAAATTGACCAGATATTCTTTCATTGATGGGTTGATTGATGTTGTTGAGGTCTTGCTGACTGAATAGAAGGAATCAAATCTGGGACTATAATCTATAACCCACTGGAGTCCTTAAAATGATTTAACTAAGGATGGATTGGTCTACTTTTTTCATTTATGATTAAATTCCACGACTTGAATTTGGGTATCTGCGTATGCTGGTATTGTTTCAATACCAAAGCTCTGTTTGCTTTAATGTTATCATCATTATTGTTGAAATCCTCTCTGTAAGCATGATATGTTTCTATGTACATATGTATATCGCAAATGCGAACTTAAAATTATTTCAAGGTCAGAAAAGTCGGACATAAAAACTAAATAATATTAGCAAAACAAATGCCATCCTGAAATCCATTATTCAGGATTGATGCATTTACTAAATCAAAAACAGATGCATATAAAGGGGGTAAACTTTTCTGCTCTTCAGCAGATTTTTAATACCACTTAAAATGATCAGATGAACCGACTGAATACATCAAGACCTGTGGATATCTCCCATTTTTACTCACATCCAATCTACAATTTTTTTTCCAATATCAGGGCTGATACTGTTAATAGTATCCAATCCCTGCATTTCTAGATTTAACCAAGATGGTAAATCCCATTGTGAATCAAACATGCAAATTCTGCAAAGAATGAATTTTTTTTTCTACTATTGGTCTTTTTAGCTGCACAGTAGTTAGCACTGTTGCTCTCCAGCAAGTCCTGGGTTCAAATCCTGGCCTAAAGTCTTTTGGCATTGAGTTTACATGTTCTCCCCTTGCATCTGTTGGTTCTCTCTGGGTACTCTAGCTTTCTTATACAATGCCAGAACATGCATGTTTTGTTTCTATGTGGCCCTGGAAATTTAGCAAGGAGAAGTTGTTACAGCTAATGGATAAATGGCCTTACACAATAAAAAAAATATGTTGTGAACATATTTCGGCATCAAACTCACTTGAAAAAAAACTGTGCAAGAGTAATACTTATAAACCTTATAACCTTTCTACGTATTGTGTTGGCCTACCTGTTTTGGTCCTTCTGGGTTCTGTTGGTTGATTTTTGCCCGATTTGTCTGGAATTCTTTCTTGCTTAGTGGTCTTGCTGTGGTTTGGATGACTGGTTTTGCCTGCCTGGCTGGAGATAATGGTGTGGCAAGCTCTCAAAGGCTTGTAACACTCTCTCTGTCAATGTAGGGGTAGAGGTTGGTTGCAGAGATGACTTTTGGTGATTTAATGAAAAAGGGCAACAAACAAAATCCAAGACCAAAATACCAAAAACCAGGAGACATCAGGGAAAACACACACGGGGAGCCAAGCAACAATGAGAAACCACCAAAGAGTAACTGCACAAGAGGCGTATATATGAGAGACAGGAACAATGGGAGGACTAATTATCTGATAGGGAGCAGGTGTAGACAGAAGTAACCAGAAGAAGGGGAAGGAAATTGGCACAAGGGGGCAACAGAGAGCAACTCAAAAAATGCAAGACTGCTTAAATATAACAAAAAATGGAGAATAAAACAAGAAAACAAAGAATGACATAAATCAAAGTCAAACAGAAAATTTAAGAGGAAACTCAAACAGAAGTGAACAAGGGCAGAACTATAACACTTTCTTATCTTGTACCTTCTTAGCCTTGGGGTTTCTTTGCTTCACTAATGGACTAAATATCTCTAGGGCGAGGGTAGCTTTGATCCTTTGGGTGATGCCTTAAATTTGTCAGCCTAGTTCTGCTACAGCTTTCAGAGCCAAGTCCACTTGCCCTTTACTGCTCTTTGCAGGCTTACTACTTTTCCCTAACAAATGTTCACCTCCAGGTAATACACTTGCTCATACAACCCCACTTAACTCAAGCACATGTATTGCTATGCTTACACCCACCTACACACATAGATAATCCAAAATGGTTAAAGGTCATCCAAACAAAGGTTACTATTACAGCAATGTGACCTGACCTGCCTTCTTTGATGCTATATTGAGTCAGAATTTAATAAGGTCAATTACACAATTAGAATACTAATGTGATATATCTTAATTGCAGTGCAAAACTGCCTTGGTAGAGGTAGGCAACCAAGTTATCCATAAAGTATGTTGAAAATGCTGCAACAGGACAATAGGGAAAACGAAGAAAAATAATGTTGGAAATTTCCCACATAAAATTTAAAAAATGTAAAACCATTAACAGGAACTAGAGAATTTTGAGAACTCGGGTTCAAGGAGACAGAAAGAAGCAGAGATACAAGAGGCAACTGTCAACCAGCTCCACAGGCGGCCCCATCCAGGAAACACACAGCCAGGTAGATGTGTTCCAAGCCAGCTCCCATGTCAGAGGATGAAGGAGAGCACAGACAGTTAGTCTCAGTAAGAGAAACAGGACTTCACTGGGAAAAAGAAAAAAAGCAAACAAAAAACAAGCTGAGCTCCAACATCTGAAAACAAAGGTGTTGATGGCAGCAGCAGAGTCGATATGGTGTCACAGCCAAACAGGAACAGACGAGATGAATCTACAATGATGAGAAAAAGCAGAAGAGAATAACATTAGAGATTGAACCAACAAATACTGAAGAATTGGAGAATAGAGATAGAATGAAGCAGAAAAATAAAAAGGGGTCCCTATGTCTTCCAGCAGTCTACAGTAAGCCTGTAGCAGCATAACTACAGAGATAGCCTGAGTAAATATAGTAAATATTTGCTACATCAGAAGTTAGTCAACAAATTTGTTTTCATTTCCTCTTCAGCACATTTAGACTTTAAAAAAAAAGGGTCTAAAACCCCCTTAAATAAAAACATACTATGTTTAATTGAATTTGGCTGTTTCAATCAAGCTGTTCTATTGAGATGCTTCAAGATGAGCAAAAAAAAGTTGAAGAAACACGTTTTGTATCCCACTCCAACTCTTGGCAAAGCCATACCTCACAAATAAAAAATAAGATAAATAATAAAAACATTGTTCATTTCAATCATTAGGCTCCCATGTAATGCTGTACTATAAGGAACAAAATTCAAAATTGGATTGAACAATTTATTCAGACAAATTTAAATTTAAATGTTTACAAAGTAAAAAAACATAAGAAGTCAATATCAATATAACTAAAGCAACATATGCTTACATAGTGCACATAAGCTAAATATAAATCTTTCCACCGAAATTCTTAACATTATGTCACAGTCAGGAGAAAAGCTGTTTGTCTCTTTTAAATTAAACTGCAAACCTGTCAAACCAGTTCAAACACCACATTCTACTGTAAATCCTCGCAGCATTGGCATGATTTCAAAAGATAATTTAGGATTAAAGAAATAAGATAAAATATGTCTAAACTCTTCAAGGTATGAAATATAGAATTGTTTTAGTTTCTAAGCTGAACAGCAACACAATTTACTGAAATTTGTCTAGTTCTGTTTAGTCCTTTCCTCTCTGTATGTGGATGTATTTACTGATCTACTTTGTGCAATCATGCAAAGCCAAACAATCCAGTTCAAACAAAGACAGCACCAATGACCAAATGAAGGACAATAAACTTTTCTGGTCTATATAATAAACCAATGTGTCAATCGAAACAATACATTATGCTATTGATGCTCAATGGTTGGGTTGTAGTTTTTAAGTGATTTTGTTATAGTGTGCTAAGGCAGAGAGAGCTAAGACTGTTAGGGATGCAGAAAATAAAGAGAAAGCCATCCCATTAAAAATGCCAGAGGTCTCCTGACTAATCCCTATAGTATTTGCTAGTGACACTTTTAGCTCAAATTTAAAGGTCATTCATTGACAACTGGATAATGTTTATATTTAGAGTAGGCATCTGGTCCACAATAATGAACAACTTCACATTCATTTTATTACTAGAAGAACTGTTTTGAAATTATTCTTTTGTTCTTTGAAGATACATTTGAAGTTCATTAAGACTCTTCGGTGAACCATTTTTTAAAAAGTTGGGATCACTTGTAAGTAAAAAATGTAACCAAGGCAAAGCATTATAATTATCTGCTATGCAGTGTGCTGGTCTCCCTTTTGCAAAAAAAACAACACCACAGCGCTGAGCTTTTAAAGCAGAAATCCCTAAGACTCTTTCCACATGGAGGTAATGGTGGCTTAATAGCCAATCACCAAGTACATGTTGATCAGTGGTATAATGGAGCTTCACTACACACAGCTGAGCTGGGGGATGAGCAGTGCACTGTGCACCGTCAAGCCTGAAAATAATTGAACTTCTGTCTGTGGTGACATCATGGAGCCTGAAATTTGATGCTTTTTTTTTTACATGTCCACAAAAAGAAAGGTAGAGGATAAGCTAGCAATTTCTCAGTGTTTTGAGCTTTAATCCATCAGAGTTATAGTGATTTAAATGTCAAAATTCTCATCAACCCACTTTTTGCCCTGAGTGTACCTTCTTGTAGACTCCTCTATTTTGCATTTGGGTCCAGCCATGTGGCAAATGCAGCTCGTTCCATGCCTTAATGAAAGGATCTTAAAGCTGTTCTATGTTATGTTACCATAACATTACCAGCAGATTCTTTAATTGATGTTAATTGTGAGGTGGCGAAGTAGATCCATTGATAACAGTTGTTTGGGATATGCAGAACAATATGTTTGATTAAGATCTGGGCACTTTTCAGGCCAGATGAACATTTTAAAGTAAAACTGTGTCCGGGATGGATTAACCTGCTAAAAATGCCCCATACATTTGGGTTGGTTTCCAGAAAAGGACCTACATAAATTAGATTGTTTAGGTTGATGGTATGGGTCAAAGTAACATGGATGGTAGGTATTTAAGTTAAAGTGTTAAATATATTGGAATGGGTAACAAAAGCTAGCCATTGCTCCCTACATGCATCAATGACTCAGTTGCCAGTTAAATATTTTACCTTGTTTTGACCACTTTCAGTAGACATTGACCTGTTCAGCTTTAAAACACTCCACAAGACGTGCAGTCATTAAATGCTCTGAATGTACCGTTCTGCATGATATATTCCTCTCCCAAACAGTAAACATTTACACAAAAGTCTTATAAACTACTAAAGTCAGTGATCCCTGATTCGCTGATCAGGCGTCTACTGTGTCCAAAGCTAAACCCAGCATTGGCATTAAAACCTGAAAACACCATACATGATTAGTCTGTCTAATCCAACCCAGGTCCCAAGTCAGATCAGATGAGGTTATAGTACTTAGAGGTACCTAATTGGAAATGTATTTGGCTGGTCAGACTATGAGAGATCCTCTGCAACTGTGCTTACCTAGCTCTGACAGAGATTGACAGACGGTTTATTTTGGTCGACCTACGCACCACAAACCACCAATTCAGTGGCAACAAATCCGAAACAGTAAAAATGCTTTGGGTATGTTAGGAACAATGTTCGGAATACAGTAATCTAGAATTGTATAAATATATGCTTGAAGTCTTTAACATAATCAAAAGTTAATTTAATTCTTGTTTGTACCTATATTTTTGTAAGAAAGTAACTAAAATCCTTTTAATATAGTAGAAAAAGTCCCACCAAATTATAAACCCAATACATTTAGATGAACAACAATCAGCAAAAATAGATATTTCTACAAATATGATTTCCATTAATGCTGGTATGAGGGAACAATTTATTGAGGCAGCCATAAAATGTTTGAATAAACCGCTAAATATCTGAGAGCCCCTTAAATGGCAGGCTCATTGTGAAAACCATTATCGTTAAGCTTTTGAGGGACTCCAATAAAGGTGATTAGTTTCTGATTACTCAGTTGTTGTCCACGTTGCCAGTTCTTAAAAGTGTTCTGATCCCCTTCAACCTTTTCTAAGCACCCCAACAGACCACATTATCAGGCTTTAAACAGTTTGATCCCTGACTCTCTGCCTACGAAATGTCCTCTGTCTAGTGCTTATTCATGGGGAGAGGACAGGCTTTACAATTAAAATATATAATTTCCTTGTTTATGAGGCCTGTACTAACAACTCTGACAAAGACAATGGAGTATTCCTATTTACAGTCAGAAAACAATGTCTCTGTTCTCAGAAGTAGAGCAATTACTCAAATTATCAGTATAATTTGGATGACCAAGGAAAACAAATGCATCTTACTTGGTTGACTCTATAAAAACGATGGAGTGCAGGTAACATTTATTACTGGGGTTTTGTTATATTTATCCCTTCGTAAGTGTATATTTGTTTTTTTTTTTATATATATGTGTGCTTGCTTTGATGTTTTTTACATGTATCTGTTAACTTAGCTGTTTGTCTTTTCCCTCACTCTACACCATGTTTTTGTTAGTTATTTTCAACACCTGTCTTTCAATATCTGTAATCTTCCTAAATGTGAAATAAGTCTAAGTTTGTCTTTCTTACCCCTCTCCAACTCTTAAACCAAATGTTCTACTTAAACAGTTTTCACTTTAACTTTTCCTCCAGTGCAACATCTTCTGTTTCATTTCAAGCATTTTTTGTTTAAATCCTTTTCTTAAATTCAAGACCTCTCCATCTGCTTTTCAACTGGGCTTGGTATTTAACATGTCTGTGCAGCCATTATAAGGATAATCACTACTAATAAAGGGCTTCATTTGTTTGTTTTTTAAGATTAGAAATAAAAGGGTAAACTGATTTTAAAGAATAGTGTTATATAAAAATTCCCAACATGCTAAAATTATTAAAGCCTGACATTAATATTACTGAATTCTATGCTCGTGTTGAACAGTTTAAAGATTTCAATTTAGGAAGTAAGTCAGTCAGTACCAGTGTGTAATAATAGAAAGCGTGGAGTTACTGTACCCTCTGAGTCATTGTGTTCATTATATTCTGGTACCCACCTGCTGTGTCTAACAGAACTCCAGCCCCTTTGCGTTGGAATGAAGTCAAATCTATGACAAGTTTTAGTTCAAAGAGTTCATTTAATCTGAAGTCTCCTTGGTGTGTGCACATAATATGTGTTTAGCAACAGCTCAGCTTATACAGTGGGCACTTGAGCAGGAAAGGAAAACTAACATTCCTGTGTTAGCCAACTTCACTTATGCCGATTATTAGATAACACACTTTGCCCAAAGCACTATTTATGCATACATGAAAGGCCCAAGGTTGCATCACATAAAAGCTTTTTAGCTTAATAGAATAATCAAAAACTTGTTTATTGGTTCTACAGATTAGGAAACTGATTTTGAAAGTGGGTTATTTACAAGTATAACAATTATAGAAAATTAAGGCTAATGAGAACCTTGGAAGCTGGGCACCAGTGTAAAAAGTTAAAGCCAAAAAAGACAACTCTACTAATAACTACTGTTAAACTATTAGTACAGTATCTCATAGATTAAGGTAGAATCACAACAATAAATAAACATTTTATTCAATACTACATTTTGGCATGCTTTTATCTTCAATGATGTTTAGTAAATGCTGCATTGTTGATGTTCTCTTCTTCTTGCCAGGTAGTCACAACAATTAATGTCAATACTCTTCTTGATCAGCAAGCACATAATATTAGCCATCAATCACAGATCAAGGTTATGGACAGTGGCGGCTGGTGGAGTTTTCTCGGGGGTGGGGCTATAAATTCAAAATAGACCTATATCAAAAACCAGTCAAACATAAACTAGGCTATCACACCAGTATATTTATATGAATGCCAACAACAAGAAACATTTTAAAAAATACATAATTTCATGTACATTTTTACTTTTTGTACATAAATCTTGCCCTTCTGAGGCGTTTTGAAGGCAAATTTGTGTTTTGCATGATCCAATATGGTGTCACATACCTAAGAAAGTTTAATAATTGAGAAGCCATAGTCAGCTTTATATTTTTTAATATTTAAAGACTATTTTCTGAGAATGTGTTTATTTAAGAGCAACGATGCAAATTAGAAAACATCTAGAAAAAGTACACTATATTATATTATTTTCCATGTGAATCCCAGATTGTTCAAGCTTTTTTCCCTTTTCTAAAGAGTGCTTTCAATCAGTCCTGCTTGTATTTGTTCATGCTGGGTCAGATCCTGTCCTTTGAAAAAGGAGGCGGGAAAGCAGAATAAAGCGTCAGCCTTACTGAATGCAGTTAGCCAAGCCTTGTAGCTAAACCAGGTCCTGGAAAAAAGACCAAGTGTACCGTTCCTTCTGTCTTTTGGCTGCTGATTCATTTTGATTTTTAGCTGATCAGGTCCAAACAATTTCACCTCCAGCTTCTCTTGGTACGTTTTTTAAGGGATTTCACTTCCACAACTCGACCTGTCAATCACCCGCACTACAACTATGACAACAGTTCTTGCCACCTAATGTGTGCCCCGAGTTCCCCTATCCTTTTACTTTGCAGAGGAGCTACTGCGCATGTACAACTTTTAACGAGAGTCAATGTGCAAAGATTTTGGTGCCCTTGGGCAGAAATACCTCACCAATCGACGAAAAATGAAAAACAGCTTTAATCATCATTAAAGACTAAATATTCATCTTGCACATCTAAGAAATATATATCAATATACTTTGAAATACTTTAATTTATTAATTTGATCTTAATTAAATGTTTTTTTATGTATTTATCAAGCCGCCACTGATAATGGGGTGTTTCAAGGCAAGGCAAGGCAAATTTATTTGTATAGCACAATTCAGTACAAAGACAATGCAAAGTGCTTTACATGATTAAAATACAGGAAGATAAAACAGAATCAAAGCAAGTAGGGAAAAAAAAAGTAACATAAAAGCCACTTGCAGATAACGAATGAGCATGCAGTGGAGTTGTGCTTGGATGTTGCAGCTTCAAGGACTTGCATTTGTGAATTCCCAATCCCATTTTGCAGTGCACCCACTGCACAGGGGTTACTTTAAAATGTAGTTTAAACTGACCTTACATTTTTTTTGCCAATTTCTGTCTCTCATTGGCTGCTTGTCTATCTACCCTTGGTTTCTTACTACATAGCTGCTAATAACATTTAGCATCCATGCGTCAGCTCTGGTCAACAGCTCATTGGCCAACAATGAGAACATAATAGAGGGTAGGAAAACAATTCCAGACTGCTGTGCTGAATCATAAAAGCCTTAATTATTACAAACATCAGGACAAGACAAGCAAACACAGGAATGATGCTGATCAAATTGGGAGTATCGCTTTTTGTTAAAGAAATACAAAAAAATGAATAAAATACACAAATGTAGCAGACATCTGAATTTCTCCCTTATAAAACCAAACTCCGTTTCGAAACCCAAAACATACAAAGATGTGTACATTCACATTTTTCAAACAGGGTAAATAATGTATTTTTTTTTACTCTGAAGAGAGCTGTGCAGATATTTACTGTTACACAAAGAATTGTATGCAATGTGGAATGTCAGGAGCTCCATATACAACATAAATTAGTGCCAGGAAAAATACCCCTTCCTCTTTTTAGCTCCTGTTTACTGCAAGCGCTATTTAGATAGCACTTTTTATAACGACACACTTCAACCATAGCTTAGGTATCTTTGCTGATTAGAAGTATTCAGATTGTGCCAAAGTCTTGAGGCAATTCGTTTTTTGTGTTTAACTTGCACCATTTTTCAAGGAAACTAACAAACACAAATAAGACAAAAAATACACCTCAAAAAGAACATCTGAAACCATTTCAAGTAATTAATTTTGAGCTTTATTTTGGATGTCAAGGTGCAAAGAAAGCCTTATTTTACTGTATCATGAGAAATATGGCCTTATTTATAGTGCTTTAAAGGCAACTTTATTTACCTGACCATTAAAGATTCCAGAAAAGTTAAAAAACAATCCACTGGACTTTGTTTCCAATTTTAAAGACATTTCGCTTCCCATCCAGGAAGGAATCAACTGTATTGCTGTATTGTAGGGTTTTGAAAGCTAAGTCCAACCCCTCTGTTTAAGGTTGGGTTTTCTTTGTTAACAAAGATGGCTTCCTTTACCCCCCTCTCAGACCGCCTCTCTTCATTGTTCAAAATGTAAACAGTCTTGTCTTCAAAAGAATGTCCTTTGCCCATAAGGTGTAGATGTACTGCCGAGTCTTGTCCCAAGGAAGTAGCTTTTCTCGGGACAAGACTTGGCGGTACAGGAGCAGAGCACCTCCCTGTTCAGCCAAGTCAGCAATCTCCTCTAACGACACCCCTATTAGAGACAAAGACAGGTATGGGGGATTGCAGGCTAACAAAGAAAAAATGACTGCCCATTCCAAAGGGGCAGACTGGTTCATCCGGTTCAATTTGCATGTTTTCTAAGCCAAAACAAGGCTTTGTTTTTGGTCTACTCTATAAAAGCTTGAACTCAACGGTATGTCTGACATTTTGAATTGAAAAAGCTTCCTGTATGGGAATTGAAACATCTTCAAACTTGGAAACAAAGTCCAGTGGATTGTTTTTGAACTTTTTTGGAATGACTATGACCTGGGTGACTGAGAATCTTCACCAGCGACTATTAAAGAGTTTTATTTTTGTAAGAAACCATTCTACTACAGAACAATGTACTTTATTAATATCCAATGAGGAACAGACTGGTTACAGTCAACTAATGTATCATTCCTAGGAACTCTAGAACTTTGATAGTGATAATTTTGTAAATTAATTGGCTGTACTTGGAGAAAAACCTTGTATTGCCTGCTCATTTGATTAGACAGCGACCTGATTCAGCAATAGTTAATTTAATTTTGTATTCACTGTAAAAAAACATTATTTCTACATATAAAGTGTAGTTCAGTCTTTTTTCATAGAATACAGATATTTGAAAATAATGTGTCACTAAAAGTGTCTCACTTACCAGCTCAATTTAAGAATAAATGACTTAATTACAGTATTTTTTGTAATGTTTGTGTTTTTTTCCACTTAACTCTAAAAAAAGACCATTTAAACCATAAAAAGTTTTTTTAGCAATGTTTTGTCCAATAGAATGCAGAAGCTATGTGTTCAAACTCGTCTCTGTGGTCCCTCCTGAAAGGATTTAATGGAATTTCATTTTCCAACAAAATTCTAATCTTTTTCATAATCCTTTATTTTTTATCTCCCAAGAAAAGCTGCTATCTTTCCACCTTACTGACATTTCCTTTGCTTTAGCAGCTAAATCAATGTCTAGTTTCCCATCATGCAAAGAGTTCTTCCATCTCACTCTGTGTGATGTTGATGAACTGCAACATTTGCCTTTATCAGCTTTGGCCATGTTTTACATTATCACATTTTTTTTTTTACCCTCTCCCCTCGCTTTGCCTCACCCCCCCTCCTTCTCTCATCTTGCTTTTGGTATCTAGCGGTTTCATACCCTCCCAGTTATAAGAAGACCCCACCTCCTGTGCCCCCTCGCACCACCACCAAGCCTCTTATTTCTGTGACAGCCCAGAGCAGCACAGAGTCCACCCAGGATGCCTACCAGGATGGCAGGCATTCCCGAGGTGGTCTGTGGACCACGGATAGCCTTGGCCGCCCCATCTACAGCTCAACAGACAGCCTGGACAGCACCAAGGCGGTCACAATGGCCATGGACACAGCAGCGGGAAAGAGACATGCGTTGGTGGGAAGTCACACCTCTGTCCAGACATGTGACAAGGCCGTCCTTGTATCAAAGGCTGAGGAGTATCTCAAAACCCCACGTTCCTCTATTGGTATACAGGTAACAAGAAAACTGGTAGCTGTCATTACACTTTCAATAATACTAACTCAAATTACTATTTTAACATATAGTGCTTTGGTAAAGTAGTTTTTCAATGTTTCGTTAATACTTTGTCATATTAGAACTGCAAACCTATTTAGATTTTGCATGATGTGCACAGAACAACAAACAAATGAATAACGGAGATAATTGTCATTCAGCATCCTTAACTATGATGACCCTAAATAAAATCAACCTTTTTACCTTTAAAAGTCTACCCTTGTTTAAATATCAAAATAAACACAGCTAATACTTAATATTTGTAAACTAAAAATCCCCCTTAACACACTCTGAGCACACCGAGCCCTGTGTGGAATGGGGGGTTTTCATAATAATAGTGTTTTTCTTCAGCTCCAACACTGCAAAAAATATAAATCTCAATAAGTTATTTTTTCTTAAAATAAGTGTGTTTTTCCTTGATTTGAGGAGGTAAGTAAGACACTTTGCCAATGGAACAAGACAATTTCCTTTTAAAATAAGAAAAAACTATTTTATCGTCTTATTTCAAGTAAATATTATCTAACTATCTTATTTTAAGAGTGAAAATACTCATTCCATTGGCAAATCATCTTATTTACCTGCTCAAATTAAGGCTAAATATACTTAATTTAAGCCATTTTTTACTTATTTCTGGATTGTTTTTGCAGTGAACAGCTGAAGCTAGAACTATCCTTTCTGATCGAGCTTTAGCCGTTTTATAAAGATGAATAGGAAAATGTTTAATTTTCAAGAAGTGCAAAACTGGTCACAAGTTTGAAATATTTTAAGATCTATATCTACAGAGAGCATATGCAATAGCTCTAATAGAAAGAACAATTTAAAGCATATGATTCTGATCTTTTCTTTGAACCTAATGACAATCTGAAACAATTTTTTACTCCTATCTAAACAAAAGTCTTTTCCCGCAACTTGATCCATAACATATACATTATACACTGCTGTTTTTATTTCCTAGGTGGAGACTGTGACAGACTCTGAGGCTGAAAGTAAGGGCCTTCCTCAGTTTCATTCTATCGGGATCCAGGTGGAGGACAGGAAGCGGTAAGTGGTGCAGGTGGAAGTGTCATACTACATGTTTTGTTTTTTGTCTAAGGTTGGTACATTATATTAAATTTCCATCTCATGTTAGGCATGGAAGGTTCAAGCGTTCCAACAGTGTGACCACTGCAGTTCAAGCAGACTTGGAGCTGGAAGGCTTTCCTTCCATGGAGGACAAAGGCCTGCAGTTCGGTGGCGCCTTCGGCCGGCACTCTGAGCCAAGCACACCAACCCAGTATGGAGCCATCCGAACCGTTCACACGCAGGGCCTTTTTAGTTACAGGGAGGACTATCGGCCTTCCAGCGGGCCCCCCAGCCCACAACCTGAACCCTGGTTGGTGGAACCCAGCCTGGAGAGCACTGACTCAGGCCGAGTGTCCCCCCACCGGAGGGATGGCGGTTGGTTCATGCAGCTTCTTCATAATGAAACCAAGAGGCTGGAGGAGTGGTGCAAAGAGATGGAAAGAGAGGCAGAGGAGCATGACCTGTCAGAGGAGAGTGAGTGTCCTGAGTCGAGCAGGGTTTTCTGCTCTTTAACATCAATATTTTCAAAATAAAATTTGGTTTTATACAGTGTATTAAAAATAAAACTGTAAATTTAAAAGTTGAAAAATCTTAAAATTTTAGATAAATTGATAGACGCAAAACAAATTTTAATTTCACTTGAGAACAATGAGTGGATATAAACTGTACAATAATCATTTAAATATTGAACGTCAAAAAATTTAATTACAAATATATATAGAGAGAGTACAGAACAAAAGTTTGGACAAACCTCATTTAAAGTTTACTTTATTTTAATGACTATGAAAATTGTAGATTCACACTGAAGTCATCAAAACTATTAATTTATTTATCATGATGTCACTATTATTACACTTTTGTCATATTACAATAATATTATCCAAATGGGACGTTTCCCTATTGCCTGCTGGGCGACTAACATGACTACTTTTGCGTATGATGGGGGATTATTTTAAGACCCACTATCAGGGTCCAGGGTGCTTTCTACTGACCAGTTGTCATTGTCCTTTTATTCTTCTCTGCCCAATATAGCATCATCAATATTTTGATATTTTTATTTTCCATAAAAGTAATTTTACCAGTGGCATTTGCCAAAGAATGTGTTTTGAAGAAAAAGGCAAAAATAACCAGATCTGTTTTATGTTTTTATATTTTAGTGAAATACATAGAAATAAAGGACATATAGAAATAGGAAAAGTCAGATAGCAACACCAACATTATTTGAATATAACTAAAGTTATTTCCCTTCAAAATCTGAAAATGATGTTCACCCTTATTTTTTTTTCTTTTCTGCTTGTATCAGAGAAAGAAGAAGCCATTTCCCAGTCCTATTACAGAACTAGTAGCTTGTGGCAATGCCAGAACTCCATCTCACCAGACTTTAACCTATTATTTAGCATCATAGCCAGAAATAAATATTTATAGCTTTTGGACCTTTTTTTTATTTGTTTGATTTTGAATTATTAAAACTGTTATTTATACATTATATCATTTTGGTAAAATGAATACCATTACTTAAGACCACTCTAGACATTCTGTGGATGTACTGTTTTTGTAAAAGTAACAATTTAGCTATGACTTAAACCGTTACACTGGCAGAAACGTTGTGACAGAACTTTTTTCTGCTTGATTATTTATTATGAATGACTGAAAGATAATTGCTCAATGTCTGTCAAGCTGTGAGTAATAGTTTCCAAATGTGTGTGTGTGTGTGTGTGTTCCAGTCCTAGGAAAAATCCGTAGTGCAGTTGGAAGTGCCCAGCTACTAATGTCTCAAAAGTTTCAGCAGTTTTACTGGTTATGCCAACAGAATCTGGTGAGTAATTTTTCAAACCAAAATATCCTCATGGCATTTATTTTATACACTTGATCAATATTTGCATGTAGAAAGATTTCCCTTTCTCTAGGCCTCGGGCAGGTGGTTGGTCTGTTGCTTGTTCACCTTCCAGAAATAGACCAAAAAGATCAATGGCGGAGCAGTCGCTCTGCTGCTATTGACCCCTAGCTGACGAAAGGGGAATTCCAATAGGAAGCTGCACCTGTGTTGAGGCAATCCATTAATGCACAGAGGCAGCAGGTTGAATGGAAACTCAGGATCTGAATAATGAAGTGCATCACCCTCACTGTTTAGCGCTCTTGTCACGTTTTGCCCATACCTCATACCTTTTGTGATGCTACTATACCCCGAGTCAGCAGATATCAGAATATGGGAGTTCAATAAGTGAAATGTTTCTGGAGATAAAGGAGAAGCAGAAAGTGAAAAAGAGAATAAGACACTTAATTAGATAATTTAAAGACATACTGGAGGTAGTTCAGCTCTACTCTCTGACTTGTTGTCTTTGTGTTTTTTTTTTTCAGATCTGTTGCTTTCCTTTAAATAACCCTGCTGTTTCACTCTCCTCATATATAATAGGATGATGAATTAAATCTAACATTGATAGTGACAAGCCTTAGATTGCCTTGAGCTTTTAGAAATTTTTCAAAGAGAAGCCGATGAGTCTGTTTCGTCCGTTTAATGGTAGAAGAACTGCAGGATGAGTTTTTAAAAGACTGTGTATTGCTGACTTTGAAATAATGAAACACATCTTGATTTTTACATGATTTTTGTGCAGTGCTGTTTGAGACAACAATCATTTGTTTTTTTCTGTCTGCCTTCCTTTGCTTGTTGTTACTTTAGATTTGTTTGCAGCAAAACAAAATAGTATTTTTAGACTAGTAAAAAAAAAAAAAAAAAAAAAACTTCAGAGGTTATGGAAATTTTGACTTGTTTTGGATGTAATCATTAAGACATGGTTCCAGACACATTTCCTTTTTTCAGGGAGGAATATTTGTTAAACATTAAATCTAAACCTCAACATTTAGTAGAATGCTGCTCAAATACTAGTACCAAGTATTTCAAACCAGCTCCACACAAGCTGCTGATAGAATTCTATTTGTCAAAATAATAGTTTTGGGTTAATTGTGGATTTGGAAAATCCATCTGCTTCCAGGTTTATATCCATGTTTAGGAACAATTCATGAGCCGCTAAGACTCAATAATTACACATTTGCCAGTCCCTACATATGTTTAAATTATAATCTGAAGTCCTGAGATTTTCAACCACTACTGGTAATATGCTGCCACACAGTGGTCATAATCAGTATATCAACTAGGAGCAGAAATGATATCTTCAAAGGGGCAATGATTGAAACATTTGCACCATATCAGGAGATAGAATCGTGTCATTTTGGTTTTACAAAACACAAATTTTACTTTGACCCTTAAAAACATTCTTTCCAGGACCCCAGTGCCATGCCTCGACCCACATCTCAGGATCTGGCTGGATTCTGGGACCTTTTACAGCTTACAATTGATGACGTCACTGCCAAGTTTGATGAGCTGGAGCAGATCAAGAGCAACCAGTGGCAGCTGGTTGAAAGCTCCGAGAAGAAGGTATAATTTCCCTCCACACTCGTGTAATAATTAGTCTTAATGGGCTCCAGATGAGCATACTCAGCTTAAAATAAAAACGGACGGAGAACATCAGTGTTCATTTTTAGGCATGGCCCCGGCAGGAGGTTAGGGTATTAAGGAGATGGAAGCATCTGTTTTGGTTTAGATAGCTTATAGCAAAGTTATTTTATCCATTAGAGCCACCAGCACAATCAATGAGATTAATTCCTCTCCTCATTACTTTGTTGTAAAAGATTTTAAAATGTGAAGAACTTAAAACACCATTCCATTTTGCATTTAAACACTACTTTACCCTAAGTGTAAATTAAAGTATGTACTGAGAGGAAATTAATTCCCAAACCAAAGAAATACCTAAAACTCCTGATATATATATTTTTAGTTAATGTTCTTTTAATGATTTTTATTTATATATTCTTACAATTTTTTACATGATAAAGGTCTTCAAAATCATAATCATTTTCGGAGCCATTCATAATGGAGTTGCTATCATACTTAAAGGAGCCTAATCATGCAGTATTACCTTACAAATCTCTTCCTCTCAGCTTTAATTATGGCACTCTGCTGGCTTATTTTATATCATTTCTGTGTTGCATGCTTTTTTTTCTTGCTCTATTTGTTAGAAAACAAAGCCCTTTGTATATATTATCCATGACAAGACCACTTGACCCGAGGTGCAATATTGCACATGACAAAGCACAATGAGTAAACAAGCGGAAGCCATAGACGTAGTGTTTCAGACTCTCCTCTCTGTAGGAAGCTGAAATTCAGCAGGACCAAAACCCTTTGCCAAGAAATCAGCTTCCCACTGTCTGCAGCTAGTCTCATTAGCAAGGCCCAGGTTGCCCTCTCACCCTTGAGGATCATTTGCATCACTGTAAATACTATTTAATTCAATTTTATATTTTTTGCTTTTGTAAGTTGTCAGTTTTTGCCACAGTGTTCTTACTCTACAAATTGGTAAATACCATGTCTTTGTAAAGCAACTTTACAAGTTAGGAGACTCCAAAGTCATCTACACTACATTTAGTCATTAGATCAAACTAGCACACATTCAAAAACTGATGTAGCAACCTATACTGTTGCTACAATTGCCCTGGGGCACACTGACAGAAGCAGGGATCCTGCCCCAAGGAGTTGCACTCTGTTTTGTACCACTCTAGTAATATATAATACTGGACATTGCTGCCAACTTTATGTTTAACCATGTGTAGCGTCTTACCATCTAAGCAAATTACTTATAGGTGATAAATATGCAATAAAGGGGTTTCTGATTCTGATTTATCTGAGATAAGCAATGAGTCATCAACCCCCTGTGGATGTGCAAAAAAAAAGGAAAAGACCCAGATTGTCAAAAACATAAAGAAAATATATAGTTCTAGAACGGGTCAATAACATGTAGGGCAATACAATATGGAGCCTAGGTGGAAGTTCAACTGAAGAAAGTAATTGCTCTCCTACATCCACCTGTGACACAGCCAATCAGCTTTGAACCACACATCCACAAAAGCCAATCACCATCCAAAGTTCATCTTAAAAGGCCTGCAATCCACTTGTCTGCTCCTGTGCGCAGGCGGTGGATGCACTGTGTGACTTAATTCAGATGACACCGTTTCAATCCACCTCCAGCCCCTCCTCCACCATTGTAGCTAAAGCTTCATCAGGGTGTCATTCCTCCCGGAATCTTACTGCATTCCCTGTCTCATCTTAACCGGTCTGGCAGAAGACCGCCATGTTAAGCCTGGGTCTGCCAGAGGTTTCTTCCCAAAGGGGAGCTTTTCCTCTCCACTCTCGCTTCATGCTTGCTCATCATGGACAGGTTCTCTCAACCTGTGTTATCCAACTGGACTTCCATCTTCTAGGTCCCTGAGTGAAGCTCTAGTATCAGCTCACACAATTCACTGGATCTCCCCATAAAGCTCAGCATATTGTCTCTCTAAACAGCAGTCTTTCAGTCTTAAATCACTCAGGTCTTCTAGTTCAAGCCTACATCCAGAACCAAACATGGAGAAGCAGCATTTAGTCCCTATGTTCCACTTATTTGAAACTACTTTGACTATTAAACTAACTGAGGTATTATTAGTTTAAAGTCGTGGTCAGTTTTTGTTTATGTTTTATTACCTGATTTAATTGGGATTTTATCTTCATTGGATTTTATTCTGCTTTTATGCTTCTTCTGCTTCATTGTTTATTTAATGTAAAGCACATTGACTTGTCCTGAAACTGAATTATGTTATACAAATAAACTTGCCTTGCCTTGGCTTGAGACAGAAGCATACTGTATGGCGTTCTCTGCCAAGTCTGCCAAGCCTTACTAATATCAATAATAGGGATAGCAATGCTGTTCTTCGGCATTTAGCTATTGGAACAGAAAAAGTTCATAAAAATATTAGTAAAATGTGCATTGTACAACTTTATAAATGTTAAACTGTATTCAATATAGCCAAAAATGTGCCTGATTTCATGAGTATGTTGTGCAACAATCAACAAATTCAAGTTATAATTTCTTGTTTTTTTGGTTAAAAAATAATATTGAAAAATCCAGTAAAAATAGTAACTTCTGCTATGTTGATGACCAAAATGTTGTAAAACAATATACTGATTTTGATTCTATTCAACTGGGCATTTTAGAAGTGCTTGTACCTATTACTGTAGGTAAGATGGTAAAGCAAGCTTTTTGAGGGACTATTAATTGATTATTATTTAAGGATAAGATCTACAGAAATTAGTCGAAGGCAAAAATAAAGACACACATAAAACTAAGGCAAAACACGCAGTAAAACACCTTTTTTGTTGCAGAAATGTAGTACTCACAAACAAAAGTAGCAGTTCCATTGATAAACTGGGCGCTCTCTAATGTAGCCACAGGTTAAACTACAGTATGTTCTGTCCTTTTCCCTCAGCTTTGGGTTGTTGTTTCCATTGAAAACAAGCTTAGAGTTACTTCGTAATCCAGTGACAACCGTCTCCAACAGCAACTTTATTTAGAAACAAAAACAGGTCAAGAAATCAATGGCTTTGTCAAGGTTTGGTAGAGGTTGGTTGAGGACCCAAATGCAGAGAGGTGGAGGCAGAGATGAGAACAAAGAATGGACCAATGAGCTAATATAGAGCAGGTGTGAATAGAACTAACTAGAAGGAAGCCAAGGGGAAAGGAAACAGGCACTAGGGGGCAACAGAGAGTAACTCAAAAACACAACACAAACAGAAAACAACTACAAAGACACAGACTTACAAATAAACTAAAAATGAACTTAAACAGAGGGCAGAAAGGATTGTGGGATCATGAGCCGTATATTCCTACATATATGGACCAATTCTGTTTAAAAGAAATGTATGGCTAAACAGTATATTTTAATATCAGGGAAATGTTTCAAAAATATTCCTCCACTTAAAGAAACAATCTAATTGCCAGCTTTTATTAATTTGTGCTTCACACCCTCAGTATACTGAACGTTTAATACCTCATAAAGCTGATTTCTGCCCTTTAAACATTTTCCATACTCCTCAGGGGGGTTAAAAGTCATGGATGTTTGTTTTATCTGTACAAATCAACAAAAGCCAGTCTTTGAAGTTTTGTTTAGTGACCATAAAACAGCTTAAAACTCAGGCAAATGGACTTTAGATCAGGTTTTCCTGAAGATGTTTCGACAGGAATTTGCACAGGCATTTTTACTTTATTATTTCTTCTCTAACTTAATATTAGTTTCATTAATGTTACATAATTTCTTAGCATTATGCCTGATTATGTTCCATCTAGACCTGGAAATGTAGTTTAAAGGGATTGTGGAGGATTTTTGCAATTTGTTTAAAAGACCCACCCTCTTAACATGAAAAAATGCCACTAAGAGAGCTAGCACAAGCCCATTTCTCCTCATACACTCCGTGATTAAAAGTTGCTGTTCTCATAGCTCATATAAGCTTACTGTGTCCGAACGTCCACCCAACCCCTAAATCCCTCAATCACTAGATAGAGCGAGGACTATATAGTGGACTTTGTAGCAAAATCAGTTAACTTACCATGCGGACAGATGATGACTGCTTTTTGCTTCATTGGTCAAGTAACTCCTCCTTCACTGCGGAGTGCATGCACTTTATTTATTATTAGTCGCCGCTGTCGGGTAAAGACGGCGGGCCGCTGTGACAGCAAATCCCATAATGCTTTGAGAGGAGAGCTCTACGTGCAAAGCATTACCGGGATAGATCTGCCTCTTCTGAGGCCTTTCTTTTCTTCTCATACACTTTGTAGACACTTTTTCTCTTACGACCCCCGGCCATTTTCAAAAAACCGCAGTGAGAAAGGTGAGCTTCAATGAGTGTCTGAAAACGTAGCTCACCACGGATATACGCCTGAAATGGATGAATAGGACGACCTTACGTGAACATATCACCAGAATGATTGACAGTTAGGAGGACCACTTATGTAGATGATCCACCCAGAAATAAAAGATCTTCCTCTATACCTTTAAATCAGACAATTCTGTATGTTTGAGTAAAATATTGAGCCTTTCTGTAATGAATGAAACCTCTATGAATCTGAATTTAACTACAGTAACTATTGTAAGGTTATAAATGAAAGGTGATTTTCGCTTTTTTCTTGGAACAAGGTGGAGTTACGATATTATTAGCCGGTAGGTACGAATCTTCACGAGCAGATGTGAAGCACTGAGGTTATATAAGCAGTCACTTAGTGTAAGGCACTCTTCACACAGTTTACATTAAGGCACATTTATAAAAATAGTGCTTCCACATGACAGATCTAAAGCTGCGAGGCATCAATTTCATTAGTGACTGCGAGTTTAGAAGCAATAAGATCATTATGGGCACTTGGGTAATTATCTTTATGCCACACTTTTTGCTATAAGCACACTGTTCCCTCCAGCTGTTTGAGGGACATAGTTAGTTCAGTAGAGCTGAACCCTCACAGTGACACAGATGCTCCATGCCCGGCGTTGCTAAATAAGGGCAGGCGCTGTTTAAAACAACCCCAGCTTGCAATCACAGAAACTCAGCCTGTCCTCAGAAGTCTCTCATGATCTTCATATGGAAATGTGTTTTTATTTATGTAGTTTCAACCACACCTAATTGATATGCAGTAATAAAATAGATTAAGTTAATTTGGCATTGGATAGAATGCTGTTTTCAGAGGTAATCCCAATAAACGTTCATATTAATTCAGTTTTTCACAATATTTTGTTAACTATTCATATACATAGAGCTGCGCCACAAATATTCAAACCCTGGCAGATACCATAAAGTTATAATGTTATTATTCCAGAATGACTTAAATAAGATATATGATCTATGGAGGTAGCTAGTGATTAGTCTGTAAGGCCCTCCAACCTCTATGAATCTCACTGCAAAAGGTACATTGGGAAAATATCAGTGGAAACATACAAAAAGTTGGTCATTATTTTAAAGAAGGGTTGCTGTAATGCTGACAAAGATTTTCCTTGATTATTAGCAAGCGCTAAATAGTGTTCGGCTTGAAATATGATATCGAAGATTGAATTAAAATAGATAGACCTTTGTTTCAACGTTTTTTGCAATTTGTTTATTATCTTTTTGTAGATAATAAAACTATGTCTAATTTCAAACATCTTGGCATAATGAAAATCATTAAAATCAAAATCTGTCAAGATTAAGAATAACTTCAACTTAGCTTTAAAAGTTATTTGATAAACATCATAATAATAACAAGATAGACAAAATTCATTTTGGGAAAAGCTAAACCATATTTCATGGCTAGAAGCTTTTTGTAGGTAATTTCCATCTTTTAAGTTGAAAGTGTGCACACTTGAGGACTGGATTTATTTTCCGACAACCGTTACAACCCCCACCCTTAAGAACACTAAAGGGTAAATTCTGGCACTGGGTGTAACACAAAAGTCAGTAAACTAAAAGATGATGTCAGCAGGAAAATATGATTTATTTACAATTTGCAGGGGTCACAAAAAAAACAAACAGCAAAACAGGGAAGCTTAAAGCCTCAGGGTCTCCAAGGCCAAAACAACAAACAAACCCCCCCCCTTACTTATAAAACAAAACACTTTCTAACATAGAAAACGAAAAGGAAATACAATACCTGGACTCCCTGGCTAACCACAAAACAAGGAGAAAACAGTTCAACAAAAATGGCAGAGAACCCCTACCAGCTTCCACTGTGAACAGAAAAACAAAACTTTAGTCAATCAATTGTTTAACATGAACACACACAGAGACATTCAGCTCATGAACAAGATCACTTCAGATCAAGGCCCAGTGAATAAGAGAAGGGGCCTGACATCTCAGGATTGAAGCTCTTTATGAGGTGGCTGACGAGCTTCAACGCATTGCACCTGTAACAGCCAGGGAGACCTGAAACACAAACATAGAGCTCTCTCATGAAGAGAGCCCCTAGAGGTCAGTGACCGTAACAACAACACTCCAAACATACTTTCTTCTGTAAAATAAAAAAATAAAATAAATTAGCCAATATGTGTTTGTTGATCTGTTTAAGTTAAGGTTCTGGTACAAAGATGTAAGAAACAGTTTTGTGGTGCTTACCTTACTGTGAGCAACAACTCCAGAGCAAATTAACCTTTGCATTTAACCCATCCCCTTGGGTAGCAGTGGGCTGCCGTTGTGGGGCTCCCGGGGAGCAGTGCGTGGGCATGGGGCTCGAACTCAGAACCTCAGGATTCCAAGATCTATGCCCTAACCTCTAGGCTGCCACTCCTGCATGGATACAATACAGAGGATTTTATTCACTATGACTTAAATCTTTTACCAACAACAGATGGGGGTCCTTTTTACAAGAAGGAAGGCTTTACTCCAAATGCAACATATTAAAGAAAATAACAAAACGATTACACTCAGATTACACTATCTTCATTTGCTTTAATGTTTCTTCTATTTTATTGTATAATTCATGTAATTTCCCTTTTGAAAAAAAACAGACTATTTTCTAAGATTTAATCGATGCTTATGTGTCTCAAGGATCAAAAGTGGCCACCGCCTCTGCCAAAGAGGCCATCGAGGGGACGTGGAGGCGTGATGCGGGAGCGCTCCCTCGACCTCCAGGATCGCCAGCGTCAGGAAGCCCGAAGACGCCTCATGGCTGCCAAACGAGCAGCTTCTTTCAGACAGAACTCAGCCACGGAGAGGGCGGACAGCATTGAGATCTACATCCCAGAGGCCCAAACACGGCTTTGAGGTCCACACAATCATTCTTAGCTCCTGCGGTCCATCTCCATTAGACACCAGCGTGTTGTGGCACAACATCTGCCCCTCATGTCCTTCAATCATTTTATATGTTGGCCTTCCCCTGGCTTTCCTGTTAGAACTACACTGGGATTTTAACAAAATATTTTTTTATCAGCATAACTTAAACTAGTAAAGAATGATGAAAGGAAAGCATACATAAGCCACTTTTTGAACCCCCAACTGTCTGTAATTCACTAAAGATCCAAGACTAAACCATTTTTTGAATGATTTACAAGGCATTCTTCATTTAAAAGTCAGCCAGAATTATTAGCTAAGGGGCTTGGTAATATTTGTACAAATTATACGTTTGCCAAGTGTATCTTAAACTACAGGGATCAGACTTTTTTAGAGCTTTTATTTTGCTTTCTTTTTTTTTTCTTTTGGTCCTCTTAAATTTTTCCTATACCTAAACACATGTTTTGCAGTCAAAGGAATAAAGTGCAACATTTTCCTTATAACCAGCAGCAATGTTTTTTGGCTAAAGAACCCCATCTTTATCTTATGTTAGTCAAAATTATGTGACTGTTTTTTTTTGTGTGAAGGATATTGATTTAATATTGTGCTTTTTCCATTCTTTTTTAAAGAATAAATCCTTAATAGTTGACTTTTTAAAATAAAGCAAACAGCTTGCCACTTTTGATGTTGCCACATATATTTTTGTTTGCCTGCATTTTAACTAGGAGTGCTGGGGCTGTTAACCATTGCTGCTGGTAAAAAAGAAAAAAAGGATGAAGAATTCCCAGGCCATTATTCCCACATTAAGTCATTTCCAGACCTGCAATACCATTCAGCCTTAGGACTTTTTAAAAGAAAATGTGTAAATGACAAGCTCCTGTCCACATTTCCTCTGCAGAACAAATATGAATTATAAAAAAAAGACTTACACAGCCTTTTTTAAACAATGCATTTGCACCTTATAATATTCATGTTTGTATTTCCAAGGGAAATGTAGTTTATGATGCTCACATGATATTGTTGCAGTTGAATTGCAAGAACAGAGATGAAAAATTTACTACAGAATTTCATATATGAATATATAGAGGTTGTAGAAATTGCACCTTGTATCCTTTTTTAACGGTGTTCATGCCAGTCCAATAAAACTATATGATTCTAAAAATTTTATTTCTACTTAGACTATAAATCATATGACCCTATTCACAGTTTATGTTATCATTTAGTATTCATAGTAAATAAGAGGTATTATTTGATTTGACAGAGCATCTGTCTGGTTTTAAGGGAGCATTTCTTAGCTGAACGTTTCCATTCTGCACAGCATCTGGCCTTATGTTCTCATTTTGATCTGCTTGTGTAGTTCTAGGGAAAAAACAGGTGCAAATGACACTTTAACAGTATTTAGTTACTATAATGAATGGTGCTGCTTTTTACTCTAAAACTGTTGTCCCTCGCCCAGTCCTGCATGCACACACACACACAAAGAAATACTTTTTAAACTGAGATTTATGAACATGGTGCCCACTGTCTCCCTAATGGTAGAGTGTGACGTTAAACACAATACTTTTTGAAATGTTCTTGCTTACAGTGAATCAAATGAGGATACAGTTTTATAGTGATTGTTGCCGAGAAAATAAAGAGTGTTAATGAGAATATAACAATCACTGAATGAGGGGGAAACAGGTTTGACATGCCAACAGCTTTTAAATAAAATTAAGAATACAACATTGTTCACGTTTTATTAATTTTTTTAATCACACCTTTTGTTGCATTCCCATTTATCACCATTTGTCAACCTAACCCTGGGTGAATAAAACAAATGCTGATATAGCCACTAGCATTATGGGGAATCGAAGTGTTTCCGTGTTTTAATCTTAACATGTTCAGTAGGGGAGAGCAGTCTGTGTTCTCTGAATTACTGTAGGTGGTAACACATTGAGAGATATTGTGACAGATTTTGTTTTCCCTGCAATAAGGCTAAACACAAGTTGGACTTTTTTACTCCAAGGTGAGCGTGTTACATGCGAAACTTTTACCTTAAGGCCTTACCAAAGCAGTTATGAATGTAAACATGCTGCTGATGCAAAAGAAGTTATCCTTGGAGATTAGCAATTGCTAAAATAAATTACAGATGAATACAATGGAATAACAGGGTCTTTTAAATCTTTTTTTTTCTAAAGCAGGTTTTTCTATAGTTGATTTTTAGTATAAAACATGGCAACCGGAATGATTTCTTTTCAATATGTCCAACTTTGTTTCATTCATAGAATGAGGATTTGAGGCTGGACCCGCAACCAAGTGCAGTTTAAATGTCACATTAATGCATGTAAAGATTAGAATCCAGTTAACATTAACTTTCAGTTCACAACAACAGCTAATACTAAATGGGATAAACTCCTTAAAAAAAGATCTAGACAAAATTATTTACACTCTTTAGACAAAAAACAATATTTATTTAAAAATGTAAAATCTGAAAGGATTGCGCATGTTTGTATTCAGCCCCCTTCAGCCTACTCAAAATCTATTTCAACATCGATCTGATAAATCATGTAAATGAGGGACCTGTCTTATAATGAGATAAGGACTAAACCTTTTGGCCTCCATGCAGAAAGCTACATGTAGCAATAGAATAATCGTGTAAATCACTGTAAATACACACTCCCTTCAGTGAAAAATTTTATTGGCAGTATGCAGGAGAATAGAAACTAAAAGGGAGCTGAGCTCATGTGAAAATGGATCCGATTATAAACAAAAATATATAATAAAGAAATTATCTACTATTTATCATGGAGCGATATAATTACTTTTTTAGATCAGAGAATATAAGAAAAGGCCTCCTTAAAGTCCAGATCTAAAACTAAACATTTTGGACAGTGCTTTAAAATTGTTGTTTTGTCAATGTGGGGGTGGAGGTAGGTTGAGGACCCAAATGCAGAGACGAGGGAGACAGAGATGAGTTCTGGCAGGTTTAATAATATCAAAAAGATAAAAATAAAAAAAATCCAAGAATCAAACCAAAAAGCTAGGAAAAAAATATGGGGAGCCAAGTAACAACATAAACTAGCACTGAAGAACTGCACAAGGGGAGTATATATGGGAGACAGAACAAAAACTGGGCTAATCAGCTGATATGGAGCAGGTGTGGATAGAAGTAACTAGAAGGGAGTTAGGGCAAAGGCACAGTGGGGCAACAAAGAGTAAATCAATACTGCTTGACAATAAGAAAAAACAGAAAATAAACGAAATATCAACCAAACAGAATGACCTAAATAACTCAAAACTCAAAGTCCAAAAGAATATAAAAGAACCATAACATGTTAACATCAATGCGTGGCACATTTTGACCTATTTTAAATGAGTTTTTTTTCTTTTTTGCATAAATATATCCGTAACATGTGGCAACACCTCTATTCAATAGTTTTCAGATTTTTTTTTTTAATATGTACAGCTGCAAGTCTTTTAATGTATGTCTACCAGTTTGGTGCTTAAAAAGGTAAAATAAAAGCTCAAGCTTGATTAGACTGAGTTAGGAGAGCCTATAAATATCAGTTTTCAAGTCTTGCAAACATATTTTTAATGTTTGGTTTAAGAGTAAATGCTCCTTGGTCTGAGCCATTCCATTAAATCTGCAACAGCAGCATTGTCCTGCTGGAAAATGAAGTTTTTATCTTTTCTTATTCTGTATTAGTCCAAACTTTCATTAATACTGACCAGGATCTATAGTCTTTAGTCTCTTATTTTGAGATCCTTAAGGGTCATACCTACAGAGTTTTCCTCAAAACCATTGGTTTATAAAAAATAAAAAAAAGTCCAAATACTATCTAAACAGGTAAAGAAAAAAAGTGTATTGAATTTGACAGATCCAAAATATATAAGTATAATCTTCTGGTGATGACACCAACATCAACACGAAATCATTCTGAACCAATCAGAATAGTAGGTTACAGTCATCTGAGACGGAGCTCAGATGTTGCCAGATCCTTGTTGCTCTGTGATAGAGCTGAGAAACAGCTTCTTCCCTGTTTTATTTCTTAGATTCAAACCTAAACAAAACAGGCAAAAATAAGGTAAAAATATGTCATGCTTTTAAGTGTTGGTGCCAACTTAAGGAGGGAAAGGGACTCAAAAGTCAGGCAGTTTCCATGTCATTGGGTGAATAGATGCTGTATTAGAGCGTAAATGGGAGACTTTTATTGTGAACTTCACTCCGGGGTATGTTTTGAAAAGGTCCCTAGAGTCTAATAGAAACAAACTGGTAGAGTTTGGGTCATAATGCTGATCCATTTGCATCAATTAATACGCGTGTATAATATAGAGGCTTTTATTTTGTAGGGTCACTGGAGTCAAGGCAGAAACTTCCTTTTTGCAATGTTAACTAGCGGTAATTAGCATTAGTGGACCTGGCAACCAAATGGCAAATAGTAAGGAAAGAGAACAGGTGAGCACAGGTGCACTACTGGACAGGAGAAGTTAAGTATGTGGCTATCACCTTTCCAACAGAGCAAAAATTAGTGTAAAAGACTTTGAAAAGATGACATGATTTACATTCAAATGATGTCTACATTTGGTGAAATGCCATCATTTTCAGATCGTTGAAAACAACACCAATTATTGGACTAAAGTGGGACAAAATCAGACCAACTAAACACAGGCCTATTTTCAACAACTATTTCAGGACTAAATCAAAGCAATGATGGTCCGACTAGATTTAGCCCTAAAAAAGCTATAAATGTCTAAATGACGTCTGGTGGGGGTTAATTACTAATAATCATCACGTTGCTTTATGAAGGAAAGTCTATAGTCTATTTTTTTTGTAAGGTTAGACAATCTACATATAGCCTCGTGAGACCATCCTGATCCCGCGAGCTTTCAAGGTTTCACTCGCAGAACAGTCTGGAGACTCTCCGTTAAAGAAAATTTGGAGCCGTTCACCAAACGAACGTCCAATCAGCGTTGGCTTTGAGGAAGGTTGAGGTGTGACGCAACGAGAAGCGCGACAGTTCAGTCTAAAGAACATGGCGGCTTCAGCCGATGAAACTAGCGTTAGCGTGGCTATCGAGCAAGTTTTATCGGAATTACAGAGTAGTTCTTCAATGAAAGAAGAGCAAAACACTGCTCTGGAGGCTTTTCTCAGAGGAAAAGATGTTTTTGCTCTTCTCCCAATTGGTTTCGGCAATAGTAGCCTGGCTTATGGTTGTGTTTTCGTCATCAGTCTGTTAGTATGTCATATGCTTCGTTGATCTGATTGGTTTATTTGGCCCGTCTATCACCAACATAGGCCAATCAGCTAACCAGTATTTTCACCCCTTCCCAAAATTACTTCAACGGAAGGTTTCCAGATGGATATGCGGAGCAAATCCATCTGGCGGAGTCAGGTTAATCTACATATGCTAGCAGTTAGCTTGCTTAACTTACTACTTTATGTTAATATTTGCTTAATGAAACTGATTAACATTAATAATTAGTTATTTCCTAACAAAGATACAATGAAAAAAATAATGCAACCGTTTTTGGCGTTTGCTTAATCATATTTAGTTACTTTAACACAATTGTTTTATGTCCTACCCTGCTAACATGAAGCAATTGTGTTAAAGCCAAATATAATTAAGTAAATGCAAAAATGGTTGCATTATTTTTTTCAGTGTATAGCCAGTTAAACATATTAAATGACATTATTTTTCACTTTCTCACTTGTTAATGCCAGAAGCCTGTAAAAGTCTCAATAGTCTCAACTCCACCTGTGCTCGCACTCCATGTGGTCAGCATTGTGTGAACACATTCATGTGATTGGCCAATACATAATAAATCACCCACATGGGGAACATTTTTGAAGCTCCCTGAAACAAGGAAATTATCTAATTGGCTGAAAATCATTTCTTGTCAAAAAAATGTATTTATGTAAGGAGTGAGTCAGGGGAGTCTCGAAAATCCTTTAACAAGCCACATTTAGTTTGTTAATCAATATATGACATTGTGTACGGATCAGAAATCATGTGGGAATATTGTCCTGTGAATATATAAGTGTAGTGTGCAGATTTGAATCATCCTGGATGTGAGTCATCCTGTGCATGTGTGAACTGCATTTGTTAGTAAATGAATATTAAGGCTCCCTTTACCTCTAAATCATTTGCTCCTACTGTAGAAAAACCTCCCCAAAGCATTTTGATACCACCTTGGTGCTCACTGGTGGGGATGGTGAGTCAAGCTCTACTTTGATCTCATCTGAGCAAAGTATCTTTTCCTAAACATTTGCTTTGTTCCCTATATGGCAGCATAGAACAGTCCAGAACTTCATGGGAGAACAATGACCTGAAGAAAGCTCGGACCAGAATGCTTAAGGTTATTATCAGACACTCACTATCCTACCATAGATCAAGGTTTTCCCTGCTAAAGCCAGCATGTATCCAGAGCATATGGATTTTCCAAAAGAAGTTTTTGGACAACAAACTGGTTCCCTCAAGAGTATTTAAAGATTAGTCTGGCTGGGTCATTTGGCGATGGCATTGCTTTTCTTTAGACCTGAGGGCAGCAGAAATATTGGAAAACTGCTGAAAATGTGTGTTGCCAAGCGACAGCTTTGAAACCTAAAAATACCCCAAAAAGCTTCCCCACACTTGAAGAGATTTTGGAGAAGATCTGTATGGAGGAATGGCCAAAATTCCTGCTCCTGTGTGTAGAACCTAGTCAAGAGCTAAAGAAAATGTCTGACCTCTGTAAAAAAAAAAAAAAAAAAACTACTTTAAAAAAATTACTCATCACTTCATTCATTGCAAGTGGGGAAACGTATGTCACCAAATACTTCATTTTCTAGCAGTATCAGAGTAGTAAGGGGCTGAATACAAAATTAACTTTATTTCTCTGATTTTAACTTGTCAAAGAATTTCAACAACAAAGTTGTCCTTGTCTATGGCATAATATCAGAAAATAAAACACATGGGGGTTTGTGAAAACAAGGAAATGTGTAAAGCAAAGTTTGAGGAATATTTATACACTTGCAAAGGATTGTGTTACAAAAAAAAATTTTTTTGTAAATAAAAGCATTTTGACTTTACATTAAAATAGTTATTACTAAAATATGGATATGTATAGGGCTGATCTGTATATAAACCACAAATGTTTATATTTTTACATTATTTATTTAAAATTTAAATTTAACTTTAAAGAATCAAAGTAAGAAACTTTATCTAAATATGTTATTTTAATGGTGAAATCTAACTGTTGAGAAAGACAATAACAGCATAAATTCGAGTGACAAATCCATTGCATTATAGAAAACTGTTTAGATGGTAAAGGCTTAGTCTTTGGTTTGATTATTATAAGTAGCACTTTTTTCCAACATTTAGGCTGCTTGATTTGGTTCCAACAATTTGGGACTCAACTGAAAATAATTTCCTTTTACTCCTTTCATTTTTTTATGGATAAAGGGCAGAGTGGTTGGGAGGAGGAGGACAAATTATGCTACAAAGTGTGACATAGTGATCCGTGTATTTGAATAAATAGATAAAACAATATAAGTAAAGTATTTATCAAGTTTATATAATTTAGTTTTTGTAATTTGGTCCAGTCCTCGCAGGACAAAGTCACAGATTTCTGCTTCCCAAAAATGTGAGAATTTATGTAAAAACATTTTTAGAATACAGTGGTTACCCTCACCATCACCAGACGTTCTGCTTCTTCATTAAACTTCCATCCTTACTTCTAAAAAATCCTCGTTTTTAGCAACATTTCAACTCATCTTATATTAGGAAATATCTTCTGAAAACAGCTTATGTTATTTGAAAAATGGCTGATGGGCTACTTTAACAATCTAACTGCTCTTCCACCTGACTGAAGTCAGATAAAGTCTACTTCCCACAGACTGCAAACTGTGATTACATCATATATACTGCTGCCGATCTGGTGGTTGTTGTCATCAGTGTGGGTTTTAAAATCAAATTAGGATTAAACTGAGCTTTTGGCAGCATTCATTTCAAGTTTATGTTGTCTGGACTTTTAGTTTAAATCAATCAAATCTGTCGCAACCTTTCCTCCATAGCAAGACTGTCTTCTGGTAGTTTCAAAGAGGTGGCACTGAGAAGCAAAGGGAAGGTAATTATCTTAAAGTTGATGGAGCTGTTTTTACAGTAGGACTGAAGTCCTGACACCTGGATGCTCTTAGAAGTTAGAGTGACAACGCCTACAGTAATGCATTGTAAGAGTTATAAGATACACAATGACAATATCAGAAATCACACACAGCGTTTTTTAGTATCTTGCAGGGATGTTATAATATAGTGGTGCCATTTTTGTATCACTATCTTTGAATTGCTGTAAGTGTTCATCATGTTTCTCTCATTCTCCCAACCATTTTATATGGGGCTTAGAAGTTTGGCAACTATGTACATGATAAATCCTCAGGTGCCTTACAGTTTGATTCTCTTGGGACTGAGCGAATGATTTGGTTTCAGGCTTGTGAAAGGACTGCAACACCTTTTAGAGTTTGTACCTTCATAAAGGGCTGGAAACTATGCTAGGTCGGATCACAGAGTTACAAGTGGAATAACATTTATATTTGCCTGCTTTGGTTGTCCTGTTTTGATAAGCTTTAGCACAATACAGTCTAAAGGACATCAAAGCGGAATTCGCTGTCATTTATTCTGGTTATATTTGGTTCAGATTCTAATGGATGTTCTATGATTCAAAATACTTCTACTGATATCACTTTAAAAAAATGAATAAAATATAGCTTGATTATCACAGAATATATTTTTCCTGTATAGATGTCTTTATTGTCATCTTTTATTTGCCCATTTTGAAATTCTCATGCATGCTAGAGTTGGGTGCTGGACCAGCTGAAAAAAGTGCAATAGTATTTTATTACAATGATAGACAGGTTGGTCTATAGCTATTTACCTCATGGTGGAGAGAGAATATGTTATTTGAAAAAATTTAAAGCTCATATGGACACTTTTTCATGCCTGCGTACTATGCAGCAGTATCTCTGCAAGGTGGCTGAGGTTGCAGGCCCTTGTGGAGATTGAGTCTGGTTCAAGAGACCACTAAAGGTACCATTTACATTCTGATGACTGCATAAGAACAGAGAATAGCTCTTCTTTTCATCAGAATGTGATGAAGTCAATCTGCCAGCAAGTATTTAGTTTATACACATACAATTTTAAAAATTTTACTAACTTACCTTGATGTTTAATTATTCACTAGAACAGATATTTCAAGAGTTTTCCCTGTTTTATGTATAGTACTCACTACATTTTAGATCATTTAAGTGAAGCTGAACCTCAGAACTCTAGGTGCTGAAAAACAATATTACTGTGTCATATTTGGTTAATTTGTTTTTTTGTTTATTTTTCTGTTAATAGTTGACTAACTGGTACCACCACATCCATCAAGTGCACGTACACTACTGTCAAGTGATATTTACTCAACTATCTAGTTTAGTTTCTGCTCTTGACGCCGAGGATTTTTGTTTTTCACATTTTATATTTTAAATAATGGCTTCATTTATTTCCGAGCAAATGAATATGAATATGATCTGCCTTTTAAGCAATAACCCTCATGTATACATTGTTTTGTGTTACATTTTTTATGTTGACTTCTGAAACAAGTGAAATGTTAGATGATTTCTTTGCCCGCTTAAAGAATAGTTTGTCATAAGAGGTTGAATGCCTATTTAACTGTTTTGTTTAGAAAAAACTTTTTTTGTACATAATACTTTTATTGAGCATAGCTCATTTATTGAATTAACTATTGTTCAACTCTTCAAAGCTTGTGTTTTTCAAAGTTCTTTTAGCTGGATTAAAATTTTCAGTGTCAACATATGAGTTCGAGATAGTCCTACAAACTCAGTATGTTGTTAGCCAGCAGGTTCCCAAATTCCTAGTCACTCCATTTCTTCCCAACCAATACCTTTCTACATAGCAACTATCCATACATAAAACCAATACTTGGAGCACAATTTGATAAAACAACCAGTCAAATACTCACCTAAACTCACCATAATTTTGATGTCATATTACTTTTAGATTTTGATAATTCATTGTTATAATTCAACAAGGAATTATGCATACCCAAGTCCCAATGCATATACAACTAGCATAACACACAAGTGGGTTGCTACACTGAGTAAGTGACATACAAACCAAATGTTTCGCAGCTATCAAAGACATCTCATGTACTTCTAGCTGGATCTTTGGTCAGTCCAGTTCGAAATAATAGGAATAATTAGATGTTGTTTATTTTTCTTGCAGAGACCAAGCTTTTTAATATGGCTACTCCACACACATAAGGTTGTCCGCTTTATCCATTCATAAACCTGTCAGAACCAGAACTTTGGACCGAGAATATCAGGCAGACAGACTGATGTAATGTACAAAAGTGTTTACTGACAACACGTCGAATCTGCGACTCAGCAGTAATGCAAAAAGAATCTCTGTAAAGGGAAAAACTCAGGTTAGTGACCACATAAATCTGACGGAGGACGATTGCAGGTGTGTAAGTCACTAACCTGGTTTTAAAGTTCAGTCAGAGCCCAGTGGAATCAAGCCGGATGACTTCCCACAGCGCGGCCAAGAAGGCTGCTCAACTGGCTGACAAGCAGAAGCAAGCAGACAAGGAAAAAACAGAGTTTCCAGAAGGCGAAGCCAAAGCAAGTGTCGATGAGGTAAACAGAAGTCAAGACCAAAAGATCAGAGATACGAAGAGGTGCCGAAGGGAAATCCAAGTCGGGGTCAGGAGACATATCCAGGGTCGTAAGCAGGCAGAATCCAGCAAGAGTCCAAAGACAGGGCAGGAAAACAGACTACAACAGGGGCAGGTAGGCTTAGAGGTCCAAATGAAATCAGGCAGAAACCAGTCAGGATCAGACAAGAAGAACAGCACACAGGGTACGCTAGAGAACTCTCACCAAAGGCTCGAATAATCTGGCACTGATGAATGGGGACAAGCAGTTTAAACAGACACAGAACCAGATGGATCAGATGAGCAGTAATGAGAAACCGGGCAGAATTTGACAGATTAATGAAATTAGTAATTAAGCCAGTCATATTTGCCAAAACCAGCTCAGATTTGTGTATGCAATAATTGTCCTGTTTGAACAATCATCTGTGTCCAACCATCAACCAGCTAGCAGTTATTTCAATGTAAAAATGTAGGAATTTAAAGGTTGTCCTCTGCCTAAATAACTCCACTATTGTTTTGCAATATTCTAAATTCAATTTTTGCTAAATATTGGTGCTGTTATAAAATTAACTTTTAAAAATCAGTCCCTACATATACCCCCCACTTCTCGTTTTTTAACATTTACTTATTGCATATTAATTAAGCTCTGGAGAAAGGAAGGGCTCACATTTATATAAACTTTTAATCAAAGCTCTACATTCACATCTTTTGAAAGGGCTAGTTATTTTGCCAGCTCAAAGTCATTGTGCTAAACTAGGAGAGGTGCTAACATCCAATTTCCTGCACAAGACATTAAGATGTGTCAAAGTTCAACACTCTAAAATGACAAACTATTCTTATAGCCAGGATTTAGATGAACCTCTAACAGTTTTTCAATGTAAGTCATTTTATTTTATTTGTTGGTTTTGGGTTGCAGCTTCAGGGTCCATATGGGTAATGGGCCTGAGTAAATGTTCAAATCCAGCACTGACTCTGAGAGGTTATATTGGTCATATTTTAACAGGTCTGCCAGAATTTCACATAGTTTAAGTTGCATCTATATATTGTTGTGTATAAATGCAAAACAGCAAAGAAAAAAATAATTTTCAGTGTTTTATGAAGAGATAGAGCAGTCACAGTTTCGTTTGCCGTTGGTGGAGAAATGTGTTGTGGCTGTGGGTAGAAATTTCTAAAATGCCTCTCATCGCTTTTTGAAGTGACTCAAGAATCATCCGATAGCATATACCGGTTTGTGGTTAGCTTAATCCTATTTTGAAATTGTTAAATATATCAATAAGGATGACAAAAATAATGCCAAATATCAAGTATTTGTACAGAGATATACATATATAAATATATAATATAGCCCTAATTTATTTAAAACTATTTTCTGCTCTTGACCCTAGTTTGGTTGTTTCACGTTCCTTTGTCAACATTTTATAATAGCATGCAGGATAGTAAATTGATTGTATTAATTAGTGGTTCATTGCTGGTCGGTATTACAGCAGTTTACGGATCAGTTTGTGTTTGCAAGATTACTTTAGGATGACAATTTGATTTCTAGATTTGTTATCTACAAAATAAATGTAAATTTTCTTTTCTAAATGCAAGTTCTGGAGTTGTCCAAATATTTTTAAGGTATCTTTTTTCTTGCTTTATGAATGTGACTTACTATATTTTGCCTCTATCAATCATATGTTGTAAATAATTATGCAAATTAAACTTTTTAAAGAAAACAGTACTCTTTGTCACTTTTTTAAGCTGTCTGGCAAACCAGGAGTTGGTTGGTGATTGAATTGTTCCACTATGTGAGTCCTATGGGATTTTATCTACTTTGGGGTGAATTTTTAACATAAATAATACCACATATCCATTTGAAAAGTATAACTTCAACTTTTCAGCATTTTGTTACCATACAAATACATTTTTTTATGTATTTTATTCTAGACTGATCCGCAAAAAGGGCAAAACAATCGCAAAATGGTGAAGTAATAATAGCTAGTTCAGAATTTTTATGCCATACATTTAAAGGTGAGGAAAATAAGTATTTGAATACCCTGCTATTTTGTGAGTTTAGCAGAATGCTGTTCATAGGTGATGTAGTTTAGTGTCTTATAAGTACACCAGCTTCAGGATAAACCCGTAGTGTTTTCATTGTTTTAGTCTCAAAACCCATCTGCTGTGAAAGTCTTCTTGAGATTTAGAAATTAGAAAAATAGAAGAGAATACTGAGACCCTGTGAACCAAAAGGTTTTAGTCAAAGAACTGTTTTTCTATTACAGCAAAGAAGCCAAACATTACAGACAAGAATAATATAAACCATGAATATTGACGTCATACGTAGACTGGCCGTACATCCAGACATCAGCTTCTTTCTCTGCTCTTTAGAGGAACAACTTTATAAAAAAAAAAACTGCATCCAACATTTTTTCTGTTTTCCAATAACTAACGATTAAGCTTTATACTTTCTGAAAACACCAACTGAAAGCATTCTGAATCAATATGCCTTTAAATTTTATACAACTCCTTTGGGTCAGATCAAAATCTGTGGAAAAAAAATAAATGTAATGTTCCAACAACAGAATAAGCTACTTCAGTGAAAACTATAGTATTGAAACGCCACCTGTTGTGGGTTGAAATATTCCAGAAATACAACCTGTGATTTTTTTTTAATCTACAACAAAACAAATGTCTTGAATTGAGTCCACCATTCCTATCTCTATTGTTTATACAATAGAGCACTCATGATAGTCTATTTTTAATAACAGAGCTGAACATCTGATATTTTATTTACAATAAAGTTTCTTTTTGTTTTAGTCTGTGTACATACAGACATATCTTATAATAGGTCAGCTGGAAACGCCTCAAAAGAAGCATTTTAATGGATTAAACACAATGAATAATGGTTCAAGAACTGAATACATTGAGCATCTATAATAAAGGGTTGAACAAAGCCCTGCTCAAGGCCAATGGTTAAAAATGCTTGTTTCAATGTGGAAATTCAAATGTTTAGGCACAACAAATGTATATGTATTACATCTCCTTGTTTTGTCAACTAAGCCTGTTTACATCCCTCTATCCAGGGATAAATAAACAGGATATGCGGATGTAGATAAACAGCTTATCCCGACTTAAGACGTTAAGAGGGGATACAAGCCATTTACCAAAAATACTTTGCACATAAAAAATGCACCAATATTTTACTGACCAAGAACCAAAAACTGGGCTTTTACACAGAAGAAAAACAAAACAGTAATTTTACAAAGATTTTAAAAAAGAAAACAAAGACAAGACTACTAGATTCCACCTAAATACTGAGGACTACTTCTAAAGCTTTAATATACAGCTTCGATCAGGTTTTTTTTTTAATGGACTCAAACTGAGCAGGTTTCATTTCTGACATAGCAAACCACTGCAGGCTCAAGTATTCCAACCATTACTCCCATGATTCTACATGGAGTCCATTTAGCATGCTCATAAGAAGTTTAAGAAACGCTGGTGGTGGAGTAAACATGGAATGAAAAGTGATTGTTCTTACAAGCGATGCAATAAACAAACAATAAATACAAACAATGTGCTTTATCCATATAGACATATTTACACTAAGTCTTTGGCTTATGAATAAACATCAGCTACAAAAATAATAGAATTAAAACAAAAAGTGTTTAAAAGCCACCAGTGCACAGAACAAGTGAAGCCTGGGCTCTGTTCCCTTTCAATTCATTCCAGGCCCTAAAGAAAAACAAAACTATACATCTGTTTTCTGAAAGAGATTATTATTTCTAGATTATTCAATTCTTTTTAGATGTTTTTCTATAGTTAAGTTCAGTTTGTGAACTGGATGGATTGAAAATGCATTGGGCCCAGCCCTAAAACAAACATAACTGTGATGAAAAGTGGTTTATTTTACAATTTGGTGTACAAAAAAAATACTTCAGCTCTCATACTAAGTAGATTAGAACATGATAAGAAAACAAAAAACAAACAATCTTGTAAACTTCTATTAATACAAAGGTAATTGTCTTCATCCGTATTCTGTTGTCAAACAGTTATATGTAACTGATTTAAAACGGGAACAAAATTGCTAAAAGATCATGATGTTAAACCACAGAATTTACTATGACGTGACAATAACATAACAGTGCCTTAGAAATAAGCAAAAAGCATCCATAGAGTTTTGCTTAGCTGTAACATGCTTGTACAAAATTACTGACTCAAAACATCACCATGATGAGACACTGAACACTGATGAAATACTTAGAAATCAGCATTAAAATGGGAATGTGGCGCCACTTTAACGTGCAGTTGGACAGTACAGCTTGCTAAAGGAACAGAGACATCTAGAGTTCACACTGAGAGCTGCAGGTGTTAAAACAACACTAGCATCCGAGTCTGTGCGAAGGGGTTGTGGCGAGAGGCTTGACATTTAGGTTTGGGCTCAAACACATACATGAGCCTGCTGGCACTCAAAGAAGCTGTACAATAAGCATTAAGAATTAAAAGCAAAACATCTTCTTTCTTGCTGCAGTCCTCTTCACCTCACTCTTCCTTAGAGGTCAAGGTTTCCCTTGCTGTAGCAACACTGTACACAGAGCTGACTTTAATTGCACCATTTGTTGAGCCAAAAAATTGATGCTACAGAACAAGACAGAGGGGAATCGGGGCCAAGCGAAGGCAAAGGATCAAGCCCAAAGAGAGAGCAGAAGACCTTCACTTCCATCTCATCTTCTTTGCTCTGCTTAAGATGATTCAATGAACTCGAGAGCCAGGTCGTAACAAAACCGATATTGTTCCTGTGGAAAAACAAAGACAAATATTCTCTAAACTTATAATATGTACAGATATGTTTTTATCAAAAACCTCAGTAAAATATTACATTTTTATATTACAGCAGTATGGAAGTGAGAATTTTCCTCCAAATGGTAGAATCTTAAAGGATGTTAAACGGGAATAATATAAAGAGTGTCTTTGGACCTGATTTTTATACACAAGTAAAAAACTGGATGTATGATCAACAGCTAATTTGGTTAAATTAAAGAAATTAATAATACAATGCATTAAGGCAACATTTATTTTACAATGAACCTATCTGCCATTTTCTTGTGTTTCATTAGCAACTGTTTGTTTGTGTCAGAGTGGAAGATAGTGATTTAAGAGCAACTCACTGGAGTATCCACCATGTTGGGCTTGCTGTTCCTCAGAGTCTTGACTGCATGGAAAACATCCACCACATTCTGCCTCTTAGCCATCTCACACACAATGCTACTGGCACAAAACACTCCACTGCGCCCGCCTCCATTTCTAGAAAAACAAAGGAGATAATGCAGACCAGGGTCACAAAACGCACAAACTATTTTAGCTGGTACTTAGGATCCTTTTATTGTGGTGTAGGCATCAGGAATCTAGGACTGATTACTAATTGTTAAAAGAAATCAAGGCGCGATAATGACTTTTCCACTTAACATGACATTTCGTAATATTTCAATCTTTAAATTTTATATTTAACACACTTATAAGGCCTTTTGTAAAAATATCTAAATTGTATATGCAGTTAACTTACAGACAATGAACAACGGTTCTTCCCTCTCCCTCCTCCCCCTCTCGCTGCCACTGGTCGACCTGAAGTATCAATTTCAGGAAGGAGCGTTTGGATGCTGGGATCTCTCTGTGTCCTGCCCAACCTAGGTACTGGAACTGGCGAACCATTAGGTATCCTTCCTGAGGCTGATACGTTTTCAAAAAAAGACAGTCACAGATTGAGGTCAATATGCAGATAGCCACATTTTTTGTTGAGTTTTGCATAAATATTGAGGCCAGTTAATATGAATTGGCATACTAACCCTGGTTAGGTTACAGACTCTGAAGAGTCTGCTAATGACATCGCAGTCCATCGAGCAGGACATGCACTCTACCTGGACTGGACCATAACGCAGCATGCCCTCTTCTGGCCAGTACTGAGGACAACCCTATAAGATGACATAAATGTAAAAAATAATATTTTAGTTAAAATGACTAAATCCTTTGCAAATACAGTTACACAACAAAACAAAACAAGAAAACTTGTAAATCTTGGTTAAAATATTTTGATGCCTGCTCTGCATTATTAAAAATGTTCCTTGAGAAACACCATTTTTAAAGGTGGTTCATAAATAAATATATTAATTTTGGTTCATCATATTCATTTTTAATTGCTCTTAAACTGCAAAACAAAAAGGGACAAAAAATAGTACTTCTGTGTATTAGTTATAATTTATCTATAGCAAAATCATTAATAGGAAAACATCTGATTCCTAACTGAATTCAATACGAAGCGGTAGAGAGTCTATGAAGCCTTGGGGAATAGATTCAGATTCCCCTCTCCTCCTTAAGAATATGCTTTTATTCTACATTATTTTTTTTTTTTTCTTTATTATTTATATTGTGTATGCAGTTGAACGTTTTTATACTCACTTTAAGTATTTTTATTAAAAAAAATTAAACTATGTATCAAAGTGGATTACCTGAGCCAAGTCGATCTCGTTCAGCATCACCAGACTGGTACATCCATAGTCATAAACTAGTCGCCAAAAGTCTTTAACAGTATTGGGCAAAGGATGCTGGGTAACAATGAATGCAGCTGGCTGTCGGTAGCTCTGCAGGTGAGATAAAAAAACAAATTACTTGAGATTTTCTTTTACAAAAAGAAGAAAAGATTAGACATCTATCAATATCTAAGCTGTTCTCTCTTTTACACACGGACAGATTAATGTATTGGCACAGTTTGTGGGATAAAACAGGAGGAGCATCAGACCAAAGGGGAAGCATGGATCATGCAATGGGTTTTAACTGAGAAGGTAAGGAGCATGCATAAATATCTAGCTAGTTATGGCATAAAAGAAAAACACTGGCATAATGAAGGCACTGAACTGAAATTTAAATGAGCGCACATTTTGAATGGAAATGAGCGATTACACATTGGACAGAGGCGTGAATGACTTTGCTGTAAAGGAACTCATGATAATGATGGAATCCTACTGTCACAATGAGGTCTGTGACTAAAACATGAGACTTGTCGCTGAACAACACTGAAGCCATGAAACAAATCCAGTATTGGAGATTTAGAGTCTTTCCTGTTACCTGGAACTCTTCTGACAGCTTGGTTAGAGAGAGGCCAGAGGTAAGTGACTAAATAAAGATAAACAACTGAAACTCATTTGATTTTCATTATTTTTACACTGACTGCAGCATTTTGTCTTCCAACAGCTTTTGCTGGAGAAAAGCCACAAAGCCAAAAACATTCTATTTCCTAATATATATATAAAAAAAATAAATAAATAATGACATACCTACAGCCCACCCCTTACTGTGTAATTTGGGTAACACTTTCTTTTACAGTACATCAACAACCATGTAATAACATGGTAATAACATAGCAAGTCACACTATATTACTTGGTAACAAGAAAAACTTTATTTGGTAATTACCCCAAAATTGATTAAGTAATTACCTGCATGTATTTATTACAATTGTATGTTACTATGTAACAACAGAGAATTTTGGTGGGTAATTACTATTAGGTTACATTTCTATTAAAGGCCACCACCTACCAACGGCTTACACAGTAAACTGTAAGTAATGATCAAGTGACTAAAGCATTATAAAGCTGAAGTCAAGTTACATATAAATCAGAGTTTAGTTAAGAAGACTGTCTTACTGTCTTCTATGTTTGATTTTCTGTTAAAAGTCAATTAATAAACTGAAATTTAATAGATAGTAGTACATTCATTTATTGATGCCGGTGATTTTACCTTGTCTGACTAAAATTTAAAGCACAGCATTGACCAATTCTCCATAAAGTTTTTTTCTTGTTACCTAGTAATATAGGAGCAATGATTTTGTATATCGGTTGATGGTGCATGGGGAACAGCTGTGTCAATAGTTGCCAGAGCAAGCAATGTTTGGGTGGTGGCCAGAGAAGCTAGTGGTTGGTCTTTTTAGAACCTGGATTTGTCTCTAGCCTTCTACTAAAACCACAAACACAGCATCACACGAACAGGAGGGGGGAGTCTGTGTGTGAATGTCTGTAGAAAATATATACGAAGGTTTTCTGTTTTTAAATCAGCTGTGTAATACTTTAAAAGTCTGTATCATTTTCAACAGAAAATGACTGCAGTTTGGGACAAAAAACAGATTCCTTTTTTAGGTTTTACAGAATTACTATGAATCGTGTTTAAAGCAACACATCTACTCATTTTTTTTTAATACAAAACCATGTCTACTGAGGAGAACACACCATGTCCCAAACTACTACTGTAACATTAGTTGAAAATAACACAACCTTCTTGTACTGTATGTGAATTTAATAAGAAATCAACTTACATCCATCAAAGCAGCATTGATGTAATTGCTGCTTTCTCCATCTATTGTGATGAGAAAGGGCAGGCATCTATCAGGAGGAAGGCCATCCATAAAGCGGTTCTTATCTTGGTTTCTAGGCAACAGTGCAATGCTGCAGTCTTCTGGCTGAGGCTGGGGAGTCACTGAGTTTAATGTCTGGGAAAAGAGAAAAAATATGAATTTAAACAAAGTTCACATTGTTGAGGTGCAGTTAATTTCAAATTTTTAATGTGGAGCTTTTGAGTTTTAGATGTGCTCTAAGCAAGCCAATGGGATCCATCTTTTTTCTTTTTTCTAATTTGTTACTGAGATACAGTATGTAAATTCATCTTGACATGTAAACAGTAATGACTTTATAATCAATTTTTAGGAGAATTTTCATGTTTTCAAATTCTTCAAATCTTATCCTGTTAAAACCACAAACTTTAAAACATTTTTTCTTTGCCATTTGTAAAAAATAAACACAAACATAAGCATTTGTATTCAGGCCTCTGAGAGCAACACTGCTAGAAACCACCAGTTGAAAGGAAAGGAGACTAATTTAGATTGCATGTAAACAGCGATTTGTAAAAGTTGCCAAACACTTTGACTGGAGCATGAAAGACATGCATTTGCATCAATAGAAATTACAGCTTTGATTGCATTTTGAGGGATAAACTTCTTTAGTTTTGACTTGTTTGGAGCCTTTAAAAGATGTGACTTTAATATCTCTATTTATAGCTCTATCCGTTTTACAATTAATGCAAACAATTTTACGTACAAAAGAAAAGCATCTCTGGGTCTCTTGGTATATGTTGCCTTTTGCACCCTAGCAGGTAAATGTCATCATTTACACACATTTGCGTCTTCCGCTTTCTGTCATTCGGCAAACTGCTTATACTTCCTGGTACTCATTAACATTACTATTATCTTCCAAATAATAGAGCTCTTAAACAGATAATAGTAATAAACAGATAATTTGACTGCCATTTCTTTAAATGTTAATTTAAGGTCTAAAGGGATTATCACACATTTAAATACAGCTTGTATTATTTTACTTAGATACAACTATGCTTTTGGTAGGTTACAATTTAACATGAAATCATACTTTACTGGTTATAGTTTGGCATTTAGGTTTGCCAATCTTCCCCAGAATAGATTTAAGTTTGGTAATTCACTTTTGAAGGTCAACTATACACTTTTCAGTTCTGCTTTCCATTTAGCAATGTTTTTTAAGGGAAATGTGGTTTATCCCAAAGAATGTAATAGCTAAAAATGTTTTAATATGCAGGTGTTTCCTGGTAAAACATGAAAAAATGCAGAGGCAGTCCAAAACAATCAGGGTCAGCAGTGCTTAAATAACAGAGAGGATGGCATAAATAGGATTACCAATCCTCTAAAAAACATATCAACCTTGTGTTTCAAACATTTCAAAACTTGAAAGGACTATTATTAAAAGTCAAAAAGAACCCATTTTACCTGGAACTCATCCTTCAGGTGGGACGAGTTGGTCTGGGAGTCGATGCGGATCAGCTCATAATATGCTGCTTTGAACTCACAGACTGGTATTGCTGTCTCTCCACATAAACAAGCTTCCAGGATGGCATCATGGATAAATATGTACTGCTCCTGTATTTGTTTAAACCAAAAACAGTTACGAAATTCAAAACAGCAAGATTTTATTAATACTGCAGACTCAAACACTCAGGTATAACACCAAAAAGCTGAAATGAAGGTGAAAGTGAGGATGAAGACCCTTGAATTGACAGTGAAGATGGATGAAAAATGGATGGATAGATGAGATGAAATGAAATTATGAGGTGGTGTATCTTGCCTTATGATTAGTTTCTATGTATACTTATATTTTAAACTGTGTTGCACTCTTCAAAAAATATAAATGTTAAACAGAAATAGGCTTATACTAAAAAAAGTGTATTTGATGTGTGGATTAAAGGAAAATCTTTATTCCAGGCATCTTTTGTGACACTTTTTCCCAGTTATCATACGTTTAAACAAAAATTCTGTTTGAACAGTGATGACGTGACACATGAATTATGTTAGATAACTATCTACAGCTTAGACATCTACCATGCTGATGGCTAAGTCTGAAGGTGATAGTTTTCCTTTGTCTTATCTAACAAGGCGGATGCAGATGGAGGATGGGTAATGCAGTCACCTCAGTCTGTACCATGTTGATCCTCCTGGAGCGGAGAGCTTTTACACAGTTGTAGATGTCGACGACTCCTTCTCTCTCTGCCATGTCCAACATGATGTCAATCACAATGAAGCAGCCTGTGCGTCCTGCTCCAGCACTGCAGACGGATTCATAAAAAGATACATATTTTAAGTTTCCAAACCAATAATCATCTATATCTCTATGATCCTTTGTCAAATGACCCTGGAATTTTATTCTTTACTTGCTAATCTCATAACAGTTAAGCATGAATGTCTATTTTGCTCAAATGAAGTCCTGCAAATAAAATATGCTTATGATAGATTATTTGGAGAGATCTGTTGTTGCCCCTATCAAAAGAGTTTTATATGAGTACCAACAATATATCCCATCAGTAATCTGAGAATCTGAATGTGGGATTTTTTTTCTCAAGATGCAGTAAAACTGAATTACAGATATTTCAAAAAATCTACCTTATCAGACTATTTTACTTCAATAATATTTGCATTTATTTAACAAACTTTACCACAGTTGCCACTAATTGTACCATGAATAACATTTTTAGGATGCAATATCTAAGTGGATATTCATACCTGCAGTGAACAACTATTGGCCCAGCGGACGGAGGGTTGGACATTTTGACTCGACGGATGAAAGAAAGTAGTCCAGTGGCGTGATATGGAACGCCATGGTCAGGCCAGCCAGTGAAGTGGAATTGCTTGACCTCTCGCACCTCATTGAAACCACGCTAAATGAAATCAAATGGTTTTGTCAGTATATAGTTCACAGAACAGACAGGAAACAGAAAAGTATTTACCTTGCAAACAAAATTTCCAGTAATTCTTTTATAAAACGTGTTGCTCTCATTGTTTGAGTAATCCTGCATTGGCCCTCATAAGCATTCTTGTTCTTTCACATTTTAACATAACTGTATATGCAACACAGCAACAATTAAAAACTGTAATGAGGTAATTAAAACATAACTCACCCTCTCCAGTGTAAATGTGCGGACCACATATTCAGCCAGAGGTTCCACTTCAACAAAAGTCACCTTAAAGTCCCCGTAGACCTCAGCATCATCTGGCCAGTACTTATAACACTTTACCTGGAAAATTCAAATGGCAAGATTATATTAAGACAAAAAATACTATTGTAGTCACAGATACATTATTTGGATTAGATCAGAAAAAAAACTTCCCACGGAATAGATTTCAATTCAGAATTGAAAAATTAGCTTAAGATGGATTTTTATTTTAGTTTTAACTATCGACACAGCTGAAAAAACAAACCTAGGGAACAACTTACCCTTCCAACTTCAACCAGATTGGTTACCATGACAATGCAAGCTGACTGTTCCTGCCACACCATCCTCCAGAAATCATAGACCGTCTCATGAACAGGACCTACGCCCAGATACGACAGGATAAAATAAAAAATTAGCTTTATTGTTCAAAAATAGTAAGAAATAAAAGTATTAGCCTTATAAATAAAATAAATACGATATGTATGCTAAAGATTTAATCTATCTTACCTTGAGTAGCTATGTAGTGGCTTGGTCTTTGATACCCCTGAAAACACAACATCAGTGTCAGAATCAAAAATGTGGATTATTCTCCACCAGGCTAGAATAGTAAAAAGAGACATTTTTAACTTCTTGTGAAGACTTCTGATTGGTTTTAATTCTTAACCGTGCATCATTTTGAGTATTTTTATTTCTTTCTTAACGTCCTCTTTGTATTATTTATTTCACTTCTCATTCACTTTTTGAAAACTTGCAACATTACTACGTTGTTACGATCAAATTTAGTTTTTAATGCAACCCTGAGACCAAAGAAAAGTATCAGCCAAGACATCAAAAACTTATGCACAAAGTTCTAGCATAAAATAAGCTCTGAAGAATAATGAAAGGGCAAAGTGAAGTGAAATCTTTCATGCAGCAGAGGCTCCAGTGACTCGAGGATGTGCATCGTCACTCGATGCACATCAGGACAGGTGTATGCATGAAATGTAGCTGGATTGGTGTGGAAAAATTGAGGGGCGTGAATGAAGTAATCTACAGTGATACTTACATCCCTGTACAGCCAAATCTACAGCCCAAGCCACAGGCAGAAAGAACAAGTAGAGGAAGGAAAGAAAGAAAGAAAGCACAACAATGTCAGTGAGTGTCAATCAGAAGAAAAAAAAGAGAAGCTGCACTGACATAATGGAAGACTGACCATAAACATGCAAAATAATGGTCAAACTGTGCAAAGTAGACTAAATAGAAAAGACACTGCAACAGCTTTAGTTAGATTGGAAATTCTGTCAAGTGTCCTTTCTATTCAAACTATAATGTTTTAAGTGAGCAATAGCATGCAGCGAAATGGTGTTAAATTATAAAGCATGCTGTAAACATTATGAAAGCATGACATGAGAACATGCACATGTGTAAAGGCAAGAGCTGAAGAAAGGAGCTAAGAGATGAAAATAATTAAATCTATATTAATCATGCTACCAAGCAACAGGGAAATGGATCAGCGGATGAATCAAACTAAACTGGATAACGATGATGCAAGTTCATCTGTAAATACTTGGAGTATAATGATACTGAAAGAGGTTTTCATGTTTTGATGAGGTATGAATAATTAAGCATCTGTTAGCTAGTAGCATTTTGTTAGTTTTGGAAAGGTCAAAGATTTAAAATTGAAAACATAAAACCTGGATTTTTCCAATTTATTAAGCAGTAATATCAATATTTACGTCTTAAGCTCACAAAAGACTCTTTTGAAAAGTCTGGGCATGAGAAAATTATTAAATGTAATTCAATGATCAGTTTATACCAGATTCTTTTAAAACCAGCAATGGTACAACACCTCTCAACATTTAGACCAATATGGTGTAGACAGGTGTTAACATTCATCTGTGGACCAGTGGGTTCAACATCCAAACAATGTTAAACAGATTTTTGCATTGTATGTAGGTAAGAAAATATAGAAATAATTCAGATATAGAAATTGTGTTTTGATGGATGAACTAATCTTTAAATAAGACAGAAGAACAAACATCTTTAAAACATACGAGAACTGCATGTGCGGGGTGATTTATGCTGGATGCATAAAATGCTTTGATGGATGACTGAGAGACGCAATAAAGGTATATAGGCCTGACATACGAGCGAGGGGGTGTGGTTTCGTTGGTTTCGTTGGGAGCCAATAGTAGCATTCGATGTGTTTCCACTTACATCGATGTAGTTGGCGTTGATGTAGTCGGAGGATGGGTCGTCCTCTATGGGCTGAAGAATAACCCTTGAATGATCATCTAGAGAGAGAAAATAAAAGAAAAAACATTTAAGTAAATTCTTAAAATTTAAGTCTTGCAACAATAAAAGATTACAAAATAAAAAGAGTAGATTAGATTTGTGTTTTTTGCTATTTCTGTTCAAAAGTTTGCAAATGATGTAGAAATGTGGTCATTATGGGCTTTTCTAACTCAAGTGTAGAAAAACAAAAACATTCTTGTTTTTCTCAACGGTGCAAACTTTCATTCTTACAAATTTGTAGTTTGAATTCACAAAAAGCAAGAATATTGGATGCTTACAAGCTATAATGTTCCCATAACGATTTTTGGTGCGATTCTGCTCTTTCTTTGCCACATCCCAGGTGGCTGACTGGCCCTCAAAGAAGCTCTGTGTCACAAACAGCAAAAAGGCAAAAGTTATGCTTTAAATCCTTAAATACAATCAATTGGATAAAAATACAGCATATTAAACAATACAGGGAATCCTTCATGTTCTTCATAAATGTAACAGTGATTTTTAATAAAAACACGGCATTCTTTGCAGGTCTTGGACTGAGTAGTTGACACATTACTTCATATTCTTCCTTGAAGCCGTAGCTGTCTGATGTTTTCATGAGGTTGATGTGCTGCAGAAGGTCAGCCACTCTAATGGCAGGGTGCAGCTGTCCTGTCTGATAAGGAGACTCTGTCCCTTCACAGTGATAGCGAGGAACATCCAGCAGCCGGCTGTTCTCTGCTGCAGAGGCACTGTGGTTTTCATCTGCAAGAGGAGAGAAAGCATCAAGAAATGTCAGAGAAAGTTAGGATTTAATTAATCAAATATATAGCCTTTACAACTTCCACAATATTATTCCTAGGTGTATTGTTTTGTTTTTCATTTTTGAGGTACAATCAGTTGTTTTAAGGTGTCCATGTAATATAATAAAGTAAAATAACAAAGAAAAACAGTGATCTCTCAAAAGAAATCAACAGAATTAAGGATTAAAATGGAAAACCTTCAAGAGGGCTTTTTTGATGTAACTAACCCAACAAGCAATTTGTTAAAACTAAACAAGAAACAAGGCATGGCTTTTTTCGTTTTCTTATCTACTCACCTGTGATTGGAACTATATGTAAATGCAGCATAGAAGAAAAAAGAGCAACAGAGTTTATTCAGAATTTCCTAATCATTTAGATCAAATGTAAAACTATTTACAAGAATCTCTTAGATAGTTGCACAATGGATGATATAGAAAAATATACATGATTAAAAATGAAAAACAGAACATGCAAAATTAACCTGGGTCACTAATGATTACATGAACAGGAAGAAAACGACAAATAAAAATTTCTGGAACGCCACTACAGTGCCACCCAGTGGAAATGGGCTGTTTTATGGTCACCTCTCAACTTCACTGACAGTAAATCAATTTTTAAAGGTTAGTTTATTTACAGAACCAGTCTGATCTGGCTTTTAAAAGAATAAGAGTTATAATAAATGCATTTATCATCACTGAAAATTACATTTTCTAAATAGCTGACGTATGTGGGTATAATATATATTTGTCTATATTTTTTAAAATTCAGTTGCACATTGTGGTTTTTTGGTAAAATGTTCTGGCTGGAACAAAAAATAAGGAGTTAAAATTTAGGGTATAATGGCTTTACATGCTTTCTAATAATTTAGCAAGATGTTGCAGCACATCTGACTGACTCACATCTGTTTATAAACTGACACTGTTTATTTCATCCAACTGATGCTTTTCTCTGCTCTGAGGACATGTTGGCTCATTACTGACTTTTAAAGGTTTATTTAGCTCTTGTCAGGCCACTTTGCAGTAAACTTGACCTGACAGTGTGTCTTAATTCACTACTTCCTGCAACTTCATTCTCTGCTGTGAAGTGATTGGCTAAGACAGATTGAAACTGTGGCCTTCACTCCACATTAGAGGCGATGGACCAGTTAATTAACAGTTTGGTGGCACTGTGGTTGTACAAGCCTTAAGGTTATGTTAGAACTGCAAATCAAGTGGCAGTGTCAACTCTACACTAACACGCGTGTTGTAGTGCATCACCAAAGAAGCAGCAACACCCAAATTGGCAGAAACTTGAGTGCCTTTAGAATTTAAAGATTTCAGACAGGCCACTGGCGACAGAATGTGAGCTACAAGTATGGAAACCGCTCATAACTCTAAATTCGCAGAGAGGAAAAGTTCCAGACAAAGACGCAGAGATGTCACTGATTTAATCTTCTGTAATTTCTTTTACTGCAGTGTGATGAATTTCTGCTCTTTCTTGCATAAAAACTGGTCTTTTATGTAGAATTAAAAAGATTTCCAAGCAAGATAGCTGGTAATTACTATGAATAGTAATAACTCTCGGCGGGGAAAAGAAACCACGGTTGGAGCTAAAAGTGACTGAAAATGAACACTGAATGATGTGTTGTGTGTGTGCATAAAATTAACTTCACAGCTCATTTTTTCTTTGATATGTCATAGTACTGTAACTTTGACAACAATGTTGTGTATATGGCTGTTACAGATGGAAAAATGGTACAATAATGATAAAAGAATTTAAATATGTCCAACAGTTAATTAATGCTGCACAAAGACAGGAAGGGGAACAAGCACGAAGGGGAGATGAAATGGCTGTGGATTTTAAAAGGGTAAACGTTGGTGATAACTGGGACACATTCCCATTAAGTCCAGAAGTCTCACCTAACACTGCAGTGGGAACCAGAGGATCGTTGGGCACTGAGGAAGGAAACAAGGTGTAAGAGTAATTTAAAATGTCTGATTTTTAATCAGTCTGGGAAGAAGTTTCTTTTTGATTTTGAGTCAAGCGCTGCTTAGTTACAGTAGATGACTGAAAAAAGTTACTGAGACCTCGCATACAATTGGAAAAAAAAAACTATTTTAGTATTTGATTTTATTTTTAATTAACTTATTCATAATAATCTCAAATAATTGTGCACTGCTCACGCATTCTCAGCACACAAACTGATCTATGGAGCACAAACAATAAAATCCAACATAAATTTTTTGTCTGTATCATGTTGAATCCGTGTATCATTCGTTTTACAACTAAAACCAACAATGAAAATACAAAACAACAAAGCTGAATTAGATTAAATGAATTAAATCTGATTAAATATAATTTGTTTTTGTTTTTTTAAGCTTTTACGGCACTAGTGGCCTGATTTTTTTCTGACAGTAGGCTGACAGGAAAGGGGGTATGAGAGAGGGGGAGAGACAAGCGGCAAAGGACCACAGGTCGGATTCAAACCTGAGGCTGTGTCGAGGACTAAGGCCTCCGTACATGGGTCTTGCGCACAAACAAATGCGCCACCTGCACACCCCTAAATATAATATTAACAATAAATGAACAGGTAATACATTCATCTGTATTTTATTTTGTTAGGGATCTTGTACCATCTCAGGCTGCTGGATGCTGGATGTGCAAGCCTTTATTAAATAAACTAAATGTAGCTGTTCTTGCACATGATCCAGCTACAATTCAATGCCAGTTTCAAATATAAAATCGGTTTTTAACATAAAAAAAAATGCATTTAAGAGTTTTATTTGGATGAATATGTATAAAACTTCAGTGCCCTTTAAAAAAGTTCAGCTAAGGTTCTTAGTTCCAGTTCGTAACAGCACTGCTATCCAACATGAACACATTATAAGATGCACCTGATTACAGCACAGTGAAACTTTTTTATTGGCTGAATTCTACTAGGCTACATGATGAAGCAAGAAAGTAAACATGGATCAATCAGCACATTCTCCGATATGGTGGATGCAGAACTTAGAGGAGGAGCTAAAGGAGATCCCGCAGCTGGTAGATGTTTGTGCTACATTTCAAGCATCTAGTACTGATTGTGAAAGATTTGTTCATATTCTAGGATTATGGATATTAGTCATGAAATACTTTAACTATTATATATACATGGAAACTCAGACAAAACACATAATTAAAGAGTTACAGGAATTTATGACCAAAATCACAAGCTTAGGTTCATTTTAAGTTTGGCCTCAGCATGCATATCTGATGTTGCCCACAGTGGTCCTCATAGTACTAAGGGGGATTGTATGTCTGCCAAAACACATTAAAAATTAGAGGGAACATTGCTCCTAATGAAACACTAGAAATCTTTTTCTTGGAGATGCTAATTATTACATGACAAACACATTTTATGTTACAGCAAGACTTGTACCTGCTAAGGTAGCCAAAATCACCAATAGCTGCTTTCATTACCATGGTATTAATGTGCTTGCCTTGCCTTTCTTTTGCCTGAACCAAAAAAAAATCAATGTAGTTTTGTCAAACACAATATGAGAGACACAACAGTCTCTATTATGCAACAGGGGTTTACTTAAAACTTCTACAGCGCTACTGGCTGATTGCCTCCATTCCAAGTGCCTTGTTAGAATAGAAAATCCCTTTATTGTCCCACAATGGGGAAATTCTGGTGGTGCAACTATTCATGCAATAGGAGCATGAACCAAGTACTTAGTCTACATAAAGTTTAGTGCACATACAAACTTTTCAGCTTGCTGTAATTTCTGTATGGGATTCTTTAGAATTATTCTTACTGTTATTATCTTTAACTCTAAATTCTGGGTTTACATCAGATGTTTAGAAATCAACACTCTGATGCATTTCATCTATATAAAATTGGATTTCAGATTCTGAATAAAATCATTCTAAGAAATAATATAGGGTTGTAATTTATTAAGCTGTATATTCTTAAGATGCATTTTCTATTTTAGTAGTAGTTTTCTGTTTTGGGGAAGGAAAAATTAGCTAGATGAAGAGCTAGATAAATGAAACCCATAATTGTCCCATGGAGATGTGGTGTGAGATTAAAAACCTACATCTGTTGTTGTAGTTGTGGGAGTCCATGAATGTCACAGCCATTGGGTCCTCTCCATGCAGAGTGCTCTGATCAGCATAGCTGCGGTCCATTGCATTCACCATGTGTGTCATTTCCTGCCTTGCTGTTCCGATGGCATCCTTTCGTTTTTTAGCCAGCTTCCTGTTTGAAGCACAAAATAACACACTGTCAAACATTGCAAACAACTACAGAGCTGTAATGTTTCTGCAGACCCAAAACTTGGAAAGGATGTTATAGCTTTAACTTTATAAAATTATTATTATTATTCTCAAAATTTTATAAGGGGCTGCTTGCTGGCTGTTAATCCAAGATGCAGAGTCCAGAGCCAATGCTGAAGGGAAATAAGCAGAGAAGTGGGGTGCAGAAGATAGGCAAGAAATAAGAGGAGAGTACAAGCAAGGACAGTAGGAGTCATATAAAAGGCCCAGAAATAGGAGCACTGGGAAAGAGCCTCTTATGCAAACCAGGAAAAATCCCCATTATCCAAAAAGCCCTGTTATTAAAACCTATTATCAAATTGGGTGTTAATAGGCTCCCTAATTTAAAAATCAACATGATAAATAAGTTAATGGAAGTTAATGATATCCACATGATCTGCTTTCTTTGAATGACTGAAGTACAAACCAAGACAAAAAAATAAACAACCTTCAACAGAGCGTTAGAAATCAATGAAATAGAATGACATCTGTAGTTTAATATATAATAATACAAAGATATGTACCACTATGTTGTTATAAGATTTCAGTATTAGAAATTCTGACATTTCTTCTTATATATATAATTGTTCCAGTTTTTAGTCTCAAATTTGTCTATAGCCTTTTGTTTGTTTTTAACGTAAGACAACAACAAAAGACTCCAGCAGGACATAAACGATAGCTTAGAACTAAAACACTAAGGCACCACTGAAAAAAAGGGTATGACTATCATAAGAGACTAGGGGTGGGTATTGGCAAAGAAGTCACGATTCGATTCGAATCACGATTCACATGCCACGATGCGATTCTATCACGATGCATCACGATACTTGAAATATTGCGATGCATTGTGATATTTTCACTGAACACTGTAAGAAAAAGATACAGCCCTTACCAGTGGCTGACTGGCTGGGTGTGATCTGGATAGTGTCTTCAATTGATACATAACTGAAAGCAACTGAATTCATACATAGCTGTATTTATTGAAATTACTTTTGGAGGTGTTGCAATGAAAACAAATACTGGACAGAAATATTACTATTACTGGCATGGACACACCAACAAAAAGATCTTAGGATTCATCAAACTTAAAATAACAAAATGAGGATAATCAGTCCGGACATGCTTATGACACAAAGCAGCAGGCGTCAACACATCCGCAGCGACATCTGCTGGACTGGAAGTTGTATTCCACTTGGTTTGATTGATGTGCGCCAACCATTAATGTATTTTATTTGTTCATTTTTTTTTTTTTTTATAATCGATTCTTGCCTTCAAGAATCGATTCAGTAGATCACAAAAATTAGAATCACGATTCATCGATTTGACGATTATTTTGCACACCCTTATAAGAGACTTCATGTTGAGCATGTCAGAGCATGCAGGACCCTTATGTTTTTTACGAGCCATGCATGCATCAGTCAAAACAACAGTTGAGCAAATGAACAAACGTCATATGTTCAAGAAAAGTTCCTTGTCTTACAGCAAAATGGTAAGATGTTAACTTCAAATCAGGTGGTTTATGAAAAAAAACAATTAACAATTATCGAAACGTGTCATAATTCCTTTTTAAAGTATTTTTTAAACATAAAAGGAATAATAATTTTAGGCAATCTTCTATAGTGCAGATAGAGTACAGTAGTAATACAAAAATTGGATGTGTTATTAATTTTCTGCAATTAAATTGCGATCTTTTAAGCTTTCAGCCATTATCAAATTTTGCAGCCTAGCACTGAAAGCAGTGGTTCTCCTCCAACCAGGTTGTTACTAAAATCTGATTTAAATAAAAAAGATTGATCAGGGCCTCATTCAGAGAATGAAAAATTGTGTTTATTAAAAAAAAAAAGATAAGGAGGTACCAAATTAAAGTGTAGCCCATATATTATGTGTTTTGTTGGATAAAGAGTCTGTTAAGGGTTTTGAATTAAGGCTGTTGTTCTTCAGTGAAAACAAAAATCTCCATTTGTGACTGTTGTCCAACTGATGCAATAAACTCCCTTCCCCAGTAAAAACCCCAACAAAAAGCATGCCAGCGGTACATATTTTACCTCTGGACCAAATGCACCAAGTCCCCCTCTAAGATCACAAGCAGACACTTGGAAACTCAGCAGATGTTTGAATTATAATAATATCCAGAGGCGACTGTTTGTATCACTAATAAACTCATACGGACACTTGCATACAAGAAGGAAGCGGTGGTTATATTTTACTGTGTAAACAAACAAACTTGATTATGTGTTTTCAGTAAACAGTTGATCAGTTTAGATTTCTATATTTCATATTGCCTAGATTATAAAATAAAATATAATTTCAAGTCAATTTTCTTTATCAAGTATTACATTTACACACCGTTTGTAATTAACCATGTATATACCAGTATAAAAAACTTGAAAGATTTATAGTTATTCATGGAAATAATAATAATGATGTTACTGTATTTGTTGTGATTACACAGGTTGAAACTGTCTTTGTTCTCTTGTTATATTGCCATCTGCTTTAAAGTTTTTTTTTCACAAATGAATGATTCTGGATCCATTTGGGTCACAGCAGGTGATCAACAATGAAAAGCAAAGAGCAAAGAACCCACAACAAAGAAACAGAGCCATAAGAGCCACTGATACAGTCCCAATGTCCCATAGAGGAAGCTAGTTTGAAAAAATCCAGTGGCAAGAGGCACGAGGAGAGGTTCTATCGAGATACCTGTGACTTGATGGTCTGATGGATGATCACATGACTACATGCACACAAAGAGCTACCAGTCACAAGTGCAGCATTCTTTTTTCAATTAACACTCTGAGGCCGGTGTGTTCCCGGTTTATCGCTGACTTTAAGCCTGCTTAGGAGCAACTTTGGAGCATGTAGAGGATACCAGGGCCAAGGTCAATTCTCTATCATTAAAGTCCATTTTATACATTCTTTCTTACCAAATAATTCAACATTCAGATGATTATATTTCCATTTTTAAATCAACATTCTCTAAAAAAAAAAAAAAAAAAAAAAAAATCAAAAAAAAAAAGCTGAAATCTGAAATGACTGGCATGAAAGCGAACTGACCCCCACCCTGGCAAGGCGTCAATGAGGATGGCTTTGGCTGGTTGGTAACGTGTTTTATCTTGAAAAAAGTATACTGCATCTTTAAAAATAACAACTAGCCACTAAAACAAGCCACCCAGCAAGATAGGAGCAGCTGGGTGAGCTGGTTGTTTATTGGTTGTTTACTTACAGGTAATAAGAGTATGAATAGTAGGTCCTCCTGGGGTTGAGCCAATCAGAAAGCAAAAAAACAAAACAAATGAGACACAAGGGAATATGCAAATTAGGACAATTCTGTCCTGTCTCAACCAGTGACAACAGAAGCACAAAAAAACACCCTTCCACTTCTAAAACCCAATATTCATGCATTGGAGAGACCTTACAGCTAAGCCACATTAAAACATAAACTAAAACTAAAACGAACGTAAACTAGAGTTCAGTGCTATAACAAGCTATAAGACCCAAAAAGCAGCCAGAACAGGAAACTATCAATATCAACCTATCAACATGCAACCTTTTCAATTTTCTATAAAAAAAATAGAAATTTAAAAACAAACATGCAATTTTCTGAGCTGTTCTAAAATAACTGGACTTTATAACCTTAATAAAATATTTATTCTTCATCAGCCAATGACCTTTTAATTTCAATTCCTATAAATGTTTGGTCAATGTTGATGCAAACCTATCCAATCACTAACACCAGGCAGCTCGTTTCCTGTAAAACAAGCATGATGTCACTGCAATGTCATCATGTCCCACTATTTTAAAGATGCAGTATTGCTCAGCGTTGTAGTAGAGGTTTTATGACAATCAAGATTGATCTCCCCAGAAACGGCCCCAGTGCAAAAAGGTCCCAGGGCAAATAAGGACTGCTTACACTTTGTAAACAGAGCGGATTATTCTTTACTGTCACAGATCACTGCTTATTGTTAGACACAGCCCCATGGTCTTATCAGTCAGAACAAAATATATGTAAGTTAATACAAGCTTAATGTTAAAACAGGCAAATGACTGCATATCTTAACTGCATGTTTTATAAGATGGACACAAAATTACATATTTGGTCACAAATATTATCGATACTCAACAGAAACTCCCCCAAAGTTTCCTGCATTTAAAATATGCCCATTTATAGTAAAGACGATAAACAGTGTCTTTATGAAGTAACATACTCCAAACTTAAACCTGTGCTATGTTTTTAAGCTCAACACCACAAGTGCTGATTTGACATTACATTTTCAAACTGAAGCTGCTGCATGACAGCTGGCTCACATAAATTCATTAAGCAAATTAGAATAAAAATAAGAGGGCTTGGGTTGCAAGAGGAAAGTTCTCTAATGATGAGAGTTCATTATGCTCCATGTTTCAGTGTCTAATTGTTTCTGATTTCCTGAGTGAGATCATGATTAGCAATAATTGAGAGGAGCTATTCCTGGATGCTCTGTAAAGACTCCTGAAAAGTGTTACAGTGGGGATGACAGAGAGAACACTGCAAAGGTTCTTCTCAATGAATATGGCAAATATATACAGCAGCTTTTCAAATGCGTTGTATTGAACATGGAAAAAGGCAGGATTTTGATGAAAAGATCAGTGGCTTTTTTTTTCTTCGCGTAAACATTTGCACATGTATTCTAATAAAAAAAAAAAGGCAGATGAGCAAGGCAAAGTATTGTAAACCAGAGAGCTACTTATCAAACAAATTCAACAACGAAATTTTTGGCCTGCAAAACAGAGTTCAGCAGCATGTTGCTTTTTAAAGTAACTCCTTCCTCTCTCAATAATAGGTTTTGAGGATATCTTTGGGTAATTTTTTATGTTTTTACTCTATTGATGGATGGTATTTTAAGGTACATGCCTGTCTTACTGGAAGCGGATGTTCAAAAACAAACCATAATTGTTTTTGGTATTTTTGGTCATCAACAGGTCTTATATAAATTCAGTTTGTTTTTATTCAGTGAGAAAAAAAATGGATGCAAATGAAATCTGTTCTAGTTTAAAATCAGTATGACAGTCACATGATTAAAATCTGATTATCTAAATGAAGAAGCTCTAAGTGAAAATACCAGCTCTCCTGTACCTGTGTCCAGCCACCACATGGTGGAGCTCTGCACTCAATTTATAAAATTCAAGCTTGATTGCTCGACCAGGAACAAGATAATATCAGTTAAGAAATGACAACAAGTAAAAAAAATGCTGATATTCTGTTTTCTTTTGAAACCTACTTTTTAAGATTTCAGGTTTTTCCTTACATCAGTCTGTAAGGCCAAGCTCTACTTCTTTATGCACAACTGGCCGGAGCTTCACTGACTCAAACTCTGCAAGAAGCTATTGAATTTAGAATGGCAGCTATGAGAATTTGTTCAGCTTTACTTTTATTTTTCCTTTTTCAATAAATATCTTCAGCTAATCTTATCTTTATTACAAATCCTTTATGTCATTAGCTTTGTGTTTAATTTGACTAGAAATCTGCAAGAGGCAATTTATATATTACATTTGAAAAACTACTCGTTTTCACATAAACTTTGAAAAACAAATCTCTAACCTTTGTTTGCCTTTAAAGAACCATCAGAAATAAAAGCTGTTTCTGGGGGGAGATCAATAGTTGTGATGAATGGATGAGAGATGGTGCCACTACAACATTTATTGGAACAACAATCAACAAGAGAAGGGACTCTGCTGAACAACTGTGTCTGTGTGTTCTTGCATTTGCATGTGTGCTGCTGTGCTCTTTCAGTAGTGGTGGTTAATGTTTACCATACCCAGGGAAAAAGAATTCATCAGATCCGCTTTCATGGATGAAACAAGAGGCGCCACAACTCACCTTTTCTTGACCAGCAGGATGGCCACCAGCACCAGCAGAATGAAGACAAGAACACCAGCACTTATTCCAGCTATTTTCACCACTCGGTCTGTCTGTTTGGCAGGGTCCGGGATGACTTCAGGTTCCTCTGTCGCATCTAGTAAAAGTTACATTTTCGTCAGTTGCTGAAATAAATAAATATATACGAAAATGGCAGAAATTATCATGAGCCTTAGCTTATATATCAAATTTTAAAGATAAAGAATCAAACTTCCATCGAAAGATAAATAAAATATATAAAATCTGGAACGTGTAAAAACAAAAACAAAAAATACATCCATCCTCTGTATACCTATCTATGTTTTATGCTCTGGCTGTGGGCTGGTTAAAAAATGAAGAACGAATCCTGACACTATTTTTAACTATTTACACATCCAGTCTTCTCATGCTGTCAAAGGACGTCATCCCACAATCCTATGAATAATCTTTGTTTTTCTTAGGTTTATCTTTACAAAAACCCAAAATCGGGAAAGCAGGGAAAATGAATCAACAGATTCAGTATTTAAATATAGGAGGTATTGATCATACCTAGGCTCAGATCAGGCAAAACTGAGCTTTAATGAATCCATTGTAGAGAAATATCAGATATGTTTAAATAATAGTCTAAATTGTCATTCCTGGAGTAAACATATAACACATATTATTTTATTCAAGGTAAAGATATTTAATTATTCCGATCAAAAAAATGTATTTGAGGAGAAAAACAGCCTTAATTTAAAAATACATTCTTTTCAAATGAAATGTGGGAAATAAATGTTCCCTTGGAAACTGGTGAATAAATCGGTGGAGTAGTCATAATCTTAAAACGTACATTTGAAGTGTGTCGAAGATAAAAGCTTTGCATTCAAAATAGGTATAATGTAAAGAAATAAATGGAGGTCATTGAACTATTAATACAATCTCACAATGCAAATGTAAAGTTTACCATTTCTTTTTAAATTTTAGGCAGACACACATTTAAGATGGACTGTGGCTTACAGGAAAACTGGCCTTTGGTGTGACGAATCCTAATATAAAATGCCATGAAATGAGAAGTACAACAAAAAAGGCCTAGAGCCAGTCTTTGACTTTTAAAGTTAAATGAAAAGTGCATTGTTTTGAATATTTAAAAGCGAACATTTCTACATTAAAAAAGCATATGTTCAAGTATTTGTTTTAACAAAAATATTCTGTTTAATGCATATGTGTGTTACATATTCTTCAATGTCTTTCCTGTGATTTAGAGAATTGCATTGTTTGGTAAAATATCTAATGACAGGCCACTCAGAGTTGACTCTTGGCAAAGACACCCAAAAACACAGATTATAATTACAGAAAATTGCATAGTTTAACTTTTTTTTGCACAGCATTTAGGTAAAGTCACATAAACACACAGCTGTAGAGGTTTAGTTTTTATCTGCCCCACACCCTCTTCTGGAACTTGATAAACTAAGCATTTGCATGTAAACCCATGATCCCTGCTATCATTTTTGTGTTCAATGTCATATTTTTTCAGCAGAATAATCTTAAAAAACATGTATTAAAGGCATACATAGATATAAATAATATAGAGCATAGAAGGATATGGACAATAAACAGCTTAATCTACTTTGTGTTTTATGCATTCCTTTTGTGTGTATCTTATTGTACCCATGGCATTTGGTTTTCATTAGTTAACACTTTGGAAATATAATTTGAATAAAATATTAAATTGAACTTTATTGATCTCACAATGGAGAAATTAACTTTCTGCATTTAACCCATCCACTTGGGGAGCAGTGGGCTGCCATTATGTGGTGCATGTGGAGCAGTCTGGGGTTAAAGGAGAAGTTCGGTTTTTTACACTTTAAGCCCATTTTCTGTAGTGTCCAGGATGAAATCGAATGATCGACACCAAAAGTTTGACAATTGCTCCTGTCTCTGCTTTTTGGCTCATGCAGAATCCCCCCCTGGCTGCTTTAGAATGGCTAGCATAGAGCATGTCCGATAATGTCCTTAAAACAACCTTAAACGTTCTTTTTTTAAAATATGCTACTCACCGTGTCGTCAGCGCTGTTCAATGACGTTCCAAAAAAAGTTTCGTAAAGAAAAAACGTTCCTGTAGTGTTTTATTTAGCATTTTGTAAATCCCATTGAGTTCTGTAGGAATAGTCAATATTCCGCTGCCACCGGAAACGGAAATGGGGCCTGTTTACACAGTTGTAGTCTTTTCGCTTCACTCTGTGTACTCCGACGTCGAGGTGCTAACGTCTCTGTTAAACACTTTAAAAAACTCTGAAAATGGAATACGAAAGGTGGATTCTTGATTCTCGACGTCGGAGTACACAGAGTGAAGCGAAAAGACTACAACTGTGTAAACAGGCCCCATTTCCGTTTCCGGTGGCAGGGGAATATTGACTATTCCAACAGAACTCAATGGGTTTTACAAAATGCTAAATAAAACACTACAGGAACGTTTTTTCTTCACGAAACTTTTTTTGGAACGTCATTGAACAGCGCTGACGACACGGTGAGTAGCATATTTTAAAAAAAGAACGTTTAAGGTTGTTTTAAGGACATTATCGGACATGCTCTATGCTAGCCATTCTAAAGCAGCCAGGGGTTGATTCTAAATTAGCCAAAAAGCAGAGACAGGAGCAATTGTCAAACTTTTGGTGTCGATCATTCAATTTCATCCTGGACACTACAGAAAATGGGCTTAAAGTGTAAAAAACCGAACTTCTCCTTTAACTGTCTTGCTCAGAGACCAAGGCTGCAGGCTGTGGGGATCGAAATCAGCTACTTGCAACCTTCTCAGAGCACAAATTCACTGCTCTAAGCACTAGTTCAACACTAATTTAATAGGAACTATAAAATATTTGAGCACCAATGTCATAGAAACACTCAAATCAAACTCAGTTCTGTCCTTGATGACTTTAGAGAATTGACGTAACTCCCTGACTTTTATTGTATCGAACATAATTCATCAATGAAGTTTCAGACAGAGTGCACAAGGCTAAACATGGTTCATGAGGGACACAAAGTGAAGCTTAATTCTAAGCTCATGCGCTCCACTTTATCATTTTATTTTTGTACAACCAGAATTCTGTTCATTGCCATATAAGAACATTATTATGCATTATAGTAATCCAAATAATCCAAGGCAAAAACATATGTGAAAAAAAACAAAACAATAATCTACTTTGAAGGATAAATGCCAACAAGATAGAAATAATCCCAATCCTGCTTCATCTGCTAGATACATGTAACATTATCATTAGGTACATGTTGGTTGTAAAACATGTCATTATGTAACATTACAGGTTAATAAAGCACCTTTTTCCATATTGTTTGTAAAGTTTCAATCACAATGTTTATCATCTCCCGTAAGGTTAGTACATCTAAAAGCATAGTTCACTTAGTCTAAATGATAGTTTCAAAGAAATCACACTAATTCAGTGAAACTCATACCTATAAAGTAGAGGTTTCCCTTATAATCCTTCGTAATTATTGTGTGTACTGGGATGAAGTGTAATTCAATTTGGTTTCAATTTATTTATACATTGTCACTTTACATCATGTGATCTCCGGGGACGTTACAGAAAGAATTCAATCTGATGATACAGTCAGATAGGTGAAACGTTTTCTATCTAAGGGAAATCATCTGACAGCATCAAGTCATTGACTTTGCAGGACATGCTTCTTCTAGATGAACTTATGGTGACAGCAGATATTCGCTTGCATTTTTGCTTAAACATTTCGAAAATCGGTTAGACTCCTCTGATCTCATCACTCCAAATATTCATCCTGCTGAAGTGAGTGAATAATCATTGTTGCAGTAACTGGGTCTACATAATGTGTGATGATATTGAAATATATATCTGGTCAGACATTTATATCCACATTGGTTTTGCAGAGATGGTGCCTATGTGCGGTGCATTTTGCATTCCAAAGATGTAATGCTTTCAGTACTGCATTTAAGCTTGCCAAATAAAGGCTACGGTGCTGTAGGTTAGCAAAAGAACACAAAATGTACGCTACAGCAGAGGTGGGAACATGTCATTGTTTTGCAAGTCTAAAGTAGGTGTCAAGTCTTTATGTTCAAGTCAAGTCCCAATAAAAGACTGTCAAGTCAGAGTAAAGCCTCAAGTCAACACAGGTAAGTGTTAAGTCAAATCCCCAGTCAGAGACTTAATTACAGTTCTTTTGAGTTTCTTTTTAACAAAGTTGAATTATATGTTGAATGTAAACAGTTCATCATATTTTCTCTAACTCTCAATCCAAGTATTGTGACTTCTCTTTGATAGTGTCATACTTGGCTTTAAGCCACGTGACTGTATATCACAGCAATGCAAACTGAAACATATCAGTTTAGCAAGGCTATTAACAAAAAACAGACAATATCATCTGTTGTTATTGATACTAACAAAGAAAGATAAAACATTTTTTAAATGTCCAAATGATTCCACGTGGAAAACACAATTTATGATAGAAGAAGACAATATACTGCAAATTATTGTCTGCTGCTACTTCCATTCCATGGCATTTTCTATACAGTATAGATATAATCTAAACTGCAATATTAGTTTTGTGAATACTAGAGATCTTAAATTGGTGTAATAAATTACCTAAAACCTGTTTGCTTAATTTCATGGCTTTTCTAAAATAATTTTTTAAGGAGGAATGTGCTTTTCTATTGCTAAACCAAGCAAAAAATTTGTAAAAAGATTAAGTTTAACATTTTTTCCTGTTGTTGGCTTAATGCAAATAGTTATCGCAATAAGCTGTTGTGGGTTTGTTCAATATTAGTCAAGTTACAAAATGGTTTTGTAATTTTTAACCCATCAAAATTCTGCATTGCATGAATACAAAAATAAAAAGTCCAATTTGTTCAAAGTTTGTTTTTATCCAAATATTGCTTGTCTTTAAGAATAACTTTACAGGTACATATCTAATCTAGCTGTCTTTTTTATTGACAAAATAAATTAGATGTCAATAAATTTCTTTCCACAACTTTGGCCAAGCCTCTGGGAGTCAAGTCAACAGAAACTAAATGAGACAGCATCCACATCTTGAAAGGCGTCACAGGCTGACCTCATAATGTCGACTTTTAATGTCTGTAAAAATGATCCAGGTCAGCACACACACACACACACACACACACACACACACACACACACACACACACACACACACACACACACACACACACACAGGCGCACACATCATAAGACAACTCCCTGAGGCAGCAATGACAATACACAATACCCCAGATGACCTAATAGAACCACCATCACTTAATCCTCCCTCTTGAATGCACGCCTCAGACACATGCAGAGATAAAGGAAGGGACATTCGTCCAACCTCTTTGCCCATTAATTTCTTCCTCTCTATTATTATCCACAATTTAAAACATCCTCTCCAAAGTCTTCCAGCTATCCTCAGACCTCCTCAGGCTAGAAGGACAGAATGCCAGTTTGTTTTAGCAGATTTTAGTCCCAGGGAGCACCTGTTATGCCAGCTATAGCCACAAGCAACACCCAGGAAAGTCCACCTTTCAACTTCATACAACACCTTAGAGACATCAGAGAGAAATAACCAAACCTTTGACACACATTTAAAGTTCCTGGTCACTATGATTGGACTTCCAAATATCTAGTTTTTATGTTATTTTATTTTTTTTTATTACATTTTGTAGTCACTGCATTTATTTATTTATTTGTCTTTTGAATTTAAAAGAAAAGCATCATTTATTGAATTAGTCATTATGGATGGTTAGTATAGCTGTCATACACCTAAACAATTAGCAGTAATGGCTAATTTCAACGGCTGACTGGGCTCAAAATAATCTTATCTGACTGGGTAGCTTTGAGAGCCGACCGCACTACAAGGTCAAACCAACTAAGTGCAAAAAACAAAACAGAAAGACAGCTAATGGGGGTAAGATAGTTAGGATTCATACTCACTACATAGCAGCTGTATGATAAAATATAAACATGCCTCAAAAACACTAGATTAAATCATCCTTTTTCATATTATCAGTCAGAAAAATAAGCTTTTATAAACTTTTATCAAAGGCAAATTCTATAGATTTCACCTTAAAAATAAGATAAATCTGGAATATGCTGGAAACCAAATATATTATTGGAGTGGCATTAATATTTAACAGCTGTGTATAAAACTATACAAAATAAAACCTTAATAAATAGCACATTTATCATTAAGTGATACCCAATGGTGTCTGTTTGTCAGTTTAATTGAAAACATAATATGTTTTTTTTCTCCCTATCATCTGACTCTAAAAAGCTGCATGTTAATCCATCAGACCCATTAATTTTTTTTTCAAAACAGCACATGTATGTGTGTGGGCTTTTTCAGGGATTATCCCTCCGCCATCTAAAACCTGACTGATAATCTATCAACATATGGCTGCTGGTAAAATCTGCTATTTGGAGAGTATGAGCATACAAATATTAAAATGACACACAAGCAGACATAATACGTCAACGTGGATGTGTTTTTCTATTGCTTTCAAATGCAATAATAATAAAAATAAATGTTGCTAAAGAAAACTACTACTAAAGACAGGCTCATAGAAACGACAGCTCATTTGCTTTTTATCCAGAGCGTACTGTATCAATACTAATAACTATATGCAAAGACACACACGGAAAATCATAAGACGTGCTGATATGGATCTTTGCACGCTTTAACGACATAAAAACCGCTAAATGTGAGCTAAAAACACGAGACTTGTTTTTTTTACACGATATTTGAGCAGTGAAAGTGTTCTTACGTTTAGCTGCCAGCCTCAAGCACTGTGTTTTAGTTTCCTGTAAAATAAAACAGAAAAAAATACATGAAGACGATATGTCAGCCCCATACAAAAGAGAGTCTAATGTTTACTATTATTGGATGTACTGTATTCATATTCTACGCTCCAAGCAATGATTTCAAGTCTTTGCTTACACACAACTTCTAAAGCTAAGCTTATTAGGGCATATCTCTGTCTCTGCAACTTGATACATATAATCATAGCAGCTAACAGGTGTGGAGCATAAGCTCACTGCTTAAATATTGTGCGTCAACCTTAACAAATTTGTATTTACCCTTTCAGTGCTGCTGACTGCTTGAAGGTAGATGTTGTAGTTCTTCCTTGGAGCCAATGGAGGATTCCAGAAACCCTTTATGGAAGGAGATAAATCGATTTATAGTATTTTTTCTTTTTTTATAAAATACCAGTCTTTAAATCCGAATGCATTAATTTTACACTTTTTTTTGAGAGTGCTATTGAAAGAATGTTAAATTATGTGCTATAAATGTCTTTTGTATCATGCTGTAAAACTACCACTAAATTCTCTCAATTGTAAACTAGTTTGTATTGTTAAGTGGCTTATGCTACAAAAAATTTTTAGCTAAGTTTGACTATCTTTAGTTAATGGATGGGAATAAATGGTTAAGTAATTTAATATTTTGCTAAAACAAACAGATGAAATTAAATGTTAATCGTGTTGGATATATAGCAGGATGGACAATGCAGCCTGGTCTCTATCCCCTGCCCCAATCCATTTCCTTGTTTTCTCAGATATTTAAAATTGGTACAGGTACGTTAAAGCAGAACCCAACCAGCTGCAATCAATTGCACAATCAGCATCAATACACAATAAAGGCAACCAAAGCCAGATCTTTAACTAAACCCTGCTGTAATGATCTGATGGTTAAGGCCAGGTGTTTGACCATTGATTGTGACAATTTTCATCTACCATCCATGCAGCCTGCTCTCTTCAACCCTCCTTTATTCTACTACTGGAAACCTACAAAAACATCCGTCAAGCTTGGTTTGCTCGCCATAATCAGAACTCGCTTTACACCCTTTGTTAAAAACTCTACTTAGCTCAGCATAGTGCCAGGCGTGACATCAGTTCCTGATCTTAACTGCTTCCTCAGTTAGCTCGAATTCTTCCTTGGTCAAAATGAAACTAAATAACCACTAAAACTGTCTGTCACTAGTCCTGTTTGAATGCATTTTAGTGACTGAGGATATAAAAACAGGGTTTTAGTTAAACTCATTTAACAATACAACTCAAAAAATAATTACATTGGAAAAATCATGCTGCAACTTCATTTCTTCTCCTTTATTATTTGACATGATAACTACATTTTTTTGACGCTTTTTATCAACATTCTTTAAAAATTCAATGGTTTTTATCTAACGTTGTTGAAAATTGACCTCATTCATTTTAAATTGAACAAAACTTGCCTGGTATGTCTTGTTGTCTCCAACAGTAAAGGGGAGAGGCTCTGGTAGGTTGCTGGGGGAAAGCTGGGCAGCATAATAATATGGAGAACCACCACTTGATGCACTGTGGTAGGAAACTGGAACCTGGGGATTATATGGATGCTTTGTCATGAAGTCTTAACGATACATGATAAACAGGATAGCAATTTTAAACATGGTAACTGTTTTTATTGTAAATTGTTAAGATTTGCAAAAAATAGCAACATGTCACAAAATAAATTATCTTCCTCAACAAAGTTAAACCAGTATATCTGAGGGACAAATTAAAATTTCTGGTATGTATTTCAACATAATCTATACTAGCATTTGATAAATGCATCTGGAGGATTAAATGTATGCAGAACAGTGTATCAGTTACCTCGTAACAATCAGAGGAAGCCTGTCGACGTGACCGCTGAGGGTTAACTTCCTCCACCACAATCTGGTATGCACTGGAGTCAAAGAACGAAAGAAAATAATAATTCAAGTTTTCTTCAATATGCAAATGTCAGAAACAAGAAATATGGCATTTATGAAAATTATACCTTATAGGTGCACCCTTAGCTTGTGCGGGTTTGAGCAGGACAGTGATCGTTGTTGCAGTTTCATTAAGAAATGCTTCTGACACATCATACTCATCTATTGTAGGGGCTATAAGAGAAAACAGTGAAGTCTCATGCTGCAATTACAGTGTATAAAATGTTTATGCTGTTTGTAATCTCTCTTGTACCTGAGATATTCGTGGTCACATTAAGTGTGGATGCAGGACCAAAACCTTTTGATGTTGATGCTCGTATAGTGAGGTGATATGTAACACCTGGGTGGAGCTGGGCAAATGTGTAATGGGTGGCATTTGAAGGTAATGACACCGTCACTCCCGGCCGCTGAAGAGGCACTGAAGGGTCAAACGAGCGTACGCCAATGTAGCTGATCTGAATAGATTCAGAGACACAAAAAACGGTTTTTAATATGAATTCTGTAATGTGTTTTACTAATTCAGCTCCTTCAACTGCTCCCAGAAATGATCCTACCTCATATTGGGTTATAACTCCATTGGGCTCAGTGGGTTCCTTCCAGCTAAGGCTTATTGTCTCTTCAGATGGAGTGGCTCTAAGTGACTGACTGGGAACATGACCTGGAACTGTTACACAAACACAGAGACACAATCTGTAAATGCTAATAAAACTAGCAGTAAAATCATGCTCTTCAAACGAGGAAGCTGGGACCAAACTAAAACACATAGAAAACGACATGCAGATGAGCATAATGGAGAAAAGTAAATTCCAACAATCATTTATTTCTTACCATCTTCATCGGTCTGAATGATAGTTTCATCACTCTCCTTCCTTCCCTCTGGATTGGTCAGGATCATCTTCAGGCTGACATTAGTGTAAGGGGGCAGGTTTCCCACCAGGTGACGTGGTGCTGAGAAGGAAAAACAAAGAAAAGTAATAATTACATTGTCAAACAACAGCCTATTTCTAGCTCATATAATTGTTACTTTCAGACCTTAAAGGTGCAGATTTAAATGCAGTGTTTTATTTGTGTGTCAGAGGCAAATACATGTTTACAGCAGGTACTTTAGGTCTCGAAAAGACCTAAAGTAGACCTTGAAATCACAAGGATTCTTGTGTTGCAGATGCCTCAAAAGAAATCATAAATGTAAACAACTTTTCAGCACAAAATAGAATACCATGAATAAAGAAAAGCAGCTCAGACTAATATTGTAAATTTCAGAAAACAGTGTGATACAGCATTGCACACTGCATATGTGCATAGCATTTAAACTGATTGAGAAATAAATCCTCAGATAAATTGGATATTAGAGTTCTGTCAGATTAATCAACATAAAGATCAATAGACTTCCAGGCTATTTAGAGAGAACATAAAAGCTTCATCTAATTACCCTGTTTTACAAATGCAGAATGACACCAGTATATATACATCATGTTTTCATTGAAATATTTGATAAACTAGGCTACTGGAACCTGCATTTCTTACCTTTAATCCGCACTGAAAACAAATGGCTGATAAAATCAGTGATTGTTAGGTAGATATTTTTATAGCTAGATTTCTCATTTTAAAAGAAGAAAAAACTGATACAGGAACATCGTTTTTTTTTTTTTGCTGTAGCATTACCTTTAGGATCCATATCCAAGCAGTCGGCTTTGCTGCGGTTGTTGGCAGTCATGTAATGGTAGCAAATGGTGACATTAAATGTGTGACAGCGAGTGATGTTGTAACCCAAGGACTCCCAGTCCACCGCAATCAAACGAGCTCTGGTCTCAGCAATCTTCAGCCTCTTGGGTGTACGCATTGGCTCTGCACAAAGGACGGGAAAAAGAAAGGTAAACCAAAAAAGCTTAAAAATAAAACAGCACATTGTGATATGAGAATACAGTAGATATATATCATTTAAGAAATATGGTCATGATCTAGGTATTGAGATGCGCCTTTAATTCTAAATGTCTAAAACAAAACTTTAAAACATCGGAGGTTTTATATTTCTATGCAAGATATTAGCGATTGATTTCTTTTGCCAAAAACAACCAGGAGTATAGAGCAAACATTTCCCAAAGGAGATGTAGTCACATTTTCACAAATACTCATCTCTCTTTGGTGCCATTTAAAAATTTCACAACTGCAATATCGTATGTGAGCCGTGTCTTTGGTTTCCATCCTTTATGTGGATTCAGACTATTATTGTCAATATAATCTACTTTCCTTCCTCACTGGCCAAGACTTTAATTACCTTAAATGGCTCATTTAACTGGATCAATAACCCCACCAATTCTAACCCACACACACACACATGCATGCACTTAGAGAAAGTAGCACAAATGCAAACGTCCAAACGTTCCCTGTCTGTTGACTTAACCCTCATGAATGCCAAGCTTTAAATTTACATGGTTGACTGTAGACTGTGGTTATCCTTACATGCAAGACCAAGGGTCAACTGAAATTTAGGAGACTACTTAAGTATATTGGGAAAGCTAAAATGGGAACTGCAAGCAGCTGTCAAGACTAATAAGTCTAAGTTTGGGAAGTACTTCTCTAAGCAGAAAAGATTTCATGTTGTCAAGAAACAATAATTAGTTTTGACAGTCACGCGACTGAAAACCCTTTGCCTCTTTGACAACAATGGCCACTTGATCAGCAAACAATGCATGATAAATTATTTTCCACAGAGGAATGTCAAAATGGAAAGGAAAGGTTGCCCTGAGCATACAGGGTTACAAAAGAAAAAAAGAAAACAACAGTGTTATAATTTCTTTAATAGAAAATAAATAAATCCCTCAAAAGTTTTCCTTCATAATATTCCCTTATTTAGAAGAAGAATGGAATAAGAGCATTGCATTTGGCTTTAGTGATGCCCTTTACCTATTATTAAATGTGGTTAAGGTATTACATTATAAGAAAAAAAGGAAAACGGAACCAATGGTAAATGGCCTGTGATTATATAGTCCTTCAATAAGTCCAAGGACTCCGTGTAAAGTCCAAGCTCTTTACACGGCTTTCAGTCATTCACCCATTCATACATACATCCACACACTGGTAGTGGCAAGCTGCAATTTAGCCAGAGCTAAGAGCTAAGGCACACTGACAGAAGCAGGGCTCCTGTACATTGGCGCCTCTGACCACCATCTTGTGTCTTGTCCAAGGAGATGGACGAAGCTGGGAATCAAACCAGCGTCCCTCTTGGTGAAAGTAATAAGAAACTCCTGCAGGTATAATTTCTATTATTTATCATTACTGATTAGTATTTATTGCAATTTATAAAAAAAATTTGGATTGTACGATTTTTTCCCTTGCAAAAACAGCATTGACAGCATGGTAATTCATTCATCTGTCTTGGTTAAACCGTTTATTTTACGGAGGGTTACAGGGGACATTGTTTCCAGCGGCCAAACTGCCAGAGGCTAGATGCAATTTGTGGAAGGTTGGTCAACTTCACCCAATCACTGGTAAAGTTAATTAGGTAATAAGTTATAACTTGGGCTGGAACAAATGATTACTAAGGTTTTATTGTAAGAATTAATGATAGAATTTTGAATTCTGTTTGCCCTGCCACGGACTGGAGACCTGAGAGGGTGTAACCCACCTCTCGCCTGTAGACAGCTAGAGATAGGCACCCCTCATGACTCCGCTTGGGATAAGTGTGACAGAAAATGGATCAATGAATGAATGACTTCTGTTTACAGGAAATGTTAAACTCTTAAAGGCAGTATTGTAGGCCCTGTTGCTATATATATATTTACCATATTAAAAGAAATTGAACTATAATTAGTATTCATATACTGTTGACATACGTTTTGCTGTACTTATTTGTTTATTATTCATTAACTTAAGAGCAAAAAGGGTTTTTGAATTGAAAGGGTTGTTCTCAATATATAGTTAATCAATGTGTGATTCGTTGTGTTTAATTAGAGATCCTTTAATTAATGCTATAAACAATTACGGTTAAGTACCACCCCTGGTACTAACTGATATATATGATACATCAGGTAATTGACAATCGACCTGTTATAGCAAAATATTTTTGTTTTACTACCTCTTCTATAATTCCCCTATAAGACTTAAAGTTTTCCAATAACTTTTAAATAATAAATAGCTCCCTGTAAAAGTATTCTCTAAAATATCCTCCTTGTCTTGGCTTGTCTTCTTTTTTTTTTGCTTGGCCTTCTTTCTTCAGAGAAGACAACACAAGGACACAAACTGGTTGTTTCCTCTTGACAACCCATTATCTACCTGTCACTCACACAAACTGGCACTGAAACTGGCCATACACACTCTTGCACTTAGTTATTGTCCACATACACACCTGCGCTTAAGGTTGCAAGAAAAAAATCTAGATTAAATCTGGGCAGGAGGCAAGGTAGGTTTGGATGTTTTGTGTGTGTGCTAACCTCTCTTAAAACTCCCCATACGAATTTATTGTCAAGGGCAAGCACAGGCCTCACAAAGCTGAAACTACACACAGACCAACGATAATGTCAGGGTTGCTACATCATTTAAATATAAATATCTTAGCAATAAAATGGCACCAGCAGTAAATGAGGAAAAATTGAAAAATGCTAAAACAGATCAAAGGTTGTAAAGGCAATGTTCTGCCAAGCAAATATTATTAATGCACTGTGTGTGGACTAGTGGGTGCTAATGGTGGAATGGGTCATAGCATTTCATTTTGGCTTCAACCAGTTATTTGATGGTTGACATTTAAATAGAGCAAGTGGGAAAACTCTTGCTTTCTCTGCCTGTCTCACTATATTTCAGTCTCTTACTCATTTGTCTCGGTTCTTTTTTCTGTCTGTGTCAGTTAAAATCAATACCTGTGATCCTCACCATAAACAGCACTGTTGAAACACACATACACACACGATGCAATGTAATAAATAGCATTGATTTTCTTTTTTTTTGACTCTTGATGGCAACCCTGCCTCACAGTGAGATGGGTGTTAAGAAGAATTAAAAAAAATATATATGACCAGGTGCGTGTTACGAGCACACAAGACACACATCCATGTTTTAAATACTTAATGAGGACCTTGAAATGACTTCTATTCTTTTTCAGCACTTTCTATGGTCGAACTCTAACCTAAACCTTAGTCCTTACTTTAAGGGCAACTGAATTAGTTGTGATGTAACAACCCTGAACTCCAACGACAATAACATCTACAACTTGCCTTACCTCAACTTTAAAATGCTAAATCTATATGTGAAAAGTTCCCTAAAGTGTGACCTTGAACATTTGTGCCTTAGATATGTTTTTGTGATTCTTTTCAAACTGAACTAATGACTTATTAATATTGATTTATTAAATTAGGTTTTCTTTGATCTGTAGAAAGTAAAATATGACTGTATAGAAATAAAAGTCTAAAAAACTGGAGCATCTATCTGTATCTGTATTAAGAGCACGCATCTCCAAAATGCCCACTAATTTTATTTTCGGGCTTGATACTAAAACTCAACCCTTGCACAACATTTTTTTTTCAACATTTTTGAAAGCCTTTTAATAATTTTTAATTTACTTTAAAGAAGCAAAATACATTTCTGTTGATCTATTTAAAACAACACAAATAAAATACACTAGATTTTGTTGTTATGAAGGGAAAAAAGCTGAAAAGGTTTAAGAGGAACCAATATTTTGCAGAGCACTGTATGCATTTACAACTCACACACTTATCATTTCAAAACCCCATTCCCAGTATGACACATAATGCACTGCTGCTTATCTCTATTTACTGTAGATGGTAAAAGCAGGGAGAGGTGTTAGCAGAAAATGTACAGAAAAAGCAAGCAAGCAAGCAAGCAAGCAAGCAAGCAAGCAAGAAAGAAAGAAAGAAAGAAAGAAAGAAAGAAAGAAAGAAAGAAAGAAAGAAAGAAAGAAAGAAAGAAAGAAAGAAAGAAAGAAAGAAAGAAAGATTTTGATTTTTAACACCACATTTATTTTTCAATAACAATACATTTTAACCTAGCTCAATACATCTTTCACACAAATATTGAACTGAAAACTAGCTCCTCATCAACCACAGAACACACAACATTATTAAAACACCACAACAACACAAAATCAATTAAGTTATTCATCATTGAAAAAAACATAAATTCTGCTTTTACTCTACTTTTTACCAACAAAATAAATATCTTATCCACTCTTTCCCCCTGACCACCATTGACTTTATTTTTCCTATCAACATAGATGGATAATTTTGCTTGTCCAATGAGAAAATTTAACAAATTCCACTTGCTCGACTCCTTTTTAGTGTAACCAGCACCAAAAATAAAAGCTATGTCAGACCAATAAACACCACATTTTTTAAAAACATTCTCTAATAACATAAACAATGGTGAGAGTCTCTTACACTCGAGAAACATGTGAAAAACGGTTTCTATCTCTTCACAAAAAGGACATAACTCACTCATATCTTTCCTGAATTTAACTACAAAACTGTTTACACCTATAGCACCGTGCAAAATCCTCCACTGAAGGTCCCCCACCCTCTTACTCAAGGGGGCCTTATAAAAAACTCTCCAGATTGGTTTCCGACTATCTCCGACTTTAAACTTGGCTCTCCAAACCGTATCAGTTCTTCCACTTAAATGTTTCTTTTTCAACCCTTGAACAACTAATTTATACAAACATTTTCCATTCAACATACAGAAATTAAAGTCTCTTTGAGTGATCAAAAGAGGACCCGTTAAATCCGAGAAATCAATGTTCAGTCCCATTTCTGGAAACGGATCTGTAGAATTAGGGAAGTCTTCTCCATTACTCAAGTCCTCCAGAAACTGTTTTTCACCCAGCGTCAGCTTTCCAAGCCACTGGTCCAAAATAGTTCTCATAACTCGGATCGACTTTAAACCAAGCAGATGAGCCGTCGCTTCTGTGTTTTTAAGTCCTGGTCCAGCCGTCTTCACAACGTGTCCAAATTTTAAAACTTTATTCTGAAGCAGTCTTCTTGACACTCCAAATCCATCTTCTAGCGCCAAACGAGCTTCGAAAATTAAAGGTTCCTCTAGAAGCCAAAACAAGGATGCAGTTGGTTCAAGTCTTTTCCATTCGAAAAGTGTCCAAGCTCTAAACAAACTTTTATAAAACACCGGCATTTCATACAGAAATAATGACTTACAATTTAACAAAAACAGAGAAGCATCTAAACCAAAGCTTCCAATTCTCCTCAGAATAATACTTGTTATTGGCTTCCACAAAACATCCTCCTCCCTTCCCATTAGATATTTTTGAATAAACTGCAACCTGAACGCAGCCGTTCTGCTTTCCAGGTGAACTAAACCTTGTCCACCCTCCTCCTTAGGTAAGAAAAGCACGGCTTGGGGCACCCAATGTTTATCATCCCAAAAAAACTTAATCATACAAGACTGAATTTTGTTCAGCAATCCAGCAGGCGGTTTTAAACAAGCTAACTTGTGCCACAATAAGGAAGCAATTAAATTATTTAAAATTAGCACTCTTCCTCTATAAGAAATCTGCCGTAGCAGCCATCTCCATTTTGATAACCTTTCTTCCACTTTTTCCATCACTCCCTCCCAGTTCATTTTTTCTGTATCTTCATCCCCCAAATGTACCCCAAGGTACTTTAAACCCCCTCTTCTCCATTTTAAACCACCTGGAAGTCGAGGAAGCCCACTAAGCCAGCTTCCTATTGCTAGAGCCTCACTTTTAGCCCAGTTGACACGAGCAGAGGACAACTTACAAAATGACTCAACAATTCTACTTAAATTATTCACTTCTTCTTGATTTTTAATCATGATAATGACATCATCAGCATACGCTGATAAAGTAAAAGACACATTACAACTAGGAAACACCAGCCCCTCAATGTTTAACCTAATTTTTCTTAACAGTGGTTCAATAGACAGAGCATATAACATTCCAGACAAGGAACAACCTTGTCGAATACCTCTTGTAACTTTAAAAGGCTTACATAAGCAACCATTAATTTTCAGTACACTCGCAATGTTTTCGTATAAAACCATAATCTTGGCAATAAAACCGAAGTCGAGACCGAACCTTTCCAGCACTTTCCATAGGTATCGATGCTCGACTCTGTCAAAAGCCTTTTCCTGGTCTAAAGAAACTAAACCAGCATTATATCCCAAAAAACTGGAGACGTCCAAAATATCCCTAACAAGGGAAATATTATCAAACATTGATCTGCCAGGGACACAGTAAGTTTGTGTTTGATGAACCACCTGATCCATCACCTTCTTCAGTCTGTTTGCCAGCACCTTTGACAACAATTTATAGTCCGTACACAACAGAGAAACAGGTCGCCAGTTTTTAATCTCCTGAAGATCACTTTTCTTTGGTAGCAGTGTAAGAACTGCTCTCCTGCAGCTCTGAGGTAAAGAACCTACAGCAAAACTCTCTTCAAAGACCTCCAAAAGATCGATACAGAGGACAGACCAGAACGCTCTGTAGAATTCACTGGGAAGTCCATCGATGCCTGGTGCTTTCCCTCCGTCCATACTTCGCAGGGCAGCATGAATCTCCTCCAGCGTCATGGGTTCTCCCAACTCCTTAGCAACATCTTCAGAGACCCTTGGGAGATCACTGCAAAAGTCATTGAAATTATCGTCGTCTTCAACGTATTCAGAGCTGTATAGATCCGCATAGAACTCTGCAGCTCTCTTCCTGATGTCACCATCAGTAGTCAGAAGAACATCCTCAGATGATTTCAGTCCATGCATAAACTTACACTGTCCTTGCTTTTTTTCCAAAGAGAAGAAAAACTTTGTCGGTGCGTCCATTAAAGTGACTTTCTGAAATCTGCATCGAACCATTGCTCCTTGGGTTCTTGAGCCTAGCAAATCAGCCAAAGCGGCCTTTTTCAAATTGAGGTTCTCCAAATCACCTCGATTTCCTGTGGAGTGTGCAGAAACCTGCAACTCCACTATCTCAATCTCCAGATCTCTAATAGACTTGGTTAAATTCGATGAAACATTGACCGTGTACTGTTGACACAATTCTTTAATTTCAATTTTCCCCCGATCCCACCACTGTCTTAAAGACGCAAAGTCATCTTTTCTAGTTTTATGCATTTTCCAAAAAGAGACAAACACATCTCTAAAATGTGCATCTAACAACAAAGCAGTGTTAAAATGCCAATACGCTGATTTATGTTTAATATTGGCAATAAAAGCATTGCAGGAAACCAACGCATGGTCGGAAAAACTTATGGATACTACAGTTTTGAAAAATTCCTAAATTATGTCTAAAACTATATATCCTGTCTAACCTAGCTGCAGAAAAAGAAGCATCTGTGTTTCTAGCCCATGTATACTGTATTTCATGACCATGCATTTCTCTCCAAATATCAACCAATGAAAATAAATCAACCAAGTGCTTTAAAAACATTGTTGAGGCTGGATGAGGCTCAAGATGATTCCTGTCCAACTGATCATTCTCTGTACAGTTAAAATCCCCACCCAAAAAAAGAAAATCATCGGTATCACACTTAGACAATACATCTTCAATTTCATGTAACAAATTAATTCTCCCCACTCTTGTATTGGGGGCATAAACATTTACAAAAACAATATTAAAACACTCATATTTTGCTTTCACCACCATTAATCTACCCTTGACTACTTCCTCAAAATGATAAGACACTGGAAGAAAATTCTTCGAAAACAAAATTGCAACTCCCCCACTGGCTTGGTTTAAATGGCTCAAAATAATTTCTCCTCCCCACTCCCTCCTCCAATCTATTTCATTTAAAGAGTCACTATGTGTTTCTTGTACCATTAACACATTTATATGTTTTAAATTCATTAACTCAAAAACACTAATTCTCTTCTTGACATCTCTGGCTCCATTTAAATTTAATGTGGAAACTCTGAAATGACTCATTTCTGCCAAAGATGAAAGAAAAAACACTAAAAAATAACACAGACATCTAAACCTCAGATTCATCATTGTTGTTGAATTCTTGCTTGATTTTTCCAATCAATTTTTTTAACCGGTAGACTTCTTTATCATTATATCCTCCTTTTCCCTTGTTCTTCAACTGAGATCCCACATACATGAAGAAAAGTTTCTTGTCAGGAAAAAAGTCCTCTACTTTCACATTCTTCATATTCTTAGTTACTTTTAAAAACTTTTTAACATCTAATACACCATAACCTTTCTTTCGTTGAGCTGGTGTTAGGGATCTGCTAGATGAGGCTAAACTGTCTTCTGTCCAGCCTTCATCTTCACCGTCCCCCTCCTCTTCCTCATTCAAATTACTTTCTGATTCCAGCATTTTTTCTGAACATTCCAATTCTGTATCCCTGTCATCATTTTCAATTTGAGAAACAATAGAGCCTTCAGAAAATTTCCTTTTTTTTGACAAGTTCCCCACCATCTTCCTCCATGGTCTGACTAGAACCCTCAATCTCAGTGTCTGTTTTCTCAAGAGGAGACTTTAGCAAACTCTGGCTCTGTCCCTCCTCACTGCTGTTTTCTTGCTTTTCTTGTGAATCATTTACCGTTTGACTTTCCAAGACCTGTTCTCCATCCTCTAACACATATATCTCCTGCACTTCCCCTTCGCTGCGGACATTTATCTCAGATATTTGCCCTTCTGTTTTTTTGGACTCCGCATTCCTCAAATCTGAATCTTCAGTTTGATTCGTCAAATGTTCGCCTTCTTTATTCTGATTTTGAGAATCATCAGGAGAAGATTTTTTTCCCGGACACGCTCGAACTAAGTGACCAATTTCACCACAACCGAAACACACCAAAGTACCAGAGTTTACGTAAATGGCGTAATCAAAACCATCTACCCGCACATTGAGAACAAAATTCAGATCTTCATCCTTTTTATTCAAGATCATAAGAACCTGTCTCCTGTGTGAAACGACGTGTTTTAACTGCGGTGATTTGCAACCCGACGGTAATTTCCTGATCGCGGACACAATTTTCCCATGACGCGACAACTCTCTCACTAACAAATCATCACTAATGAAGGGAGGAATATTCGCAATCGAGACCTTTTTAGCTGGATTACTCAATGGAGAAACAGACAAAAAAACGTCATTGACAACAATGCCTTTTTCGATCACTTTGTTTGCCTTCTCCACGCTGTCAACAAAAATAACCACAGCGCTGTTCATCCGAGCAGCGGATTTAATGCTGCTACAGCCTACAACTTCTCCCACCGCTAGACTACATTCCTCCACTGTCAGAGTGGGACTATTGGGTATGATCTTCAACCCATGTTGTCTCGTTAATTTGGTGAAATTCATTTCCGGCATTTTGAGCCAAAAAGGCCAAAAATGCCGGAACAACCCACAAAAATGTAATCAAATACACTCAGTCTCACTCCACAACCACAGTACTTAAAGAACAATACCCATACAAAAAGCAAAAGAGGTGAAAAAAGCAAAGTTAGAAGTTCTCAATCTCTCAGTCCACTCACCACACGCTCCTCCACCAACCCCCAGCATGCAGTGCGAAAGAAAGAAAGAAAGAAAGAAAGAAAGAAAGAAAGAAAGAAAGAAAGAAAGAAAGAAAGAAAGAAAGAAAGAAAGAAAGAAAGAAAGAAAGAAAGAAAGAAAGAAAAAAGGAAAAAAATGAAACTGCCTGGATGTACTGAGAAACAGATAAAAGGAGCAAAGTGAGGAAGAGGAGAAAACGGGAGAGAGAGTGGAATGGGTGAGAGACGATAACTAGTTTGGAAGGTGGCCAAAGTCAAATGGGACCAAGTCCAAAGGCAAACCACAGAGCATGCCTTGTCCCTTTCCCCTCCTCCTGTAGACTGACAAATGGCTGGATTCGTGTAGAAACTAAAAGCCTTTGTTCTTCACAGATGGAGCTTTGAAAACAACAACAATACCAATAAACACTAACAATAACACCAAGGACAGAAAGCTTCATATCAGCAGAATCCAGAGGTTGGAATTAAAGAATGGAAAACAAAAGGAAAGGAAATTAAACTAAATTAAATTAAACTACGCAAACAGGAACATAACCATCCTCCTCTACATGAAGCAACAGAAAGCCAACAAATAAACAGCGACTGTCTAACTAAAGAGAAAAAAGGGAAGATTAAGGAAAATTCAGAAAAGAGAGAGGAGGCAGAAAAAGAAAAGGTTGAGAGAAAATGTTATTTAATCCTGGTTAATCTGTCCAATTAGTTCCTGGTAATCCTGCACTGTCATGAGGAAGACAAATGAAACTCAATGCATTCAATCAGTCTCTCCTTCTGTTGCTCTCTTCATATGTCTGTGTCCCAGGCTAGGTGTTTGCATGTACTGTAACAATAGTGTTCACTTGAAATAAGGTTCTGATCGGGCATTGCAACCACAAAGTTTAACTATAAACCATAAACTAAAGCCATGCTTAAACGTTATTCTTCGAGATTTTTCTTCTGTCATTCTGGTTTGTTGTTGTCAACAAACTGGTAGATTTAACATATTCATATGAGCATTTTGCTTCTACCTAAAGGGCTGGTTATCCTCCTGCAGCAGTGTGTCGCAGTGAGATTCTCGCAGATATTTTTGATTTATGCCCAATATTGAAGCGTGGTCTGCGCTATGTTATCCCACGCTGCAACACAAGAATCACCAACTAGCTGAGGGTCGAGATACGGCCGAGGCGGTGAGGAAGTGGGGGCAAGTTTGTGCGACAACGGAGGGACATGAGGGTGAAAAGGAGTGGGGATCCAGGTGGGAAAAGGGTCCCAGAGTTCTCACGCACCTCGCTCTTCTAGCTGGTCCATCTTCACGAGTCGTTTTCCACAATGGCGGTCATACAAACAAAACAAGCTAGTAAGGTACCAAACAGGAAATACGGATAGTGTAGAGGGGATGTACATTTGACCAATCAGAGGCCTCCTGTCTGCGGCACTGTCTGCGGTCACCTACAATTTTAGGAGAGGTGTACCAGAGTGTCTGCGGCAGGGTTTGGAGTCACATTTGCATCACTGCGACACACACTACCTTGTTTCTAAGTATAAATCAGCCTTAAAGGGGAACATCGGTTTTTTTACATTGGCCCCTTGATTTTACATTATTACATCATGTTCTATTCACCCATATAAGTTTTGTGTCATTTGGAGCTGTTCTGAACATATTCGGTTTTGTTATATCCAAGTATCATCTTCCTATGGGCAACGACATGAAGGCACAAACTAAACTGTTCATAATTTATAATTGTGGTTATATTTTCTATATTTATATTTTTTTAAAACAAAGCAGAGTTTGTATGACGTCATCCGCATCTTTGGAGACTTGTGACCCCAAGATTCCACTCTTTGCTGCAATTCTGTGACAGTAAGCGTAGGACTTTTTTTTACTTCTCTTACCATCCTCCTCACTGTGCATTGTGGCAAGATAAACTTGGTAGCTCTTCCAGCCTTGTTTGTCACTGTTCCAGTTGTTTTAAACTTCTTAATGATTCCTCTGACTGTAGATACAGGCAAGTTAGGGCAAGTGGCTATTTTTTGTAACCATTGCCCATCTTATGAAGTTTGACGCACATCTGCCTTACTTGAATTGTGCGTTCTCTCGTTTTTGCCATGCTGACTAACTGGTAAGAGAATTAGGCCTCTGCATCACGTCATATTTATACCCCAGGGAAACAGGAAGTCATGATTTACTAATTAAAATCCTAGATACCCTGATTAACTTTAGCAACTACAGAAAAATACATTTAAAGGAAATCAATTACATTTTTTTAGCGGAATTGTTAGGGGTGCCAATAATTGTGGGACACATGATTTCCTCTTTTTTATTTTCTAAATGTGTGATTTTATTTTTTAACACCAAAGTAATGTACTTAAATAAAAGGTTGGATTTTTCTCTTTTTTTGCATTTGGGTTCTTTATTTTTTAAAAGAAAAGGAGAATTTTTTTAAGTCCTCGACTACATCTTAAACAGGGTTGCCAATAATTGCGGAGGGCACTGTACTGTTATTGCATGTGTAATGAGATAAACTTGTTTTAAGTCTAGCATATACCATTAAATAAAACACTTAATTATTTCACTGGCAATAATGTAATATGTTTTAACTAAAAAGATAAGATTTTCAATTAAATCATTCCCATTACGCAAAAAAAATTACAACAAGGCTGCCACATGTAAAACTTTAATTATTTAAAAACAAAACCGTTTTTTAAGCATTTCACCCAAAATAATGATTTTATCCTTAGCATGCATAGAACTTTAACTCAATGTTTTCTTACTCCTTTTAGATCAGTTTAAGTCAGAAACAGAACAAACTTAATGTGTTAACAGTCAGCTGAAAGTTGATCTAAACGAATTACACTTCAGAGCCAATTTTAGAGGGGGGAAAAAAGGAAAACAACTAAGGGCTTAAGGTTAACATGTGACTGCAGGACAATGTGACATACTGCTAAAAGACAGAGAACAGGCAGCAGCAAAAAGGCTGAGAATAAAAAACAGAGAAGAGATATGGAATTATATTCTATTGTATCTCTAATCTAACGAACATGTCGACCAGCAGACTCTGATCCTGATAACATGCTGAGGAATGCACACTGAAAACGTTATTATTAAAGCCCTGACCAGGATATGGTCCTCAATAAAATTTAGACAGATATCATTAGGTTTAGGAGAAACTACCAAAATCCAACTGGAAACTGGTGTAGAGGGCAGTGAGGAATCATTCCAGCAAAAAATAAACAGAAAACCTCATTATACTTATGAAACATTTTGTTTTTTTTGTGACCAAAAACTTAGAATACATTTGGCAAGTATGTATTGTGTAATTTTCATGGTGTAATGTATCCATTTATTGAAACCCAATTAACTGTACATTTTTGTGGTCCTCTGATTCTATTGCTCATGCACTCACTGCTCTTCACTTCAAGGTGGTTATTTTTCACCCTTAAGACAAGAGCAATATATTCACATGAGAAGAAAAATATCAAGAAGATAAAAAGTCAGCACAGACACCAGGGCAGAGCATGAGGAAGGGGTAAAGATAGAAAAGTAAGAAACCAATGTAATGAAAATAGATGTAGACATAAAAGAAAAGAGGAAGAGCTGTCATCATATCAGCTACTCAGCAGAGTGTGCAATATCTCCCCAGGATTTTATTAACTTTATTGTTTTTTAATTAAACAGTCTTTCATATAGTGGCATGTTGAGCCTTTTTACCAGATGCCTGTGGATGGGTTTGTCTCTGTGTTTCTGTCTTCAAAATATAAAAGATCATATTCTGCAAACTACAGGTGGTGAGATCAGACAAACATAACCAAATAGAAAAGCAAAGGAATCATTACCATTTAAATAACATCTCTGGCCCATGTCTAATAACTAACACGAATGTAAGCTATAAAATTCTGAAGGTGCGTATAAATTTGCATGTGTGTGAGAGTGGCCTCAAAGAGATGAACTGAAAAAAAAAGATATTCCTTTCATAAAAAAAAGAATTGGTGGAGCTCAGAGATAAGAATCACTTAGTGTGTGTACCACCTGATAACTATGTGTGCTAAGTACTCATTTAAGGTAGAGAGAGTACTTTGTGTATACAATTTTAACTTCATGAACCTTTGCAAGCACAAATAAGATTATACATATTTCTAACTGGATGACACAGATAACAAATTTGTATTTAATGATACGGAACTTTAATGGCGGCTTATTTTGCTTCCTAGCTGAGAGTTAAATGAGAACGTAGCAACGATGGTGGAGAGTAAATGACAAGATACAGCCAGAAGCTGGATAGCTTAGCTTTAGGTCTGGAAACTCTGGGGGATAAATGATTAAAACCCCCACTTTTATTAGCTACCTGCAGAGATTCCTGGTATTTATTCCATTTCGCAATAATGTTTGCAACATTAGCTGTGATAAAAGCATAATGTATTTTACTGTAATTTATATACAGTGCCTTGGACATGCATGAATATATGTTATTGGGTAAAACCAGGTTTAAAAAGCCAGGACAATCAGGAACAAAAAGAGAGGGCTTTAATAACTACTACTCCACAAAAATATTTTTAACTGACCAGTTTATAAATACCTACATTATCGAAAAATGTTAAAAACTGCAGGCAAAGGGTATTCAATTTTATATTCTCGTACATGCAGTTTTTAGCAAAAATCTTAAACGTGCATAAATTCTGTGACACCCTGGCATCTGAATTTAAAGCTGGGTTGAAAAGTGTGTGAGATGAGAGGTTACTTTTTTGCAATGATATATCTTTTAGAATTGTCTAATACTCCAAGGTACATAAAATGCATCAATTACATTTAGTGTAAGCAAATATAAGAAATTATCATTAACATCTAAATATAGTAAAAAATATTCTTTCCTTGTTGATTGTCACAAAAACTGATTTTTTTTTTTTTTTTTAAGTAGACACAAGAACAACTACTTAATGTAAAGTCTGACTTGATTTTAACCTTTACATTCCCTTTTTGTTTCATTCTGTTATCAGCAAATAATGGGAATAAAAATGTGTGTCCTTGAAGCTGATGTATTTTTAATTGTAAGAGTAGAGGAAATGCTACTTTACTCTACCTTCTTTAACAGGAAGCTGCTCAATAGACAAGTCGTCTGAACAAGTCTGACTTCCTCTTTGTCAATAAACAAGAACAGTCACAGACACTTGCATCCAAATTCATTCACCTACTCACACATACACAACCCAACACACACACAGGGGAGTTGGCAGACATCAGTCAGGCCCTGTGGTTATGAGTTTTCATCTCTTTCATTTTCATTCCTCAGTTTCATCATTCTCTTGCCTCTTGCTCCCTTGCCCCGCTCTGATTCTCTCCTCTCTTTCTTTTTCAGCCTTATTGTTTTTCATCACATCTCCATTGCTCTCTTTTTCTGTTTTTCATTCAAACTCATTGCTTTTATTTCTGTCTCTTTCTCTTTCATATCAACCTTTTTTTGCCCGCGCCGTCTCTCTCCCTCAGGCTAGCTGTGTTTATATTTCAGTCGTTTATTTCTACAAATGTCAGACAGTGTTTCTGCCCTCCGTCTATTGATCCACAGAGAGCCAAGAAGATGAGGGGAGTGAGGCACAGGGAAAGGGTGGAAAGCAAATTACTATGAAAAAAGTAGGAATATAAAGGAGGAGCTGCAAATATTAGTTAAAAGATAGATAAATATAAAACGGTTCAGGACTGAGAGGAGTAACGAAAATGCTATCTGAGAAACCATAGACTGGGTTTTTCTTTTTAATATATCCTCTCACTTAACTCCCCATGCACTGAATCTCTTCTCACTGTCCGCATATGTCCTTGCCAAATAAAATTTAGATTCTAATACAAAAGGGAAACAATTGATTAGGATAGTTAAAAAAAAAATTGTTGGAAACAAATATGCACAAGAAAACCAAGCTACTCTCTGAGTATATGTACTTGTGATGGAGAGCAGAGGCTCCATCACTATTAATTGATATTTATTTATAGAACAGATAGTTTTTTTTTTCATTTCTTTATTTCAGTTTGTGATGTGTTAATTGGGGTTTACCTTTCTTGTGTGTCTCCTTAGAAGGGTGGAGCATACCATGTGAGCTAAGAAGGATAATACTTTAAAGTTAAGTTACGGTATATTAAGTTTGATTTAATTTCTTGATTGACTTTAGGATTAGTTGTTTCTAAGTTGCATGCATGTAAATATTTATTTGTGCCCTTTATTTTGTGTTGGGTTTGTAAATAATTTCTTGTTGTTTTGTCACCCCTTCACCTGGTGTGGAGTGGGAGTGGCCAAAAGCTAAAGCCAGCTGCTGTGCTTGGCAGTGAAGGAAATGGGTGTCGGTGTATTGGTGAACTGCAGCACCAATAAAACATATTCCACCAAATCTTGTTGGGTTGCCTCACCTCCTTCTAACACAGTGCCGCCCTCTCCGGTGACAGTACTTTTCCATGCTGTATAAGAATGCTTATCTATAAAGATTTAAATTTACCAGAGTTTTTCTGTCTTACCTGCACATTTTGTCCGAGTAATGAGAGCTGGTCCTGCTTTTCCGGTCCCTCCCTCACCTGGTCTCGTTAGTAAAACTCTGATCTCATATTCTGTATCTGGATCTAGGTGCCATAACTTGTAGTTGGGAGAATTCACAGCATGAGTCTCAGTCCAGGTGCCTGATGTCATCCGGTATTCAACCTGAAGAGAGATCAAATATAAAATAATTATGTTGTTGATGTATTCAGGATTCTTAGCTTTACTTATAATTTACTATTTTAAAATCTATCCCTTGTAGAGGTGAATTTCTGAGGAGTTGTTAATGTACTCTCCTAGTCCTTCTTTCTCTCCTATATAAATTTCTCCCTACAAACTTTTACCCCACCTCTCTTTTTTCTTTCCTTTTCCCTTCTTTTTCTGTGTCTATTTGTATTTAAAACAATCTCCAAATAATTTCTAAGTTTTAAACTTTTCTTTGTATATTGTGAAAGCAAAAAAGTTGGGCTTCTCCTTGGCACCCTGTCAATAATTCTAAGTACTACACGCCTGGACATGGAAATAAAGACAACCTAATCCATTTCTCATGGTAGGCACCTGACATTGAAAAGGTAAATAATACAAGTGGAAATTAGTTTTAAAAGGCATTTCTCAAAGTATTGTTTCCTTTCTCTGAACATTTAAATATGTGACTTGTTTGTTGAATGCACTTTTGAGAAATGACTCAGTCAATGCGATTACAATTTTAAAACGTTCAATTAAATTCTTGAAAACTATTTATCATATAATGGGAACACACCTCTTTAAGTATAATAGGTCCATCACCAAATATGGAGTTGGCATTGAGCTGAATCAGTAGGTACGTCGGGCCGACGCCTAACAGCTGGGGTGGAGCTATCGGGTGTGGGGGCTCTGAGAAGAAAACAAAACAAGAGCAAATAGTTCAAATGTGCTTCTTAACATATAAATAGCAATATGAAAAAAAGCTAAACATTTAACAGAAATGGTCGTAAGAAGAAAACATAGAGGAAAAAGTAAGAAATAAGAAACCTACTTTACATGATGCTAAAAGAAAAATTGATTGGCTTCCATGTCAACCGTTAGAGTCCATCTATATGCCAGTTTGACATGGTAAATGGCATGTACTTATATAGCGCCTTTATTCAACTTAGGAGACTTGACCAAAGCGCTTTACACTACATTCATTCATCCATTCACGCACACACTCACACACTGATGGTGGCAAGCTACGTTGTAGCCACAGCTGCCCTGGGGCTCACTGACAGAAGCGGGGCTGCCGTACACTTGCGCCACCGGGCCCTCTGACCACCATCAGTAGACAATGCAGGTGAAATGTCTTGCCCAAGGACACAACGACACTGAAAGTCGGAGTCGGGGCTTGAACCGTCAACCCTTCGATTTCAGGGCAAACTCCTACATCCAACGCCACTGTCGACATTGACAAGAGGAAACAATCTTTCCTATCTCACCCCCCAAAATGTGCCATTTAATCAGCTCTACTAAGTTTCCCATTACTGAGAAGAGAGAAGGTTCGGTGTTCAGTGCAGTTTTGTTTCTTTGACCTTGTCATGATCTTGGCAATGATGTCTGGTCTGATTACTCACTTCATTCACCTGCTTATCTCTGCCTAGTACCTCATTACCATTCATCTGATCCACCTGCTTCAGCCTCTATTTAACCAGCCTTCAAACCAGTCATCAGTGCCAGATTATTCGAGCCTTTGGTAAGAGTTCTCTAGTGTACCTGTGTTTTCTGATTGCCTTATCATGACCCGTTCTGCCTCTGGACTTCTGGGCCTGCCTGTTCCTGTTCTGGTTTGCCTGACCTGTCTTTGGACTTCTGTCGGAATGCTGCCTGCCTGTTTACCAAACCTGGAACTGTTTCCACACTCTTTTCTGGATTTCCCTTTAGTACCTCTTCGGACCTCTGATCTCCTGGCTCCGACTATCGAGCACATGACCGACACCGGCTTTGGCCTCACCCACTGGATTATCCTGCCTTCTTTTGTCTAGCTGGTTCTGATCTCCTGCATGTCCTCCGAAACACCAGCGCCTGGGACTCTCTGGACGGCGCCTGCCGCTTCTCATTGGCAGTCACCGGCTGGAACCGGTGAAACACTGTTCACTGTCTTTAATAAACGTTTTGTTAAATCTGTCTTTCTGCCTCAAATACTGAATCCTTTTGTTCTGAGCCTGAAAAATCTATCTCTTTAAATGTTACTTGCTCTTAAAAGTACTGTGTTAGTTCAGACTGCTGATACTAAAATAGCAATAAAAACATGTAGTATATGGCAAGAAATCAAAGCTGCTGTAATACAATGACCTTGTAAAAGAGAGAGGGACACTTGTCATTTCTGTACTGGTAAGTCCTCTGATGCATTTCAAATCCAGAAGCATTGCTACATTTAGACTTGACATGCCTGCTTATCATAATACCAGCATCTACCTGCAGGCTCTTTTCCATGGTGCTGATATTTACCCTTCACTTACCAATATCTCTCCACAAATACATTTTAGAAAGAGTGAGGAGGTCAGAGCCTACAGGCCACAATGTATGCTTACTTGTGAGATTGTTGCTAGGATAATAACACAAGCTGGCAACCTGGATAAAAATTGGAATTAGATTGGTACAAGTCAAATTTTGCACTATGCACTATGTTTTATACAAATGTAAAAATATGAGAGACTGGTATAATTAAAAAATAGTAAGGATTACATTGACTTTCCTTTTATTATTTGAAAGACTATGCACAATGGATTTTACTGTTTCCAGTTAATAAATTGTGTTTAATCATGATAAAAAATAATTGTGGATGTCTGATCAGTAAACTGACTGACAGCTACATGACATAGTCATATAGGCATAAATATATCAGTGCATGCATTTATCTCTTCTAACATAGGAAACATTACTTTCTATACAAGTATTGGGAAGGGTCCTACTTTTAAAGACGGTTCTATTATTTTTGCTATATTTGCTAATGTCAATCATATCAAAGTTATCTAAATTAAATATGAGGGCCTGGGTGTTACCATGTGAGTTTGCTCCAATATTAGTCACATTTTGCGTTGTTGACACCTTTTTTTTCCCTTTGTGTGAGCCTGTGCTGGCATCTTTCTGTGCAGAATGTGGCTGTCAGAAGGTTCATGCTGGGAAGAGACTTTTTTAGAAACAGATAAAATGCTGAAGTTTGACAGCACATGCACATGTGCACACACACCCGCATATGCACACAAAACCGCAGGCGATTGGAAATGAATCTAGATAATGAATGTCAAAATAACTTAGGAAATCAACAACGTAAACAATATGTCAACTTGTAACAGACAACTAGATTATTGAGGATAAAATCAAGAAATTAATTAAAACCATATTGTATATTTCTAAAAGATTGAATTCCTGTTTTATTTTAACTTGCATGTAGTGCTAAATGTACAAAAATGATAAATTTGCCACTTCATCTAAATGATAAATAACTAATATAATCTAACTGGGTCATTAAGTAACTCTAGAGAGGAGAAAACAAAAGCTGGTTTGAAAATAAGCGGAAGTCTTTTTCTCTTCCGTCCCTTGTCATTAGTACAGTTAAACTCAGTTTTCTCTGGTTACTCTTTGTTGCCACCTATTGCCCCTTTCCTTTCCCCTTCGCTACGTTCTAGCTGCTACTGTCTACATCTGCTCCCATATATATATATATATATATATATATATATATATATATATATATATATATATATATATATATATATATATATATATATATATATATATATATATATATATATATTTGTTATTTACCTCATTTTAAGTAATAAAAACATTTGTTTGGACTGCGTTTGCACTTCCCCAAAGTCAGGTCAGTGTTAATTAAATAATTAATTCAATTTTAAGGTTCATTTATTTTGAAAGACTTTTTTTTTGTTAAGAAAGAAAGAACTAAACATTATTTTTAACTATGTTTTTCATATATATACTTTCCTCCGATTATCTGGAATATTCAAATGTAATAAAATAAAGAAACAAAAAAAAAACCTTAGGTACTTTTACAAGGACACATACCTTTTCACAGCATTGTAAAGTTTATACTTAAAGATATGTATACATACCATAAAACAGAAACAGGGGCGAACAAAAAGATTTTGTGTGACTTGTTCCCATAAGCCAGAAAACTTTGTTGAACATCATCAACAACCTTGTCAATAGGGTTCAGTTTTTCCAAACATCAAAAGGAAACTCGCTGCAGGACATCTGACCCGGTAAAAAGCAAATGTAGGATTGTATAAGTGTTGAAACAACAGCAGACAGTATTCTGGGACTTTTTATAATGCCTGAAGCTCCAACTATCACTGCTACTTGGAAAGAAAAATTATGTTTGCGTGTATTTTTGCAAGATTGTTAAAAAAAAAAGAAGAAGACAAAGACATTCTTAAAACTTGACTACAGGTGGAAATTGGTTTAATGAAAATCAAACGAGCAGAATGCTCACATGTGAAAATATGTTCCTTCTTTTTCATTTGTCTGACAGTAATACTGCAAGAGATTTTTAGGCCATCAGTTGTGCGTAATGCAAGCTGGCATGGTGATGTGTGTGTGTGTAAACTACAAGCTAGCGTGATGATGCACTCTGTCACAGTAGAAACCAGAGGGCACAGCTTTATTAGAGCTACCCTCTGACCAAACATAAAGTGACACACATATACATACACACACTACAATACACAGTTAGACTCCCTTGTACTTTTCGTGCTGTTTATCTGCAATAAAACTTGTAATGGCAGGACTGCAGCTTGCCATCATTCATCCATCTGTGTAGAAACTTAGGGCTTGGGGCAACTGGACAACAAAATAGTTTTTGTTCACGCTAAAATATATCTATAGCACTGGGGTTTAACATTGAATCAAAATGTTTGATTCATTTTTTAATCTTTACTACTTCATATCAACATTTTGGAGAGAGGGTTACCAACAAAGATGTAATTAAATATGTAATAAATGAAAAGGGCTGGGAATTAGAACATAGTAGTGAAATATAGGATTGAAATATGCACAATGTGTTTACTACTTGGTTAATTAAACTATCTTGCTTAATAAAATCTATGCCCAGTATTGGCATCAATAAAATTCAAAGCCCATCCAACTGGCATAATCCATCTCTGGCAGGCTGAAACCCAATAATTAAAATCTGAAACTAGATGAGGTGTAGCTACAAAGGTACAACTGTTTAAAAAATATATTTTTGTCCCGAAAGTTCCTACTGTTTAATGTAATTTTAAGGCTTATACTGGCAGTAGAGAGTAGAGTGTTCTTCCCAACACATTTACCTATAATAAAGGCCATTATCAAACTTCTTCTTTGCTTTTTAGCTACAGGGACATATTTTCAGTTAATACATTACAGAGATGATAGAAAGGTAATTCCCTGTTTTAAGTTTAGCAACTTAGAGCAAATCGGTTATAAATATACCATTTCAACTGAAAGAACTACAGTAGATGCTTCTAGCTAGGTATAGACTTAGACTTGGATTTATTTTGTCATTTTGTATAAACGAGTGTAAACAAAAAAATTTTTTGTTTAAAACAGCTCTAGACAATTTCATGTTTTAAAGTGCAGCCTCGAAAAACAGTAATAAATACATAAATGCATGTATGCCAATATTGTATAGTTCTAGGCCCGTATATGTCTCCAAGGTTGTGTCCAAATGTCCGTCCTAACCCCTAGATCCCTCAATCACTATATAGAGCGGGGACTATATAGCGGACTTTATAGTGAACTCAGTTAACTGACCGTTCGGACAGATGATCTCTGCTTCTTGCTCCCCGTTGGTCACGTAACTCCTCCTCCACTGCGTGGTGCCTGCGCAATCTTTATTAATCCCCCGACAGCGGGCCGTTGTGACAGGAAATACCATGCACGAGAGCTCTCCTCGCAAAGCATTTCAGGATATATCTGCTAATCCAGTGACAATGGATGACAACTACTTTTCCTGGTGCATTGAGGGAAATTTCGAGTCCACTTCTTTTCTCATCCACTAGACGTTAAGACATTCATTTAAAATGGCATAACCACTTTATAGTGCCCTATATAGTGATTTGGGCAGACATTCAGACTCAGCCCTTGTCATGCTTTAAAGTAATATGACTAAAAAAGAAGAATGAGGTATGTATTGTACATTTCACAATTTTAATTTCAACTCCATTCATCCTTTGCCTCATAGTTGTGGACAGTCCTGGATTATATAAGTGTGACAATTGCAATTTCCCTAAACTAGATACAATTATTGATCATAAAAGGTGAAGCCTAGTTAAGAGTTTTAGTGTCAAATCTATTTATAACCATAAACATTTTTGGATACATCTATGATTTTGCCTCCTCATTTTACTCCTATTCTTGTCCTATACAGAATACTCAAAGTAAAACCCCATTTTGCAGCCCTCTCTCTCTGGCCTCAATTTCATCATAAATAAATATAAAAAAGAGAAATAATCAAAGCAAATATTTTACTATTCCATCTTGAACATGTCCATATTCATAGCGATCAGCATCCTTTAGGCGCTTTAAATCTCCTACTGGCATGAATCTTAAGAAATAAACACATTCCCTGTTTCTTTGATTTCTATCTGGCTCTCATCCCCCATCTCATCCCTAATCTGATATTTTGATTTCTAATAAATAAACATGAGACTGCTCTCTTTCCACATGCATACTTGAAGTCTCCTTTCATTCATTGTGATTTCTTTCTAACAACAATATTACCAATGCCCTCAAACCTGTGATAGCGTCTTTGTGATTGTAACCAGAAAAAAGCTCAATTTTAAATGAACTTCAATTCTTCTTCTTTAATTTTTGTAGATTGGTTCTTTTCTCCTATTTAGAAATGCGTCCCCTGCTGAGCAGATTCCTCACCTCTTTCGTCTTTGCTTTTTCATGTTTTTGAAAACGACATTCCAAATAAATCAACAGTAGCCACTTATTCATTCTTCACACAAACGTGTTGCCAACCCTGACAGATTTTGTTGATCAAAGATAAGAACAAATCGATTTATCTCCAGAAGGAATTGGAATCCACAGTTACAGCAGAAATGGGGTCAAGCGACACCGACAGCTGAGGCCCCACCATCGGCCACTGTGAGAGCTCCATTATGTGAGGTCCATTATTTAATATTCATATTCACGGTGCTCGCTTCAGTGTTGATTTGTTATCTCTTCCTCCTCTGTCATCTCTATGCAGAATAATAAACATGACTCTGCTGTGCTGTTTACATATGCGGACATGTTCTTCATTCTGATGTGGATATCCGTCGGATAATGAGCAAACTATTTGCATTTAACTTTTCTCACCATCCACTCTTCACTTTAGTCCCTCAGTCTTCAGCCCCCACCCAACTCTTTAACTGTCACTCCCAGATCATTCCTCCCAAATCTCCCTCTCCTTTACCCCCCTCCCTCTTCCCTCCTCCACCGTCTCTCCCTGGGAGATGAATTGAATATGTAAGCCATTGAAAATGAATGAATAAAGCATCCCATCTCAAACACACATTGGTGACACCTTATTAACCACATGTCAGAAGCACATGACAGCTCCAGCCCACACACACTGTTTCCAATCCACACGCACACACACCCGTCTACGGCCCACACGTGCATGCACACAACAATGGAGTTAACTTCCACAAAGACGGAGCGTGTGCACACACACTCAACCACGAGAATAGCAAACATGGATCTACATAAGCTCACACATGAGCTCTGCTCATTAGTGAACGTTGTGGTAATGACTGACATTTAATCAGCCAGACTCTAACGTACTGAACCTGATTGGTAAGGGAATCTGACATTCTAAAGGTTATTAAAAAAAGTTATTAAAATCTTAAACAATAAAAAAGGAATCAGGAAAGCTAGGGAAAAGAAAATTTCCTCGGGTTTTTAGGTGTATGGCTTTGTGGACACAACATGATTAAGATCAAAGCATGACAAAATGATAGTGTATAATTGTATCATGCTTTGTGGGAGCTTATTACTGATTTCTACTTTGAAGGCTTTGTTCTTGTCAGAAATGGGCTGTTATTGGATTTTCTACATCTACATTATTAATTTAATATCCTTATCTTTACTTGGGTAAATTGTTCTATTAAAAATTAAAAAAGAGTACACGCTGACTGTTTCCGTACTTTAACTTAGACCAGGGGTCTGCTTTTATTAGCTGTAAAAGTCAAGCCACTGCCTAACTGCAAGCTCGGGTATAAAACCGTGCTACCTTCTCCACTAAACATGGAAAAGCAGCATTTAGTTCCTATGCTCCAATTATCTGGAACAAACTTCCAGAAAACTGTAAAAGTGCGGAAAGCCTGAGTTCATCAAGACTAAAAACACATTTGTTTAGGATTGCCTTTCGACTGTTCTAGTTAAACAGTTCCACTGAAACATCATTAGTTCAACTTTTTTATTTTCTTTAGTCCAACTGTTTTTAATGTTCTTTTTTGTTTCTGCATTTTTTTTTATATTTTTTTTCCTACTTGCATTGATTCTGTTTTATTTTCCTATATTTTAATCATGTAAAGCACTTTGCATTGTCTTTATACTGAATTGAGCTATACAAATAAATTTGCCTTGCCTTGCCTTTCTTTCCAGACAATTGTTGAAGTACCGTATTTTCCGGACTATTAGCCGCTATTTTTTTTGTCATGCTTTCAACCATGTGGCTTATGGAAAGGTGCGACTTTTTCTGTGGACTTTTCCTAACTGCCAGAAGTGGAAGTCAAAGTTGGAAATGAAAGAATAATGGGCTAATCTCCATTTAGCACAAGGCGATGCTAGCAGCAGACATGATGGAGAACAAATGTCCCAAATTCACACATTTTGCTATTTATTTGCTGCATTAAAGCTGCCCAACTAATTAAGAGACTGGGCTCAACTCCTGCACAGCTGAAATAAAAGGCCGACAAAGCCCCATCTTTCAGTAGAAGCTCATACTGCTGCTAGCTAACAAGCTAATAGGAGCTAGCATTGTTCTTCTTCCCTACTCCAGGGACTATATGTAGAGCTCCCCCTACAGGTTTAGTAGGAGACCGTTCAGTAGATATGTAAATATGTAAATCCTTTATTGTCCCACAGAAAGGAAATTCACTCTCTGCATTTAACCCATCCCCTTGGGAAGCAGTGGGCTGCCACTGTTGGCTCCCGGGGAGCAGTCTGGGGTAAGGGTCTTATTCAGGGGCTTGAACTCAAAACCTCTGGGACCCTAGCGCAACGCTCTAACCCATATTATATATATATATATATATATATATATATATATATATATATATATATATATATATATATATATATATATATATATATATATATTAGTGCTATCAAAATTATCGCGTTATTATCGCGTTAACGCGAGGCCATTTTAACGGCGATAATTTTTTTAACGTGAGATTAACGCTATGTGGTTTTATGGTACAATTTTCCAAGTACATCCCGCTGCAGCCTGCGGGAAGGCGGGGCTATTTTCCCCCAGTCTATGCATTTTCCATAGGCTTCCAGAGCGGAGCTCCTCAAGGAAAAAAGACGCTGATACACTGGGTGACGCTAGTGCCTTTTCTTTAAGCCCCACCACCAACAAACAAGTTGAGTGTCTGGTAACTAGTAGCAACCTGAAATACGCTGAGAAAACAGATTACTGAGGTGAAATGGAATCTGCTACGGCATTCTTGCCGTCTGTGTACGCAACAGGTCGGTATCGCGTGTGTCTGTGTGTGTATGTGTGTGTGTGTGTGTGTTCTCATTTTTGTTAAGAGGCTGAAAAGTAACTTTCTAGAGCATATAGACTACCTCCATCTAGTGATGTCGGTCTATTGATTTTGATGTATTGATTGAAAATTGTTCATTATTATCTTGGTTAATTGACATCTAATGTTAACTCTACTAAATTTTATAGCAGTAGGGTAAAATGCTTGTCTTTGTTCAAAAGACTGTATTAACTGTAAAGACTTTTACATCAACCTGTTTTCAGGGCCTTTTTTTGCCTACATATTTGTTATTTTTGGCATAAATCAGTATCTGTGACCTGTTTTCATTTTAAAAAAAGAACATTGGCACAAACCTAGCCTGTATGTATTTTTTTTGTATGTCATCGAGAGTATTTAAATTATTTTCAATCAGGAAAAAAATGTGCGATTAAAATGCGATTAATCGCGAGTTAACTCAGGCATTGATGCGATTAATCGCGATTAAAAAAATTTAATCGACTGACAGCACTAATATATATATATATATACCGGGGTTCGATTCCCGGCATGGACATCATCCAGGTGGACCCTTAGGCAAGGTCCTTTGTGCTTAGTTAACAAGGTCCGCGTCAGTTGCTAGGGAACCAGGGCAAATGACAAATTGGCTACTGGAACAAGACATAGATGGACTAGAGCAGAAAACTTGGTACTGATGAAATGCTACTATACAAGCATGCCCAGTGAGAGAGGTTACATGCAGAGACTATGGGAATTATGGCAGCTCCAACAACCATTGTCATCATTGACAAAGAAACAACTACTAACACAGTGTTCCAACATCCGCAAACGGCAGCTGCTTTCACAGCTAGAAATTGACGAGGTACAACTGACATGCTGCGGCAAGGGGGAGTCAGGACTACAGGTCAGTAGGGAAATATCATCATCCCAACACACAGAGATTGGGTCCTCAGCCCCAACTACAACAGGCCCACTAAACGTAAGGGCAGCTGACCTGCGACAGCAGATCATAACGAAACTGGATCCCCTAGTACGACGACCAAGACTGCCAAGGCTAAGTGACAGAGTACCCTCTGAAAGCCTTCTAGAAGATGTAAATGCAGCACTACATACTATCCCTACTAAGGACATCACTGAAACCAATGAGCTGACCTACGCCACAGCTACAGTGATCCTAGAGATGCTTGGCTATAAGATAAACACCACAGGCCACAAAGCAGAGCCCCCATGGAGAAGAAGGCTGGAAGCCAAGATCAAGGCAACACGAAGAGAGGTTAGTCAGCTCTCAGACCTGCAGAAAGGTGTAGGGAAGAGGTTACCTAAGTACAACAAGCTGTCGATTCCTGAGGCTCTGGAAACTGCCAAACAAAGACTCGCCGCCCTGGCCACCCGCCTAAAGAGATACAAGGGAGAAGCAGAAGCCAGGAGAATAAACCAGGTGTTCTCCACCAATCCATCCAAAGTGTACTCGCAGGGTAATTCAAGATCAGATCCACCCAGGGCTGAGACTGAACAGTACTGGAGAAACATATGGGAGAAGGAGGCATCCCACAACACCAATGCTCAGTGGCTGGAAGATCTAAGAACAGATCACAGCAATCTCCCAGAACAAGAACCAGTAACCATTACAACGGCAGATGTCCAAGAAAGAGCGGCAGGTATGAAGAGCTGGACAGCACCAGGCCCTGACATGATCCACACCTACTGGCTGAAAAAACTAACCGCACTTCATGCACGCCTCGCAGCACAAATGAACCAACTGCTGATGGATGGGACCCACCCAGAATGGCTAACCCAAGGACGGACCATCCTGATCATGAAGGATCCGCAGAAGGGAACAACCCCATCCAACTACCGGCCAATAACCTGCCTATGTACAACATGGAAGCTCCTGTCAGGCATCATAGCGGCTAAGATGAATAGGCACATGGCTCAATACATGCACCCTGCCCAGAAGGGAATAGGAAGCAACACCAGAGGAGCCAAGCACCAGCTACTAGTGGATAGAGCAGTCACCCGAGACTGTAAGACCAGGCAGACAAATCTGTGCACTGCCTGGATTGACTATAAGAAAGCCTATGACTCAATGCCACATACATGGATACTGGAATGCCTGGAAATGTACAAGATCAACAGGACTCTAATAGCCTTCATCAAGAACTCAATGAAGCTGTGGAAAACAAGTCTGGAAGCCAATGCAAAGCCAATAGCACAAGTCACCATCAAGTGCGGCATATACCAAGCCGATGCACTATCCCCGCTGCTGTTCTGCATAGGCCTTAACCCCCTCAGCCAGATCATCACAAAGACTGGCTACGGATACCAATTCCGAAGCGGAACAATCATCAGTCACCTCCTCTGCATGGATGACATCAAGCTGTATGCCAGGAGTGAGCGAGACATCGACTCACTGATCCACACTACCAGGATCTACAGCAACGACATTGGGATGTCATTCGGACTGGACAAGTGCGGTCGCATGGTCTCAAAGAGAGGGAAGATGATCATAACCGAGGGGGTTGAACTACCAGAAGGCCACATAACAGATGTTCAGGACAGCTACAAATACCTTGGGGTGCCACAGGCTAACGGAAACCACGAGGAGATGGCAAGAAAGACTGCCACAGCTAAATACCTACAAAGAGTAAGGCAGGTCCTGAAAAGTCAGCTGAATGGAAAAAACAAGATCCAAGCCATCAACACATATGCCCTACCAGTCATCAGATACCCCGCTGGCATAATAAACTGGCCAAAGGAGGAGATAGAGGCTACTGACATCAAGACGAGAAAGCTCCTCACAATGCATGGAGGGTTCCACCCCAAATCCAGCACTCTGAGACTGTACACCAAGCGTAGCGAGGGAGGCCGAGGGCTAGTGAGTGTCAAGACCACTGTCCAGGATGAAACAACTAAGATCCAGGAGTACATCAGAAAGATGGCCCCCAAAGACAAATGGCTTGGTGAGTACCTCAGGCAGGAGAAAACCGAAAGTGAGGACAAGAAAGAGGAAGGAGAACCATCATGGAGGGACAAGCCGCTGCATGGCGTATACCACAGACAAATAGAAGAAGTGGCTGACATCAAAAAATCCTACCAGTGGCTGGAAAAGGCTGGACTGAAGGACAGCACAGAGGCACTAATCATGGCAGCACAAGAACAGGCACTCAGTACAAGATCAATAGAGGCCAGGGTCTACCACACCAGGCAGGACCCCCGATGCAGACTGTGCAAAGATGCCCCTGAAACAATACAGCACATAACAGCGGGGTGTAAAATGCAGGCAGGAAGTGCATACATGGAACGCCACAACCAGGTAGCTGTCATAGTGTACAGGAACATCTGCCATGAGTATGGGCTGGAAGTCCCAAGGTCAAAATGGAAGACACCTCCTAAGGTAGTTGAGAATGACCGAGCTAAGATCCTATGGGACTTCAAGATCCAGACTGACAAACAGGTGATGGCTAACCAACCAGACATCGTGTTGATCGACAAACAGCAGAAGAAGGCAGTAGTGATAGATGTGGCAATCCCAAGCGACAGCAACATCAAGAAGAAAGAACACGAGAAGCTTGAGAAATACCAAGGACTGAAGGAGGAGCTAGAAAAGATGTGGAAAGTAAGAGCAGCAGTGGTGCCAGTGGTAATTGGAGCACTAGGGGCTGTGACCCCCAAACTGGGAGAGTGGCTACAGCAGATTCCAGGTAAAACATCAGAGGTCTCTGTCCAGAAGAGCGCAGTCCTAGGAACAGCTAAGATACTGCGCAGAACCCTCAAACTCCCAGGCCTCTGGTAGAGGACCCGAGCTTGAGGATGACACATACCACCCCACGAGGGGTGAGAAAACAGTTTTATATATATATATATATATATATATATATATATATATATATATATATATATATATATATATATATATATATATATATATATATATATATATATATATATATATATATATATATACCATCCCCGTAATGGGTATGTGGGATGGTAAACCATCTTTGGGTAATTAGATAACTAAATACCCAAATTTATTTATTTTTTTTTTTTTTTTACAAATGTAAGATGCTTTCAAACATTTTTTTTGCCTTTATATTGATGTTACTAATGCCTGATAGGGAGCTTAGGGTCAAAAGAAAAATAATTACATCTATATTTACATGCACTTTACTGTCAGAATATAAACCTAAATAAAATTTTATTTTTCAAAAATAATATGCTGTCTGTGTACAAACAAGTGATACAAGTGTCATTTGTTGTAGTGTTTATACCCACACATATAAAAGGTGAAGAAGGGGAAATGATTGATAACAATATTGGAAGTGTGCCAGCGTAAGCAGGACTTCTACACTGTAGCTTAGATGTTCGCAAAGATGTTTGGTTTTTACCACATCACAGTTAAGCATAGGTAAAAACTCAGTTGTTTTATTCAGTTATTATCCCTTTTCTATTGAGGAATGGAACAAAATAGCAGATTTTACCTGCCACTGTAAACTAGAAAACATTAAGCTAACCATGTCAATCCTCCCCCAATCAGAGAGAGTGAAGCTAAATACAAGGTTCATTGTAACATGTATCACCAATGATCTGCAACCATCAAAAGCCATAGGGAATTCTTCATTTGTGCTCTGAAGAACTAAATGGATATAAAATAATTTTCCCTAATGATAAATGTAGAGTAATATTATTTTCTCCCTGAAATATGTTTTTTTTCCCTCTGCTGCTTACCTTAAATGTTCAGTATTGTTCTTTTCATATCATTAAGTATGTGTGGTATCTATGTGTTATTGTCACTGTCACCCCTGTATTTTCCCATAATAAAGACATTTCTTACCATAAACACATTTTTAAAGTTAGTGGTACATTTTTTTTTTAATTTAGTAGTTTATTTTTTAGTCTGACTTTAATTTCAGTCAATTTTTAAACTGAAATTGTTGGCAAAGGACATGGTTGTGTGTATGCATGCTGGGTAGTGTGTGTGTTTGTGTGTGAGAGTACATCAATGATCCTAATTATACCAAATTATGAAGCACACAGTGATTAATGAAAACAGTAATAAACATGCAGTGAGGTTTAGACATTTTCCAGTTCAGGAACAATCCTACCAATAAAAACATCATAAAGAAGAGAATAAAAAAAAATCCATAAACCTTACAGATGAGGCAATGCTAAAAGAATGAGAAATGTTTGCTAATATCTCACCTCTCACAATAAGACCTGCAAAGTTAGACACCCCGGAGCCACGCTCTGACTGGGTGACGCAGCGATACAAATCTTGATCCTGATTAGAGACTTCTTTGAGGTGGAAGGAGGCGGCAAACCGTCTGTGGTTGATGTTTTTGGTCTGAGCCACAGGAATATCTTCTCCATTTCTCCTCTGGAGAAGAGACGAAGCAAAAACAGATAAATCACATCCTGCCGAGGTCTGAGGAGTTTAACTGATTTGCTCAAGGTCACACGTTAGTACTGGACAACATAAACCAACACACTTCCCGTCAACCCCCGCTGCCTCACTAAGAGAAGGCTTGAAGGTTATGACTGTGATAGAGCAATAATGAAATCAGCAGCTATTAAACTCTTAATCATGTCAGGTGCTAGATGTATGGCCTACAGTCGCAGAGAGAATGTGAGCAACTTAAGAGTCTGAAGCACTTTAAAAGAGAACTCATCATTCCACACAATGTGGCTGAGACTTTATTGTATTAAATTGTCATGCTTTTATTTGGGGACTGCTTATGTAGTTAGGGACTGTATGTAGCTGAAATCTAGTCAAATAGGACATTTAATTTTATTGCTAGTCAAGATGTTTTAAAACGAGGACTTTGAAATCTTTTGCCCAACAGGAAGACACCTTGTCTTATTTTAGTGCCTTCATTTATCCGGAGCTAACTCTGTAGTTATGCTGCTCTAGGTTTAGGTTATTTGCTCTTTTCTTCTTTTGCTCTCCGCTTAGGTCTTATTTGCATTTATTGCTGCCATTAATTTTATGTAATGTTTTAGTTTTTTTGTTCCAAAGCCTATATGTTGTGCACAGACACCTTACTGGAGAGAGCCAACAATTGAGCTACTTCTGCTGAAAAATGAATGTCCCCCTCTATTAATGACACTTGGAAACCTTTCTGTGTTTAACCTTGTCTGTCTCCAAGTTAAAGCAATTTAAAGGAGCTATGGCCCCCAATATACATCCTTTTTTTTTCTTCTCACAAATTTTACAACTGCGTTAGAGCTTATCTGTTTAGCTGTGTTTCTATTCCAGATAAATTCAAATAAAAAGTAGGTGTCAGTGGTAGTGACAGAAGGACCCAAACTCCCCTCGGACTGATAAACACTTTGTGTGATTAAACATTTCATAGATGTATATATTTTTGTTTTTATCAGTGTTGAAAGAGCATGTTGATTTTTCATATATTGGATGTAAAGTACCCAAGCAAGGTGCAATGTTTGATTTTATATAATTTATGTGTATTTTTTTATTTATCTACTTATTCTATTGATCAAATTAGAACAAAACTTGAAAAAATAAACGAGAAGTGATTTTTTTAAGCTTTGTCCATATCTTTTAATTGGGTAAAGGACAAATCCCTATAAACAGGTCAAATGGGTACTTAGCTTGGGCTAAGCAGTAGGTTTGTACTGAATATTGGTAGTGAGTGATTTAATGAGACCTTTATCTATAAGGTACTTATCAAGATACAACAATTACATAATAACAATATAAATAATATATATATATAATATAAATAATAACAATAATTCATAAAGTACTTCAACAAATAATTTAAAACAAGAAAACAATATTTAAGCAAAAGTATATTTCAAAATTTGTCTCCTTTAGTTTTTCCATTTTGTACAGGCGATGATCACCAGGTCTTGATCACAGGACCCTAAGGCTCCGATGGGTTTGTAAGTATGTAAAAGTGCAGCAAGACACATCTGTGTCTGTCCATGCAAAGCTCACCAAGACAATACCAAAACCTTAAAATGCCCTGGATGATGAACAAGAAGCCAGTGAAGTTTTCCTAAATGTAGTTACATGACACAACTGGCATCCATTTCTGTTTATCTGTACCTGGGAAGCTATTGGAAATGTGCCTCATGTCCTTCCAAGTACTCCTATATTCAGGGGTCACCACAGCAAGTCATTCTGACTTAGTTGCAGACTTTAAAAGGTTTTCATGCTGCATACAGGATCGGCCCTGGCTACTACTGGATTATAATCATAAACTTAAACATTCCAGCATGAAGAAGATTAAGCTATCAGAAAATACCTATCCAAAACCTATGCAGATAGAATTGGATAGCAATCATGTACAGCCTGTAAGCAACGCTTAACCATTTTTAATTAGCATAAATCTGACATAGAAAATATATCTGCAGTGACCAGATGTGCATTACATCAGCATTATATTTTGAGGTACTATAGCATTTGAAGACACATGTTACACATAGGAAAAAGTCCCCTAATGTTTCATTTTGCACCTTCTGGGGACCAATATGACATATGCAAAGGCTACCTCATGAAAAAATGTCTTATAAATTTCTTTATGCAGTAAGTAGTGTCAGTTTGATCAAAGGATAACAGGTTTGCAGGTTTCATATCTTTGAAAGCAGTAAACCTAGGAGTGAACACATTTGTTTTTATTCTTAAAGCTTTTAATGATGATGGAGATTTAAATTCACAATAACATGAAACATTAGGTTTGAAGTACTGTAGGTAAAAAAAATATTTTCTTTACAGCCTGAGGGAAGATGTGCATGAAAACTTAAAGTTATATTAATTTTTTAATGAAGTATTATGATCTGATGCTGAAAATATTGCTGCAGCTTTCTAACGGGACACTTTGGAAGCAACCGAACCTGTTTGTGTCAGTTTAATTGTTCTTTTTTTAATTTAATGCTTTACAGATACATATTGTAGATATAGGTGTAGGTAGATGTCTTTTAAAGACTTTTTGTCAAGGAAATAAGGACACAGCTGCCTTTCTTGAAAGACATGCAGCCTTTTCCTTCTCACTTTGAAGAGTGGATGCGATAAAATCAATGAATTGATTTCAAAGATCAACAATCAACTTAAAAAAGGCTAAAATGAGAAAAGGTTTAAATTAAACTTATAGAGTAGGAATCTAAATATTTATTTCTGAATAAACTGCCCTCCACCCCTGCTACTAACACACAATAGAGACAACAGAACACATATTTTATAATTATTTTTTCCCCAATTCTCTGCTGACACTATTTTCTACATATTATTCATAACATTACTGAAATAAATAAGATAAAAGAAAAAAATTATTCATAGTAATGTTAAGAAGAATCATATAGCTAGCTTATATAAATGAGATTTAGAGGTATCTATAAGAAGAATAAAAAGAAAAGAGCACTGCGTTATATTTGGATAAAGATACATTTTTTAAAACATTGTTTACATTTTTATGTCTGCATGTGGGTGTCTGAATATGACCTTACCTGTAACCACAGTTTATTGTTTGATGTGTCTCTTCCTGTGGCGATACACTGAAATGTGGCGTTTTGCCCAGCATTCACCTCAACATCCCCAAGACGAAGGAAATGAGGGGACTTGTCTAAAAGGAAGATAGGTCAAAGAAATACTTATTCTTCTGTTGGTGAGTTGTTTTCGTTTGTTTATTCCATTTGACTACAGAAGTGTAAATGAGATACCAGATACCCGAGGTTATTACATTGCAAAACATTATATTGCATTATTTTTTTTTTTGCAATTAGATTTTATTGGAGTTGGAGAAAATCAAAGAGCTGAATTGCCATGAGGTAAAATAAATATCACATCCAGTATACATCATTTCAACAGTAACCAATTCTTAACAACAATCCAATGAAATGAAATAAGCTATTTAGATGACGAAAATGTATTTCAGTGATGATGTTTTTATTCTGCTGGTGTGATTGCAATCATAGATAGTAGCTCCTACGGTGGCTGAAAACCCACAGACACCCGTGTGTTCATGCAAGTGTGCACACACACGCACATACACACAAACTGTGTCCAGAAATGCAGCTGTGAGAATGAATGCTTCCACTGTGGGGACTAAGTACTAATTCCTTTCCAAATACATGCTCCTTCCATTTAGGAGTCCTGCTGCCTTTAAGGACCCGAGGATCCTCTTGTTAATAATTTTTCAGGCTTTTGCTCCGGGTCGAGTAATAGGTTAATATCAATAACCTTTAACAGAAACGTGGACCTCAGGGGTAAACTCCAGAAGAGAACGGTGCAAGACCGTATATTTTTGTGACTTTTAATCAATAAAAGGCATTAAGATACAAAATTGTCTTAAAAGATTTCTGCTGCTATGAGACCGATGAGCGAACTGAATTCCTGACTTTCTTGCTAACATGAGGAACCTCCAGGAACATGCCAGTGGCCAAAGATTAGCGGACCTCTCGGTTAACAGTGTGAGACTGTCGTCACAACTCTTTTTCGCCTCTAGCAGTGAGGAAACACTCAAGTGAGGAAAGAAGGCGACCCAAGACGTAGATAGAATTTAAAATGGATCTTCCCTCCAATCTCTTTCCGGTCAGAGAAGAGACAAGACAGTGACTGTTTGCTCTGTGTGTCTGTGCAACTGTGTGTGCTTCTGGGTTAAACTGGGGGTGGGGGGAGAAACTGCTGAGTGGTCAGAATCTTCTCTCTCCATGATTGCCCTAATACTGTCTCATTTCCCGCTTCACCCTCTCCTCTTCCCCCTTTCTCTCTGTTTTCCTTTCTCACAAACTTTCTCTCTGTTTTTATTTCTCTGCAGCTTGTCTTTCTCTTTCTGCAGCATCTATCCCATTCTGAGTCACCTTCCTACTTATCTATCCATTCAGCTGCAAGAGAAACCATCATAGGTACAGTCTAATTAGTGGCCAAAGCTATCAGCCACTATTCAGCGAACTAAGACTAATTGCTGGCATTATAATGACTCACCGCACGGATAGCTGAGCACCTGAATGTCATCTATGGCGATGAAGCCGGCTTTGCTGTCCGACACCTCTGCTTCAAATATAACCTGAGAAAAACAGGAGAAAAAAATTTTTTTCATTGTCTTCATTATTATTATTATTATAGTAATTATATAGTGACTTTAAATGTAGGATGTATAAAGTAGGACTGCAGCAAACACAGTTTTCTGTAGATACTGATTTGTATTATTATTGACACTGTCAGGTGTAATAAGTTCACATCTTATTGTGCTTAAGAACAATAAATTATACGTATTAAACAAGGCAAATGGTTTTAACTTTTCATGAGGTAGAGCTCACAAATATAAATTAAAAGGTTAGACCATTAGTTCATTTTTAGACCTTATGGACATAAATAAGATCAGTTTGTAAGATTGACTTCATATATCAGTATTGACCGCTCACCCAAAATTAAGGAAATAAGGCTTGATCCATTGACCACTAATAAACATGATAATTAAACCACTTGTACTCTTAGATCATAGCTTACAGAAAATCAAAATGTTGACATAATATTGTTAATTAAAGACAACCTGTGAACAGACATCTGTAAAGGTTAAAAAAATTGATATTCCCTGCAAACATACTTAGTTTTTAACAAGAAATTGTATTTGTGTGTTTCATATTTCCATTGCATGTTGCCAATGTTCAATGCAGCTCTCAGATAAATATAATCTTTATATTTCTCCTGGTTCCAACACAAATGACTGAAAATAAAATGATGGAAATCTCCAGGTTATGTAGAGCATATGAATGTTATTAAAATTGTGTGTTTTCAGGAAGACAAACTAAAACATGCAAGGACGTGGCCCTCAGAGACAAAAACTACCATCTCTGAACTACATGGCAATCTTCAGTGTTCTGCAGAAAAAAAATAAACATTGAAATCTATTTGTAGATTATAACAAGTAAATAACCTGCAAACACCATCTGCTAGATCAAATGAAATCTATTTGAATGTTGTTCAGGTTGGTGGACGTCATTCTTTTTTATTTGATAACTAAGCAAATGTGAATCATTCATTTTAAAACTCAAGCAGAATCCTCTCAGATAGATGAATGGCCTAAACTGGGGAAAATGCTACTTGTAAAGTGGCTTGAGCTGTAATTTTGTTAAAGAAAAAAAAAATAACAGTTTTAACTGGAAAACAAATAATAAAGGGTGAAAAAAATAATAATAAATAGGGAAGTGGACATCAAAAAGGTGAAATTTGAAAGTAATTTTACACAAATCTCAAAATGACAAAATATAGAGAATATTTAAAGTAAGGCACTAGTCCGCCACATGAGCCTATAATGTGCTCATGTTGTTCCTTTTGGTGCATTCCGGTGACATAAGCCCAATCATTTCCAATGCAATTATTCCAACACTGTGGAAATCATAACGTTTGGTTTTCCTTTTTAACAATACATCAGGTATTCCTCAAAACAGGCAAACAGAGACTAATATCATATTTGTGAATGGAAAATGTGATCTGGAATAACATGTAAATGTTATTGTTTTGTTTTTTTGCAAAAACATTTAGTTGTATAAATAATAATCTTGAAGTGCAGACAACTTTGTTTAAGGACAAGCTCATATTCAGCAAAAACAACTGGTGGAAATTGATTTCTTTCAAATATTCAAGTTGTGATTGCCTTTGTTGTTTTTATGAGCATAGAAAACATTAAAATAAACTACAATTAAAAGGACACTTTCCTTTTAAATCTGGGAATATAAAGTGATATTAAGATACGAAAAGAATAAGGGTAAGGCACAATGCAAGAGGAAGGACAGAGAGAAAGTAAGAATGGATAAAATTGAAGAAGGGATAGTGTTGTAGTCAAGACCACACCAACCGAGACTAAGACCTTATATGGTATTGTCTTCGCCTCTAAAGGTTTTGTCTTTCTCTGTACTCCTTGGTCTTGGTTGGTGTGGTCTTGAATACACTAGGCAGAACACTAGGGAAGAACAGGCAGATGGAAGAAAAGGGAAACAGAAGAAAGAACAAAATGAGGAAACACACACAGAAGGACAAGAGATGGAATAAGCACAAAAGAAAGAGACAAAATGAAGGAAAAAGGACGGACACAAGCAAAGACTGAAAAAAAGACGCTGTAAAGGAGGCAAAAAGAAAGAAAAAAGAAGAGGTTTCAGTCGAAAAGTGACTCAGTTGCCTCACCAGTTTATTATCTGAGTATCTAGAAAAGCTAATTCTCCTCACTCCTTACAAATACTCTCACTGTTGAATGGCCGTCCATCTTCCTTCATTCTTTATTGTCCCATCAACATCCATTTCTAGCCATTTCCTCACTGTAATTCTTTCTTTGTCTCACTTGCCATCTGTGTTCCTATGCTGTTTGCTCGGTCTGGTTTACTTTAATGAACAGAGAATCAAAAAAAATAAATAAAGAGAAAGAAAAGGAGATGGCCATCAAAAAGAGAGGCAAAGAGAGAAATAATTCAAAGGGGGGAGCAGTTGTTACCATCCATCACCTCTGAAGGCAAATCTGCCGTGAACTGTTTACCCATAGCTTATCCTCTCTGGCTTGTCACTCACTCCACTTTCAATCTCTCTCCTCTTCCAATCTATCTTTTTTCCCCTCGCCTATCATCTTTCACTCATAGCTCACTGCAGTGCCCAGCAGAATGGCATCAGCTGACTTTTAATACCATGGTCTCAGGCTGTTTGACAGCAAACATGTCTTCTCTCTTGATTGTTTATTGTTTTGAAGCTATATCCTTAACAGAGCCTAAAGATTACATTGCACTTCTATGTATATTTATGTGTGCTGGCGGTTGCTATATTTTGAATATAATTTTGGATTAGGACATCCAAACTGTCCACTGAGGACCTTTTTATGTCAAAAATTAAAAGGCCATTTAAAAACAAAAGCTTATGTGATCTCAAAGACACGATGCCATCATGCTTAAACATTTCTGGGCAAAGGTCAGCTGCTATAGAAACCTTTTTTTTATCATCCAACCAAACTGCTAAAGGCCTGGGACACAGCACATCCCATAGGAGTTAATCACCATGCACTGAGAGAATGCTAAATCCATACTTCCTCCCTCTCTGTATCTTTTACTCTTCTCTAGTTTAAATGCCTTTTAAATGTTTGCTAATGTGTGGTTTACAGTTTTTAAAAAAAATTGATTTTCCCAGTTTCTCAGATTGTGTTTTTTCTGGTCACCTAAATAGCTCCAAAGCTGAAATCTGAATATTTTTAGTTCTAGATACTCTTAATTATAAGGCAACATATTTGGACAGTAGGATCTAAGGTACATTTTTTGTCAGTGAAACTATTTTTTTTGTCAGATTTAGAGCTCTGATACCATCTTCTTCGATAGCTTTTGGAACTAAAAAATTCCCATGAAGCCTTTGGTTCACTGTAGTTTAGGTCCAAGTCGGTTATTCCTTCTTACCTTTCAATACAATTATGCATTTCCTCATTAGCCTCAAGACCCCTTAAATTATGGAATGGACATTATTAACCTCCATTTGTCAAATGTTTGCTGACTAACAAATCACAGTACCGTGAGACAAGATTGTTGATAGCACATGTTTACAAGTTCTCACACAGGAAAAGCTGCTATAAAAAGCTGAAGGCAAAGGACTGACATACACTATATTGCCAAAAGTATTTGCTCACCCATCCAAATTATTGGAATCAGGTGTTCCAATCACTTCCATGGCCACAGGTGTATAAATTCAAGCACCTAGGCATGCAGACTGTTTTTACAAACATTTGTGAAAGAATGGGTCGCTCTCAGGAGCTCAGTGAATTCCAGCGTGGAACTGTGATAGGATGCCACCTGTGCAACAAATCCAGTCGTGAAATTTCCTCGCTCCTAAATATTCCACAGTCAACTGTCAGCTGTATTATAAGAAAATGGAAGTGTTTGGGAACGACAGCAACTCAGCCACGAAGTGGTAGGCCACGTAAACTGACGGAGCGGGGTCAGCGGATGCTGACGCGCATAGTGCGAAGAGGTCGCCAACTTTCTGCAGAGTCAATCACTACAGACCTCCAAACTTCATGTGGCCTTCAGATTAGCTCAAGAACAGTGCGCAGAGAGCTTCATGGAATGGGTTTCCATGGTCGAGCAGCTGCATCCAAGCCATACATCACCAAGTGCAATGCAAAGCGTCGGATGCGGTGGTGTAAAGCACGCCGCCACTGGACTCTAGAGCAGTGGAGACGCGTTCTCTGGAGTGACGAATCGCGCTTCTCCATCTGGCAATCTGATGGACGGGTCTGGGTTTGGCGGTTGCCAGGAGAACGGTACTTGTCTGACTGCATTGTGCCAAGTGTAAAGTTTGGTGGAGGGGGGATTATGGTGTGGGGTTGTTTTTCAGGAGCTGGGCTTGGCCCCTTAGTTCCAGTGAAAGGAACTCTGAATGCTTCAGCATACCAAGACATTTTGGACAATTCCATGCTCCCAACTTTGTGGGAACAGTTTGGAGCTGGCCCCTTCCTCTTCCAACATGACTGTGCACCAGTGCACAAAGCAAGGTCCATAAAGACATGGATGACAGAGTCTGGTGTGGATGAACTTGACTGGCCTGCACAGAGTCCTGACCTCAACCCGATAGAACACCTTTGGGATGAATTAGAGCGGAGACTGAGAGCCAGGCCTTCTCGTCCAACATCAGTGTGCGACCTCACAAATGCGCTTCTGGAAGAATGGTCAAAAATTCCCATAAACACACTCCTAAACCTTGTGGACAGCCTTCCCAGAAGAGTTGAAGCTGTTCTAGCTGCAAAGGGTGGACCGATGTCATATTGAACCCTATGGATTAGGAACGGGATGTCACTTAAGCTCATATGTGAGTCAAGGCAGGTGAGCAAATACTTTTGGCAATATAGTGTATCATCACTCCAGAGTAAGGCTTGGCAAATGCATACATCTTCTTATCATTCTGTTGCATATATCACTTTGATGTATGCATCTACGGGCACTGAATCAAAAAAATGTTTTAAAGCTGCAGGGAGGAGATATTTTCTACCTTGTGTTAGGCTGATTTCTTAGAAATGTAAATATGCTTCTAGACACAGGCTGCATGTGTACATACACTAATATTAACCAAAGTAAAACAAAAACAAAATGTTTCTGCGTCAAAACACAAAAGATAAATTTCTAATAGTGCAGCAAGCAAAAGGAAATGTACCAATGTGTAAAGTCAGCAAAAGCTACAAGAAAAACAGCTTGATCTATATAAACAAGAATATAGTTGCAGCTCCATTAAAATTATTGTGTCATTCATCTACTAATTATGATCTGAAACTAGAATAACATTATTTAATAAAACGTGAATTCCCTTAAAACACAGAGAGGAACTGATCTCAGAGTATAAAACCGATGCATACATTTCTATAAAATAATCTGGTAAGAAATATCCAAAATATTTCCATTTTTGTAGTAATGGCTAAGGGTATTATGAGCGTGCACATGTGGCTGAACTCGACTGGATTTCAGAGTCCTCAGGTTTATACACCTGCATCAAAAACACAAGCTCTGACATACCATTGAATAATGTCAAACCTAATTTGTTATTAGGATTCACTTAAATTGTTTTTAATGATACATCATAAACTTTTTGTGTTTACTAACATTGCTTTAGTATGAAACATTTGAAAAAAAAGTATAACATTATAATGTGCTTTGAACTGGTCTAGATTTTAAAATGATTCAGACCTAGTTTGAGTGCAATGTTTAGTCACTTGTTAAGGGTAACTATATCGCTTACTTAAGTGCATTGTGGAGAATGTTCTTTTTCTGGATGGATCATCAAGATAAGTGGTCCTCCTATTGTAAGGCCGTCCTATGTGCCCGTCCCCATTTTCACTTACTGGTGGTGAGTCTGACAAAGTGGAAAAATTGCAAATCTTCTTTTTGAAAGTAAGCTTACATGAGCGATGCAAATATTTTTAAACAGAGTGTGCACGAGGAGAAATGGGCTCGTTGTTGCTCTCACAAGCGTTTAATAGGCGTTTCCTCTCGGGTGTTGGTACATGGTTGTGCATGTGCATTTTCTTTTTTTAAGTGGAGAGGGCTAACCTGACAACAGCCAGATGCATGTCTCGCTCCGCCTAGCTCCACTCACATACATCTGGGACACCGCCATAGGAATAGCCTTTACTGAAGGCTGGGCCTTATCAAAACTCCTTGCATATGATTGGATAAGCCACTTGTCTGTCATCTTTATCGACGTGCTATTTCAACCACTCACACCGAAGCTAACCCGTGACGCTGTGAGAGGAGGAGCCATTTGGTAGATCAAGCTCTTGCCAAATCCGGTCGGGAGAAGGGCGAAAACATAGTTTCCACCAACAAAAGCCTTCAAAGCCGTTCTCTGATGTTCTTTTAATGAAACAATATCAGATAGATTGGACAACACAGAAGAAATAGCAGCATCAATGCTAACGCTTGCTTCCTCGATGTGAGCTGCCATTGTTGTTGGAATCTCACGGTCGCTTCTCCACTCCAGGACACACCCGCCCTGCGTCCTGATTGGACAGACCATAAATTTGGTTGGGGAAATCACTTTCAATGAGCGGGTTCCCAGATGTATGTGAGTGGAGCTAGGCGGAGCGAGACATGCATCTGGCTGTTGTCAGGTTAGGAGAGGGCGGGTCTTTTCAAAAATTCCTCGAAAATCCTCCACTATACCTTTAACAGTCCTTCTTTTGAGTCTCTCCTCCATAGAAGAGGTAAAGTAAGCTTGTGTAAAGCTATGTTTTATTCCTGACAGAGATTAAGTCCCATTATCTGTGTGTGCACTTTTTCTTTTTCTTGTTTGCTTACAGTACCTAGGCCAAGTGAGGCTGAGTTAATCTGTGTAGCCTGCTAGGATCAAGTTGCCTATGACAGTATTGCTCCCATTAAATTTCTATGCTTTGTTTTTTTACTCTTCCTCATCTACTAAGTGCTTCTATTCACTCTTTCTTAGACATTAGCAAAGAATTCTGTAGGACGTTTCTTCCTGTTAAAATTTAGTCATTACTTTCCAGTGTTGCTACATGCTTTCTCAGCACAAATGATAAATGCAAAGTTACTGACTTTATGCAATAAATGGCTTCTGTAAATAAACAATTGTTAACCTGTCGATATTAATTGAGGGAGTAAATTGTATTACATCAAAATTTTCATTAATCTGGACACCATTTGAATGAATAGAGACTGGATCGTATTAGAGTAACGGGAGTAATGTGAACAGTATTTATATTAGATTGGATATAATTTGATAAAAATCTTACCTGCTTTTTTCTAAATATCTGGAGAGAAAGTATTTCCTGTGACTTAGTCCAATATAAATAAACTGAACTTGAATACTTCAATTAAAGTTGTCTCTTAAAACATCATTATTTTACATTTACCATCACATCCTTTTATTTATTTTCCTTTTTCATATGAAAATGGCTTGTCTCTGCAATTCAATAAACTTGACAATGTTAACATGTGACTTGTGTGAAAAATCTAGTGTCAGTGTGCAGCTTTATTTCAAGTTTCATCAATAAGTGCACATAAAACTGAGTGCTTGGGTTGTTCTTGAAACCTTGATTAAAAATACCTCAATTGTTTGTCTGCTGTGTTACTGCATTTATTAATATATTCCTTTTTTACAAAGTAGGCCTAAATAACTGAAATGAGATTTAAAAAAAATTGAGGCACATCTAAGAGTCAAGCAAAGTAAAAGGACAGCTATGCTGTGAGCAGGGTAGAAAAACACAAACCTGCAGCCTTAGTAGTTAATCAAGAAAGAAACTAACAAACTATTTTTTATTCTGTATCTAAAAATACAAATATTAATTTAAAAACTCACTACCCTAATAACAGAGAACAGAAATTAAAAGTTTTATGATCTTGACTGAAAAGGTTTGATAAAGAAGAAATGATAATTACAGCTCCAGCAAAAGGTTGATGTGTAGGTGGATGTGATTTTTGTGTACTTCTTTTTTTTGTGTCTGCGAGGGTACAGTATGTCTACATGAGAAAAAATTTCCCCTGGAGAAATCAGACTAAATTGCTAACACAGACGCATGTTCAAACATGACAAAATAGCTTCATAACCTCAGAGCCAATAACCTGCTTCAAAGCCTGAAAAAGTTACATGTGGCTCAGCAAATTAAGATGATTATGTTCAATTAAAACACGGGTTTCAAGCTGCTGAGATCCCTGCGCAGTCAGAGGGATGGGGGCTCCAGATGGGCCATTTGAGAGACACTTTGCACTTGGCCTTCTAGTCTTATTATACTGTCCCCAAGCTGTGTCCGCTGGCTTGATTGTATTTATGCCTGCAACAATGTTCAGTGCCAGAATACCATAAAAAATGTGCACAAGTGTCAAAGGCAGTCTCCAAATACACAAAGATAAATTAAAAATAAACAATAACACATTCACACACAAAAAAAAACAGTATACTGTAGCCCAATGCAATTGTCCTGCAACCTCCTCTGCTTTGGAAACTCATTAATTTCCTTTCTGTTTCAACAGGAGCTCATTAGAGATGCACAAATAAAACATTAAATACAATGTTGGTTATGTCAAAGGCACATATGGCAACACACTCGCATACATGCAAATACATGTATGCATTAACACACACCCTAGCCTAATCGTCACCTCCTGAGACCCAGTCAACACAAATAAATCAGCAGCCTGCCTCACAGCATGAATATGTGTCTGTATTTGTGTGTGATGTTTGTTTTCACATTAGCACTACTGGAAATGAATCCTTCCACAAAGGTTTTGGCTGCATCGCATAATTTACCTGGTATTCATTAGGCCAGAAGGTGGACACAGCAAGTTCAGCTTTCAGCCAGCCTTTACCTAGGTGGCAAAAGTTAGGGTCAACATGAGAAAATGAGATTTAAAAAAATTTAAACCAGCTGAGTGAGTGTAACTTTACCAGTGTAGGATGTCACATTCCATATAGGGTTTGCCAAAGGACCTTTATTCACCTAAAAAGAATTCAGAAAACAACATTTTAACTTGAGTTGCATGACAATGATTTCTGATAAATCAAATAAAACTTCTGATTCAGAATCCAGTCCCAGTCTTAAGCACTTGCTGCTATTACAGTATCTAAATATCTAAGTATCTGTTTAATCATTTAAAATCAGTTACACTGTTACAGCAACATTGTTATTCAGGGTTATCCTAGTGTAAAAATTTCAAACTGGAACAGTACCACCTTATACTGTAAAATAGGCCTGTAGGATCAAGAAAGTCTTGCATTGAAAATAATGTTGGTAAATTTATTGTAGATGATATTAGTTGTGATTTATATAGTTATTTTCTTCTTTCCTCTCTCTCTAATTTGTATTCCCATCCCATGATTGTTGGCAATTTTGGCAATGTAATTTAAATCCTGAGCTTCTGCTGTTAGACTCTGTCTAAATGAATGGATATGAAATTAGCATGAAAAATGTAAGTTGAGTTGAGTACATTAGAAAAAAAATTGTATTTCAGAGATGTGCATTTCATTATATATTGTGGGATTTTAAAAAGGATTTATATATAAATTCTGGAGAAAAATAAGTATTTGGTCACCAACAAACAAGCAAAATGTCTGGCCCTCATAGAACTGTAACTTTTTCATCAGGAAGCCAATTAGCCCTCCACTCGTTACCTGCATTATTGGCACCTTTTTAACTTGCTATCTTCATAAAAGACAGTTATCCTACACCTCAAACAGTCAGATTCCAAACTCAACCATTGAAGGAAGAAACCTGTAGTCCTGCACCAGTTTGAGAAGAGTGGATTTAGGAGGAGAGCTCAATTTCTGCAACGATCATGGCTACAGTTTACATTCTGAATTCATTTATACTTTTCTCCTCCAAGCGAGAGATTAAGCTTAATAAAGGGAACTAATCATGCTCACACCATTAGGCCATTACAACCCAAGGCTCTTCCACAAATGTTGGTAAAAGTACTCAAGTTGCTCTGGATTAGCATTCAGTACCTTCACCAGGATGTTAAGAGTTCCTGGGCTGGAGCCATCAGGGCTTATCAGGAGATAGTTGAAGTCAATACAATGTGTGTCATTCTCTTTCATGACTGGCAGCTGAAACCGGGCCTTCTCCCCGACATCATACTGAGAAACGTCCACATACATGTAGGAACCTGAGTGCAGAGGTAGACAAGGAAAAAATACAACATGAAGACAAACATTCCAGAGAAAAACTATGGTACTCTTGTTATTGTAAGCCAATAATCTGCACCTTTTTATGACAGTTGGTTTTGATTGTTCTCAAAATAGTTATTGCAATACAGCGCCTAAAGAGACTACTTAGTGGTGCCCTTTGAGGAGGCAGTCAGTGTGAAGACAGTCACTAGTATGACTGTACTTGCCAAGAGTGGGCTGTATGCCCACAGCTTGTCTTACATGTACCTACATGAATAAACCCACTGCTTTGTGTAGGTTTTTTTTCAGCATTATGCATTAGAATTGCCAAGGGAGCATTTCTCATAAAAACACCAGTAAATTTAACTCCTGACTAACTGATTTCTTACATCACAGACAAACAGGATGGGATTTTAGATTAGTCTTATCTATTATTTCCCTCTCTGCCACTCTATTAACTTTCTGATAAAGAATATGAATCACTGCCTCCACAATTTAAAAACTGTTTAAACGGTGAGTTAATGCAGCTGCTCTTTAAAATGGCCAGATAAGCTATGTGATGGTAAGATTTCACTGACCCTCTTGTACAAGATAAAAACTAAAATGTGTTAAATGATAAAATCAGAATGCATAATGATGTGACTGTCCTAATGTTTAGTTAACAAAAAAAGTTTGCCCACTTATGATGAGTTGCCAGCTTTTTGGCTTAAGTTGGTACTATATCTCTATAACATTAATTTGGCTAAAGGACTGGTCAATAAATGAATATAGACAAGCAATTTAAATAGTAAATTCATGTGTATATATATAAACTTAAACAACCAATATCGGTTAGATTAAACTCATCAGTACTAATGAATATATTAAATGTCCTGTTTATCCTACCTCACAAACATTAGTACCTCGCAGACACAGATAAATTATTGCTACAATAAGCATTTCTCCCCTGAATGTCTTAAAACTTTCATCTCATTTAAACACAAGTCAGTCGCCTACTTCTTTTTTTTTTTTGTCTCAAAGGAAATTGGTGAAAGCATTACAGATATCACTGGTACACTACGGGCCGTTTTAATACTTTATTTTCCCTATCAACCATTATGATGAATGGAGGAAAAAGATAATAACACTTAATCTGGGTATACAAAGAGCCTGCCCATCCAGATGTTCAAATAATCAGCTAACCCCTTCGCCAGATGTTGCTCCTCTGCAAAATAATGAAATCTGATCATTTCCTGTTTGTTATTAATTTGACAATTTAACATTAGCTAGTTATAAATGAGATGCGAGCCAAATATGTTTTATTTTTCTTTAAGGCTGTGTGGAGGCAGTATGAAACAAACCAAATGATATAATAAGCCCCGCTTGTTCCAGTATTTTCTATTTTTAAGATGAGTCATTGAACTATTCTTTGTCTTTCAGGTATAAAATATTACTATATTACTATTTGTTTGTGGCAACAGAGCAAGAAATATGATAAGACCCTATAATAAGGCATAATTAACCTTACAGTTCATAATATTTAACACAAAAAGAAATGACAAAGGCTATTTTATTATATTTGTATACTATTTTATATCCCATATAAATTGTACAATAGTTTTAGGAGCGGTATGGTTTACCATTTATTGCTTAGCTTATTTAGTTTGGAAAAACATGAAACAACCCCTGCAGAAGAAAAAGGAACATTGTCAGCTTTTAACAAATGAACATAAACATCTGCTTAGGGACACACATTTTGCCAACAAAGTTATTTAGCAAATTCCCTCTGCCTGACCTCACTTCTGTTGTCGTACCCTGCATGCCTATGTCACACATGTTAAAGATCAAAGTTGATTCCCTCCTTATTTACTGAAATTAAGTTGCTCACTGGTTGTTGATTTCAACAAAGGTCCAAAAAACACACACAAAAATTAACTGATCAACGTCAGCCTCATTTCTTACTTTGGCTCTGAAACTTAAATGGTGACATGAATAAAAAGTGTTATTAAATTGGCTGCCAGCTAAAAATACTTCTCTCAGTTAGAGACCCAGATATGTCAGAATACACACAATACCACAAAATATAACCTTTGGCACTCTAGCACATTATCTTCTATAGAAATAATCTCAAACAAATGTATTAATGGTGTGTTAAAACTATTTAGTGATGTTTACGATAAAAACAAAATCTCAGACCTTACAATTACAATAATGACAATGAACAACATGGAACTAAATGATGTGGTAAAATATGGGTGAAAGTCAATAAAACTAGAAGCATTCAAATCAGGTCTGTGACATCCAAGCCAACTTCATGATTCCAAGAACATCTGACATTTTGTGCCTGGCAGTTTCAAAAATGGCTGATGTCTTTGAAAATGGCTCCTAATAGAAGGATGAGATAGTACAAGCATGAGTCTAAAAAAAGCTGCTGTGACAGACTAAGACCTAAATGTGTCACAAAACAACAGCAGCAACAGTGTGGTAGTGATGCGGTCATATTCTTTGGGAAAACAACATAATTATAAGTTTAGTTTACCATACTTGTATTTTGCACATTTTGTAAATTTTGTATACAGTTTAAGTTTTTGAATCAAACAACTAAGCACTTATCTTCTTTTCAGTCATAAGTAGCAAGTCCAGAGTGAATACAAGACTGAATCTTTTTTTTTTTTTGCAAATAGCACTTTTTTCCCCCTTTTTCTACCCTACATCAATATTATCACAAGCTTTTTAATGTACTGCTCATGCTATATAATACAAATGTAGATTAATGCTTCGCTAAATGCATGCATAATTCCAAAGTGGGCTTCAAAAAAGCGGCTGTACATTTTTTTAGGTTTTTGGAATAACAGGAATGTGCAAAATCTGGTTAAAGCTTTGCACAAATGTATTTTTTCCACATTATTCATTCCACAGTTGATAGAAAAGTAAGAAAATAATCTAAAAGAAAAGTTAAAAGTGAAACTTATGATAGTCAGAAAATCTTAATTCACTTATATTGGAATCAGGTGAGTTAGTTACAATTGAAGTTAAAAATAAAACATCAAAGACTATCTTAAAATATTTTGTAGTTGTTCTTATTAAGGACTGAATTTATCAAATGCTTGCTCAAATCATAGAAAAAGAAAAAATGCGAATAAATATGTATAAATTCCATACAGCTCTGTCTAAACAATCATTAGTGTTCAGAGCTCCATAAATATATCCTGACTGCACTTACCACCTTCTCGGAGATTATAGTTAAAGTATAGCATAGAGGCTGTCAAAGATGTGGCTTTTATGCTATTTTAAGGATGCGTTGATGCATTTCTCACTATTTATTATCAAAACATCTGGTGACACTGCACCAATTTTCATCTTCGTCGATTTTTTCTCCTCCCTTATTTAAGAAATTGCTATTGAAAGCTGGAGGGAAAAGAGGAGACATGAAGAGAAAGGCATGCCAAATAGGTTTGGAGTGTTACTGGCTGACAACATTATGAGTCGAGAGTATCTGCTTTAGTCTGCTGAGCCTCAGAGCTCCAGCCTGTGAATGTTCAACTGGCGCAGCGTTCTTTGCCAACATAGCTTCCCAGCGCTAGTCATGGTGAACTGCCAACATCAACCCCCAGTGAGACACATAGATGAATTTTAGCTTTTAAAAAATGACAAACCATCCATAGACACTTAACACTTTTGGTTCATGGAGTGATTAGTAAACAGGACAAATAAATCTAGAATAAGGCAGCTATGTTTTACTTTTGGCAAGAACAATTGAAAGAAATTACCTTTTGTATTGCTTCTTTCTCATGTCACCTACCATCTTGGAGATGCCAAAAAATTTAAATAATACACTAAAGATAATTAAATTTGCCATCCTGTTGTTTAACTGAATATTCTGCTTTTTTTTTTTTTATTTAGCCATGCCTCTTAGGGTTCCAATCAAAACATATCGTCTAAGCCCATAGGCAAGGCATTTACACTTACAACTGAAGACAATCCTCTCTGAAAAATCCTACTTAAATGCTACCTCTCTAATCCCCTCCTGAAGCCTTGTTTCCTATTCACTGCATCACCGCTCCGCACCCTGCTGGCATTATTAGCACATCAAATGTCAGTTCATGCTCCTGTACCTTTAGGCTTGGCACTGAACTCCTCCTTCCAGCAACCAACATCTCGGAACCATTAACCTGCTCTGCAATCCCTCTGCCCTGCTCATCCCACAAGGTTCTGGAGAAGTTAATGCTATGTTAATTCTAGGCATTACGGATCAGTTCCCCTCGGGAAAGGTGTTTAACCTCATCGAAGTGGCAACTCTGCCCACACTGAAGAGTGACACCACTTGGTATTTATGATATATAATCCAAGGTTGTCCACCACTGGACACCTGTGCTTTGCCAAATGTACAAAACAACAACCAACAGTTTTAGATGTAAGTTAATGTGAAAGCTGAAGGAAAAAAAGGTTGATATTAACTTTTCTTTGAATGTCACCAAAGGTGAGTTGCCATAATAAGAAGCATCAGAGATAAACATCATTATATTGTCATGGTAACAATGTTATAATGCTTCCTGACGAAAAGAGGGCACAAAGGGAAAATTAAGATAAGAGGAGACAAACAGTGAAGGAAGAGAAAAAAACAACAGCAAAAGAGACAAACCTTACAGAAAACATATTTGCAATCCCAACTTAAAATCATTACTCACACATCTCAACATCTTGCGCTAAGATTTTAATTTGGTGAAGCAAGTTATTATTTGAACATTGCACAGCTAGTTAACGCTACAACATTTTTCGTTTAACACTAAAGTAGGCAACCTTGCCCATTGGCCGCTGTTGATTAATGACCTCATATTCTGTTAATTAGACACTCGGCCCTGAGGCAGAACGATTTAATTTCCCCTTCATCATCATTGCTGAGGAAAAAAAAAAGACCTGCTGATTGAAGAGGGGCAGAGGAGAGAAGGAAGGAGGAGAGGAAAGGAAAGGACAAGAAAGGGGAGGTTAAAGAGGGGGAGTCTGGGAAGCAACACTAGGATTTGATTGAAAACAAACCCAAAACCTTTTAAAGTAAAAAATCTATTTATCTTCTCTTTTCTCTGACGCATCCATAACTACCAGCAGAATTTGCCCCAAGCTTTACAAAAAAAAAACAACAACAACAAAAACTGATTATTAGTATCAAACACTAACACAGGAAGCTTTTTGTTGGGGAGGCTGAAGTAGTTAAGCTTGTTGCTGCAACAGCAAGTCCCAACAAGATGCTTTCAGAGGTGTCATACAAAAAACACAGCTGTGGGGTTTGTAAAATGATTGATGAAAGAAGAGAAAACTGAAAGCATATTATGTTGCCCTAAAAACTTGCACTGCCATGTATTTCTTCTTTACAGTCGGTACTGTGAGCATTCATCCTTCATTAAGGAAATATGAAAGCCTATAAAATTATAATTAGAACATGGATTTTGGGGCAATAGTCAAAGTTTTAGAGTTCTTTCATCCGTCAATCATTACAGTTAACAAACTTGTGTTTGCCCCTAAAGATCACTACTGGTTTTATTTCAGGATACAGGTATACTTCTTAATTTTTTTTTTCAAATAAACTTCAGTATGGTTCAGCTATTTAAAATGGCATTCTTCCAATGTGATATCAACCAAGTTAAAATAGTTCTTCAATTGATAGATTGGGGTTATTGGAAATTCTTAGTTATTTCTTACTAATTAAAAATGGATATTAATAAATCCTATTAACAATGTAATTGCTGATGTCCTCTACTTCAGTTTTTGTAAAACTTAAATGTTTTTTTATATATACTTGCTATATGAAATAGGAATTTCTGACGGGTACATTTTTAATTACATTTCAATTCAACTTAAAAGAACTTACTAACCATTAGCTAAACTACTTGCAGTACGACAAAAATAGGACACTCTGAGGGATCTTTAGAGCGCCATAGCTAATGTTCTGGGATCACATCAAATTCCAATATAATGATAAATATAATTGAAAAATAGAAGGATGACAACTTTTTTAAAGGATTTAAAAATCGTCCAGATTTTTGATCATTCAATGAACTGTTGGTGCTAAAAATAGGAAGGTATTCAAAGATGGACGTTACCTTGTGGCAGATCTGGTGAGACGTATGGCACTTCTTGCGTGTTGATGTGCGCCCAGTCAAAGTCGTCATAAGGGTCTTGTTGGTAATCGCACTGAGAGAAGCCTTCATCAAATGTACAGCTTCCTGCAGACAAAAAGACACATTATAAAGTTGATTTACTATGACAGTATTATAGCCTGCAGACATGACTAAAGTTTACTTTGAAACAATATTTATGTTCTCCCCCTTTAATACTTTCCCATTTTCTTTTTTTTCTGCCACTGAGTTGTTGCCTGAGTTCATTTCTAAAGCACCAGGAGTCCGAGCTCCATCAGTCATCACTCGAGGCCAGTGAGGACCACCTCTGACTCAAACATCAGAGCCTTCAGCTGATCATCTGAGCCCATCACCTCAGCCTTGGGGGAACCATGTGTGAGCTGGCTGCCTCCGGCTCCGCCTTAACAGGAAGTTGGCTCTAACACAATGAGACGTCACTTGTCCCTAACAGCCAGCCTAACCGATCGACCTGCAGTGATCTGTGCCTCATACTAGAAATATCGCTGATAGGAACAGCATGCTGGTCACTACTAGCTCTCTGATTCATTGACCTAGCAGTGATGCACAGCTTGTGTTAATAAAATGCCTGGAAGACACATGGATAAGAAAAGACACAATACCATCTGATTCAAGTCTGTGCCAGTTAGTGAAAGAGGTGTCCTTTGGTGTCCTTTATGTGTGTTATTAAACATATATACACATACACATTTTTGCAATAATCTAAAGATTACTTGATTTTAAGTGAATGGTATCTTCATTTAAAGCAGCAACTATGTTTACATGCACAAAATTTCATGACTGAATTGAAATGTATTGAAATTAAAAACAAGAAATAATCAGACTGTACCACCTTTACTGAAATAATTATCATGTATAAAACAGTAAATCAGACTAAAAATGAGTATTAAACATGCTGATTGGAATATTCTGATAACAGCTAGCCTGAGTGATCAGCTAAATGCGCACACAGGTCAGCTTACCTTATTCAGAATAACGTGATTGGATTGTCCATCAGCAAAAGACAACCCTCTCATTCGGATTACAACTTTGTTCCGATCCTGCCCCATCAGATCATTCTCACTGACACATTTTTCTTCTAATGAGCCATTTATTCTGATTACATATGTCCATGTAAAGGTAGCTATTGTTGTTGCTGAATTTCAAAAGGGCTGATCTAATTAACATGATGAAGATGGAGGCAACATCAGTGCTTAAGCACACTTTTCTCACATAGTATGAAAATTGTGTAAATGTTTTAAATATTGTACTGCTTTACTTTTCGTAATAGGTCTGTTGTGGAAATCACAAATTCTCTGGTAACTGGGATATATTTTTTTTTTTTCATTTGATGCTATTATTGGACAGTTTATGTTCTCAGATATATTTTTTTCTCCAAAGCAGTAAAACAGATCAAACATACAAAACTCCAGTTCAATATGACAACCCTAACCCTAAGCCAAACCCTAAGCCTTTCTGCAGGGAAGCTGCTGAATCCATTACAGGAGAAGAGTAAAAGTTAACCATTTTCAGTATCGATAATGTTTTTACAAGGTCAAAGAAAGAAAAAGAGAACAGATGTATTTTCTATTTAGGCATGTTGGGCATTTTGTTGCTACAACAGAGAGCTAGGTCATGGTCTTTTTGTTCTTTTACAGTTGTTTTTTTTTTGAGTCCAACTTTTTTAGTAACAGACTCAGACTGTCTGCCACTGAACATAAGTTTGTACCTTACATGGAGACATGTGGTCAAAATGAAGACGTGAATAAACCTGGTATTTTCTTGGTAGGTTAGGTGTATTAAAGCAAAGTTAAAGTAATGGTCTCCACTTATGATAGAAAAAGGGATTGATCTTTGTTGTAAGGAATGAAAACTGTTTTAAACTAACTACTTTCTTCTATCAGCAGGCTGACTTTGCCCATATTTCTTGTACAGATTACTAAAATAACTGAGACAAGAAGTCAATAAATAAATGTGTTTTGTGAATCAGTATGCAAACATAAGTGATTAAAACTGCTGCTGACCTTTACAAATTTGAGAATCGGAAATCTGCAATACAACTGTGAAAGGTAAAGTTTCTACAATTCCATTTCTTACATTAAAATGAAACGCAGCCAAACATGAAATTAAACCCAAAGTTCATGTAAGATCCCCAGAAACGTTCTCTTTTGGTGTATTTTGTGCCTCCAGAGGACATTATGAATGAATTCAATAAAAAACCAGGCAGTTCGCATGCCCCAGAGTGCAAGTCAGGGACTTTCTTTCAGTTGACACGACAGAGCACTCCAATGTCAGAATTTTAAGGCAGATAGAAAAAAGTTATTTTGTTAAATATTTGGCTTTTTGGTGCTTTACCAAGTTTTTAAATACTTTCTATTCAATCTTTGAGGCCGGCATCAGAGGTGATAATCTCAAAACACACATTTTTTCCTCTTTTTTAAGTTTAAAAGGTATGAAGGAGAAAAAAGAACGAAACATTGAAATACAATTTGTTTTAATAAAAGTGACAAAAAAAACACTGAAGGCATTGGTTAATCGGAGGGGGTCACATTCCAGCATCATCAGCAACCAGCATACCAGCAACATACACTTACTGGTATTCCTTTTTAGGTTATAGCTTCACTACCTGTGTCCTAAAGCAAACAGTGGCGGTTGTGACGGAGAGCAGAACGACAGCCCCTCAGATACCCTGCTGATCCGAGCTCTTGCTACAGAAGCTTAGCAAGAGGTGACAGGCGCCGCCAGAGGAGAAACAAGTTAACATCAAACTAAGCGAGTGTCTTCAGCTGCATAGCTGGCTGTGACTCACAGCCCCAAAGGGACACTGGATAACATTCCTCCCAGCGACACCCTTTAATTCAGCCTCTCTTTGTGGAATTTAGTTCAGTCACAATCAGTTCAATTAAGTATTTGTCAGGGCAAGTTACCAGAAGATAGGATAATGAAAATACTGTTCACATGAGAAACATGCATTAAAATGTTTTTTGTTTTGTTTTTTGCTTGATAAGAAATATTTTGTCTCGTAAGTCAAATTTCAGCACTGGATAAAAATAATGACCTTCTGCACTTCTGATGTCAAAATGTTAGTGTTAGTCTCCGTGTGCATGCTTGTATAAAACTGCAGGACATCTTGGTCTCCTACAGTGCGTGTCAGTTTACATCTTTCTGCCATGTAGTTCCCCCTGCATGGTCCAAAAGAGCAAAGTGTGAAATGCTGGGTTTTTGCAAGAACAATACCTGACACATTTATTGGAAGAAAATAGATTTTGTATCTGGCAAACCGTTTCTCTGTTTATGAGAATAAAGTTATCAGATAATTACTAGGTGAAATGCTCATTGACAACCCATATTCAGTTTCTGAATAGATTTTACTTAAATCTTCTAATTTTTCCAAAGGTTCATAAACATAATATGATCCTAAAAGCAGCTGGAAGGGTAACCAGGCCACAGTGTCAGAGTAGTGGCCCCATACCAAACAGCATGAGATGCTTTTATAAATATTCATCCTTTGAGGTTTTCCTGGTCGAGTCCAAGCAGAAAAAAGTTAAAATGCTCATTTTTGTTATGGTTATCTCAGTAGATTTTTAAAGGCTTGATATATATTTCTCTTGTAAACATTTTAATGTGTCTTGTGTTAGATAAGGTACACAAGCTTAAAGGAATAGTACACCCAAAACATGATTAGCCTTCATTTTCTACTCACCCCCATGCTGAACAACACTCTGGAGTACTTTTTTGATATCTCAAATGCATCTGGAGATCTGGGAGGCTTCTTTCTGTCTGCTGACATTCAAATAATGGAGGTCTATGGTGACCGAGACAGAAAGGTCCATAAAAGTCCACAAAAAACGTGTCAATATTCCTCCATACTGCTCGTCCAATGTATTCCAAGTGTCCTGAGTGGGTAGCATCCAGAATTTACTCGAAACGAAGTCATTTAGAATGTTTTTAGAGCATAAACAGTAGTGTATAGGATTTCGCACATGCGCGTTCACGACGCTACGGAAGCCGGCAGACCAAACCAGATGAAAGTGCGCATTCAGCGTCTGCTCTGCCAATAATGCAAGCGTAGAAATAGGAATGTGATGTTTACCTGTGCAAAGAAAGAAACAACGAAAGAAAAATGTCTGAGGACTTCAGTGTTGAGGAAGAGCATGAGTTCTTTGCCGAGCTGAATGCGCTGGTTCGGTCTGCCGGCTTCCGTAGCGTCGGGAGCGCGCATGTGCGCGCTTTCAGGAAATCCTATACACTACTGTTTATGCTCTAAAAACATTCTAAATGACTTTGTTTCGAGTAAATTCTGGATGCTACCCACTCAGGACACTTGGAATACATTGGACGAGCAGTATGGAGGAATATTGACACGTTTTTTGTGGACTTTTATGGACCTTTCTGTCTCGGTCACCATAGACCTCCATTATTTGAATGTCAGCAGACAGCAAGAAGCCTCCCAGATCTCCATATGCATTTGAGATATCAAAAAAGTACTCCAGAGTGTTGTTCAGCATGGGGGTGAGTAGAAAATGAAGGCTAATCATGTTTTGGGTGTACTATTCCTTTAAGTACATAGAATAAAAAGTAGTAAGAAACCAAGAATTTAACTGGTGTTTTCTTCTTTTTTTTATAACCCTTCTTTGGTGCAAAACTGGAGCAAATCTATTTGTCAATGTTGTCATATTTTAGGGGCACTTAGCCTTGGATTGTATATTACAGCATGTTTGGCCTTCTTTCACCACTTTGACTCTACCTACATACCACTGAGTAAGTGTCATTTGTGTGAAGGCTTGTCCTATCAATTTTGCCTTTCAAAAATGGAATAGAAATTGTATTAGGGCTAAATTGAAACAGAACATGCTTTAAATTTGTGCTGCAGGGTTTTAACCAAGTACACATGAGCATAGCGGCTATGAAAGAGGTGTTTGACCTTGGCTGAGTAGAGAATAAAAACAACCCTCTGTTCCATTTTGTTAAAATTTTCTGATTTCTGTACATTCCAAAACTCATGTTTGGGCACCTCTGAGCTTTCAGCTGCTAACATGCTTAAAGCAGTGATTGTGTGTGTGTGCCTATGTTAGAACTGAGAAAAAAGTGTGAAAATGTCTGTGCACACATACAAACCTCAAGTTAGCCCGCTCACGGTCTCAGTTAACACTTCTAGTGTTACTAAAAGTCTAGCCAACAAAAGCCAGCATAGAGAAGCACTGAAGCATGCATCTGACGGTAAATCCATGCTGCCAATAATGATTCAAGCAGATCTTGATCTCATATTTTGCAACCATACAGTCATTTGTTCAAATTGTATATTACAAAACTTTTTCTTACACTTGTTATTTAGATTAGATAAGAATAATATTTTCTAGTTTTAGGAGTTTATTTAATGATAAAAACATATATATTATTCTAATTGCTCAAATAATGGAGGGCTTTTTTTTATCACTTTCCTCTAATGCAGAAGATTACAAAAGATGTTGAAATGGTTGAAAGCCAAGTTGAGGATTTCATAGCTTTGTCAACTTCTAATTTTAATTAACACTATTTTACTTGAAGGCAAATTTGTGGATGTATTCCATTTGTGTTGGAAAAGATCTGATTCTATCTGTAAAATGTTGTAACATATGCCTTTCGCCTTGAGGAAAAATTTTACAGCTACCTTAGAGGAGTTGGCTACTCTGGCTACATGGTTCACTCTTTTCAGGGTAGTGCATTTTTCAGAATGTACTAATGGACGATGTGGTATAACTAATCTTTACACCAGCTTTCAAAGTACATGTATATGCATGAGTAATTGTCCAGATGGGTCATTATTGCCACCTTCTCCTACATTACAAGGACATACATGCACGCTCATGCTCACACAAAAACACATACAGAGCAAGAGGAAGAATGAGAGGGAAACACACAGGCTGCATGTTAATCACTTCCTAATCAGGCTCTCTGATTGGTCGCCTCACTAATGAAATAATGGCGATTCATTTGCATAATAAAATAATTAGAGGGACCTGATAAAGGCTCAAGGGCAGAGAGGGGAAACCACACACACACAGTGACACAGGATGACTGCAGTATTCTCTAAAAGACTGCTGAAAGGCATCAGACAACATCTGCCACCGTTACTCAGAATCATTTTGTGTTGATCTGCATTGACCTCTACCTACATGAGGTGAATCAGACAATACCACTTTCAGTAAAACTCTTCAAAAACATGGATCTGTACATGCCCTGGGGGACTGGGGGGTGGGGGGGGGGGTGGTGGGGGGGGGGGGTGTCCTAGGAGGTAAGAGGGCCAACTCCCAGTAGATTGTTAGTGTAGATTCAGATTATTGGTTGGCAAGGAATGGACTGTGCGACAATAGCTAGCTTGATTAGCTTTTTCTTCTCTTATTGTGATCTCCCTGATCTGCAGAATAGGCAGTATTAAATCAGATCTAACAGCTGCTGTGTATAAACTGAGGTGTCATTTTCTCCTCTGATGAATTAACAAAACGTCCTTCGAAATGACTAAGCTACATTGGAATTCAAAATCAATATTTTTTGAAAGAAACTGAATAGTAATGTGACCCTGATTTTCTGCAATTTTGTTTTTAAAACTAAAGAAAACGCATTTTACATTACCGTTATTTCTAATTCTAGTACCAAACCAATGACATTGTACTTTGGTCTAGAGATGTATATTTAAAATAAAACCATCTTTGTACATTGCACATCACAAAGAAATCCAGGTCTCTTTAAGATTTTAACATCTCATGAGGCTATTGGTGCAAAGTTGTCACAAAACAAGCTAAGGCCTAAGGAAAGCAAATTTATTTTACTATCCATATAACAAAAACAGAGTTGATATAGTTATCATATCAGCAAAGATAAGAGGTGCACAGAGAAAGGAGCTGATTTGAGCTTCCTGGGGCCTGACCAACCAGACAGTAAGAAATCTTAAATTTCCCCCGTTCTGATAAGAGAGGACACAATTTTTAAGCAGAACTTGGTCACACCTACAGTCCTCAGTGTAAATAGAGATGCATATTTTAGTAGCACCTGTTAAAAACGAAATCTAAGGAAGCAGAGATGAGAAGCTTTTAAAAACAAGTTGTCATTTCTATGTGTTGAGACATTCACTCTGTGAAACAGTGAGAGAGAAATGTTTTTTAAATTAAAATGTTTAACAAAGTTGCACCTTTTTAAATTATTCTGACCTTTTACTTGTGAATCATGCTTGATTTTGAAAAGTTTGCAACTTTTTAGAAAAATCTGATTTAAAATAAAGATCTACAATCTTAGGAAAATTCACACAGAAGCAGTGATTGTTTATTACAGTAAACACAGTTAACCACTTATGTGGATAATCGGAAGATAAAGGGAGCTAAAAGCTCACCTTAAATCATTTTATTCAAAATCACTATTTCTTTTTGACAGCAAATGCTCTCTTACACAGATTGTGTAATGTCATCTTTTTCTATAAAACAAAGTATAACAATTTACTTTTAAATGCTCATTGTGTTTCTTCTCATAATATAAACAATAAGAAAAAAGGCCAGTAAGCCAAATCATCCTCCCAACTTTGTTTAGAGAATTTATAGTATAGGCACAGGTTTGTGGAGCATCAGTATGCAACACACACAAGTGACCGAGGAATGACAGATACTGAAGTTCACTAAATCATCACATTAGAATGACCTTCATGTGTTTACAACTATTTTTGTTGCAGCTTTCCACACTGAAAATTTCAGAGAACTTGTAACATTGTTAGAGGTCAGCTGCTTGAAAGCATCACGTTTTAGCCCCCGATTGTGAGACAAGATGAAAAAGTCCAAATCTGCTAAGGAATCTGAAGGACTCAGGAGAAGACACGCTATCTCACCTTCCCAACAAATTCTGTCTATAATCTACATAAAGTACAAACCCTCTGCCTCCTTCTCACCACTCGGGCTGTCTAGTATTTATCAGAAGAGCTCTGTTTCAGTCTGCTGGCAGAGATAATATCACCTCAGAGCAGATAAGACGACATGAATGAGTGAAGGTGAAGCAGAGGGAAAGGGTATGGAGAGAGAATGATCGCATAAGGACAGAATGAATAAGAGATGAATTCTAAAGAGTAAATTGTGCATGTTGTAAAAAAACAGATTTTTTTCAAAGGCCAATAATTGCATTTACATTGTATTTTGTGAGCTGAGGTTAAATTTCAATCACATCTTTGATAATTCAATATAGTAAAAAAGTTTTAAAAGCAGTCCTAATATACTTAAAGGTACGGTGGGGGAAGTTCTTTTTTCCGGGTGGATGATCAAAATAAGTTGTCCTCCTAATTGTCAATCGTTCTGGTGATATGTTTTATCGTAAGGCCGCCCTATGTGCTCGTCCCCATTTTCACTTACCAGTGGTGAGTCTGACATAGTTGAAAAATTTAAAATCTTCTTTTGGAAAGCAAGCCTGTATCATGCACGAAGAAAAATGGGCTTGTGCACACTCTTGCACACATTTAATAAACGTTCCCTCTTGGGAGTGGGTACAGGGCTGTGCATGTGCATTTTTTTTTTCTAAAATGGAGATGACAGGTCTTCATGAAATTCGTGAAAATCCTCCACTATACCTTAAATAACAGTAATAGTGATAAAAATGGTCACACCCTTTTGGTACCACTTTTCTCTGTGGAGTATCAAAAATCTCTTTGTGTTTGATCCCGTGAGCGTGCTTCACTAAATAACCCTGATGCTGACCATCTCAAGGACACTAATAAAGTTGTACCTTATCATTTACTCTATGTGTCGTCTCTACTTTTTGTTCTCTGTCTCTGCCTCTTGTTCTCGCTCTCTGGCTGTCTGAGAATAGGTGAAATTAGCCTGAAATGATACAAGGTGACATCAGAGCAGCATGCACTCACACACACACACACACAAGCCCCAACTCGTCACGCCTCAGTTGACTTTGCAGTGCAATGCGAAGCCATCAAAGCCAAGACCCATATACATACACCTCGGCTGTTAAAACATACACGCTGGCTCGCACAATTACACACTTAAAATACATGGTGACACACAGACGTGCGCACAGTTGTGCACAGTAACAGCCATGCATGCTCTGTGCAGTACTTTAATTGGAAGTGCTGAAGGCTGAAGAATTTCTCCTTCATCTCACAATGTTGTAATTGAATTGGAGACTTGCATGTGTATGTGTGTGTGTTGAGCTAATTCATTGGTTTCCATTGGCTGTAACAGTAAAAATAGAAATGTGTGCTTTTCTTTTGAGGAGGCCTTCTGTCCAGCCATCCCTGACTATCTTCTTTTCTCACTGCTGTCCTCTCTTGGAGGATAATTTGAATTTTCAAATCAAATCATAGCCGGAACAGTTCCCGAATCTCACTTTTTTTCTCTTTTTTTTTAGGAAGCTGATCATTTGGTTTTACAGACTGTAAAAGTTGTAATTTGAAATGCTTTGTGTTGACATTTCATTGACTAACATCACTACAAAGTGTGCTCTTATAAAGTGGTGGAGAATGTTTGTTTTGAGAAGTCTTGTTTATATTCTCCAAGGTTTGACCATGAAGAACCTTGCTTGCTCTATTTTGAGTAACTTTTTGTAAAACGCGCGTATGCAAACATAAATACAATAATTTCACATGTTGAAAAGTATTTTTAAACCCTGACCTTTTCCAGTTTTTGTCAAACTACAATAATATTTCAGTTTATTTTACTGTCCAAGAATCCCCACAGCTTTATGCAGCCACCACCATGTTTCACAGTCAGGTTGGTGTGTTGATAGTGATGCACACTGTATGTTTTCACCTCAATTTTGCAAATAACCAAAACAAGTTCCATTTTTGTCTCACTACTTTTTTTCCAGGTGTCTGCTTTGTCTTCTATATAGGTAATGAAGAACTGCTAATAGAATATCTTATGGATTTCTTCCTGCTCACTTTAATAAAACAAGAAAAACGGTTTGAGATGTATAACTTTGGTGCTTGAGGTAAAATAAACGGATTAAATCTGAACAGATGGATGGTATTCACTAATCAGGTGACTTCTGAAGGTAACTGATTGCACTACTTGCACTAAATCTTATTAAAGAGTATTAGATCTAGCTGCTTTACCTTCACAATTATGTGTTACTTTGTTTCAGTCTTTAATGTGAAAAAAGAACATAAATTTAAATCTTAAGAAGCGAATTAAAAGACGAAAACAGGTTTAAACCTCATGACACAATGAATTTAATAATTCAATTCAATGATCTGCTTGACTGGAAAAAATAGAAACAAAATTAGCATGAAAACATAAAAATGCAAAGTCTGTGGCTTACTAACGACTGAATCATTAGCAAAGATTACAAAAAAAAAATAGCAAGAGCTGTTGTGGGGAAGTAACCTGACTCCGCCAGATGGATTTGCTCCGCATATCCATCTGGAAACCTTCCGTTGAAGTAATTTTGGGAAGGGGCGAAAATACTGGTTAGCTTATTGGCCTATGTTGGTGATAGACGGGCCAAATAAACAAATCAGATCAACGAAGCATATGACGTACTAACAGACCGACGACGAAAACACAACCACAAGCCAGGCTACTATTGCCGAAACCAGTCGGGAGAAGAGCAAAAACATATTATTTTGCTCTTCTTTCAGTAAAGAAATACTCTGTAATTCCGATAAAACTTGCTCGATAGCCACGCTAACGCTAGTTTCACCGGCTGAAGCCGCCATGTTCTTTAGACTGAACTGTCACGCTTCTCGTTGCGTCACACCTCAACCCGCCTCAAAGCCAATGCTGATTGGACGTTCGTTTGGTGAACGGCCCCAAATTTTCTTTAACGGAGAGTCTCCAGACTGATTAGTGAGTGAAATCTTGAAAGCTTGCGAGATCAGGATGGTCTCACGAGGCTAGTGGGGAAGGTCACCTGAATTTCATGTAGCAATACTATTCATAAAGTTTGGTTCAACTAAGAAAGGTGCTCTATTTATTCTCTATAGGTTTGCTGCATCCGAGGATATAAAAATATTGCCTAAAGGTACACAGGTTCAGACTAGCTTGAAAGACATTTACTCTGATCAAGACTCAGTGTGTTGATTTAGATCCAACTAATTACAACCGCATTTTCCCGCTTGTTTTACAAATCCAACAGATTTAAAAAAAAAAGAGCCAGTGTGTGGTGTTGCCATGTGATATATAGATGAGTGTCTTTGCTTTGAACCTTTTTGGTTGGATGTTTTTCACCTTTTGTGAACATTTTATTGGCTTCACGATTAGGTGCTTAATCAAAGCAGTAATCGTTATTTGCAGCCCTGCAGCTCACTCTCATCAAAGACACTGAAACAAATGAATGTCTCCTTAATTACAGATTAATCATGTAGTCTCAGCTATAGGACTAGTAGATATGGTGATAATTTTTCATTAAACTAGGTCTTCCTAAAGAATATAGATACCAAAATTAAATTGCACACTGTGACTTCCAAGAACCCATCCCATCTTTGTTTACTTAGCATCTTCATTAGGTCTGTTGGAGTTCACATTTTTCTTTACGGCTACTTAATTAAAGACCCTAAATACTCTGTTGACAGTCAAGCTCAGAATAGATCACACTAGTTATTCTCACTATTTCCTGTGTTAATTTTTACTTTATGTGTTTGGAGCTCTTTGTGTGTGATTCTGTGCATGTCGTTGTTGAGCTTGTTGAAAGTGAGTCAAAACCTTTTAGAGACACTATCTTTATAATATTCACCTCTCTTCTGCTTTCTTGCCCTTCTGCTCTGTATCTTTCTCCCCATCGTTAATCTCTATTACTATTCAAATGGTGACATTTAAAGCAGCGTCACATCCCGGCCAACTGGCTGGCAGATAAGGCAGAAGAGAAAAGGGGACTGGAGATAGAGAGATGGAGAGTTTTTTTTTTTTGTTCAAGGAAAGCACTGGGTAATATTCCTCACCTCTCAGTTACCTCCATCCCTCCCCACACCTCCCAGATTGTAAATGAGCTCACCCAGGAGCCCTACAAAGAGTCAGATTTCTCTCCTTCTCTAGAAAACTGAACCGTCTCCTCCTTTTCTAGTGTGTTTGTTCGCCCATTTACCTCCCTGCACACCCACAGCTCTGTTTATTTTCTGCTTGTCAGTGCAGTGCAATATAGACTTCAGTAGGTGAAGGTGTTACTTAATTTATTTACAATCAGATATTATGTTTCAGAAACATTGAGATACTTCAGTATTCACTAGAAATTGCATCTAAAACGTTTTTGTTCCTTTTTACACCAATGAAAAGCAAAATAACACAAAGATTTATGCTTCATAGCTCAAAATTAAGTGTCAACATGACTTCAGACATTATTGGCCTTTAATAACATGTAAACCATCCTCACAATTAGATCCAATAACAGGGTGTGTCATTCTAAATGATTCAGAGGGGAGAAATTACTTTGGCTTTACTCAGCACTGAGCTTAGCTTGGACCCGAGAGTGTAGCTCTCCAAAAATCTCTAAACAACAAGTCTCAACCCGTTTCTCAACACACTCACCCCCCACACGCTCACTTGACCTCAAGAATGCTGACTGGCTGATTCACCACAGACACTCCGGCTGCATAAGCTTTAACCATATTATGACTCAAAGAGGGAGAAATCCAGCAAGGCAATTAATATTTTGCTGTAGATCTGCTTGCCAGGCATCTAAACATATTATAAGTAAGTGCTCTGCAATTCAAAAGACTTTGAAGTTTTTCTACACAGCTCAATGATCGAGAATGTGAGAATCAGGGTAGGTGAATCTTTCCCACATAATTATACAAAAGAAAAGAAAATGGATCAATACTGAACAGAATGGGGTCAGAATAACTGCTGGCAGTATGAGAGCAGGATTTGGGTGGAGCACAAGCTGCTACACCTGAACATAATCACAATGCTGCCAAAGTCAACAAAGCCTCTTTACACTGCAACACTAAACCATTCACCACAGCCCTGATAGCTCACTGATAAGTCTCCAGGAGAATGCATTCAAATAATGCTTTAGCCTCTGTAGAGCATTTGAATGGGCCAATCACAGGGGCAGGCAAGGGGCAGTCACTTTATAAGCCAATCAGGACACAACTGAGGTTTTTGGAGTGGAAAACAGGTCTGGTGTGGATGAGATAAGAGCAGAACAAACACATTAAAAACCAACACTAATAGACATGAACCAACTAAAAGAACACAAGCTAAGTAAGGCCAGATGAAGAGAGGAAAGTGAGCATGAGAAGGACAGGGGGACGGGTGACATGGAAGGAAAGGCTGAAGAGATGGAAACCCTGCAGTGAATTGAGGAAGAAATCCAATCCAAGAGAATTAAGTAGGTTAAACCTGAAGCAGTTAGCTTAGCAAGTCAGCACTGAGGCCAATGACACACTGAACTGCCTGGCCGACTTCTCTGATTGTCCAGCAAGCAGGTTCAAAGGCTGGCTGACTGATTTACTGACTGACGGGCGGGTCGGATTTACTCTATCCTGTGTTTGTGCAGCAGAAGCAGTTCTGTTGTTCAGCCTGTCGGACAAAAAGCAGTTCTCCCCGCTGACACACAAAGAACATCCTGAAACAGCACTAATACTGGAGAGATCGACAGAGATCGGGCGAGAGAGAGAAATAGACACAAATAAACACATGAAAAAAAGCCTCTAAAATATCTAACTTCAAAGCAGAAAAATAGCTTAAAATAACAATTGAAAAATGTTTCTGGGGCTTCTGTAACCAATAAAAATCAAATACAAAAAAAAAAAAAATAGAGTGTCAAAGCAGCTCTTTTATCTGCAGTTGTGACACAGTTCTGTCGAACAACAAAAGATACCTAACGATAGCATTTACTGTCCTGGAGGAAATTTACTTTCGCTCTGAGCATAGCAGGAGAACAATACACAAAGCCGGAAACCATAGGGACCCAAACAAAGAGAATAACATTCAAATGGGAGTAACATGCAAGGAGGCCAGGGACCTAACAAAACATGTAGTTCGGAAACTGTCTGGAGAACTTAATTCATATAATACATCTTAGTAAGACTGTTAGTGTGTCTCTGTTGAGGCTAAAATGTCTCCATGTTCATTGCTAGGAGGCATAAATTAAAACCACAGCTTTACATCAAAGGCTATCGTGATTGTGCATATATAAGGAGGCAAACTAATATTAAGAGCATTTTCTTCTTTCTTCTTGTTTAATTTGCAGTTTTCTCTCTCACCAGAAGAGATTTTCTGCATCCATGCTGTTATTCTCAAAGTTTTCCCACCTTTTCCCCCTAAACACCAGACATCATTTAGATTGGTTTTAGGCTAAATCTGATCCTTCATAGTCTTGATTTTGTCCCTTTTCAATGTCTTTTCAACCAATTTCTGCTTGGTGGGTTCTGTCAGAGGGATACTTTTTTTCCCCTTTTATTTTTTAAACATGTTGCATTTATTCTGAGCATGGCATATCTTTGATAATAACTGCACAGTGTTTTCATTTGTAGGGTGTCTTTTTGTTGTTGTTGTATAGTCTATTTTAACCTTTTGATTGTTGTTACTGTCCAAGTTCTTTCAGTCTTGTGTTTACTTATATACATTAATTTTCCTATTGACACAACACTGTCGGACAATTTTGGTTATTACTAACAATAATTGCATTGACCAATCAGCCAGTCAAGCGACTGGCACCGATTTTTTTACTTTAGCCGGGTGTACACTGTGAGATTTTCGGGGCGATTTTCCAGTCAGGCGAGAATTTTTTGATCGAGCCGACTTTCAGCCTGATTGTGCGTCGTGAGTCGTGTAGTGCACAGGGGGTTACGAGGTGCGATCTCAGGGTGCAGTTAGTACCTAGATATGTACCTTGATTTATTTCACATAAATTACATGTGGAAATCACCTGAGTCAAAATATGACATAATGGAAAGGTTTTAAGAAAAGTGTTCATATGGTGGAACCGTTCTTTGCTCCAGTCAAAAAATAATAATCTAGGTTGTTTATTATTTTATTATTAATAAAAAGGCGTTCAGCCTCTCCCGACCGTCGTGGGCAGATCGCTCAGTGGGGCATGCGCAAACAAGGATTCTTCTTTTTCTTCTCCCTTTCGGATGTAAACACAGAAGCATGGTGGGGGTGCAATGAGTGAAATGTAATTCTTTCTATAAAATTGACAGACCGTAGTAGCCACGTTTGCTCAGCCACGTCTTTGTTCAAATACGTTGCAGCATTTTCTTTTTAGGGCTTTATGCACAAAATTGCACAAACTGCCGAGGCAGCGCATTTCACTCTAGTGAGCTTCATATTCCCCTTCTATTTGTTTGGCTTTTAGATAGACGAGTCAGAGCAGCTCCATCTCACTGCTGAGATGAATCCTACTTGGTTTTTAGTCGTACAGTGTGACCAGGTAGATCGCATCTAAGCGTCGGGGCGAACATAAATTGTGAGTTGTGAACTCACACTGTACGATGAAACCCTGCGGTTTCGTCGTACAGTGTGAGCAGTAGCTACGTGCAATGATTGAAAAAATTTGCACAGTGTACACCAGGCTTTATGGGTGATTGGTGATGATTTGTAGTCATACCTTCATGATCTACCACTGCAAAGATCACTCAGCCACTGTCAGAGCTATAAATCTTTCCTTTGTATTTGAGAGCACTAGCTACGCATTTTTCATTTGATTCGTGAATTTATTTTAATTTTCAATAAGATAAGATTAAACAATTCAACAATTAAGTTGAATTAAGACCTTTTAACAACTGACAGTGTCAGTTACAAAAAAAAACTGGTATTGGTCAAAATCAGAATCACATGTCAGGCTATTTAAGCTCAGTAATGAGAAAACTTAAATCTTTGTGCCCCCAGAGATTTCTATTTCCTTTCATTAAGCTTTCATTTAAAATAATATGCTTTTTATGCAGGCTTGGGTGGTAGGAGGCGCACAATGGAAGAAATCCTTAAATGAAAAGCCATATTTTGGTGCAATGAAAGTAAAGTTTACAAAAGTTGAACAAAAATGTACATCATGATGTTTTTGCATTTATTTTATTTTTACATTTTTAGGATAATTTAACAAGACAACAGGTTTAATAGTTTTATTTATCATTACTTAACATTTGCACATCTCTGTATAAGTTATTTTTTAAACATATTGTGCATAAAATGTAAGATAATCAAAATGATTTATAGAATATAGTTCTTTGACAAAAAGATCACAAAGCATTATATGTAATAACAACTAAAAATAATTGACATCCATGTATGCTAATTAAGCAAAAAGGAATTTTATTAGATCTTGGATTTTAGATGGGAGCTGCTAGTGTAGATAGTTCATATGGCAAGATTGGGGATTGTTGCCTTGCAGAAACATGGGCCGACCAATAAATCAAGTTTGTTTTTTCTATTTTGCGTTTTTGTACCTAAGTATTTTGTACCTCAGAATCAAAATTCAATTAAAGCGAACACAGTTTCTCCTTAATTTTCTTTTCACCCACATAAAATCAGACACAGTAGCCTGGGGACTTTCAATAGTACCTTCTGCAGAGAGTGGATGAATACATGATGGTGTGTGTTGTCACCTTCAGTTTAAAAATGTGGTCAAACATCACTTACGGGCTGAAAGAGCTTGGGTATGGGGAAGTAAAGAGAGCGCGACAGTGACAGGGAGAGGAAGACAAGATGCCCTGCGCTCCCTCCTTTTCACAGCATGTGTGTGGTAAATGAGTTTGGGGAGTTCTCGGCTCTTTACAATAGCTGTAACTGGCCTGAGGACAGCTGTTATTACACTTCACAACAGGGAAATGCGGTGTGCTCGGTGTGTGAGTGAGACACTGTGTGATAATGATTTGTAGGGACTTTATGGAACTTTATAGTCATGTACTTTGCACTTGTGTCTTTGCTTGAAGTGTAATGATAACTCAAAATGACCTACATTTGGAGGACAGTTTAGTAAAGTGTGGATACTAAATATTTTAAATACAACTAGTTGAATAAATCTGTAGATACAGGATTGAGTCATGGAGCACAGAGGCCTGATATGTATTTGTCTGCTACTAGGTGTGTGCATTTGTGTCTTTTCATAGTTGAATGACAAAGCACAGAGCAGGAAATGAGCCCAACCGGTTTCTGACTAACATTAAGGTTACAAAGCACTGCCTGAGGGTTACTCAGGTTTTCAGACACATGTAAAAGAGCACAAACCCCAGTGGGCACTATAAGACACCAGACACTATTGTTAGCCATGTCCCTTCTCCTGTTTCTTTGTGTCTGTCTGCATTTATGGAGGTCAAAACACAAATAAAACAGGTCGGTCTACCGCTAAGCAAAAAAAAGACTTGTCTAGAAAGTTCTTTTTTTTTTTTTCTTTCAAGTATCAAAACATTGTTTAGGTGTTTTGATACAGAATGATTTCCCATTTTGTATGTTTCATGGACCAAATATATTCAATTTATATTCAAATACAAAAAAAACCTCTTATATCTTAAAGGATAATAAACAACCATGGACTGATTTAACATAATGTTCCTATTAAGAGTTTTCCTTTATCTACAGTTAAGAATTAAAGAATGGAAGATATTTTCTGCAGAGAAAAACAGTTAAATTGATAAGGACAAGCTTGTGTTGCACACAATGGCAGACCTCTACAGTTTACATACACTAAAATCTTGTCAGAATTGTAAAGACATCACCTTGAGTTTTACTCACAGTGACAGGGAACACTGTACCTTGTAAGTGGAAAATGTTTCCTGACCTTGACAGAGTACTCATCCATTGAATTGAGGGCATTGTTGCATGAGTGAATCTCTGTCATTGTTCTGGCAACGGCGATGTAAAATGTCAAGTAATAGAATGCTCTTTAAACTAGCAAGAATATCTTTAAAGATACAAGGATTCAGCAAGACCACAGCTACATGTGGAATATGGCTAGATATATAATGCAGCTAAAAAAAATTTCATCCAATAAAAAGAGGAATAGAAAATTTGACAAAACTAAAAGCTGTTATGGAAGGAATGAATGGAGATGCACATGGATAAACAAAACCTTTATAAGAATGTCATGAATGCATGTGACCCCAAAATGTCCATTTGTTGGAAAGTGTTTTTTTTTTCTTTCTGTGTTTCAAAGGAATGTGGCCTATTGCTCCAGGGCATCAGACTGATTTATCAAGCATGGCCTCCTATTAAGTTAGACCTTGAATGCTCAAGTCAGGAGAAGATCAAGAAAAGCCTTAGAGAAACAAATAAACAACAAATCAAGGACCTACAAAGGAGGCATGACCACAACAGAGAAACATAAATACAGCACATAGTTGAGTCTTTGTAGCAGTGCTGCTAACATTTCAATATTGTAAATTCTGACTGAAAGCTGTTATATTCCAACTTGAATTGTTTAAATGGTTGCAGTTGAAAAATATAAACATTATAACACTGAAGTTACAATCACTACATCACAAGTCAACACAAAGCCACAGTATGCCAACAACTTCAATAGACATCACAGTCATACTACAGCCTTGGCTGTTTTATTATTATGTTCTAAGGTAACTAAGTGCTTTGTGGGTTTTTAATTTATACCAGTTCTCAAGATGCAAAAAACACAAAAGTTTAATTTAACTGTTTAAGAGAAGTAATTGAACGTAATCATAGGGCTGGGCGATATAGAAAAAAAGCTTATCGATAAAAAAAAAATGCATATTGATCGATATCGATAATTATTGAAAAGATTTGAAACCATATTTTATGTGCAGCTCTGCCTGGACTTTTTATGATATTGCTACATGATTTAATTTTAATAGAGAACACAAACACAGACTTCGAATTAAATCTTTATTTAACCAACTTTTTTAACCATAACAGAATTGTTTTAAAGAAAAATAACTTAAGAGACCTGAGTTATGTTATTAAATACTGACAAAGAATAAACTAAAGTGACCAGAAAAGTGACCAAAATAAATATAACAAATAAATAAATGCCCCCCCACCGCCGCTGCCGCCCCCGTTTCCTGCTTTAACCTGAGTTATTACTTTGAAGTTTCTGGCCCCTCAGCATTTTTATCTCAATTGTTAGAACTACGTGGGAAACTGCCCAGAACTGAATATATATATATATATTTTCCCGAAATTCCCAAAGATTCCTCGGATGAGAGCCGCGTCGGGGATTACACAGCTCGTACTCCAGCGGGTGTGAGCGGCTGAGATGATAAAAAAAAAAAAAAGTTGGTTGTGTTATCAGACTTCGTTTTCACTGGTTCCCTACACATTTTACAGATGGCTGTGGTTTGCCATAACCGAAATACTTCCAAAACTTCCAAACTGGCGAACTAAAAAAAACCCTTCTTTGGAACAATTTCCTCCGCCTCTCCTTGCTGCGACATCTTCATGTGCTCTGTGTTGTGGTTTGAGAGGGCGGTGCTTTGTGACGGCGTGCCTGGGTCCGCGATTGTGATTCTGTGGGAGGAAGTAGTGACTAGCATAAACCTACATGCTAGGCTACAATGAGAAGGAAGGAAAACTGTGTTTCTTTTTTATCGAACTTTTATCGACTCTCTTTTTTTCTATTGCGCCACACGTCTATCGATCGATATATATCGTTATTGAATTATCGCCCAGCACTACGTTATCATGCTTTAGTCTTGTTTAGTCTAAGTCCTTCTTCTACTTAGATACTTAAACACTTTTATTAAATAGTTGTCGACTTACGGCTACTAGCACATCTTAACATGTGAAATGGAAAACTCAACACGTGTATTGCCAAGCAAAAGTATTCACACCCCTTAAACTTCACATTGACAACAAACCACTAATTCAGTGTAAATTAAAGGTTCTGCTCATTCGTCTTTAGAAAATAGCTCAAAAAAAGAAAAAAAAGAAAGAAAAGAAAATAACTCAACCAATGGATGGGGAATCTGTGGATAGTACTTTTCAAATCTGTTTGGTTGAAGCCTGGACACTGAATGAGCTTCTTCTAACCCACTAAGAGGGTTTAATTGAAACTAATTGTAGCTTTGGTTGCATCATTTTCAAACTGAGAGCTGCACCTTTATCTAAAGCTTTGCGTTCAAGTAATCATTGACAACTCTTCTTAGAGCTTTTCTATAAATCCAGATTTGTTCAGTGAATGCTTACCAGTATTTTCAACACTTTCTTCTACCTGAGCTGCGGATAACTGCTGTGTTTTGAATGGGTTCACAAGTGTGTACTCTTGTGGCTTCAAAATGAAATTGATTGCACAACTTTTGCAGGCAAAATATATGCTTTTAACATCTGATGGTAGCAAACCACCATATTAAAGGTTTATGGATAGTAACAAAAAAAATGATTACTAGGGAAGTTCAACCTCAGTATGTTTCAATGAGTGAGAGTTGGCCTAGATTTTTTAAACCACACCTTTGTCCTTGTTAATGTTTGTTTTTCATCCCTTTCCATCTTTTGTTTAATACACATCCACGCACAATCACAGGTTCATTGTAGCATGCCCCTATAATAAGTGCCAAGTAATTAACAGTGTTTGTGATCATGTTGGAACCTTGATAATTAAAAGCAAGAACAGACAGGCCACATTTTCATTTATGTACATCTATCTATGCTTTTTTTTAAATCCTTGTGATCATTCATCACTCCTATCACAACCACAAAATACAAACAAACCCTACGCTCTCTACCTCCTTGTTTCTTTATATGAGTGCCATCTTTTATAGAAGCAAGGCAAAACATGCTGGTTCCTCTCTGGTGTGTCTCACGGGGATACCATTGGGTGTTATACAACATCCAAACAATCATTGCTTTGTTTGGATGTTGACTTGTGTCTAAGCTGAACTTCCACACACAAACATACCCGGTCACTCCATCTTTCTCCAAAGAGAACACGCAGGCAAACTCAGAGCGCAGTCTTTTTCTTGCTCACATTAATGAAAGTAATTGAAGTGGACAAGTGGCTTTGTAATGCTGAGAGAGACAGTGAGAGATCAAGAGGTCATCTGCTTTAACTGTCCACTCCTCTCTGCCTCCTGTTTTGCAGGGAAAAGGGGATGATAGATAGGGAGATAAAAAAAAAAAAAACCTGGTGACAAAAAGAGCTAAGAAAGGAAAATTGAGTGGAGAGTGAAGGATTGAAATTACACCTTGCATCTAAAACATTTCAAACTCAAACCCGACTGTTTTATTCTCAAAGAGTAAAATACATTCCTTGATCATCCAAAGTGTGGATACAACCATCATAAATGAATTACATTACAAACCAAAGAAAGCTAAATATGCGCAACACACCTTAAATTAATAAAAACATTTTGCTTTATGAAATCTAAATAAACCTAGGAGTATTAATTTGAAGAAGTTCAAGTCTCAGAAATACTTGTGCAAAGCATGGAAAGAGTATCTTGGCGAGATTTTGGATGGTTGACTGGACAGGTGGATGTATCGAGGTGATTTGAAGAAAGTAATATTTTACTGTCACAGCCTCAAGAGGTAAAGAAGAAAGAACATGGAGGCACATGTATAACCACAGCCACAGGGGTGAAGTTTCATGTAGTCAGGCCTAAAAATGTGCCATTCTTCTTCAATATCTCCCAAAATAAATGAGAGGCGGTACGCCAAGGGCATTGTGTTGAATCCAGTGAAACAACTAGACGAAAAAAAATAAAAACAGCTTCTTTGGACCGAATATGTGGCCATGGGCAATGTGGAAGGTTATGCATGTGTGTGTGCTGCCCTCAGGCTTCTAAAGCTGTGAGTCCAAGGAATGAATTGGTTCATGCCTGGACTGACATGAAAGGTAGAAAGCTAGACTGAGCATGCCTCTACGCACATACACAAACTATCGAGGAAAGGCTTTTTGCATGTGGGGTATGAAAATGGTGGACTGAATGCACATCCCTCCCGTTGAGAAGAAAATCCATATTTTTTTTAAATGTGTGTATACTTACTTCATTAAAAGTTATATTAAAGGAAAATCAGCACTGTTGTTCTGACCTATTTCAAAATGTTACCACAGTGCTGCACTTTGACAATAGTAAGAAAGGAAAAAGAAACATAAAATAGCAACAAAAAACAAAACACACACGTCCAAAAAACTGACAGCAAACGCTTTTGATAAGATAAATGACTTTTGAATAATTTTGTATAAACATAAATAAAATTAAGAATTTATAATCAGTAGCTATGCACTAATCTTGTTTTTTCTTGGGAGGGGGGACTTTGAATCCAATATTTTCGTAACTTCTCTGTGTGGGAGAGCAGAATGCTAACACAAAGTGATGCTACTTGTTAAATCAGAAGGGGCAGGACATAGATAGACAGATCAGTGCAATGGCCGCTATAATGCGGATGCTGCACTGGTCTGTTGCTCTGCAGCAGACTGCTACCCCTGCAACCAGGTCAGTACAAAATTTATAGCAAACAAACAGATTTAAACATTGCTTACCATTTCCTGTTAGCAGACAGAACAATTGGCAGTTAGTTGTTAAGCATAAAAAAATAACCTCTGTGTATATTCCAGGGAATGCACGTTTTTATCCTCTTAAATTTCTAAAGGTTGTCAACCGATACAAATCCAACATGTTCAGGGACAGACAGACGCAGAACAGTCAAAACGATGAAAGCTCTGCTGTACTCCAGGGAGTCTTCTTTTTAAATCCAATAAGTGCTTATAGTGCTTCCCTTGACTACTTTTTGAACACCTGGACACAGAAAACAACTGACTTTGACTCCTTTTTACTCAATTACAGTTTGCAACAAAGAGTCCTGTGAAAGCAATGCATAACACTGTGTGCGTTGATTAAAATAAGGAACAGATTTTGTAGCTTTCAACTGTATAAAGATAAGGCAACTTATGTAACTAGCTGATCAGTCAGGTAATTAATGCATCAATAAGTTCAGCACTTTGATTAAAACAGATCTAGAAATATGGTAAAAGCAGAGAACTTTAATAAAAAGAAATCACTTGATGAGTTTGATAGTAACACTTGTCTTAAGTGGGACTGTGTTTTACATGATATGGTCAACAAACCTAAGAAACTTTTTTGCATATGACTGGTAATCTGCAATGATAATCTTCACACCATCAGCAGACTTTTAATGGTAAAAAGTGTCAGCACTGCATTTATAATAAGACTAGCTGCTTAGCTGTTCTCCCCAAAGCACCCAACTGGTCGATGTGCTTCTTCTCCCACTGATCTTTGGAATATTAAATGGGTAAATCTGTTGGTAACAGCAGAAAAACTAAATTGAGCACATTCCTCAATACCAACTGAGTCTGATCTCATTATAGATAAATCAGATTCATCTATTCAATCTCTTTTTTTTTTTTTTTTCATTCTTTGAGTGTCATTTCATTTCGTTGATCTTTTGTCCCTTTCTTTACATTTCCTTTTTCAATTTTTTTTTCCCTCGGGCCATTCCTTTTGAGATGCTTTGCATTCACTTCATATGATGTTTTTACATTTCTGTCATTCTATGTATCAGCTTGCCTGGCTGTGTAATAAAATAAGTAAGGACACAACTGAGGAATGGCAGTGAAAGAAGAAAGGGTTGTATGGTAAGGAAGAATCCAGGCGGAAAGAGGATAGTAGCATAAAAAAAGTGCTGTGTTAAAAAGCTGAGTCCACCTCAGCAGTCACAACAAATTCATCTCTCTTTCTTCCCATTCCTTCGTTCTTTTGCAATGCTCTCACTTTGATACAAGCTGGCCTCAGTAATATAATAAAGAACTTGGCTCAGCTCTGTGTGTCAGCAAGCAGGAGTGAGTGTGTGTGGGTGTGTGTGTGTAAGGTAGAAGACACCTCTTACTCCCTACTCTCCGTCTCATCATTGCAGCTGTTCCACAGAGGTGTGTTTCAATATATCACCCTGTCACACGCACACATACACACAGACATAGTCCCTGCTTAATAAGCGGTATTCAGAGCTCTTGGGTTTATAGAAAGCTGAAACTGCACTCCTACACAAAAGTGTAGCCTTTCTAACTTTCCTCCATTTCTTTCTTCGTTTCCTTTATTCTTTTTCTCTTTGTTGCCATTTTTTCCATTTCTATATCGCTTCATATTGTTCCTTTCTTCTGGCCCTTCTTTTTGAAGTGCTTTTTTTGTTATTCTTTTAATTTATTCATTTTCTTATACCACAATGAATTGAAGATGATTCTGCCCTATTTACACTGTTTGTAATTTAGACAAAAAAGTAAGGGTATAGACAATGGTAATTCTATTTTTTGCAGGAAAGGTTTAGGATCTTCCACTTGTGCAATGGTTACTTTAAAGTAATACAAGCCTAAATATTATTACAGTGTAAGCACACACCCACATAGTAAAAACACTCCCCAGCAGTAGCAGACTCCCAAAGCAGAGCAGGGTGGAACATCGCTTTGGAAAACTGCACAAGGATAGTCTGAGACGTGACAAAAAGCCGACTGAACTGATCTGATCTCAAAAATCCCAAAGTCCCAATCCAATCGAGCAATCGCAGTTCAAGTCAGTACTCGCCAAAACCACAAAGGCCCAACACTACAACCCACTAGATGCAAACTACCCTCTGCCCGACACCACTGAATAGCCACACAAGATTCTGTGTTGATGCCTCACTGGGTGGCAGTTCATCTGAGGCCATCAAAGGGAAATGCTCCATTTTTAGTTGTGTTTCAAAGGTGTGGATGCTTTGAAATGTGTAACATTGGCTACCTCTTTTCTGGACTGTCAATAAACCTAAGCAAGTCTGAGTATTATTTAAAGGTATAGAGGATGATCTTTTATTTCTGGATGTATCATAAAAATAAGTAGTCCTCCTAATTGGCAATTATTCTGATGATTTGTGCTCATCCCCATTTTCACCTACTGGTTCTGTGCAAAAATCTTTTTGGAATGTATGAGCAATAAAAAAAGCAACTTTTAAACAGAGTGTGCAAGAGGTGAAGTGGTGAGGGTGGGTCTTTTCAAAAATTAGCAAAATTCCTCCACTATACCATTAAACTAATACATTATTTTCATTTTGTATGTATCAAGTTAAAATACTGCCGTCATAAATGTTACAATAAGTAACTGGCATAAATATTTAGATGGGATAACTTCCAGTCTTTTAACATTCCAGTAAGAATGTATATGCAATAAGTACACATACTACGATGGAGCCTAAGAGGAAAAAGCAAAAAAAAAAAAAGGGAAAAAAAGCGTATGACAATAAAGTCATAATATTTCTTTATAAAAGTAATAATATTACAATTTCATTCTTGTATATTGGGAGAATAAAGTCATAATACTTTGAGAATAAACTCACGGTAGAATAAAGATGTCAGATTTTTAGTCCTTTCAGAAAAAAATCTTGGAACAGACCAGCCACACTCCCAAACAGCAGTCTGAGCTCCCTTTGTAAAAAAAAAAATAGCCTAATAATTTGATGCTGATGGACAAAAATGTTTAATATTACCTTACATGTAAAACTGATACAAGAGTATAACTTCTTATTAAATAATATTAACCTAATTCTCATAATATTAAGATATTTATCTGGTAATATTATATTATTCAAGTAATATTTTGATTTTATTCTTATAATATTAAGACTTTACCTTGAATGTTACCAATTCAATATTTTAATATTATGATTTTAACCTTATAATATTGTTAATTTTTTCTTGAAATATTATGGCTTTATAATAATATGTCTTTATTCTTGAAATATGACTTTATTCTTGTAATTGTACTATTTTGTTCTCATAGTATTACAGCCTGTTAAAAACAAAATTCTCTTTACTATGGGCCAAATACTCCATCTTATCATACTTTCCAAACCCCTTACTTTATCATCTGGTTGTTAGAATGCATCTAATAGGTTCCTCATGTCACTTTCAAGCCAACATTGCCAGTAAATACAACAAACAATCACTTTTTTTTTGTTTAATTATTAGAAAAGCACCTTCTATGTCTGAAATGCAAAGCTTTAAGTCTGTCTCAAATCTACATAGTAAACATTTTCCCAGTTACCTTTGAAAAAAATGAAGAGAGAGTGCATATAAATCTTATGGTGGTATATTTTGAGAAATTCAGGATTGCTTTGAGCATTAGTTTAACATGTGACAGTTGGCCCTGTCCTAAAACAGCCACAACTCTTTTGATAAAGAACTAATTTTTATCGTCAATATAATAAAGCTACAGCTACACCTCTTTAAAAAAGCAAATGTACTTTTTTTAGAATGCATGTGTATCCCGGTTGAGTTTTATGGATAATATAAAAATAAACTGTTCAGGACACTCACATGCCTATGATACAAGTGTAAAGTCATGTTTTGATTATGCAACTCATGTTTTGTATCCTGACTTGCATCTCCATCTTCTGCGAGAAGCAAAGTTTATACAGTTTCAGCTTTTTCCGGTCATTCATAATTCCACTCTAAAGCCGGGCTACACTGTGCGATTTTTTGCCCTTTTCGGGACGATTTTCCAGTCATGCGAGAATTTTCCGATTGGGCCGACTTTCAGTCTGACCGTGCGTCGTGTAGTGTACAGGGGGTAACGAGGGGCGATCAGCCTCTCAGATCCACCTCCCGATCAGGAATCGACCGACCGTCGTGGGCAAATCGCTCAGGGTGCATGCGCAAACAAACTCAGCAGCATGGCAGCGGTGCGACTGAAATGGAGTTCTTTCTATAAAATTGACAGGCCATAGTAGCCATGTTAGCTCAACCACGTCTTGGTCCAAAAACATCGTCGCCTTTTCTTTTCAGGGCTTTCAGCACAAAATTGAACAAATTGCCAAGGCAGTGCTTTCACTCTAGTGAGCTTCATATTCCTCTTCTACTCATTTGGCTTCCGGATAGACGAGTTTTTAGACATACCGTGTGAGCAGGTAGATCGCATCAGAGTGTCGGGCTGAACATGCATCGTAAGCTGTAAACTGTAGCTGCGCGCATCGACTGAAAAAATTGCACAGTGTATGCCCGACTTAAGGGACATTTACACTACAGTTGAACTTGATTCTGCTGTTTCCTTCTCTTCACAGTAAACCACCACCTTCAGAGTGAGCAATCTGTCAGAGGTCTGCTGACTTTCAAATATTGGGCAGAGGGGGAGAGGAGAAAAGAGAGGAAAAGAAGCAAAAAAGAGCCAGGGGGGGAGAGTGGACACCTGGATAGGTCCAGAAGCTCTGCAGGGTGTAGGGGAGAAATCAAGAATAAGGGAGGAAGGGTAGAAGGGTGGACACTTTCTCTCAGCTGTCCCCCATATGGGTGAGTATGTGTGTGTGAGTGTAGAGCCCATATGTGCGTTAGTGCTGGAGGAGTTGAACAGGGGGTCTGCCAGATGGACAACACACACACCAAAGTGACAGTTTCCGCCCACTATCATCTTGTAACCAGAGATCAGCAGTTCTTCTCCATGGAAGGAACATGTATGCAGTAATCTTTTGAAGTTGCAACTTACAAACAGAAGGTGTTCTTGCTAAGGATTCAAAGAGAGAATTCTTATCCATCCGAGGACAACTCAACAACACTGACAATACCACTTGGTCACTGTCTTTAGGCCACCAAACCATCCACACTCCAACACATTTGTTTGGATCATCTTAATATCACAGGAAATTTATGATACCAACTCGGATGAGGGGAGAAGTGCATAATCTATTTCATGCGTCACCCACAACCTAGTTCATTTAGACTAAAACAACTTATAAACCAATTTAGAACAGAGATGCACTGAGTGCTATTTTTAATGGGTGAATCTTTGTTGTGTAATATATTCAATAACAAAGACATTGTGACTAGAAAAGGGACGCATTAAATTGCATTTAGCATCTAATTATATCACAGCAATTAAAGCTAGCATAAAAAGCAGCGTATAATCATTTCAAGGAAAATATTAACCCTTTTTTTACGTTTTTAAACGGCCACAAAGCTTTCTAATTTCAGCATACTTAAAATAATAAAACAAAGCAGCTGCACTGTATTTTGCTTAAACTGCCTTCTATCTGCTGAATCTCTCTCTCTATTTAATGTGCAGCTTAAATGAATGAATTGTTGATATTTCTTGACAAGTCATTAAAAAATGTGTTTTTCAAATAGCAACTCATATTTATAACTTTTTTATAACAATTTTTAAACAAACAAAAAAGCTAACTTTGAGACTTTGTTTATTGTAATACCTTTCGAACAGAACACAGTTGTTGACTTTCTGATCTTAAAGTATTTCCCTCTCTTATCCTCTTTACATTTTTACCCAAAACACCAAAAAATGCCTGCAAAATACAGAACTGAATATATAATCTGGGCAGTATAACTAATTTGAACCCACACTTCCCATACCACCAAGGGTGGCGCTCCCTCCAAGCAAGAAGATGGCATGCATGAAATCATTTAACATCAATGTGTTCTCAGTTAATTATATTAAACAAATCAGCACAAGTAAATAACATCACAACACATCAAGAGCTACTTCTGTCTCTGTATGATCACCCTACAATTTTCTGCTCTTTTTCACCGATGCAGACACAAATGCTGAGTCATGTGTGCTGGCACGTAGGTGAACACGTAGGTGAATTAATGCACAATGATTGGGACCAAAAGGCAGAGATGTCACAACTACCAAAACAAAACAACTTAAAGATCTGCATTTTTGTTTAGTTTGATTAAAATAATCTATATTATATTCCTATTATTGATAAAGGAAAACCTAAATTTTGTGTAAAATTTTAATCCTTGTGTAGGTAAGCAGGCGACGCCCCTGCCAGATGAAATTCTAAGGGGAAACTCCACTAGTTTTATAGCTATGTTGGATAAAACAGACATGTCATTTTTTTAGAGCCTCCATACGGCCAGCTTGAAGAAAGCCAAGATAATGAACTTCAAAAGGCTGTACTTCCAGACTCCTTCAGTTATACAGCCCAAAGCGCTCCTCTGAAAAATCACCAACCATTCTGGAAATGAACTCTACCAATCTAGTTAGGATTTTAGCTACTGTTAACAAAAAGTTTTGTTAGATAAAATGTTCGAAAACTTGTTCAAAAATGCCATATGCGTAGCCATGGAGGAAAATGTTTTAGCTATACAACTGTAACATCGGAATCACCAATTGAGATGTATAAGTGGGGCTTATATTGGAGAATATGAGTAATAATGGCTATGATTGGATCTGGAGAGAGCATAAAGTAACCCCAGCTTTAAAATGACAATTTTTCAGACTTTTAACCAGCTGATAAGACTAACAAGAGGCCAAAATACAGTCATCTGACAATTTTTGGGTACATCTTTAAAAAAAAAAACAAACATTCAAAACATTAAACCTTCAAATTAATATTCTTAGTTTTGATTGTTTATCCTCCAAAAGATCATTTCAGTTTCTTTCTGTCAAAACATTATAACATCTTTCTAGAGGGTAGAGAGGTGAGTTTAAAAAGCAAATTCAAACCACAATTGTCCGTGTCAATAAATGAATATATTATACACTTCAAACAATTTTTTGTAAGAGCAGATCCTTCAAAGTTCTCAAATTGTTTCTATTGAACCCTTTTAATCTTTTCCTCTAGTATGCGCACACATTTCACCTAACTTTCATGCATTAATAAGCACTAGACACGCCCCCAGAACCCTTAGCACTCAGAGAAGTACATCCAATAAACTAGCTGTTTGCGCATATGTGTAAGTTGCTCCCTTTCTATGTACTGGGGTTAAAGGTTAAATGACAGCCATTACGATTCGTCTGAGTTCACAACCAGCAAACCAAACACACCAACACTCTCATGGACATACACACCAACTGTGCATAATGAAAGGGTGATGCTTTGTCAAAGTGCAGCAATTGTCTCTGCTCTTCTGTTTGTCTCTTGACTGCTGTTTAGCAAAACTGAAATCATCGAATGCATAATGAATGTAGTAGTCGTAGTGCTGAACAGCGAAACAATTTGTACATATTTTCTGCTTAAAAGTTTATTTCCCCCAATTCTCCAAAGTGACTTTTTCCACAGAAACCATTCTTTAACTTTAGTGTAAATCACAATAATTTGGTTTCTGTACAGCTGACCGTCTCTCTGTGGATCTGTTGTGACATGCTGTTGACACGTTTCACAATACTCGCTCTGTTTGCCCTCCCACTGCCTCCCGGCATGAATAAAGGAAAAGAAGGATGGGGTGAAGAAGGTTACAGATAAAGGGGACAAAGAGAGGGATGAATAAAGCAATGATTGAAGTCATTCAATCTTCACACCTACAGATTGGAAACCACAAGCAATTTCCTACTTTGACAATGTTTACCACAGAAAAAAAAGAGTGCATGCAAGGATGTATTTTTCTTTTTTTCGCCTCAGTTAATCCTTTCCTTTCCAGTAAATTCACAGAATTTATAACTAGAAAACTAACTGACATTTTCTACCATCTGAACTTCTACACACATACGCAAACATATCCAGTAGATAAACACACTGCAGGATAAATGAGCAGACCCTGTGTCATTCCCAGCATGCTTCCCTGCTCTCCGGCTGGGGACTCTGTCAGTACCGTAGTTACTGTCAAGACACATCATCAGCAGCCACAGCAACTAATTAAGATCTGCCTGTCAGCCCTATGGTCAGCATGGATGTGTGGAAACATATACAAACACATTGGTGTAATTAACTACCTGTCATAAATACACACAAACCGGCAAAAAAAAAAAAAACTCAAGCTAGTGTTACTAAGTCTGTCAGGACACATCAGCACATCTAGTGTGTTACTCACCACAACTCAATAGCTATTAGTCACACACAAGCTTCACCGCTTATATTGACTAACTGGTAGAAGAAATTCTGCAGGTTCTTTTAGGTTCATTACTCCTTATGGAGGATTTTTTGAGAACAGGTCCAGATCAGTGCAGTAAAGACTGAAATTCTTAGAATAATCTGAAATATTTCTATTAGCTAAAATCCAATGATCAAACTGTAAAAAAAATAATTTATAATAACAAGTTAGGCACCTAAACTTCCTAACTAAAATCCACTTAGTGTAGCAAAAAGTAAAATAGCTCACTAGAGCTTAGCAGCAATTTATTTAAACCACCTTGTATTCCTTTAATTGAGGATATTCAAACTTAAATAAAGGTTTTAAAATTAGTTTTGTTATAATTTTTCATATTCTTTTTATCGAAAAGTGTGTATTTTTAAATTGCTTGTTTTCTAAAGTATCATTCCAAACTCTCTTTCGAGGTTAAAAATGTTTAATGGATCTGGTCTTGCTGGGTTCTGAAGTTTTTTTATTTAGCTTTAAAGCTACAGTGTGTAATAATTACAGGGATATAAAGTCAGAAATTTAATATATTATACATAACTATGTTATTTATCATCATCTACGAGCTCAGCCTCTTAACCTTAATATTTGCGTTGCCTTAGAATTCGTTATTTATAATTACACAGGAGCGGGTCTCGCAGCCATGGAGGCTGACATCTTTGCGCTACGGCAAGCGCAGAGGCAACAAACTAGCGATTGCGAGATCTCCCATTACGCTCGAAAATAACTACGGCAAGTTGAGAGAGATTAACTGAGACGGTACTGAACAGTAGATGGCAGTATTATGCCCGAGAAGCATTTAGTCTGCCTGAAACCAAAGAAGAAGAAGAAGCAGGTATACTGCGCCTCAGTAACAAGAAAGGTGAACAAGGCGGCAGGCGTGAGTGACTTTGCAAACTGTTTGGCACTGTGTGGCCAAACATCAGACGAATGGAGGATCATGCCTACTCTGTATCACAACGAAAAGCGGCGGACACCGAACCCCCGTCATCTAAGAAGCGGAAACATGACGAGAATAACCGCAAGCGTGACAAGAAACGACAAAAAACACAGATCAACATTGGCACGGCATTTACACGATGGAAGTCACTGATGGAGGAAAAAGGTTTTCAAAGTGACGCTCAAGTTGCCAGTTTTCTCTTGGACAGGTAATTAATCCTACACACACAATTGTCTAATATCACTGCAGTTTTTGGAGTACAGGATGCTCAGACCTGTCTAAAACAATAACATGCTGCGTGATGATGCTGTTACTCTCCAGTATACTTATTCAGCAACGTCCCTGACGTTTCACAGGTAATGATTCAGTAATTTTCTGTAAAATCATTTTCTGGATATATACCTCGGTTACTTCTCTCCGGCTCCTTTGGAGATCTTCAAGCCTTTCCTCCTCTGCTCTAGTCACCCCGCTGGCACCCGTCCCTCGCCTGGCCCTAGCTGCACGCCCTCGCCCTCTTCTTCTCCCTCTTCCTCGCCTTGTAACCCCCGTGCCACAAACATGACTTGGACTCTGTAAACGGGGAATATATATTCTTCCAGTGAACACAATCTTGCTGTTAAACTAATGACTACAATTACTTCGTCTGTTTATATCACCATGCAAAGCAGCTCACCAAAACGTCACAACGACGTAGAAAAAATAATGGGTATATTTATTATCTAAAGTCTACATGAAATCTATACCCTACACAGACTAATGAAATACTATCTGTAAAATTATCTATGTAAACAAACCTCATCACTTGAGAAGGTAGGTGATGGAAGACATTTTGTCCCGTAACGCTCGCCGTACTGTTGGGGGGGAGAAGCGGTGGGGGGGAGATGTTCATGTTGCTGCGGTCTGCAGTCTGACCGCTAGATGTCGCTGAAAATTACACACTGTAGCTTTAAGCAAGTTTTAAAATGCAACTCTAGAATATCATCATAACACGATCGATTGAAAATGAATGTATGTATAACAAGTAGGACTTAACACTAAATTTATGCTAAAGACTAGCCTCTGTAAAAAGCCGATTCAGGTTGAAAACTGAGTGATTTTAGTTACGCTGGGTTAAAAAGTGTTTTAAAAACATGCAACATGAAATCATCAAAAATTTGATTCTATTATTAGTATATCAGGATCCTAATGAAATGACACGTATTTATTTGAAATTAATTAAGACCTATTTAGATTCTTTTAGTTGGGAAAAATGTACGCTTTTATGGCCTGAGCTGACTTTTGTCGTCAACAATTATTGGGTGACTATTTACAATATATTATATCCAAAGGGCCATGTTTACAATTCCTAAATGATAGTCAGTAATATTCTGCACTATTAGGAAGATTTTATATGTTGTTCTCTTTCAATAACCAAGATGTTATATCTCACACATAATGGTGATGATGCATCAAAGAAGCAGCAGGAAAATGTGTGTTGATTTGAAATTGAAAACATGCTTATATACAGGAAATGTACATTTGAGACGAACAAATACTCACATAGGTACAGTTAAGCATTAAAGAAAATCAATATGAAGCACTGTGATGTGATGATAACAAACAATGCCTGACTTCATATTACTAGTAGTATTAACACTCTCTTTAATCTTTTTAAAAGCTAAAAATATGAATTTTGTGTATAAACATTACACCACCTTTGTCATCAAAAACAATGGTTATGTAATCAAGTTTTAACCTCTGTGTGTATTGTGACCAAAACGTAGAGAAAACATGAATGCCTAAAAGCAGTTTTCTTGCAGTACAATGCCACTGCTATTACTGTAAGAACGGAAATGGTTTCAGTCGTTGTCAAGAAAACATAAAAATTACTAAATTTCAGCTCAAACTAAATTCCGATCAGCTATTTTTATTGCTATAATATTAGTCAAAATATAAAAGCAACATTTGAAAATGAACAGGAAATTGAAGGTCTCATTTATGACTCAATCTTTTTAAAATATATATAATATGTTTTTTTTTTATTACTCTCTGGATATCAACAATCTACAACAGGCAATATAATACATGTTTCAAACATTCCTTCTCCTGCAATCACTAAAAGGATTGAGTGTTTGCATTTATTTACAGTGCATTAAGCATTGACCTAAGTAGAAAAACCAGAGTGTCAGTTTCTACAGACTGTAATGAAGTGTGACCCGTGTATGTCAATGGATGTTGACTGATCAGCATAACGAGCTGCTGAACGTAGGAGATAAATGACAGAAAGCAGGAGAGAATTGAACAGAACAAAAATACTACAGTAAAGCTATTACATTGTTATTTTATTATCAATCATTTCCATTTATTATATTGAAAGATAGTCAAGTATTTGTTTCTAAAATGGTATCTTTATTTCAAGCTCATGTAGACCAAATCTTCTATTTGTACTGCTCTTCTTAAGAAGATAAATAATCTATAGACATATTAATTATGTCAATTTATATCAATTTTAAAAAGCTGTTTTCATTGGTCATAAGAATCATTTGAGGCACTTTTTTACTGATCTAGTTATTATAATATTTTAATAATCAGACAGAAATCGACAACATTGTCCAAAGTACTTGGTGAGTAGACATTCATTTTAATGAGATTCCATCTTTAACACACCATAGAAATATGATGAATAGACATGTTGAGACTCATGGACCATATAAGGTTAGTATGATTCGTGTTTTAAATCAAACGGCAAAAAAAGACAATTCTACACTGCTCCCATCTATATATAAAACCATGTCTGACTGCAACTATTATTTTTTAGTTATTTAATTAAAACAAATAATAAATAATTTTTTCAGACCAGCCTATGTAGTTCTGATCCAAAGCATTGTGTTGATGCATTTAAATAATTAGATAATAAAAGATCTTTTAAATGACCTGTTTGTGTGGGCAAGTCTAAAAATCATATCTGATCAAGATTTCATGCCTCCACTGACTGCCTGTCCTGTTTTTAATATGTTTTTTTATTTTCTATAATTTTTATACTATGTCCTTGTGTGTTTTGAAAGACTCTTTCAAAGTATTATTATTAGTAGTAGTAATAGTAGTACTAGAGCTAACCAACACAATACCGGTCAGTTACCATCTCTGACAAATTGATACATTTATTTCAACTTCAGTATATTGATTCATTATTTTGCATGCATAAAACTCAATAAAATCTAGATCAACGTTTCTGTCGACAAGATGTGCCTCTTAAGTCTGTCTACCATCTGCCTTAATTCATGACAATGTGAAATTACTTAGACAGAATCGCTGAGGTCAATTTGAAACTGCTTCAACCAAAAGCTTAGGAATGTGTAACAAAAACAGGCCCCCTGAAAGACAAACAGGCTGATTTTGGAGCAGAAACCAGCCGATCTATGCACAGGATTCCAGACACTTACCAACATAAACATGCACACATTAAAACACACACACAAACTAAAATGATCTAGGCTGTGAGCCAATCTGTGAGATAGACATCATTTAATGCCTTGACTGGCTAATCAAAGAGAAATTTACACTGCATTACATTATATTACAATTAGATAAGTACAAAAGTAATAGAGTGTTTGTTCATTTCTTTAAATAGCACGACAGTGTTATTAAAGCTACAGTGTGTAATTTTCAGCGACATCTAGCGGTCAGACTGCAGACCGCAGCAACATGAACATCTCCCCCCCACCGCTTCTCCCCCCCAACAGTACGGCGAGCGTTACGGGACAAAATGTCTTCCACGACGTCCACATCACCTACCTTCTCAAGTGATGAGGTTTGTTTACATAGATAATTTTACAGATAGTATTTCATTAGTCTGTGTAGGGTATAGATTTCATGTAGACTTAAGATAATAAATATACCCGTTATTTTTTCTACGTCGTTGTGACGTTTTGGTGAGCTGCTTTGCATGGTGATATAAACAGACGAAGTAATTGTAGTCATTAGTTTAACAGCGAGATTGTGTTCGCTGGAAGAATATATATTCCCCGTTTACAGAGTCCAAGTCATTTTGGTGGCACGGGGGTTACAACGCGAGGGAGAGGGAGAGGACGAGGGCGAAGGCAGGGAGGCCGTGCAGCTAGGGCCAGGCGAGGGAGGGGTGCCAGCGGGGTGAGAGCAGAGGAGGAAAGGCTTGAAGATCTCCAAAGGAGCCGGAGAGAAGTAACCGAGGTATATATCCAGAAAATTATTTTACAGAAAATTACTGAATCATTACCTATGAAACGTCAGGGACGTTGCTGAATAAGTATACTGGAGAGTAACAGCATCATCACGCAGCATGTTATTGTTTTAGACAGGTCTGAGCATCCTGTACTCCAAAAACTGCAGTGATATTAGACAATTGTGTGTGTAGGATTAATTACCTGTCCAAGAGAAAACTGGCAACTTGAGCGTCACTTTGAAAACCTTTTTCCTCCATCAGTGACTTCCATCGTGTAAATGCCGTGCCAATGTTGATCCGTGTTTTTTGTCGTTTCTTGTCACGCTTGCGTTTATTCTCGTCGTGTTTCCGCTTCTTAGATGACGGGGGTTCGGTGTCCGCCGCTTTTCGTTGTGATACAGAGTAGGCATGATCCTCCATTCGTCTGATGTTTGGCCGCACAGTGCCAAACAGTTTGCAAAGTCACTCACGCCTGCCGCCTTGTTCACCTTTCTTGTTACTGAGGCGCAGTATACCTGCTTCTTCTTCTTCTTTGGTTTCAGGCAGACTAAATGCTTCTCAGGCATAATACTGCCATCTACTGTTCAGTACCGTCTCAGTTCATATCTCTCAACTTGCCGTAGTTATTTTCGAGCGTCATGGGAGATCTCGCAATCGCTAGTTTGTTGCCTCTGCGCTTGCCGTAGCGCAAAGATGTCAGCCTCCATGGCTGCGAGACCCGCTCCTATGTAATTATAAATAACGAATTCTAAGGCAACGCAAATATTATGGTTAAAAGGCTGAGCTCATAGGTGATGATAAATAACATAGTTATGTATAATATATTAAATTTCTGACTTTATATGCCTGTAATTATTACACACTGTAGCTTTAAGAAGTAAGCAAACCCATTCGTGGGTTATAAAGAATGGAAAAAATATGCCCCGAAAAGGAAAGAAGTGGAAGAAAATATTAAAACCTCCTTCCTATCAACACTACTGTATCTTCCCCTGCCTCCTTCTCCTCTTATCAACAGATATGAAGGGCAGGAATGAAAATATGCATCTCAAACAGTTTTTGTGTCAGTCTGCTCTTGTCTTCTCTAATCTTGCATACTTTCTTATCTTACTGTAAAAAGCTATTGCAATATCTCCCATAAATATTTCCCCCACTTCTCTTCTTTATGGTAAACTCGTTTCACTCTCTTGTATTTTGTGTAGAAATATAGTTCAGCCTGTGTCACAGACAGTGGATTAAAGCATGCATCTAAAGAGTATCTCATCAGGGTTAGGAGCCTAAACACAACTCTTCCCCACTATTATGCTGGTAAACATAGGACAAACACTCTTTGCTAAATAATGGGGAAAAAAATGGAGGATGAACAATCAGGCTAATGCTAAACATCAATTGTAAACATCAGATCAAAAAAGACGAAATAAACACAAGTTTTCTAATACTATCATGATTTTGTTTTCTAACTTTTTTGGAATGACTATCATGATGTGCTACGCCACATCGAATGATGAAAAAGCTCACCTTTGTAAAGGTAAAAGCCATCAAAAAAAGCAACGGATCCAGCCTGAAACCTGGGGATTCAATTACCATTGGACTGTCCCAGGATGTTAAGCTAATCCAATTCAGTACACCGCAACCGGAAGTGTAATTAATTCACAATCTGCTCCATTTATATCACATAACAGTTATCTCTGTAGGGATTTTCACAGATTTATTTCTCCAAGGTTATTGATGTGAAAACAGATATTAAAAAACAGTGTATAATAATACTAATAATCATAATATAAATGATTACTGCAGGAGCCAAAATTTAGATTCACACTTAGAAGGGCATAAAAGACAGCAAACTTGCCATAACAGCCCGAAAAAACTCAGCCAACTGCTTAAGCCCACTCTTGTTCAAAGCATTATTTAGAAAGCTCGGATTTCTGCTAAACCGTATGTAGGTGGAGACTCTCCACTTGGATGAGTTGGCTGCAAGCGATGATGGGCTTCTCTTACTGAGAGAACAGGCAATATGATTAAAGTGACTCATGCTCTTGGGAATCCCAGGAGAAGTACTGTGCGGTACTCTGTGTTGGTGTAAAATCATCCCACAAACATTATTATGGATAAACAATTTATCTGAAACAAAGTTAAGGATCAAGTTAACCCTTTAGCCTCAAGGGTTAAATTATCATCTGTTTTGCAAATGTATAATCTGTTTAAATCAGAGACAAGTGATCAATAAAGAAGACTCGCACTTTATTGATTCCTATGTAGTTATTCAACAGGGGATATAAAAAGGGAACGTTTGCTGCAAATACTTACGAAAATGTAGTTACCTAAATCCAACAAAAAAAATTTACGCTTTACAAGATTAAAGCATATATCTCAAATCTTTACCCCAAATTGAAACGGTGTTTACTCTGCTCCGCTGCAGTAAAAAGCCCAGAGAAGCTGCAAGGAGAATGTGCAGATCGTACAGTAAAGATCAGTGATAAACTTAAAAGTGAGATCACAACAACTCCAAGAAAAAAATCCATTACAAAAACTAAATGTAAACCGTATTAATCAAAAAAGAAAGGTTTGACGCGTTTTTTCTCATAGAGGAAGTGATTTCAATCGAACAGAAAAAGAATTCCCTAACCCTATCTTTCTTAACGCATTAAAGCTTATGTTACTAACCAACATTTAATGAGAAAATGCATCAGAGGAAGAGCTGCTTTTGAAGCCTCGCAGACTTAAAAGAGGAAGAGTTATAGATTTAGTTATATTGCATTTAAACAATACAGAAATATAGATTTTTTTTTCTATTCCCCCTACTGTTATGCAATGAAATAAGATCAATGGAAAATTTGACAATTTCAATCCCTGGCTTATCAGTTGGAGCTTCACTAAGAACAACCCTCAGATAGATACTTAAATAAGAACCTTCCTTTAAATCTTTAGAAGAATCTACAGACAAGCATTCATATAAATTATAAACATTTGTTTTTGGTACTGGTAGCAGATGACAGATGCCTTTAAATGCATACTTTGTTCTAATAAGCTCACATTAGGCTCCCACCCTGCTCTAGTTTATCAAGCTCAGCCATTGCACTCCTTCTCTAAATTCTGCTCCCTCAATTAAACCTCCCCCCTTCCCCTCCTTCTGCCTCTGTTGCTCTCTTTGGACCAATAACTTTGATTCACGGTTCTACTCAACTTAGCCTTAGGCTGGGTCGCACAAAAATGCTAAACGTCTCTGCATGTACAGACAGGCAGATTTACAAGCAAACACAGAAGCAACATCCACCAAAAGGACAATACATGTATACATGTATTCTACAGTGTTGGGGTAGAATGGTTTTAATGTGGGGCCAATGAAAGGGGAAAGTGCGGCTAACCAAAACCAGATGCAGTCGACACGCTCACTCAGTCTGGTTGAGGTATGTGAAAGTTAAGAGTGTGTTTGCGAGTGTGAAGGGGGAGGTGTGATAGAAAGCAGACCTTAGGAGAAGAGGCAGGGTGAGCTCATGGCTGGACTGAAACATTTATTCATCCAGGGAGTAGTTGTGTTGAACCGACATGCCTGAGCTGCCCTGCTGTGACTCTGGTCAAGTCATAACAAGGACACAGTTTAACTTACTGCTTAGCAACAAAAACACAACCAAACAGTTTTTTTTTTGTTTTGTTTTTTACTTTTTCAAAGAAGAGTTTATTTTTCCAAAACAAAGCAAAGCTTTTTATCTTTATATATCAGATCTATATCATCATCTTGCCATACAAAACACTGTCTCCATACAACAGCACCATAAAAATATCCTTTCCTTTCCCTAAGATCAAGGAGCTACTTTACCAGCCTTCAGTGACAAATTTTCAAAAGGCTAAATCTTAAACAGAAGCCAGTAAAAATAAAAACATCCTCATCTGCACCCTGAACACATTACCTCATTGGTTACAATACAATGACTTTTGCAACTTTTATAAACTTCAATAAAACTATTTAAAGCAGGAAATTCTACACGTAGCCCCTTTTAAGGTGTAAAATTATGTCATTTAATGCCAGATTTCTCTACATAAGAATCCACATTTCTTCATTTGCTGTACTTTTTGAATACATTTCTCTGAATAAGAATCAGAAACACTATTTCACTATATTTGATAACTGCCTTGTATTTCATTTTTGTAGCTGGTAATTATTACAAGTTGACATTTAATATTTCTGTATCACAGTACATCCCTTTATCTCAGATGCCAATAGTAACCATTGAGACTTAATATGTCTAATATAACACCCCAGGGGAAAGATTTCCAAATCGTAAAATAATGAATCTTAAAGATATTAGGTTTAAACTGAGCAATTATTCATTCATCATCCTTATAGCTCTGAAGTTTAGCCTGATTTGCTTAGTGAGACACTTAGATGGATGCTTCACCTGGATAGAATATTACCTGATAAACAAACCACTGTTTGTCAGATTAAGGGGCTATACGTCTAACCAGGGAGTCTGTAGCACAGGAGGACTACTGGAAGCCATACCCCCACCATCCATGTGTCCTCTGTACTCCTTTGACCTTCCTGTCCTCTATAGAAATTGTTGTGCATCAGAGAGGGATTAGAAGTTGATTACTCTCAATGTGAATAAAACAAAAAAAGATTTCAGGAGAAACAGGAACTGCTTACAAACTATGGCAGGAATGGAGCTGGTCCAGGAGGCTGAGGAGTATAACTACCTCAGTGTTCATCTGCACATCACACTGGACCAAAGATGCAACTATGAAGCTGTCTATTAGCAAGGACAGAGCAGAATATGGGAGAGATTGATCTATCTTCTGTTATCATCTGTTGTGGTAGCGGCATATGAGTAATTTACTTCAAACAAGCTCAATAAGCTATTCACGAAGGTTGGAATAACATCTTAATAAAATGAACATTACAGACAACTCCCAGCATGCTCTTGAGCAGAGAGTTGTACAACAACAGAGGGTCTTCAGTCTGAGGCGTCTCTAGATCTGCTATAGAGATCCTACTATCTACAGCCATCAGTATCTACAATAAGTCACAGACAAAAACCACTAAAGTAGGAGTTAGGTGAGTCAAATGAGAAAGTAGTTTTGATTTTAAAATGAATAATTATAGAAAAAATTAATTGTCATGAACTAAGTTTTTTAGAAAAAAAAAATTAGCGGGTTATGACCTCTTTTGAAGTTTGTCCCTGACTTCATATCTCCTGTTAAAAATTTTAAAAATTGAATATTTTCTACTCAGTGACCATTTGAATCCAGCCTCATATTGTAATGATGACAGTTTTCACTGTGGCCTTTTTTTTACCAATAAAAATGATTCCAAATACGTTCAATCTCCAGTATGGTTTGGCATTGAGCATGTGGGATTTAAAAAGGTTTGCATCCTTTATTCTTAAAATGGGGATTCAGTTTTTCTAAAAGCTGCTATTTAAGTATTGCTAACAGAGTTGGCAATACTAGTTTAAAAGCCTTTTAAAAAAAATCGAAAAACTTTTGTTTTTATTATTGATGTTTTCTTACTTTTAAAATTGTATATAAACCCTGCATTGTTGTGATTTTTTATCTCAGTATAAATAATTATTTAAACGCTATCACTCCATGGTAAGAAACCATAGAAAAAAAGGTTTTGTATGTTGTTCTTACTTACTTACCCTAAAAAAAATAAATCTGACTTTGTTAAAAAAAAAATCAAGCAGGAAAATGTTTTAACAAGAGAAAACAGATTATGGGAATCCAACCCAAGAACTAGTTGGGGCACCTCTAGCTCTATGGCACCTTGTCATATGTAAAGCTTGACACACAGAGACAGTTGTAGTTGTGTTTCAAGCCTTTACTTAAATTCAAGTAACCTGCTTTGTGGGACTAATCCTATGAGACAGGGCGACACTGTGTGTTAAGGTAGTATTGTTTGAATGTATGTGTGTGTTTCTGTGTGCCTGAGCCTGAGCATAAGAGACAGTTAATGTCATTGAGAGGTAGTACTGTATCTGCTAAACATTACTCCAACTGGACAGCTCACTTGGCACACAAACTCATAGTACAAGCACACACAGGTTTTAAACAAACGTAATTTATTTACTTTTGACCCAACTCACTCAAGCCAGTCGACTTGGCTACCAGTTAGAGGAACAATCTTTTTAATCGAGTCTTCGATTTTAGGGTCTTTATCAGAGTAATTCTGAGACAATTTAGGTTAGAAAAGTTAAGGTTAAATAGTATTAGCTTCTTTTCGGGAAGTGGGTCAGACTTTGATTCGAAAGGGGAGAGGTATGGTGGAGACAAAGTGGTGAGAATGTTTTGTGCCAGCAGGACACTGTAGAGAAGATTTGGTACTTAGTATTGTGAGCTATCAGATAAATTGTTGCCTTTTAAAGCTACATCCACTGGCAGCAGCTGGAAATACTTAAGTAGATTACAGTTTCCTTTTATACAATGAAACAGAGTTTGAGGCTAACTTTTCCTCACAGTTTTCTTTGTTAAGGATTGTTCTGTTGTTACCCTAACTTTTCCCCTTCCATCTGCAAATCCCCCCTTAAGGAAATTAAGCACTTTATCCCTGTAATACAATACCATTGAGAAAACCCACTTACGCTGTTGTTGAGGGGGGAGACGAGGAAACTGGAGAAACAAGACAGGACAGGAGAGGGAGAATGGGTGGTGTTGTCGAGGTAAATGTGTGTGTGTTGGGGGGAGGGAGGTGGAAGGAGGACAGCAGGGAGAAAGAAAGAAGAAATAAGGAGTATGTGAGAAGGGGGAGGGTTTGATAAACACTCTGTTACTCTGTTTTGGTTAGTTGGCCATAAATTCCAAGAGGATGAAAGAAGGGGGGGGGGGGGGGTAAACTAACAGTAAAAAAAAAAGAGGGAATGAAGAAACGTTTCAGTTAATTAACAGATTTTTCATTAAAGGTGAAGTTGCTTAACATCAACAACTCTGATGGATTTATGTTTATTAAGCTAAGATTTCACCTTCAACAGTTTATTCTTCAACATTAAACCTCTCATTGCTTCCTGCCTATGAAAACTTCACATCTCCTATTTTGGCGTCTTTCTTGGTGCACATGTTCTGCAGCTGTGTGCCTGTTGGGATTTTTGTTTTCCCTGCCTTCTCTTTCTTATCATCTGTTCTGTGGAAAGGGCGCATTGCTTGGACCTTTACAAACAACTCTGCGCCTCTCTAATCTTAACAGGCAAACTCAGGTTAAGGTTTCCCACTAAAAGTGGAATCAGTCCTGCTCAGGAAAACCTAAAAAAAAAAAGAAAGAAACAGTGCCTGGGGAGAGTTACTGTCTCAGTGACTGTTCTCACGCCGCAATCAATGAAAACCAAGGAAAAACTATTGTGTAGTCTCATGAATGTATTGATGTAAATCTCTCATTTGACTGTTAATGAGTATGAGGCAGGGAGACACCAGATTCCTTTCAGTTATTTCTTTCTTTCAGTTTTGCCTTCAATTTTAAGGCAAAATCCCCAGTAGGCCAGTTTTGTACAGAATTGTTTTCTATAATTTTTACTTTTCCTGCTCTTATGATCAGCATAAAGTGACTAATATACATTTGGGCATGTGTTTTTATTCTTTACTGCTTTAATAATTCACTATTACAGGGCAAACATTGGTCACACCAAGTCCACCATAACATTTGGCAGAGCGTTTATTTTTTTAAATCTATACATCCATGAATCTAAACAGGGACATTTTTATAATAAATAAAGAGATACATCTAGCTTACATGTAATTCAATTTGCTTTGACTCCATTTCATATAAACTATCTTATCAAATCCTTAATTATTTCTGTCCTTGGATTAATCTTTGCCCAACGTTTAACAAGCAAATAAGAAAGTTAAACAAGATAAAGGAAAACATAATGTACTATGATTGTACACAATAAAAAGTTATATACTAAATATACTAAAATATACTTTCGTTATCATTCTGATTGTAATAGACAATAATAACATTTGAATTATCCATTAGAAATAGTGATAACATGTTGAAATTGCTGGTTTTTTATCTCTTCTTTTATCTGCTATTGATCTCTCTATCTTTGTCGAAAGAGATAATCTTTTTGGGGTTAGTGTGTGTCTCATTAACAACACTCGCATTTAAGCACATATCAGTTTTTGGTGAAGACCATAAAGTTTTGTTTTGTTTCTGCTCTTCATCTAGAACCTGGTAGATAAAATTGAAGTTTTTCTGGTGTCAGTCGTGATGTACAGGGGAGAATTCAATCTGCTTGTCTAACGCAATCATTATAGTTTAATCAGGAAGCTTTTATACCAATGGAGTATAAAAGGGGTGTGGGGTGGGGGCATGGGAAATTATGCTCTTTTTATTTTTTGTACTGGTGTTCTGTTAACAGAAATTTCAAATAGAACCCTGTCAAGTTAAACAACTGTCATATAGATGTATAAAAACAGAAAATTATCCCATTTTAAATTAATTCTTACTTAAGCACAGGGGAAAAGGTTTTATAAGAAAACAGAAGTGATACAACGGAGTATATTAGACCATAGTAATATTTGAAAAGTAAAGTTTTATGCATTTTGTCCAATGCCATCCAAAACATTTGTAGTTTGGGCCATTTTGCCCCTGCAATGCACCTGTTTTTGGAGCCATCTTTTATAGGATATATTTGTACCATCATTCTCTTTTACAGATCTTCATAACCGATGATTTGCTCTAATTTTTCTGAATTCTTAAAGTAGTTTTTTTTTTTTTTTTTAAGTAAATCTGCTTTTATGACTCGATTTAAGATAATCTAGCAACAAAGGTTAATTTCATTTTAATCAATCTGGTTTAATCTAGGGTCCTAATCAGTCACATTCCAGCAGTTATGGAAGTTTAGAATCAATGAACAAGACTAAATGTTTCTAGAAACTATAATGTATAATTAGATTAATTATAGGTAAGATTTGAAAAAATTATGACTGTTTACAGTTGAGGATAACATAGATTTCAGTGTTTATTTTGGAGGTTTCCGCTTTTTTTTTAACATTGCACTGAGAAATTATTTTGTTTCACCAAAACAATAAACCATCGGGTTGAAAATTATTAGTTATTATTATTAAGCTACCACTCATACCTGAATATTTTTTGTTAGACAATAGCCTATAGGTGTCTCCTAAGAAATTACCCCTCAGATGTTTAATGAGTATTAAGTCAGGGCATTTTGCTTTAGTTTGGGAAAAATATTGACATTAGTGCTATAGAGGTGATTCTTTATCAACAGAGAAATATATATTCTGGCCCACTGTCATGTTGGAAGAATAAGAGGTGATACAGAACCAGCTCTACTGATACCAGCTTTGAGTTTTGTTTCAAAATAATGTCATTTAAGTGGTTCCTTCCACCTTGACCTTATTCCCAATTCAAAACACAATAAAACTCATAGCATGTTTTATAGTGCAGTCATTTTCTTTTCAGGGTTTAAGGCCTCACTATTATTTTTCAGAGAGAAAAAGCTACATTTCTGTTAAAAGGGTTCATCAGATCAGAGCAAAGAACATTTTTGCAGAGTGTATAATCTTTCCTGAGGCTTCTCTTAATATACTTCAGTCTGGCTAGAGGGTATCATTCCTGCATTTTCTTGGTCTGAAACCTTGCAGTCGATTCCTCTGCACAGCTCTAATACCTAACCTGGCTTAGTCATTTATTAACGACCTAGCAGTTGCTCTGAGGTCTTTAGAGACATCTCCCATGAGTATTTCTTTCAGGATTTTGAAACCTTCCATTTCCTATTTCTTCCATACTTCAGCTGAGCTGGGTGCTTTTTTTTTTTTTTTTACTTTATAAGCGATTCTTCATAATCAAGTTCTTGATGCTAAAAATTGTCTGATAATTTTATTTATTCTTCTCATGCATTGTGACCATCATTAACATTTTTTTCCTAAAGTTTAGGCAGATTCCCTTTGTTGTTACCAAGGGCTGCTCTTTGGAAATATGAAAAGAGCAGTCTGGAAAAAACATTGGAGTTATAAACTATGATGTTCAAGCTCTTATTTTCTAGAAAGCAACAATGTTAATACAATTTAAAACATTTTATGTCAGTCTTTACCCTAATGTTCCATCTTATCACAGGCAGAGTGTCAAACAAAATGGTTGGGATGGACCAGCCAGTGAAGTATTGAGATACAGACAGCCGCTCAACATTTAAATGTCTTTCTCCACACTCCCACACACAGCCTGTCTTTTACAGTGACTGACTGTAGACGTGTATACATGATCACTGTCGGGCTGACCATGTGCCTGCAGTCATCTGTGGTAACGATGGACACACAAAAGCTGGCAGTGGCCAGACAGTCTAAACGACAGATTAGAGTGGCAGATAGACTGATTGGAGAGAAAAAGACTATAAGATCATTTGGTGGAAAAAATGGGAATATCTGATGGAAGATTTAAATCTCCACAGAAACGGCGAGACAGAAGTGTGGCGATGTGAAGATACGTGCCCACGGATGAAGATTATAATCTTAATGGACTGGTCAACTAGCTATCTTTAAGCCCCTGATTTGCACAAGCCTGCGTTCCCATACAAACTCACACAGAGAGGGTTTACATATCTGAAAAGCTTTCCACTACTTCTGATCTGAAATCAGCTTAAATTGGAGAGGGGGACGGTTAGAAAGAAATGTAATGGCACTGGAAATATGTGTCCTTCAGAACATATAATAAAGACAATAAAGCTATGGTTTATGTTTGAAAGAGACTGAAGCTCAATGTCATGTTGGAAAAATATATGAAATAAAACCCAAACAAATCAGGATTGAAGGTTGCTTCTTTTATGCTGCAAATAGACTGCTCCAGGCAACTTCTATGTATTTGCCTGACTTTACGTTGCACTTATGACAGATGTCTTCATAACTGGAATAATGGAAATCTTTATTATTGTGTGTCTAAAGCTGCATGCAGAGGGGCCACAAGGCTTTTGTAGTTTACTGGAGGTTACATGCACCTTGGCTTTCTTATCTGCTGAAACTACAAGCTACACAATAAAATAGAAGTCTTCAGACAAGTGTATTCAAGAGTAAAGAAAAAATACATTAAAATATAAATAAAAAAAATACAATATACAATTTACACATTTCTCAGTATTACTTCAGTCTTAAAAAAAAAACAGGCTGAGTTAAACTTTAGCCAACAAGCCATCAATATGCCCTCCTGCATATGACTTTCAGAGGTTTGGCTTGAACCATGACTTATCAAACATTGGCTAAACTTCCAAAGAAGTAACAGGAACTGGTTGAACAGCAGGGTAAAAATTCCTACGGATGGAATCACACCAGGAAAATGCTTTGTTACCCTTGTTTTACTCTGACTAAAATCTAATTTATTTTTTTTTGGTGTAGTTTACTTTCACATTGCACTTTTTTTAAACATAAGGAATATGGTAAATGCATGTTTAAGCAGAAGGAGGATCTTTACTCTGACCTCCACCACCAGCAAGAATGTTCTGGGTCCGATTCCTGGTCTTTCAGTGTATAGTTTGCATGTTATCTCTGTGCATGCCTGGGTTCTCTCCAGGTATTCTGGCTTCCTCCCACAGTCCAAAAACATGACTGTTAGGTCAATTGTCATCTCTAAATTCTCTTTAGGTGTGAGTGTGTGCGCATGGTTGGATGTCTTCGTATGTCTCTGTGTTGCCATGCGACAGACTAGCAACCTATCCAGGGTGTACCCTGCCTCTCCACCCTAGACTCCCGGACACCGGACAAACCACGACACTGACCAAATAAGCGGAGGAAGATGGATGGATGGGTTTTACTTTTTACTCTGTCGATCTGTTAAATGCTTCTTACATCAGAGCAACTCTTGATGTCTCCCTCAACAATCTGAGGAGCAGTTTTATAGTAATGTTTGGTACTTACATAGTGCATTTTTTAGTCAGGGGTCATTCACCTGTTCAGGCACATATTCACACATTGATGGTTGCAGGCTACTCTGTAGCCACAGCTATCTTGGGGCACACTGGCAGAGGTAAGGCTGCTTTAGAGTCACCACCTCTGACCACCATCAGTTTAATGATAGACATATTCTTCCTTTGGGATGAACTTGCACATTGATTGGACAAAGTATAATCTGACGGACAGTAAAGAGGGACATCCTTTTCGTACTGCAGATGGTCTTTCAAACAGATCATCAATCATTTATTACCACTTATGACAAAAACATTTATATGTTAGGCCCTGGCCAAAACTCCATTTGTTGATTGTGGTGAAAATAATATCAACAGGATAGTTTTTTTTAGCAAAGAGCAGTTTCTTAAAATTCAGACCAAAATTCATATCTGCTCTCTCTAAGGTTATCAATTAATGGATCAATCTAAAGTGGCTTGATCTGATCAATTCATTGATAAATCCTAGATAGTATCCTGGATATGATCATTTATTGGATGGAATAAATTTCAATCTAATAAACCATCAATTGATAACTAATTATACATAAATTTTGTAACATCCCTAATTCCATCTAATTTTGAAGAATATCGTTTATATCACTTTAGATAACCTTCTTTTAAAGGCATTAGAAAAATAGATGTTTAAGCCTATTTTTAAACAATTTGGCGTTTTCTTTTTTGTCAATTAAAAACAATACGGGACACGATGCTGCTATGAGGCAAACTTTGTAGAGCACAAATTCTAACAAAAAAAAAAGTATAATGTAGTGTTTAGAATTTGAGTGTTTGTGTGTGAAAGTTAGAAAAACAGGGAAAACAAAATATGCAACACAGGATTAAAAAAAACAGCAAAGAGAAATATGAATGGAAGATGTGTGCAGCTACTGAAAGAACAAAGTTCCTCTGAGCTCCTTTATTGCAGAGCAGGCTCAGCTAAACAAACATCACATGAAAACTTCAAACCCTCCCGACAGCTGTCTAACTATACAAAAAAAAACAGGAAGACAAAGACAGGAAGGGAAGCACACAGACGAGCAGCAAATAGATTAATTGGCAGCCAGGTAAGCAGAGAAATAACTACAAGCGACAGCAAGCCAGTACAAGATGGCTTCAAGTATTTCATCAACTCAAGCCATTTATTTACAGTAAAAAAAAAAAAAACACGACAAGCATGGCCTTAAGGTTTGTGAATCGCTGAAACGTTTTGACATCAAATCAAACAATTAAAGAAAAAAATCCAATATATGGCAATGTCACACAAAAAAAAACGGTAAAAACCATAAACCACACAACTACAAGCTTTATTTTTATGGTTGCTTAATAACATGTAAAAACTGAAGTGTCAGTGGTGTCAAGATGACTTTAAAACTATGAAAATACCAGCTGAGCCAGGAGTATCAATGGGATGGTTATGCAAAACAAAACAAAGAAATCCTCTAAAAGGTGTGATGGGTGAATAATAGATACAACAGATGTCAAGCTAGAAACAGAACCTAGAGTTAAGGCTGTAGAAAGATTATGACTAAACTAAAAGAACGATGAAACATGAAACGCAGCCCCTCGCAGACAAGTCGTAACTCACCCTTTTCTGCGCGCCCCAAGTGAGCTGGATCCAACAGAAGCAAAGAAGAGAATAATAGGACAGAATTAGATTAGAAAGCATGCAGAGTTGCACAAATACTAGAGAGCTGCAAGGTCCCTGTAGAGATTTATTATTTATCAATTGTCAAATTAAAAAGAGCTTTTAGAACCTGAAGAAGTGAGAAAATAATTAATATTGACGATTCAGTTTTCATAAAGCCTGTCAATTTTAATCTAATTGTTTTCTTCAGTGTTTCTAAAAAGTTAAATAAAATCTTTATGGGAGAAATTGGTGAGATTCACGACTGGCCTTAAGTTCCCAGGCACAAACTTCCTCCCTAGCTATCACACGTCCGACCTTGGCCATTGCCCTCAACCAACCCTCATGGTTACCCTAAAAATAAGCTCTTTTCCAAGACTGTTCTCACCTGCCACTGTTTCTCAGTCCTTAGAGTTCAAACTCCACTGATTATTTCTCAAACACCAAAAGCCAAGCCTAAAGCTGGCAAAGGAGTGTTTTAACATCTATGTATTTGTATGTATGTGTTTCTGTATACATGTCTGCTATATAAGCTAATCAATCGGCTGTGAGTGTTGATTACTTAATCTGTCATTAGTCAGCCATTTGTAGAAGTGTGTGTGTGTGGGTATACATAAATATAAATGTGGATGTATGAGTAGCAGCCTCGCACTAACAGCTGTGACTGGAGAAACAGAGGGCAGGGCGCAGATTGATGATACTGGACTTGTATCATCATTTATCAGGGATGTGATGTTTCAGGCTTTCAAGGATTGTTTTGAGAACTCTGCCTCAGTTAATTTTCCTGGAACTTTATCACTTTCATGGGTCACTTGGTTTTATTCGCCCAGTGATTCTCCACAATCTTAAAAAGAACTATGATCTGAAATTACTAATGCTGATTGAACCGTTTTAGAAACTGTCATATTTGGCCTTTTTAACCAATATTTTGCTGGAAAAACAAATCTAAAAAGTGTGCTGTGCATTTGAAATCAAACTCTAAGTTAGATTTAACGTCTAGACTGTATGTGTCGGCTTGTTGTCCTGCTGGAAGGTGCCACTCAGTCACTTTTTCTAAATTGCTCTGTATTTAGCTATACTCAACTTCCAACAAACTCTGACCAGTTTCTCAGCCCCTGCTGAAGAATTGCTCCCCCATAGCATGATGTTGCCATCACCATGTTTCAGGGTGGTGGAGTGCTCAGACTGATGAGCAGATTTGTTGGCCTGTTAGGCCTTTATAGAACAGATCTAGTGATACTGAAATAAACTAGCACCCGGTGGACTCAAAGATAAATGAACACACAAAATGTTGATTCAGGCCCCGTCCACACGAAGCCAAACCCTGGTCTAAACGCACAAATTTTTCACCAAACCAGCCTCTCATCCACACGAAGCCGGCGTTTCGGGGGTCTGTAAACGATCTTTTTTTTATTCAGCCTTCAGAGTGGGAAGATTTTGAAACGCCGTTTTCGCGTTTCCATCTTTAAGCTCTAACCGCATTTTTTTTTTTACACGCATGCGTCATAGCGTCGCCTCTAAACACGCATGCGCGACACAGTATCACAACAACAATGGCGCCGTACTGTGTTGAATGGTTGCTGCTCATGCTACTCACCCTGCTGTTGGGCTTACAACAGAATCTTCTTCTTCTGGAATATCTCCAGGAAGAACAGAGCAATATCGACCACATAGTTCAGCACCTGAATTTGACTGAACCACGAAAATGGACCCGCAGGGCAACCATGTAAAAATATTAGTGCGCATGCCCAACATTTCGTCGCTTATTTTTGCTTTGGCACCACAGCGCCACTTACAGGCCTGGCATACATTTTGCAGCGTTTTCATGCATTCGTGTGGACGATCACAGTTATTTTAGGTGTCCGTCTTTACGACAAACGTTTTGGAAAATATCAGCGTTTCGTGTTCGTTTTGACTTCGTGTGGACGGGGCCTCAGATGCAACCTAAACCATAAACATTAGAATGAAAACTGTATCTTTTTATTATGCAGCACAGCTAAGGATGTTTTGAGTAGGTCTTTTACACAAAAATCTTTCAGAAGCACATTTTAAGTACCCAGCACCTTTCAAAGTGCGTCAGAAGAAGCAGGGTGTGGATTTTATTCCTAGAAAAAGACCTTGCCACGAGGACACCAATACAGACACCAATGTTTAAAATCCCTCAGATGAACTCTTTGTGATGAATTAATCACAGGAAACTATTCTAAATTTAAGGAAAACACAATTTAAGTTAGGAGGCCACAGATTCTTAAGTTCAAATCATAAAGCCACCTTTAGGAAATTCAAATAACAACAGCAAAGACATTTCAATTCTGAAGTTTTTCAGCTAGGGAAACACTTCTTTTTATAGGTAATTTTGAAACTGATATTATTTTGATAGGCTAAATAATAACCTAACCAGTCCTTCAATTTGTTAATGTTACAGAGTCTTTGGTTAAATCCTCTTTTGACTTCCACTTGACACAGACAAGAACCAACCTGCATAAATAGATATCTCAGTGAAGATGTAACAGAACATTCTCTCTGCTATAGAGAATTTGAACTGTAAAATAACACTAGAAAAAAATAAGAAAACATTCTAAAGTTGTAGGAGAAAGATTTGGTAAATACGTGGTGGAAATATGTAACCTTTAACCAAAGCTTTGGGTTTGGAGTCAAAACGTACAGGTTATTTTGGCTCCTAAACATGCTTAATAAAGTTTAAGAGAACCATTGTGTTTGAGATTTCAGATTATTCCAGAAGGTAAACAAAACTAAAACAACAATCTATGATTTAGGTTTGGTTTATAAAGTTTAACCTGTAGAAAAGTACAATAGTCAGGCTCCCAACCTGCCAATCATGTCATGTTTCCAGAACCTTTTCCTCTTTGAACAACCGCCATGTGTTGCTAATCCATTTCACCACAAACCCTCATATTCATTCATACCCCGGCACACACATGCACACAGTCTAATGAGGGATTAGCTAATGAATTCTCTCAACAGATTAATTACATTTTTCAGACTCCGTCCCCAAACAGCCCAAGGAATGAGCCAGTAGTTTCAAAGAGATAAAGCTTTTTATTTTAATCTATCACCAAATTGAAATCACTAGAAACAGATTGGGTCTGGTGAAAAATGACAGTTGATTTGAGGAGAAGACATAAAAATTGATCTGAAGAGCTGCAGACTGAGAAATTACTGAAAATAAATCAAACCGGCCTTTGATTTGGCGCCATGTTTCATGGCATGAGTAGAATGAAAAGGCAGTTATTATTTTTTTTTGCATGAATCTTAAATGAGAGGCAAACATTTCATATACTCGTCTTTATACCGCTGTTCACCGGAGGGCTTAAAAGCATCGTCCTGCCTCCGTCTCTTTAAGTGACAGCAAAGCACAAGAGCTGACACACAAACTTGCACCATGCATGCACGAAAAAATGACAGACCCACACAATGATTCACACACACTCTATCCCTCCTGCCGTTTTCACAGTCTCTTGAGTGGAGGAGATGCCCAAGGCCAAAAACCAATGGTTTCTTGATTTTTTTTCTTTTCCCCCCTCTCCCTCTCTCCTCTTTCTCACTATCACTCTGCTTCCCTCACTCTTCTTCATTAAAACACCAAATTTTGCTTCATCTCCTAAATGGAGCGGAAAAGTAATTATAATTAAACCAACTTGGTGCTAATGTTCAAAAATACTAAAATAATTTACAGTTATAATTAAACCAGCTCAGTTTTTGTGTTCAGTGGGAGCGGCAGTCTTCTAATTCGTCTGGAGACACTGATGGAAAACAATCATTTCACTTCATTAGGATTAAAGACGCCTGGAATCTGTGTCACAACTCCATCAGAGAGGAGGCAGATTTAGAAAGTTGTCAATTTAACATAAAATTCAGTCGCTGACTTTTGGAAGACGGCGCAGCGCAGGCTTGTTCACATTTATTACACTGACTTTGTAAGTGATTAGCCAACTTATAAATATGCAAAACAGCACGATAAGAAGAAAGAGAGGGAGATTTATGAGAACGACTCAATTTATAGCTTTACTCAGTAATTGGAAAACTAAAAATTGATAAAAAAAAGTATGAGACTAATTTAGAGAAACAGATATTGGACCAGAGACTTAGCTTCTTTTATATGAAGGATAGTTTTAGAAGCTTATTGGAATTCTTAATGATGCAGTTCTTGTTTCGTTAGTGCCATTTGATTTTATTAATTATTTTGCAGTCCATGCTCTAGCTTTAATAGGTAACATTTTAGTGAAAACATGTGCCCATATAAGTCATAGGTTCCAAAGTCTTTTGACATATTGATAAGACAGATTTTGGGCAGAAGATTTTAGCCAAAAAATGCGTTTTGCAAGACTAAACTCATTAATGTGTGCCTTATTATAACATGAATGTATTTGTTCTTAAGGTGAAATAAGTAAATGTTATTTTTCTGGAATGCAACTGGGTGCAAGTACTCTATGTAAACCTTTATTCAAACAAATTATATTCCACATCTCCCTCTTTGGGCATCCCGTCACTAGTATTTACTTGCAAATTAACAGCACTCACACACCCAAAGAGGCCTCAAAGAAATTCCACACATTTGTTGCCCAGAGGGACAAATGGCCCCAAGAGAGGGGGAGGCAGGGGGATAGTTATGAGCTACAGGGTGGGGGTGAAGGGTGACAATAAAACGTTGGCTGATAAAGTTGGAATTAATGTGGCCAGCGAGAATACTGGAGCAGAAAATGAGGTTTTTGTACAATAAATGTGGATTCATTTGCAGGACTTAACTGGAGCATGATGCGTCCTTAAGGTTTTATTGCGCTTTTTGGAGGTCAGCTCTCATAACTATTCTGGGAATCTCGTGTTTCTCGTTCCCTCTTTCTCTCCGTGCATGAGTTGAAAGAGAAACAACTTCTGATATGCGGAAATTAACGCGCAGCGGACCTGCATATAGCTCACAGCGCTGGATCAAATGGAACCAGATGCGCTGCAAGGAACTACCAGCGCCTGAGCAGCCAATGCACAAACATCGCAGTCACGGGGAAAAAAAAGTTGCAAAGTTGACTTCAGCAGAAGCTTTGAACAGCGCTGCTGCAGCTGCTTCACCTGCAGGAGCGCAGACGTTGAGATGGAGGAAGGGTCGGATGGTCAAATCATTCATTTGCAATTCGGATAGCTCGAATCTCGGGTCCCAAACATGCAAATCAGACAAACTGAGTTGCAGTGAGATGCGCTACGAACGAAAAAAAAAACGTAAATACATAGAATAATACAAAGAAATCAGCGGCTAACTAGAGTTCAACTTATTTGTTTATTCTTTCATGCCTATATATACAAATTTGAATCTCCTCCAGTAATAAAATGAGCCGATTATAAACACTATACCTGCAAAATAATCTAAACAAATTAAAGCGATCGGAATAAAGCCTGGAAAACAAAACCAGTCTGAAACTGTCTAAAGCATAGAGAGCAGATGATAAAATCTATGTATCATTTACGCAACATCTATATGAAAAATGACGCGAGCAAATGGCCCAGTGTACAGTACTGCCATAAACACGTATTTATACAAGAGCCATATCATATTACATGTTTATATATACTTTATATAGGTTACTGTCAGGTCCGTGCGCTTTCTTAACTTTTCATCTCCATCCGTGCGCTGCGCGAGACAGTGGACGGCACGCGCTGTTTGTGCCTTTTAGGTTTTCAGCTCATTTGGGGAAAAAAAATACAAAAAATATAGTACAAACCAGCTGCAAATGTCATATTTTCCATACCAAACGCGAATTTTTAACATGAAGGCTAAATATTTTCCAATGAATCTTATCGTTTTAAAACTTAACAGAGTTTAATAAAATGGGTTTTCAGACCGACCCTCTGACTCACTTTGACTCAGTTACGGGAAGCGCAAAGCACTTCACAAAATTCAACCTTTTTTTCCTTCATAAAACCACAATACGGTTCCTTAACATTTAAATCACCTCATAGATAAGTGACACTCACATATCCGGCGTCATTTAAACAGAACAAAAGAAGCTTTAAAACCGGCATGACTGGACGCTGTCAAAGCAAAGGTGAACTTTTTTTTTTTAACACACCTGTAAGGAATTAATGCACCTTTACAAGGGAGACCAGAAGACCCATCCTTTAAACTTGTACCCTCTCAATAACACCTCAAATTATATCAATTGTTTTGTTATTTTTTTAACTTACCTGTCGGTAACTGAGCAGAGACGGAGCCAACTCTAGACGAGAGAATCGCAACTCCCAGGAATACAGAGAAAAGTGTATCCATGGCTTTAGGTGAGTGTTTTCCTCCCGTGAAAAGTTTTGCTCGGTCCAACTTTCTTCAGTCGTCTCGGTCTTTTTCGTTTCTAGGTTCTTATTATTCCCTCTGTTGTTGTGGCTCCATTATTCAGTCCTTATCCTCGCTTTTTTGATTCCTGCGGGCTCTCGCGGACTCTACACTTTGTTTCACGCGGAGAGGGAGCGCGAGGCGGAGTGAAGAGAGCGAAGCATAGAGGGAGCGCGAGCGCAGCGGAGAGTCGGTGACGTCACAAGGAGTTTATTGGGGGAAAAAATAGGAGATAAATTAAAACTATGAAATCTCATTCTCATGAGCCGTTCTTGTTAAACGTTAGGTTTGTCGCTTTTATTACAGATTTTTTAAACAATCTTATGGCTGATGTTGAATGTTAAATCTGAAAAGTCGCAACACATTTGTTGTTTAATACAAACAAACAAAAAGCTGATAATAACTAGAGGGTCTCACTGTTCTCTCGCACAAAAACACAAAATAAAAACGAACAAGAACAAACAAAACCTAAACACTAATTTTACAATATTTTCCAAATTTCAAACAAATATTCAGTATATAGAAGAAAGCTAAACTATGTCCTCTGGCAATTTTTATTTAATTACCTACTCAAGTCTTTCCCATACATTATGCTAAACTTGTTCCGCAAAACAAAATGCCGCAATTTACCACAATAACAGTGTAGGAACAGGTACAATAAAGAGCCTCAGGTGTTACAAAACAAGATGATGCTTGAGGGCTCTAAAAAGTCACATGTAACTCAATTCAGTTTAGTGATAAAGCACCAATTCACTACTCCGTCACATCACACCACTTTACAGAGACAATCAATCAGATCATAAAGTCAGATTGGTTAAAAGTTTTCTATTAACCCTTTATAGGCACTCAGTGAAATACTTTGAAAACAAAATTTCAAGCCAACAGTGTTATTGGGGTCCAGGACCAGACCTTATTACCTTTGTTATATAAAAAAAAAATAGGGAAATTTTGAAGGCAGAAATTAAAGTCAATGTAATAACAGGAAATGCCAACTTGCCCCAATATATTAAGAAAAATAACAAAAGTTCTTCTATAAGAAATTCACAAAAAACACTGAGAGTGAAAGGAACACATTTTTTGGTTCAGCATAACCTTAGAGGCATTAATGCTGACACTGGCACTTACATTTTTTTAGTTTATATACCTATATATGATTGCTAACTTACCTTATTAACTTTAACTTTACTTTTTACCTTTTCAATTAGCTTTTTACCTTTTCTTTCTTGAATTGTTAACTTGCTTTTCAACTTCATTTCCAGTAGGTAATATATAATTCAAGGGCTCATGTAATCGGTCAAATGCCAAAATAAGATGTACAGCCATGTAGCAGGATCTTTGCTGAATGCTTGGATATAGATCTAGGGTTTCTAGACCTCACTGATGGACAGGGTGACTCCATTAGTAAGTCAAGTGATCAGAAATGGTAACTCGCCCTATAAAGGAAAACCAGCTGATTGCATTGAATCATTGACTTTGCAAGATACATTCATCCTCCTGAATGAGCATGTGGTGACAGTGGACATGAGCTTGCATTATATCATTGACTCTACAGCATGTTATACAAATGGATAACATTATGGACATTATTTATCCTGCACTTGCTGTTATTGCACTTCTGGTTAGACCTAAACTGCATTTTGTTGCCTTGTACCTGTACCTGTGTAATGACAATAAAGTTGAATCTAATCTAATGTAATCTAATTTGATTGTTCATATTGCTGTTTTTCTTCACACTTCTGTCAAGTTGCATAACCAAAACAAAGAAATAAAGATCAAACCTACAACTTTTTCATCTACACAATTATAAAAAAAAAAAAAATCCATATAATTTCTAGAGTGATACAACATAAATTTTTTAAATTTCCCAAAAATTAGATGAATTGTTGTTTAATAAATCTTGACAGCTCAAAAATGTACATAGATTTCCACCTGGTTATAATCCGAACACATACACAAAAGGATTCCAGATCATTACAAATAAAGTTTGAAATAATTTGAGATCACGTTAGGTGTTGCCAGATAGTAGCTCCATAACTCTGAAAGAGGCTTCTTCATGATGTTATATCTCTCAGATTCAAGCAAACCAAAAAAGAAGCACAATCAGCGTTCTTCAGTTAAGTTTTTGAGAGTTTGTACAAACTCGAAGAAGCAAGGGGACTCAGGGGCCATTGGAAGGTTGTTATTTACCTTTGGGACAGGTGGCAAACAAAAGTTTGGAATGAAACTGGGAAAATGGGAGCACGCCACCTTCTGGCTGAGAGGAGTTATCCTTGCAGCTATGTACTTATGATGTTTTCTTTACATGGTTATGAAATTGTTTGCTTACAAATAGAAACTGAAATGAATGCATATAAGGATTTAAAATTTGATATATTTGAAAGAAATGCACAAATGTATTTATTTAAAATAACAAATTTATTTGCTAGGCCCTGTTTACATGACTCATTTTGGTTAAAATGGTAGTTTTCTTGTGTTTTTAACTGTTTGTGCACAAAAACAGAATGCTTTTTCTCTTAAACAGAATGATCTATAAAACAAAAAAAGAGATGCACATGCAAGTGTTCTGATTGATTAGCTGAAATCTTCCATCTCTCCAGGATCTGTACGCCTCCAGGACTCTGAGGCGTACAGGGAAGATTGTGGCTGATCTCTCGCACCATAGCCATAAACTATTTCTGACACTTCCCTCTGGCAGGAGGCTGCGGTCCATCAGGACCAAAACCTCACGTCACAAGAATATTTTCTTCCCATCCGCTACAAGCCTTATCAACAAGGCCCAGAGACTCCCATGATACTAACACTGCCTCCCCCATTCAGGACCTAAAAGCTACACAAACGCAGCATCTCCAGACCCCCTGTTGCATTCAAGCCCAGTGTACTGTATATATACTATATAGCTATGTACTATATATTGCATACAGTATATTGTATGTTTTATGTTGTATATAGCTGTAGATTCTGTATTTTGTATGTATTTTCCTATATGCAGACAAAAAAAAATATATATATAAAAAAATATAAATATAAAAAATATATATAAAAAAAATATATATATATATATATATATTGTCTGCAAAATCAACACCAAGTCAAATTCCTTGAAAGTGCAAAGCTACTTGGCAATAAACTTGATTCTGATTCAAAGATCATATTGCCTACTTGTGATTTTTCAGGAAATTACACTGTCTTTAGCTGTGTTGTGCATGGACAATGAATTTAAAACATTGTCATGTAGATGTGTTGATAAAAACAACAACCAAATCCCCTTTTTAAGGGGTCATTGTCATTTGTAAAGGGACATCCTTTGGCCCACCGACCAGATAAAAGCTTTAACATAGGAATATTTATAATCCCAAGCACAATGTAGGCTCCCTGTCCAGCTTAAGACCCCGTAACGATTCAGCCAACTCACAGCAAAGGCACCCCTGCCAATACTTTACAATACATGAAATACAATGGAGAGCAGAAAAGAGGAAAAAAGAGTAACAGAACTGAACCATATCTAAGTCAGACATGAAAAGACACAGCATTGTACATTTCAAAGGGAGAACGTACCCAAAGTCATACAGCTTTTGTAAAACTGTGTATATTGAACTCAGCTACTGAACAGAAAGATTAAGCAGGAACAAATTCTGTGGAACAAAAATGATGCCTGTGAGAGACAGAAACCAGAGCAGTAAAGGATCTGCAAAGTCATCAGGATGTACAGCCAGAAGCTGCTTCCATTTGATTTAAAAGAAACCTTGGTGGACTGTGACCATAGCTGAATGATTTCTTTGTGCGTGTGTGTGTGTGTGTGTGTGCGTGTGTGTGAACCATCCTTTCCTAGAGTGATTTGTTACACCCTTGATGACCTCTCCATCCTCTATTTCACTTCACAAAAAGTCATCCTTGAAGAACTACTTAAACCCAGTATATCAGCAATTAATTTCATGCATCTCCAATTCAATCACTTACTTATGGTTGGATTATAAAGTAGCGAACTCGGAAGTCTTAAAAGCAGTTTTGTCTATTCTCCCTTTGACTTAAAAACAGCATTTGCCCACATTTCACCATCTGCCACAACTGGTGACAGCATGTCAGAGTGGGAATGGATAACATTATGACAGGCCTGCCAAATAGACAAAATAGATGTTTTGATGTGCCACAGAGTTCTGCTATAAATATGTGTTGTGCAGAGAAATGTAAGAGCAGGGAAAAGGCGTGTATATGCTCTCAGTATTTGTTCTGTCTCTCTCTCTTAAAGTGCCATCTCTACTGAATGAAAAGTTGCAAACAGTCTCATATTTCCATGATTCTAAGCAGGAATATTGACAAAAATGCTTTGTTGTTTAGAAGAAAATGCATACCGTTTTACACTGTTGCTCATTTTTGATATTTTATGATACTAATAAAAAAAATGCCAACCTGGAAACCCTTTTGATCAAATATTACTACAATAAGTCAGAATGTGAATTATTTGTTAAATCAATCGTTGATGGTTTTGTGGAAGCAAATCGCTGCATTTACACCTTTTCATATTTTAACATTCCAGGTTTCAAATGGGTATCTGAAGCCATTATCAAGTAGATTGCTATTGTACAATGCTTTCCTTAAAGACAGCTTTATGTTTGCAGGTTTCTTTGCAAACACTAAAGTTATCTGGGCATGGATTCACTTTAAACTGAAATGCAAGAAGCCACTTTTGCAGTTTGAAATATTTCATATACACCTTCAAAGATAAAATTCGCACTTGGACTTAAATATATACATTGACAAATAAAAAAACGTAAACCCTGTGTGTTGAAATTCAATGGATAAATCATAATGTCTGGTCATTATACCCAATGACATACCCTGGTAATTGTGTTTTTTTTTTTTCCATATTAAAGAAAATATTAAATCTCAGGAATCAAGTCATTGCAAGTAGCCATTGCTCTGTAATATCAAATATTATGTGCTGATGGTTTAATTATAAAACTTCAGTATGGGAAAGGGAACACATAGAAACTTTAAATTATTGGACCATTACCATTTTTAACATTGATAAAGGTAGGCTTTACATTTAATTTAAGAGTCTAAAATATTATTGAGATTTTATGCAAGAGAACAAACAAAATGTTACATGTCAAATAGTTATCACTTTTAAATGAAATAATAGAAAATGTAGTGACCATTTGCATCCAACCCTTTCTATATTTTTCAGTTTCATAAATGAAACCAAGTAAATAAATGGCTTCAGAGACCACTACTTTAATTTCAGCAGAAGTGGTTTTATTATCCCATCATATATTCATTAAACATAAGTGAAGGAACACCCTTATGAAGAGAAAACAAGGAAATACATGTCAGGGCTAGAGCTTAGAATTGGTTAAAGCAGGATTCGGTTTTGTTGAACACATATCAGAGAACCGCTCTTGCAAAAAAACAAAAAAACAATAGCAAGACAGGAATTGTCCTAACATTGAAAGGGTTGGATTCTATCCTGAGCTGATCAAAGTACGGTAAATCAGCTCAAAATAAAAAAAAAAATTCAATATTGCTTGAAAAAAAATCACAATTTAGATTTTTGGCTAAATCGCTCGACCCCAGTTTCAGTCCCGCTGGTTTTACAAGGTCACTATCTAAGTTTCCTAACTGCTAGGTTTTGTTTTGAATCCCTGTCTTTGTGGCTGGAGTTCACAGCGCTCCTCCAGCAGCACCCCTCACATCACGCCTGCTACAGATACTGCTACAACTCATAATCACTGGACCCCTTTAATGATTGAAATGGCATTTTTGGCTGTTTTGATGTTTGACACGCTTTGTCCTGCTGCTCCATACAGTAGAAAATCTAAAAGGGCTTATTTTTGCTTATTTTTGATAGTCTAGCCATAAAGGCATGGCAGGGGTTGATCATCAGCAGAATGACTGACAGTAATATGCATGACTGGAACAACCACATCACGTATCTCCTAGACTACAACACACAAATCACTGTGCATATGAAAAAAATTATACTTAAGAGGAATATAGAAAGAATATTTAACCTTAACCTTGTCATGTTTTTTTTTTTTTTTTTTTCTTTAACGACAGGACCTTAGAGAATTTTTGAATTAAGTCCTCAAGGGCTGGTATACTGCATCTCTAAGATATGTTCCTGGGCCAACACGCTTGAATTGAATGGCTGATATGCCTCCTCAGCATTCTCTTCAGAACCTTCATTAATAGGGTTCCCCAGAACCTTATTAATGAATTTATTTTTTGACTTGAGTAATTTAAAGCAAAGTTACATCTAAAAGCTGCAGCCCTCAAGGATTAGATTTTGACACCTGTGCCTTAGAAAGAACATGGGAGAAAATTCCAACTCCAGTCAGGAAGACCCAACCCCAGGATTGTGACCCAGTATCCTCTAGCTCCTGCTTGGCAACAGTGACTCTTCAAAAATGATCTAGAAATAAGTAAAGAAATTGTTTAATTAAGTGCATTTAGCCTAAATTTGAGCTGGTAAATAAGATTATTTGCCAATGGAATGAGAATTCTTACTGTTAAAATAAGATAATTTGATAATATGCACTTGAAATAAGACAATGTAAATTGTCTTGTTCCATTGGCAAAGCATCTCACTTCCCTCCTCAATTCAAGAAAAAATACACTTATTTTAATAAAAAAGTTCCCAGCTCCTCTCTGTACAGGGACCTGTTATGTGTTCATAAAGCGATTTGAATGAGGAATGTTGTAAATTTGGTTTGACCTGCTACAAGTTTGTCCTCTCAGGCTCTGATGAAGTGTAAAATTGAATGCTGACAGTCTTTATATGAGGAAATATTTGCAGTTACTGAAGATTTAAGGTAATCTGTCCTTGATTATTGTGAAGAGTTTTCTTAAATTCTGGCATTAGTTTTTGTCTTTAAATAAATGATGTACTGCAAGCACAAGGCTTTGTTGTTACAGAAGAAAAAATGTCCTGAATTAAAAGAAGGAGCTTGCATTTAACTGGCATGAATAGTTTGAGTTATAAAACAGCTAAAATAAAAGCAGCTGGTTGAACTGGAGGCCAACTGATTAGATTTTTTGCTCAAATCTATTATGTATGAACTTATTTTAAAAAGCATAACCTTCACTCCTTCATTAGGAACAAGGGGTGCTTCTAAAAATCTCTTAATTTTTCCATAGCTCATTGATAAGGAAATAGCTGAACTTAATTATTTAAAAACTTTAGGTATTGTCAGTAAAAATATTTGCCCTCACGTTTAATACCTTAGTAATTTGAAAAACGGCACAAAAACACAGAAACTGTTCAATCAGACAGTCTGATGGCTTAAAATGGCTTAAAAACTTATGAAAGGGCAAAAGAGAAAGACTAATATAAGAAGAAAAACCACTAAGTTGATATTCAGGAGGATTGCTATGGAATGATCAACAGTTATATTTTTTAAACCTTCACAGTCCTCAAGGTAAAACAAACAGACAAACATGAAACAAAATATTTTTACATTGCTTTGTTCAAATAAATTGCCATTTTTCAATGTGGTAAAGGTGTTTGACCTCCACAAAGAAATACAAAACTCAGAGAGAACAATTTGCTGCAGTGTCATAACAATAAATATAAATCCCCTTATGGTGGAGGCTAATTAACCTGGGTCTTTTTTCAACCTTTCTGATCACGGTTGCACTTATTTTTAAACACTTTGCCTTTATCTGCAACCTAAAGACAGACGAATGTACTTCTATGCAGCCATTCCTTGACCTATTCACATCAACACATCTGCCTGGTGGGATTTTTTCTCTGTGAATAAGTTCAAATTAAATGTAATTTGTCTGACTGACATTTATCAGTGCAATATCATGGTATGTCAAAAAATGTTAAGTTAGTTGAATGATTCTTACCTATTATATCTGGTTAATTTGAACAGAGCTGCATGTAAATATTTATCTTTATCTGTTGTTGTTTCATTATATCCAGTACTCGAGCTAAGAGTGCCCCTTCTTAAATGATCCCCTCATACCATTCCCTGAGACTTTTTATTACTGAATGTGTAAAATTTCTGCATGAGCAAAATAAATGAAATCAAAGAAGTGGCCTACCATGACTATGAAGCTGATCCCAGTGGGACATTTGTCCTCTGCATTTGTCCCTAACTATGTAGGGGCGGTGATAGCCATGCCAGTCCAGGGATTGACTGCAGTTCCACTGTAAGGTGCCTTGGTCAAGGTCAATAACAGGTGTACCTGACATGTAACAACCATACCATGCATATTGCTTTGGGTTAAAAGATTATAATAATTAGGCTATGTATACTTCTATTTTTTCCCCCCAACTAGACTACTGATTAAATCTAAATAAAAGCATTCAGTGTGTAAACTTTAACCAACCTAAGGACAATCTAGAGACACCAAATAGATCCAGGACCTTCTTGCTGCAATTTAACAATGTTACAAACTGCACCACCGTGCAACCTAAAAGGCAATTAATGTTCTACTATTAGGACACATAATTTCTCTAAAACCATACTTGTTGCATGTTTTAGATATGAAGGAAATACAAAGAAGTCAAAGCTCTGTGAATAGAACACTACATATGACAAAGGCAACATTTTTTCCTATTTTAACTGTGAAACCACAAATGTTGTATTACTTGATGATTCAGTTTACTGCTATGCTGTCGTCTCAATGCATGCTGAGTCTGAACTGCAGGGTTTTGCTCAGATATGTAACACACATCAGGGCATAGATTTATTAATAAGTCATCCATATATAAGAACACTAGCTGTCAGTCCTTAAGTTCGATCAGCTGGATGATTTGAAGCTTCTCTTAAAATTAAACAATAGTCTCTGACTTACATATTGTCTGTGTTATTGCAGCTGTATTAAAATAGAAAATCAAAGGGAGGAATGGTATCAAGAAAAAAAATAGGATTAGTTGTTTCTTGCAGGTCAGTTTAAAGCCCAGCTTGAATTTTTTTTCTCCTTGTCTTTCTCATATGCCATTGGATTCTTTGCCTCCTCATGCACATGTGGCTCTTTTCCTCCTCCAGATATTTGCCATGTCGCTCTTCCTTGATAACAGGATGTCTCTAGCTGTTCATAAACTATGAAAAGTCCTTTTAATCTCCATTTATATTTTGTTAAATAGAAAAAAAGACATTCTTATGTGACTGTCACAGGCAAAAAAAGGAAAAAAATACACTCCTCAAAATCCTCACTAGCCACTTTAAACTTTTTCAGATTTCAATTACTTTAAATGTGTTTGTAGAAAAGGCCGACAGCCTTGAAAAAAACATCCTGCCTCTGAATGCAGCCTTTATTTTAAACTCATGAACTAGAAAAAAGAGCAACAGCAAATAAGTAATATTTAGGACCTTCTTTAAAGTCAAACTGAACTAATAGAAAAATCAAGATGTTTTATTATTAGTTTAATAAGAAAGGTAAAAGAAGTGTTCACAGAATACAATGGAGTAAAAAAGTAAAAACAAAAGGGCAGTTGGATTTAAAAGAAATAAGAGAAAAAGAAAAACTAACAAAAATAGATCTGTCAAAAGTAAAAAAAAAAAAAAAAAAAAGACAACAACATGTAAACACTTGTCTTGAGATTGTAAGGAAATGAAAAAAAGAAATACATTTATAGAAATGTATATAAAAGACTGGCCCTCTGAAAAAAATCACGGCAAGAGAAAACTGAGGTATTCAACTTTTGGTTGCACATATTCAGCTATTTGTAAGAAGGCACATAGTCTGTTTGCACATCAAAGAGACTTTTGAAGATTTTATTCTAAGTGATAGAACTGAGTTTAATCTGTATGGTAATTTTCAAAAGCAGCAAGTCTGTTGTGGCATGTGTCATTGAAGCCTGAGGTCAAATAGGACGACTCTCATTAACAGGAATGGAAGGGGCAGAAGGAGTGAGTGGGTGGAAAAGAAAATAGGCATGTACAAACACCTAAAGCCTTAAAATACTTGATATAGGGGAAAAATATGAATCTAAGACTATGTGGATACAATGCACTGCAATCATTTTAAACAGACTGATTTTAAATCTTCATGGTGAAGTCAGGTTTGAGCAAAATAAGGCTTTTTTTGGTTTTCATCAATGGCTGTTCTTGTTAGAGTGTGAGTCTAATAGTTGTTATATGAACAGATTTTCCCACCTGAGCTGCCAATCTATGCATCTCAGCACAAAAAACCTTGGGCTTTTTGGCAGTTTGCCTGGCGGATAGACTATATCAATTTAGGGAGATTAAAATGTTTTGGTAGCTTCCCAATTCTGCCAATTATGTTAGTTTCTTTTTGTATACAGTTCTGCATGAAAGCTAACACACCCTTCCATTCAAAATAAAAAATGGAAATTATGACCTTGATTTTGAATACATATATCTACACAGATATGTGTTAAGTAAATAAATAAATTAAACAAGTAAACAAGTCTCATGGAGCTCCAGTACTTAAATTTTGCTGCACACAACTTTAAAATGAAATGAAATATTCAGTTAGACTTCTGCACCTTTTAACAGGCAAGTTGGTTAACTGTTCATAAGCAAAATACTTTTATTTTTCTGGGAAAGTTTGTTTTTACAATTATTATTTTTTTTAATAAAAATCCAAAACCAATGTTTTATTGTATTAAATTATAATTTAATGTATCTGTTCTCTTTGGGCTTTAAATACACACACACTGCGAAAGAAATGTCACATTACACTATTTGCTTGGTTTCCACATGACGCATCAAGATAAGAATTCATTGCATAAGGCACAGAGCAGGTATAAACTCGCCCAAATGTCTGACCAGAGCTTGGAACTCTACAAACAACAAATGGTTGTGATAACATCAACTAAAAGATTTCAAGGAAGAACTTATCTCAGGAAAATTTCATCCAGCCACATTTATAGCAACAGAAATGGCCCCACATTCTATAGTCCAAGTCTTCATAAAGCTTTAGTCTGTTGGGTTATGGCACTAACCTGGAGTCAGACCGTTTTTGGGCCTTTGTGTGAGAGACAGGTATACTCATGTTCAGCCTCACATTTTTAAACTTCTGCTGTTGTACGTGTGTATTAAGAGCCTGTTTATATTAGAAAAAGACAGATAGGCAGGGAAAGTCTGTATGCTTTACTTCCTGGTGTAATCTCAGGTCTCAGGTATGCTAACTAGTGTGGGAGTGTGTAAACACTCATGCATGGAAATATGCACTGGTTAATACATCGCAGTTCACACACTTGCTACACGCACAAATACACACACATGCACTGACACACACACACGTACACCTCCCAACACACACACACCTATTTGGACACATACTTGAAGCCAGTTTTTTAGCGTACCACTTAACAAAGCATAACAGTGTTTTGTGTTTGCAGATGCACTCAAATGTTAAAAAGTAGCCTGTCAGGGAGCTGTGGGCAACGAGTATATCACTATTTTAGGTATAATTTCTTACCAAATTGTTATTTAAAATCTTTGTAGTTATGGTATCTCACATTTTCCACACCAGAATCACTAACTTCATAGTAATTTATTGGGCTTCTCTAGTTCAATGCAAAATGACACATAACTGTGATGTGGAAGAAAAGTGTTAAAATGATTTTCATAAAAAAAGTCTTAAAGATGTTGCATGCTTGTGTAGTAAATGCCTTTACTGATACTAATGCTTCACATTTAAATGGTACCAGTTACCTGGGAAGTCACTCTGATTAATAAATGTGATCCAACTTGGTGAAATTTAGCATGTTTACAAAATGTGAATGTACAACAAAGGTTTAATGGCTTTAGTGAACAAACAGGTCTGGAAGAATGATGTGAATTCCACAGCAGAAATGTATTTTTCAAGGATATTTTTCATTGTCATACCATTTCACATTTGCATGTTTGTGGACTCAAGTTCAATAAGCAATATTAAAAAAAAAGAAAGAGAAATAGATGAAGCTGAATTAAGTGTGTCTACCCAACAGCCGCATGGTAGAAACTGATTCTGAGGCTGGTGTCATAGTTTTGTCTTGGCTTCTAACCCACATGTATGAATGACTCTTAGAATGACAGGAATCAGATAAATGAGGTTTATTTAAAGAAATGAACAGGAATAACAGGGCCGAGAGTGAGTGTGTGACGGTGGTGGCGGTGCTGGGTAAACAGGTGGTGCAGTCGATGGTTTCACAGAGGAAGGCATATGACAAAGAAGCAGAGACCAGTTGTCATATTATATCCAGGAGTAGGCGAAGATTGTTGGAATGACGGAGGTAAGTTCACTGAGGAACATTCACAGGGATGACTGGATAACTGTAGATTACCTTAAGGAGAAGGAGAGACAACAAGGAATTACAAGCAGGTAGGTTTGGCTCAGGTAATGCTCAGGTAGGTTCCAAGGCTGAGAAAATATACTCAGAAGAATCTCAAACATCACAGAACCACATGAAGTGGGTAGGAGTCTACCAGTGACGGTTAACAAGAGTGGAGGGAGTGGCCTCCTGATCGTCTTAAGCAGCTTGGAGAGTGGAATTAACAAGCTCTGGTGCCTCTTAATTCCTGCCTGCAAGAGGGTAGAGGCTCAACTAGTATGTGTGCAAGATGGTGAGTCCTTCATGATGAGGAGCACCCTCCCCCTGCAACTTGATGTATAGAGGTCCAAGGTGGTTCCCTAAAGTCTTTTTTGAAGCCCTAAGCACTCTCTGCAGAGCCATTGTCTGAGCAGCAGTGCATCTGCCATGCCTCACAGTGATGCATTTGCTGAAAACACTCTCTACGACACAATGATGAAAGTTAATCAGGACTAATCTCCCAAATTCAGGTCTATGCAGCTTTCTGGCGATATAGAGATGAACATGGGCCTTGTTGAACAGAAATGAAGTGTTGGAACTCTAGGTGAGGTCACTGGATAAATGCACACCCAGGTGTCTGTAGCTGAGGAGGTACATTCTGAGATACAGGGGATAAGAAGGATCTGTATCCCTATTGAAATCCCTCACCATCTCTTTAGTCTTTTTCAAGCTAATGTTGAGGGTTTTGTCTCTGCACCACTCTACTAGATGTTCAACCTCTTCTCCATATTTGGACTCATTATTTGTGATGCTTCCTTCTAATGCTGGGGTGGTTTGCCATGCAGTAATATGTCAGCAGAGTAAAAAGGAGGACTGCTCAGTACTCCAACCTGGGGTGATCCAGTACTGAGGCGAAAGTCGTAGTATTGACTTGACAGTCTTGTCAAGTCAGTCTTGGAACCAGTTCCCTGATGTAGGACTAGGTCCAGGAAAGGAGATCCTCTGGACTAGAAAGAAATCCAAGAAGAGTAAATGGTTGTAGGACTTTCTGCTCTGCAGTAGGGTGATGGCTGTGGGACCACTGATGAGATGGTGTCAGTGGTGGATCAGTTCCTCCTGTAGGTGTACTGATGTGGGTCTACATTGACGTCAATGGAGTAATTGATGTGGATCATGACTATGTACTCAAAATACTTCATGACTACCAAGTTAAGGCTATAGGTCGGTATTAATTCAGACCTATTGCTGTGGAGCACTTAGGGACAGGGACATTAGTGGTGGATTCTAAAGCCATGCATACACTGTGCAATATTTTCAATCATTGCACGCACCTACAGCTCAAACTGTATGACAAAGCGTCAGGGTTTAAAAGTTTACAGCTCACAATGGATGTTCTCACACTGTGCGGCCTGACGCTCTGATGCAATCTTACGAAGGCCGAATAAATTTAAAACATGTTTAATTTTCTCCCAACCTTACAATTTCTGATTGGAGGGTGTTCGTAGGAGGCTTATTGCCCCTTGTTACTCACTGTACACTATACGAAAATTCTCGCACCACTGGAGAATCGACCTGAAAAAGGCATAAAATCCTACAGTGTATGCCCGGCTTAAGCAGGTTTGGACAGATGTCAGTGACAGTGAAGTGTTAAATATGTCTACCAAAACCTCAGAAATCTTGTTTGCCCATGTTGTTATGGCCTGCAGCCTTACCAGGATTGATTCCTTAGAGGGTTGTTTTAGGTCTGCAGTGGTCATATGGATGGGCGTGTCACGTAGAGCTGAAATGTCAGAGTTCATGCAGTCCAGAGTTTTGTCTTCTCTTTCGGGAAAGTGACATACTGGTAACAACTGGGGTCTGTCAGTTTTATGTGATTAAAATCTTGGCAACCTCCAGGTGCATTATCTACACTGAACTAATATTGTCATTCAGTACAGTTGATGCTTCATGTATGTAAATCTCTTTATTGTCCCACAATGGGGGAAATTCATTCTCTGCATTTTAACCCCTTTCCCTTTGGGAGCAGTGGGCTTCCATTGTGTGGTGCCCAGGAAGCAGTTTAGGGTTATGGTCTTGCTTAGGAAAACAGAGGGGAGGCTGTGGGGATCGAACCGGGTACTTTCAACCTTCCCAAAGCACAAGGACACTGTTCTAACCACAAGGTCAATACTTCCCACAAATAGCCTCTATATAACAAAACCATATAAAGCATTATGTAGCATCTAATAAGGCATTACCCTTATCCTTGCATTATGTAGCATCTTATAAGATATTACCCTTATCCTTGAACATTTACTAGAACGCTACTCAATAAATTATCTAAAAATGGGTAGAGCATGATCAAGGGGCAAACCAACCAAGATATTACTATTCACCGAAACTGGGACTCTGCAACCATTGCGACATTAGCAAGAGGATTGCAATCAAGCCACGAACCTACAGATAGCAACATTAACTACTATTCTGCCCTTGAACCACTGTCACCCCTGAAAAAGGTGGTCTGCGAAATGTAACAGCTTTTACATTTTTAGACTTTTAATGTATGATGCTGTGTATATTGCTGAAATTCAAATTTCCCTATACCATCTTTTCCACTTTAATATTCTTTTATTTTCACATTTATTATGTATATTTATGGAGTCATAAAGAAGTCAAGGTTTGTCACACTTCAGCTGTAGCTTCATCTCCCCCAGCCTGCTCATTCTGCCCACAGACCCAGCCAAGGCAGACATATTTGGGCATGTAGTAGTACGGAGTCCAGCTTTCCTAAAAGCTTCCACTTTGAAAAGCATGAAAGGTTAAAATTAAGAGTTGAGATTAAAAATTAACACTGATTGATAGGCTTCCTGTTTTTTTATTTTATTCTTTATTTTCTGTAGAGATGAATCAAGTAATATCAAGAAGTCATTTATTTATGCATCTGTTTATGTGGCCTATATGGTTGGCACTGGTCACCTGCCTACTCTGTTGTTGCCATGACAGTTTCAAAAAGCCAGTCCAATCACATATGGTTGCTATGGTAATGCTCCATTTTTTTTGGCTAAAGCTACTGAGGCAGGTGTATCTGCCAGCTGGTGATGACAGGTGGGTGGTGGGAGTGTGCTATAGAGCATTTTTCTGCTCTAAAGCAGCTCCACCAGAAAACACATGAACTTAACCAATAAATAAATAAATAAACAAACAAATAAGTAACTAAATAAATAAATAATATACATATATATCATATAAAATTCCATTTCAAGTGTTTGTGGTTTAACAATTTACTTTAAGGCAGATCTATAATCTGACCACCTTATGCATGTAAGTTGGTCTATATCTCCAAATAATGACAAAAATGACAAGACAAAACACAGCATGAATTAGTATATTCATTAGGAAGAGATCCAAGTTTTTATATATATATATATATATATATATATATATATATATATATATATATATATATATATATATATATATATATATATATATATATATATACTTATGTATATATATATATATATATATATTATGTATATATATATACTTAAGTATATCTCTATATATATAAATATATATATAAAACTGGGTTCTCTTCCTAATGAATATACTAATTCATGCTGTGTTTTGTATATATATGTATCAGAGCCGCTGTTAACAAGTCATTGAGGAACATCAAGTCAGAAAAAATACTCTATATATTCAGCTGGAATAAAAAAAAACAAAAGAACAAAATAACTTTCCCAAAGTGTGATATGATAAAAAAAGAGATGCGTTATTTTTTATTTAACCTAAATCACTTTAAATATACAACAATGCTGTTGAACATTCTGGGGCTGTTGTTGTTGACATAATATTTAAAAATTACTTGAAGTCATTTTGTGGTTTTTTATCCTGGCTGTGGAACAATGGAGCAGATCTTTACCTTCACAGAAGGGCTTATGGGGCTCTTTGGAGTTTAATAGTTCAATCAACTGTGCTCCCCAGATCTGGACCATCTGCATTTGACACTATTTTACTGTTTTTTTCTGGCCTTTAAAGACTCACAATTAGGAACACTAAACTGCATGTGCAAAAAAATGAACAATGAACATGCAATAAGTTGGTGGGTTGCAGGTGATTTAAAGAGCCATAGAAATAGAGTAAGAAGCACTATAATCTGGAAGGAGGTTAGAGTAGAACGGCTGCTCATTCACATTAATGACACTCATGAAGATCGTCTGGGGTTTCCTTCTCAACCTGTTGCCAAATCCCAGATAAGCAGAACACAGTGGCAGTATAAATAAATGGCTTTATTATTTAAATACAGCAGTAATAGGAAGTAGATCAGATTTTACTTCCTGCCATTATTTGTTTGCAGAATACTTCACAGTGAGTAGCTCATTTTAGAGCACCAGATAATGAGCTGGTACAGGTACATCAACATAAAAAGGTTTCTGATAGCAGATGACATCTGAAGTCATGTTATTTAGACCTTGGTGTTGGATATCAGTCATCACCGATCCCACGATGGGGCAATATAAACTATATATGGACTGAACTTCTACTTAATTTTTTTTTTTTTGCAAATTAAGTGTAACAGTTTGTCATGCCATATTTATATGCTAAATGATGATTTTGATATGGAGAAAATATTGGAGAGAAAGTAGACCATCATGCAAAGGCAGTAAATAATGTGAGCATACACTGAAAAAGTAAACAAACAAGGTTGGAATACATCACCTCAGGTTTTTTAAAACACCATTTGTTTCATATTATGTTGTGCAATAACATTTCCTAAATTAAAGCTTGTTATAAGTGCTATTTGAGTGTTGGTTTTAAAGTACATCATGGACTCAAAGTGGCCTCCATAAAAAGAGGCTATCTTTTTTTCCTGTAAAAGATAAAAAAAAAAAAAGATCTCAATCTCAAACCAAGAAAATTTTTATAAATTCCCGCCTTCAATTAAGAACATTGCCTCAGTAGGTAAACTCTCTCCCACTGGAGAAAAAAAATTGGTTCCTGAGAAAGCAAATAATCCAAGATTTTTAATCTATACAAACTATGCATGTGTTTTGTTAATTTATTTTAACATTTTAAAAACATCCCAGCGATCTGTCAAACCTTGACCTCAATTAGGACCATTCTTTTGGCCGCTATCACTCTACCTTGTAAGTGCGGAAAAAAGTTTCTGCAACGAGTAAAAAACTAAATGGCTTATCAAGATCTGGCAGAAGCATCCACTATGGACAAGGGAGGAAAGGTGAGATGGCATGATATAAAGGTCTGACAGCTCTGGGATGTTTTGAAATATTTGTAATAGTTTAACAAAAAGAAAATGTATAGTTTTTCTAGCTTAAAAACCTTTAATTATTTGTGCCCCTATACTGTACAGGAACTTAAAGTTATGAATTAATTTGATTACATTTTTACCAAAGGTGCACGTCAGTCCAAGGAACAATCCGTTACATTTTGGTGCTTATCTGGATCATCAAATCAACACCAAAATGATCAAGATCCAGGAAATTTTTTAAAGATTCTGTTAATACAGGTATTAACCAAAGGTGGAAGTCACAATATGTCTGGGGAAATGAGCCACTTGACAGAGGTCTTTTCTCTCCAAGTGCTTTTCTGGGTAATTTATTACTTTCCATGGCTCTGGAGAGTAAATATATTGTTATACAATGGTTCATTTCCCTTAGCTGCTCTTAAGGGTGGGAAAAATGATACATTTGCAATTCAAGTAAGGATGCTTTTTGTTGATCTTTATACTGCACAAATACAGCTATGCACCTAAACGTGCATATATATTTAGCTAAGCAATATTTAAAACTTTTGAAAACAACTGTGTGAAACAAGGCAAGGCTGAAAAACATAAAAAAGTGAAAAAAAATCTACATGGCTTTCTCTTATAAAACATATTTTTACTCAAGAGTTCTAATACAGAACTCCTAAATCGGATATCAGAACCTCGGATTAGAAACAGGTGACTGAATCAGAGGAACAGGCTTAAATTGAGGATTTGGACACACAAACTGGATTAAACACATGCAGGCTGATCTAGGCAAGGCAGAACAAGGAAATCCAGGAGGCAGAAATGGGATGGAGATCAGACAGGCAAAGAAACAACGCTGGACATTTACTCCCACAAAGCTTTTGACAGTTGGGCAACTCCTGCTAGCCAGAGAATGAATTTAAAAGCAAGATCACAGGTGAGATGAATTAAGTGTGATTAGGATCCAGGCAAGGTGTATGTGGAAGTAATGATCCAATTAACGGCAGGACAGAGTGGAGCCAAGACAGACAAGGGCTGTGCAGACAAACTGAGCAGAATCATAACAATTTTAACATGAACTTATGCTTGTTTTTTTTTTTTTTTTTTTTTTTTTTGGTAGACCCCTGTAAAATTCCAGCTTGATGAAAAAATCCATTGGTTTCCAAAGTATATAGCTTTTTTTTTAAACTTATATTGAATTTTTTGACTGTAAAAATATTGTTAAAAAATATTGTAGTCCCTCCTTTACATCAAGGTGCTTTCAGACAGAGCGCGGTGTACGCTGTTATTTTCCATGAGCCCAGCGGGGAGTTCACTGCTCTGCATTTCAGATGCAGCGTTCACAGCCCGGACCATATCATCAAGTTGGAGGAGTTTCAGCTGCGTTAAGCGGAGACCCAACCCATGAGAACAGAAACTCAGTGGTTAGTGCTTCCTTAGTGTAGGTTTGTGTAGTTAATGATAATTTGTACAATAATAATAAAAAAAAGTTTATATGTGCTATTTTTGTTAGTGAGATATTAAAGATTATTTCTAGGTCATCCGGAGGTCAACCATCCCAATAAACTCTGAATTGAATAAAATGTATCTACTTTTTCAGTGCTAATTGATTTCTGCAGGTAAAACTGTTGGTTTTCCTAATTTGGTTTTTAAGATGAAATAATTTTAAATTTGAGCTGATGATGTCGTGCATCCCAGCAGACGTTCCTTATTTCATACTTACTTAATTTTATTTCCTGTGTTCCATTTTAACTGAAAAAAAGCTTTGCCTCGGCTGGACTTCTTTAACCTAATCCACAACTACGACCAGCCCCTGATCGGTTGCTGTGACGTGATTTCACAGGAAAGTTCATATTTTTCAACTTCAGCGGTCACCATTCCACTCTCTCCATGCGGTGCTGCTGTTTGACACTTTAGTTCTATCAAGTAGCACCAGGTGAGAGCTGCGAGGTGAATGCTCTCGCTACGAGGGATTCACGGCTTGTCGATTCCCTTGGTCGATTCAAAGAGATACTATGTGAGTTCACTGTTCTTGCTTTTAGTGCAACAGGAAGGTCAAATGACTCCAAAACACTTTGCACAACATCCTGTCATTAACCCATGCATATACACAATCAAATGCTGTTTTTTACAAGTTTATTTTCAGCCACAGCTGCCCTGTGCAAGGTGGGTGAAGTATCTTGCCTAGGAACACAACGACAGAGGCACAAGGAGCAGTGGATGAAAATGGCAACCTACTTGTTACAGGACAAACCCCTACATCCTAAGCCACTATCACCCCTGTACAAAAACGGCTTGCAAAGCAGTTTCTCCTTAACTTGTCCATGGGTCTTGGTGCTGTCCACTTCTTTTTAGATAATGAGCTAAATTACAATTAAACCTGCATTCCTGAATTCAGTCAAATGCACCATGTCTTTTTTTCTTCAACAGACAAATTATGTTCATTTTTCTGAACTCAAATGAAGCTTTTTATAGGTGGTGAGAGTGATTCCTTGGAAAGTCTCATAGAAAAGTATGTTTGCCTAGAACAAAATGAAAGAGTGAAATTCTTTTTTTTTGGAGTTTTTTATGGCACTAGTCGCTCGTTTTTATGGACAGTAGGCTGACAAAAATGGGGGAATGAGAGAGGGGGAGAGACATGCAGCAAAGGACCACAGGCCGGATTCAAACCCGGATCGCCCGCGTCGAGGAATAAGGCCTCCATACAAGGGTTGTGCGCAATAACCACTGCGCCACCTGCACGCTGCAGAGTGTAATTTTTAAAGGCTATTAAATATGTTAAATGCCTTTCTATATTCATTTATTTGTGAATAATTCAAACACTAGGGTGTTTCCATATTCTTTCATATGCATAGCATTTAATAAGTAATAAAAATGTTTTTAAATCATCTTCCCTCTGGGCTGCAGAGGCTTATGCATCTGGCGTTACTCATGCTTAAATTCAAAAGAGCCAAAAGGATTCTTAGTCAGACAACTTTGCTCCACAGGGTGAAGTGGGTCGTATTTTAACAGTCTATTGTTACTCAGTCAGTATGTTTGTGTTAAAGCTCCAGCCAAATTCTGCACCTATGCTTCAATAGGAACAGGATGTGTTCATTTTCTAGAGAGTATCTGTAGTTAAAGTCAACATGCTGCATTGTAAAAATTCTTCTACATAGTTTGTGACTTTACCAGTGAATTAAGTGGTTTACACTAATATTTTATTATAATTACTGCACAGTCACAAATTCCATACCTAATGCATAGAAATGTTCCATGAGTAAAATTAATGTTTGTCAACATCAAACTTTTATCACAGGATGAGATGTAGTACAGTCTGCTGATTTTAGAAGGAAAGCATTTCCATCTATTTAAATTATTGGTCTACTGAAATTGATTCTATCTGTAAGTAGAATTAGGTGTGACTTTTAATTGTTTACTAATAGTTTGAATTAAATTTCTTTTGGGACTGTATGTTGGAGCAGTTAACACTGTTGCCTTCAAGCACAGATTCTTGCATTGTGGACATGATTCTTTTTGCTTGTAAATTACAAACTCTCTTTTTGCATTGCAAATTGTCTACTACTCCAGCTTTCTCCAACAGCACAAAAGCATGAGAGCAAGTCTAACTGCTCTTCATAAATTTCCCTTAAATATGAATGTATGTGTGTGCTCGTGATTAGCCCGTGCTTTTTGTGCTGCCCTGTGGTGGGCTTGTGACGTCTCCATGGTGACAGTCTGGGACAAAATTGCAGCAAGTGCGTTCAGCAGATCGACACATTCATCAACGGATGAACATTTGCCAAAATAAAGTTTTTTGCTAACGGCTTTATAACATTATTAGTTCTTCATTAGACATGTTCCTCTGTAAGGTGATGCTGTTTTGCTTTGTAGTTACCCTTTGCAAATATGTGAATATGAGGCGACTGGTTAGAAGGGGAGGGGAAATAGGGCGATATAGGCAGGATTTAAGCAGGTATGGAGGTAGAGAGATACCTCACTTAGCCTCCCAGGTATTCAATAAACAATCACCACTGGTTTATTTTGTTGATCATCCTTGTAATTTTTTGTTAATTGTTGTCCAGTCCCAGAATGTCCCCAAGTGCTGCAGTCCCAAAGGACATGCTGGAAGCCGATCCTGGTCAGGGATCCAGAACAGACAGGAACAGACAGGAATAGGATCCAGATCAGACTGGAACAGAACAGGTGGCAATATCCAGACTTCCAGGCATCCACAAGCTCCCCATCCTGCATTGTTGTTTGTTGTTGACTAATTAAAAAAAAAAAAGAAACCTTTTTTTGACAAGACAGACAAGCAATGCACGAATTCCAAACTTAAGACTAGTTTACACTAGATCTTCCAGACACACCAGAAAAGTTGAAAGATACAGTAAAGCCTCTTTACCACGGAAAATATTGCATTAACTCTGGTTTTTCAAACGTGGGTTGACCCACTAACAATATGCATTTGGCCCCCTTAACACTGGCAAAATAAGCTGGGTCTAACCCCTCACTGGCAAGACGCATGGCCTCTGTCTGCGTGTGTGGTGAAACCATCACGCTGGGTTAGCGTTGATGATGTCACCAGTGCAACAGTTATAAAGAAAGTAAACAATGGAGATAAATATGTAAGGAAACCAAGTTGTAGTCAGTGATCTTTATTGTTTCTTACTTTTATCCTTCCGAATCCCTCTCATCAGTTCTGCAGCATGTTTATTGAATGTAGACAGAGTTGTTTCAGCTTGTTAGATCAGACACGACTGGTGCGTTGCGTTCAATAGTGTCATGTAATTTAGCGAGTCAGTCCGGCTCTGTTGTTCCCACAGCATGCCAATCAGAGCCAATGTGATTTAATGCGGCTCGCTTACCGTTTGACCCGGTTAGAAACGTGGCACTGAGCTGTTCCCACCACCACTAAAAGCCGATTGTTTCCAGGTTTAAACTGATTTTTCGGCTACTGATAAAGGGGTATAAGCTGCAAACCTGTAACTTTGCTCTTGCCAAACGACAACAGTGTGTTTATGCTTTCTTGTGCCCCTCTTTCTTTGTTCAACATCCAAAGATGTTTGCTGGTAATAGCACTTTAGGCATCTGTCTGATTTCAATATGTGTGTGTGTGTGTGCAGTGTGTGTGTCTTTGCCTAGAGAGGAGGTAAATTCATGTCAAAGTGTTTTTGCTACAGGGATGGTAATTATGCTCCTTTTTAATAACAGTGCTTTATAATCATTTAGCGCTGATGATGCAGGCATACACAAACATCCACCCTTCCCCCAAACTCACACTCAAACTCTGACACATAGGTCCTCTTGAGGCCCTAATGAATTTAGATGTGATATGCACTGAAGCTGAACTTAAGGAAAAGGGAGACGAAAGAGTTAGATGGTTAAACAGCAAAGAAGTCCAAGAGACAGAGAATTCTAGCTGTTTTCAGAGTTCCAAAATGAGTAATTTCAGTAAAAAAATATTTAAGTAGTGTTTCTTTAACCACGTTTACATCATGCGCTGAAAAGATTTATCTCGGATTTATTTTGGGTGTTAAGGAACTCCGTTTAGATCTCCTGTGATGCAGCCTCAATAAGACTCGAAAGGCCATAAATGGTAGAATATTGTTGCTTTTAGGGTGGAGAACGAGAACAGTGTTAAAACTTATGCTACATGGCAAATGAACTGCAAGAAAATATTCAAACATTGTTTTTAAGTGATCTCTACAGATAATTTTGCACAAGCAGTGCGCTTATGCTCTGAGAAAGTTGCAAGTACCTTGTTCAGTCCCCATAGCCTGCAGTCTAGGTCCCTGAGTAAGACCCTTAACCCCACACTGCTCCCTGGGAGCTGCAGAGTTCAATTTCCATCCTTTTTTCCCTATAATTTATTACCAGTCTGTATTGAATCCTAAATTGACTTGAAGTGTTGTGACGAAGATGAGGTGTGATATTTTTCCATTTTTTAGCTGGACCTAAAAATATAATTCTGTATAAGAAAATGACAGACTAAATGTGATATTGTTAGACCAGGCAGCTTGCCTTTCTCTTCAGATACTGTAGTCTCTTTTGTAGAATGTCTTTGAAAACAAGGGAATTCATTTAACTTCATAAATTATTATAAATTAATTCTTACGAGGCCTTTAGCTACGAATATTTCATAGGTTGTACACCTTGGTGCTTTATATCTTTAGGGTGCAAAAATTTGAAATTTAGACCCTCTAAAATGCTATTTCATGCAATTTGGGGTCGAATGCAGTTTTTGTTTCAACATTATTCTTGTCCTGATTATGGGAAGTATGTCTGTTTGAATAGAAGGGGAAATTTCATAAGGAATACATGAGATAATTTTTAGGTACAATATTATGTTTCATAGGTTAATTCAAACAATCAGAAAGTGTAATGCTATGTTCGCATGCACTTTAAGCATAAAAAAATTTTTGCTGCTTCATTTTTGATGGTTTTACACATAAAGGTCAGAAGCACCTGAGGCGCGTCAAGTAAAGTGTGTAGAGATGCGTCTGATGCCTGTGCTGCTCCTGTGTTCAATGACAGAGAGCAGCTTTACAATATTTGCTGTGATCAGTGGGTAAAAAGTAGTTTTAATATATTTGTATGTGTGAAAGTCCACCTCAAAACATTATCTGTGCATGAAATATTATTATACTGTCGGAGATGCTCAAACCCCCGCATATCGGCGGCGCGCTGTCACTGGGAATCCACAGCAGCAGGAGCCTCAGGTCCGGTCGCCTTTTGGGGGAGTTTCCTCTACTGTTTGTGGCAGCTGAAAGTAGATCTTAGTGTTTTTCTGGTATATGGTACAAACCTAGGCACCAGAATAATAAAAGTGAACATATTTTGCCAGCAGGTTATGACATTTTAAATAAATTTAGGCATTAATAGAACAATTTCACTTTCATAGTGCTCTGCATCAGCTCTCATATCAGCCTCTCTGATTTGTTAATGTGACGCATTAAGCAGCAAAAATTCATTATCTCCAACTCCAGCATCTGCTGCTTGTGACATTTTTTCACTTTACATGGAGTCCTTTAGCCTCATGCAAGAACCATTTGCTTGAACGTATTTTTTCTTAAATCGTTTATACCAGTGATTTAGGATTGAATGTCACGTTCACCATTTTATACCTATTTCTAATCTCCTCTCAGGTTTGAGCAAATTTTAGAAGGGCTCCAGAATTGACTTAGGAGTCTTGAACAATCAGTCAGATTTTATCCGAACCTAGTTTTTCACTAAATATTACATTTGTTGTTCCTTAGAAACAGTTGTCCACTTAATTAGGCTACATCATTTTATATTATGCATCTTTGCAACACAGATGACCGAACTATTGGTCACTACACCTGCACCTGAATTCAGTATCCAGGGGAAACTGGTTTAAGTTGTTGTTATTTTCATCAAAAGAAAGAACAGTCGGAGATCAAGCTACTATTGAAATAAACTAAATCAGAAAATGGAAAGTTCCAAAAACTCCTCTAAAAGTCAGAGTTGCATTCATTTCCGTCCATGGCAGCTATTTAAGGCTTCATGTGTTAGGGATAATTTTGCAATCTATTTTGGATAAAATAGGTGCTCGGCGCAGCTAATAGGAAAATCTCTCCTTAATTTTCATAAGAACTCGTGTGGTAGTTATTTTTGATAAGCCTAAGACTTTACCTGCATTTTGAGGGCTTCCTAACATTAGAAAATTACAACAGCTCAACCTTGATGTAACAAAAGCATTTTTGGCATGAATCTTGGAAAGAATCCTTCTAATTTTGGAACTAATTTCCTGAGGCCAAAGAAGGAAATCCTAGAATGCTGTTCCATAATATTTTAGTTCCTGCAGGTTATATTTATTTTCTTTGTTTGGTTTGTGTTATTCTGTTATTATGTTTTTTATATAGTTTATTTCTTGCCTATTTCTTAGTGTTTTAAATTTCTTTTATCTTTCCTTTCCCTAGTCATCATTTCCGTATTTTTGGAATGAATTGCTCTATTTCTTTCCATTTATATCCCATTAAATAAATTCTTCCTCAGCCAGAGCCTCTGTGTTAATTAAATAATTCACTGCACCTGTGTTGCCTTATTTGCTTTATTTTTTACTCTTTTTTTTTTCTTTTTCACTCTTTTTTTCTTCAGCCAGTTGCCAGTATTCTTAGGGTCGCCTGTTCACCTTCATGTGTCTACACCTGTTTCCTGTTTATCTGCCTCTTATAGCATCAAGTCTGTATTTTGGTCCGGATGATAATAATGGTTTTTAATCTGATCGTAAATGAGCAGGCAAAACTGCCAGTGTGGATCCTTATGCAAGGCCCTTTATGTTAATGCCTGCCTTATACAGTGATGAGTGACAATTAAATGAATGACGGCTCAGACGCCGACTCAGACGTCGTCCGGCCAAACGAGGTCTGCATCAGGTGTTGGGGAACGGAAGAGCTTTGATGTAAAATGGGCAACTTGAACAACAATGAAATGGGCGAGATGGGATAACAGGGCTCTTGGCATGCTACTACTCCTGTAACCCTAGCCAGTGGAGGTACATTTAAAGGATGTGGGAGAAATGGTCACTTCGAAACCCACAGTCCAAACTCACGGCGAAGCAAATAGTAACTCAATGCTCCAATTTCCATTAACGGCAACTGCTCTCACAACTTAAGATTGATAAGATACAAAACCACTGTACTGGCAAGGGGAACCAGGACCCCAGGTCAGATGGGAGTTAACAACCCCATCCCCCCCACCCCCAGGATTTTTTTACATTTTTTTTTATTAAGTGATATCATAACCATACAGGTGCTGGTCATAAAATTAGAATATCATGAAAAAGTAGATTGATTTCAGTAATTCCATTTAAAAAGGGAAACTTGTATATTATATTCATACATTACATACAAACTCATATATTTCAGATGTTTATTTTGTTTAATTTTGATGATAACAAATGACAACAAATGAAAATCTCAAATTCATCATATCAGAAAATTAGAATATTGTGAAAAGGTTCAAAATTGATGGCCCCTGGTGCCACACTCTAATCAGCTAATTAACTCAAACCACCTGCAAAAGCCTTTAAATGGTCTTTCAGTCTAGTTCTATAGGCTACACAATCATGGGGAAGACTGCTGACTTGACAGTTGTCCAAAAGACGACCATCGACACCTTGCACAAGGAGGGCAAGACACAAAAGGTCATCGCTAAAGAGGCTGGCTGTTCACAGAGCTCAGTGTCCAAGCACATTAATAGAGAGGCGAAGGGAAGGAAAAGATGTGGTCGAAAAAAGTGTACAAGCAAGAGAGATAACCGCACCCTGGAGAGGATTGTGAAACAAAACCCATTCAAAAATGTGGGGGAGATTCACAAAGAGTGGACTGCAGCTGGAGTGAGTGCTTCAAGAACCACCACACACAGACGTATGAAAGACATGGGTTTCTGCTGTCGCATTCCTTGTGTCAAGCCACTCTTGAACCACAGACAGCGTCAGAAGCGTCTTGCCTGGGCTAAAGAGAAACAGGACTGGACTGCTGGTGAGTGGTCCAAAGTCATGTTCTCTGATGAAAGTAAATTTTGCATTTCCTTTGGAAATCAAGGTCCCAGAGTCTGGAGGAAAAGAAGAGAGGCACTTCATCCACGTTGCTTGAAGTCCAGTGTAAAGTTTCCACAGTCAGTGATGGTTTGGGGTGCCATGTCATCTGCTGGTGTTGGTCCATTGTGTTTTCTGAGGTCCAGGGTCAACGCAGCCACATACCAGGAAGTTTTAGAGCACTTCATGCTTCCTGCAGCTGACCAACTTTTTGGAGATGCAGATTTCATTTTCCAACAGGACTTGGCACCTGCACACAGTGCCAAAGCTACCAGTACCTGGTTGAAGGACCATGGTATCCCTGTTCTTAATTGGCCAGCAAACTCTCCTGACCTTAACCCCATAGAAAATCTATGGGGTATTGTGAAGAAGAAGATGCAATACACCAGACCCAACAATTCAGAAGAGCTAAAAGCCACTATTAGAGCAACCTGGGCTATCATAACACCTGAGCAGTGCCACAGACTGATCGACTCCGTGCCACGCCGCATTGCTGCAGTAATACAGGCCAAAGGAGGCCCAACTAAATACTGAGTGCTGTACATGCTCATACTTTTCATGTTCATACTTTTCAGTTGGCCAACATTTCTATAAATCCTTTGTTTTTATTGGTCTTCAGTAATATTCTAATTTTCTGATATGATGAATTTGAGATTTTCATTTGTTGTCATTTGTAATCATCAAAATTAAACAAAATAAACATCTGAAATATATGAGTTTGTATGTAATGTATGAATATAATATACAAGTTTCACTTTTTAAATGGAATTACTGAAATCAATCTACTTTTTCATGATATTCTAATTTTATGACCAGCACCTGTATTGGTGGAAATCTATCACATCCTGCCTAAGCTTTATTTTTAAACATGTATGTCATAAAGAGATTGCCTGAAGCACTGATCCTTGGGGTTCTTAGAAAAGTAACTGTCGTATAAAGAATTTAACTGGTCATGTTTTGACAGTGTGGACTTTACCAAGGTAGAAGGCCTTTGGAAAGAAGTTAATCATAAAAATGTTTGCCAGGCCTTCCCATTCAACATCAATGTGTAATTTACCGTTTTTTCTGAAAACTCGTCAGAGGTTTCTATTTACATACTCCTTAACCTGGTGGAAAGCTGCAAGTTGGTCAACATCATATAACATGCTATCGGTCTCCGCCAGTGACGTGACTTTTGTTGCTAAGACGCCATTTTAGGTGGAAAAGGCATAGTGTAAACAACCGCAGCATAGCTAAACGAAGGACTAAAGGCCCGTTTACATAGCAGCCTTTCCAACATAAGTCATTACAGTTAACATAAGCCTGAAAACAGGGGCGGATTAAGGAAAATCGGTCTCCGCCAGTCACGTGACATTTGTTGCTAAGACGCCATTTTAGGTGGAAAAGGCGTAGTGTACCGCGCCCGAGGTAAACAATTGACGTCACTTGGCGGAGACCAATAGGTTAAAAATTCCATGGCATTTAAGTTGATATGTGTGTAAGATGGATTAACAAATACTTTTGGCAATATACATTAATGTGATTTAATACCACTTAGTAGCAATTCATACAATTGTGACTGTCAAGCCACTCAAGTTCACTGAACAAGAAAAATATATATGTATAAGAACAAATCACTGTTATACTATGGAATTATACTGAACAAGTAACTTCATGTTTTAAAGTTATAGCTTTTTTTATAGCTATCTTTTTATAGCTACCTTGTTGTGTTAGTGTGTTGAAACTGTACACTGGATAATGTGAAAATGACCAAAACTTCAAGTGTAATCATTAACATTTGTAATGGCTTTTTCCCAGTAAGTATTTTAAGAATAGGTTTTATTGGGTGTCATGCACATTATGTTCTATCATTGCTGGAAAATATAAAAACTATTCCTTTCACAGTATTGTTAAAGTGCTTTTCTTTCACATGTGAGCTGCAACCAATGTGATTTTGTCTTGTTTGTTGTTTCCATCTTCTCTGTAATAATCTAGAACTTGAGTCTTATGTGTGTCTGATTTTCTGTTCTCCCAGTCTGGGAACAGAAGGTAAAAGCTTTTTAAATAAATAAACCAGCCTCCTCTCCTCGCCTTCCCTCTACTCTTTCCTCATATGTTTCGACAGGTACTGAGTGTGGCAGAGCTGAGTGAATTGGTTGCTGAGATGGGTCATTAGCTTTTCGCCCTTGCCATCGATCCGAGGCAGAAGAGACGGGCGGATAAAGAAAGCGATAGACATTGCATTGGAGACAGAAGCGTGGCAGGGCCTTTAAATTGAAACAATTGGAGAGAATGAAACACTGAATGAAGTGACTGCAACAGCATTGGTCAAATTAAATGGATTAGTCTGTCCAGAATGCTTTGTTTTCATGTTATGTCACAGGTAAACTAAATGTGTTTGATCAGGCCTTCATTGTATGCTCAGTAATGTACAAAAGTGTAATACATTTATTTAAAAACACAAAATAGTGTGAAATTAGAAAAGATGTGAAATATAAGATTTTTTGAGAGCCAACAATTTTAGTAAGATTTTTTTTTATCAAAGCACTTTAAAGTAATGTCATTGTTTTATGCTTTCATTAGATAACATTCCAAGTTTCCAAAGCATAGATTTAAGTACTCCGTTGATTCTGTTTTTGTATTTACACAGGAAAAATGAAACCTTAGCCCACATGGTTGGCTGCTAAGCTGTTTATCTTGTCATGTATGTTGGTATATATACCAATACATTTAAAACATATTTAGGGAGGAAGGAATACAACTAATAATGCGATCCTGTTGTTCGGTTAAGTCAATGAAGTATGATTCATTGATGATGTATCCCATCCATCCATCTTCTCCCGCCTATTCCGTCAGGGTAGCGGTGGAGCCGATGCCTATTTCCAGCATTCTATGGGAGTGAGGCGGGTTACATCCTGGACAGGTCGCCAGTCTGTCGCAGGGTAACACAAAGGCATACAACCACGCACACATACATTCACACCTAAAGACAGTGTAGAGATGCCAATTAATGTAACAGCACTGTTTTTGTGGGACTGTGGGAGGAAGCCAGAGTACCCGGGGGATACCCACCAATGCATGGGGAGAACATGCAAACTCCATGCAGATTGACCTCGGGCCGGGAATTGACCCAGGACCTTCTAGTTGCAAGGCAGCAGCGCTACCAACTGTTGGGATTGCCATTTTAGGGATTACATTTTACAGTGCACAGGATTGCACTTTGCATGTTGTATTTTCTTTTTCTTTATATGCAGTGTTGGGACTAACGCGTTACAAAGTATTTTTTTCACTAACTAGTACGCTAACGCGTTAGTTTTTAAATTCATGTTTCCGTGTGATTTTTTGTTTGTCTCCCATGGCAAGGAATATATATGGTAGGATGTGTATGCATTGGCCTGCAACTGACTGTGTGCAACCAGTCTGCGGCAAACCCCATAACCTTTTGCTTATAGATTCCTGGAGATAGTCACCAGCCCCCCATGACCCAGACACACAAACAGCAGATGTTTATATATCTATATCTATAGATGGTCTCTTCAAACCAGGACCTTCGGCGTGCACTGGGGCGGTTTGCAACCGAGTGTGAAGCGGTCGGGATGAGAATCAGCACCTCCAAATCCGAGGCCATTGTTTTCCAACGGAGAAAGGTGGACTCTGCTCTCTACGTCTGTAGTACAGTGGCCTCACATTTATTCATCAACTATAAAGCACTCATATTCTGAAGCAATGTTGTTTACATAGGTGTAGACTTTATGTAACCTGTCCTCCTCTCCCACTCGTTCTCCTTTCACCTTCCCTCCTCCAGCAGCATCACACATTTTACTTCTCCTTGCCAAGACCATGTAAATAAATTGCATAATATGCTATGTTTGAGTTTTTCTGTTTTCTCTATTCTTAAATGCAGCCATGCCTCTTCTACTAAGGAGTTAAAATTGAAGCTCCTTGTCGTTTTCTAGGTATATTTCAATCTTCTCCTCTCATCCTCTCTACCATTGTTACAATCTTAACAGCCTGTGACATCACTGCTTCACAGTTTTAACGGACTGTGACATCACTGCTGTTGGATTTATTGATTAAAACGCTGGCAGCCTTCAGGAAGTGGAAATAAGATCCCAATCCAATCAAGACCTGACTTAATAGCATTAAGAGCTGCCATTGGCTCACTGGTTGCTCAGTAACCTCATTAGTACTAAAGCATTTTGATGATAATGAGATTTGCTCTTATTGGTGTCTGAACAAATTACATCCGTAATGTATGTGTATAAATGATTAAAAAATCAACATGCACCTAGAAAAATAAAGAATAAATGGATGCATTTATATAATGATTAAATTAAGTACAAACCAGGATTATACAATGTGTTTTACTAAAGAGTCCTCAAAAATTAAGACTCAGATAGTATATTCTGTATAAAAAAAAAATGGAGGAAAAAAATCTTAAATTGGAGAAGGAGATAACATTAGTTTATGGGAAGATGAGTTTGGTTACAGTCTTAAATTCTTTGCAATATCCTTATTAAAATGAATGAAACTCAGACTGCAGCTAATTTATAAGTGGAATTTTACTTTTTTTCTGTTGGTTAAGCTTTTTCTGTATTTTTCTTTGACTAAGCCGAATTTCTCCGTATGGAGGTATGCTTTTATTTACTGTTGCTTATTTTCATAAGCACCAAAAAACAAACCAATAAAACAGGTGAAAGGGGTATTAAGAGTTTGTTCAGGAGTCTCTGAGGTTTGCTCAAGTTCTAAGGCTTTATGCATTCAAGCTGTCTTTTAAAATAGCAGCAGATGAATGTGAATAACTCTGATGTAGAGATATTAAAGGCAATCTAAAGAGTGACATTTCACTCAGTTATACAGTGAGAAATGAATAATGACTAAGGAATACAATAAAGTTTACTGACACTGGAAACAATGGGTTAGCTCAGCTGGCACAGCATATTTCACTGTGGGGTTACAGGACCCACAAAATGGCTGACACAATGGGGCAGGCAATCAGGTAGCTTGGAGTTATAGATGGTAGCCGGGCCAACCATAGTAGCCAAACTCTTCAAACAAATTGAAAAAGAGGAATTAAGCAGACAAAAAGACACAGCATGGATCCATGGGTAGCGAAGTAATCAAGTAACTCACCCTAATATCTGCTCAGTATTTCATGCCGTTTAGCTGGGATGTCCTTTGCCTGATTCCTAGTTTCATTGTGCTGTGTATGAGGGCCAATAGACTAAACTTTCTTTGTAACAAAGCAGCACAATCTACAAATTTCTAGATTTGCCACTAACTTGCTTGCACATCTTCTACCCAATCCATAGAATCATCCTGTGATTCATTCAGTCTTGCCACAGATAAGCATCCCATTGTATTCAATTTATACTAACCAATAAACACCGGAATGAAAAAATGTCTGGGTTGTGCAAAAAAATTTAAATTCATAGATTATATATATATATATATATATATATATATATATATATATATATATATATATATATATATATATATATATATATATATATATATATATATATATATATATATATATATATATATCCAGAATACATTCCATTACTGTGAAAACTACAAAAAACTGCTAATCTTTGTTTGATATAGAATGTTCTTAACCTTATTTAGTTCTATTGTAACACCTAAGATTATTATTAGGTGTGAAAGTAAGAAAGCACGCAGGGGCATATAATGTAATGAAAGAAAGAACGATTTGTTTAGACAAAGCAGGCAAAAAAAGGAATATTTAGTACTTTAATATTAATTATGCACTATGTCTTGTCCAAATGCAATCTTCTGATCATTATTAGTTTTGATGGCTGCCTTGGCAAATGTTTTATCATAATCTGCCAACTGGCAAAGACCTGATGAATGAATATTCATGAAAGAAGCAGTCATCTGCAGAGAGTTATTGTGGAATTTTAACTTGCATCCTTTCTAATTGGTTTAGACAGTCTCTCCTTCATAAACCTGTATTTTTCCTCAAAGTATAGTTGTGTTACCACCATGGCTGCGGGAAGTGGTGGTGCTGGTGGTGAGAGGGAGATAAAAAAAATATATTTATATATGTATTAAAAATACTTTGCACAATTTATACATTTGTGCAAAGTATTTTGCTTTTTCTATTTTACTATTATATGTATTTGAATTTGTATTTAGTCATTTTCAGACCTAATCAACACAAGTTCATGGAAGTTCTGTTGTCATGGTAACATCAAGCAAGCTAGTGGTCGCAGAGGTATCCCGCTCCCGGTGGTAGACTAGTAAATTTACGTTGTCTAATGACAGAAATGAGGAGGAAATATGGCACAAAAACACATTTAGGAATTTTTGGGAAAAACCACCACCAGTGAAGAAGAACACTAGAACCGCTACCTAGACAAAGGAGAGCAGCCAGAGTGAGGAGACTGTTCGCCAGCTTCTGATGGCAGATGGCAGCCCCAGCACCCACAACACAAACTAGTGTGTAACCAGGGCACCCATTCCTGTAGCTCAAAGTAAGAGCATGGTCCCACCAAGCATTTTCATATCAATTCTTGCAGTGTGATGTAACCATAGTATTTTTGAGTGTGTTATTTTAATCTTTGATCTATTTTGATCCTGTGTTATTTGTGTAAAGGACGTTTTCAATAGTGTTTAAATAGTATAAAAATAGTATAATAAGTATTTTCTCATGGTTTACCTAAAAGGATTTTGGAGCTAATAGAGTCATGTGTGACATAAGTGCAGTGACTCAGGTTCATGCCAGCTGACCAAATCTAGGTTGTTATAGTGTTATTGTGAAGTTTAATTAATAGTGCATATATTTACCTGAGAACTGATGATGTCTGTGTGTTACAGACCCTGGTTGCGTACAATATAATGTATATGACAATAAAGTAGTTAATCTCAATCTATTCAGTTATTTTTTGTTTACTGTATTTTAAATACGTCTAGGCTCATAGGTCTTTTGTCCAAAAAGAAAGCCAACATTGTTTTACCGCCCCCTGTTCAAAATGACTTCCAGTGGCCATGGTTACCACAGAGCAGAAAGAAAGACCACAGCCAGTTTGTTTTACGGGTTGTCTGCCTTGGTTGTTGGCTGTGCCAAAAGCAGACCTACACTTCGGGTTATTCATGTGCATCACTCTCCCGTGCTGCCGTAGTAGGGACAGAGGGAAAGGGACTTTTTAAACTTAGAGGAATTGTTTTATTTTGGGTTCCTTTATATTAAGGGGAGCCCTGCTTTGATGCTCCTCCTTTGAGGATCTCCTTAGAAGGACTAGTGATCTACTGTTTGATATGACTTCACCGATCTGGTTCTGTGCCCCATCCATATTTCATGTTCCACCCCAGGATGTCCATTGTTGTCCCATGTGAGGTATAAAATCCTAAAACACTTTCCAAAGAATTGTAATCAAGGTAACATGCAGGAAGGTTCAAAAGAAGAGGATTATTCTCCTTTATGAAGTCCTTTGTCGGACAGTTGAAAGCTGAAATTCTGTCTTATTTAAAGTCAAGTGCTAATTGTAGAGAAAAATGCCCTTAGTCAAGAGAGATACTTGCTGCAATGTTTTAGCATAGCTACTAAAGATGCACAGATCAGGATTTTGTGAGTCGATTAACCGATTTCCAATCACCAATTTCAGAATCTGCCGATCCTGATATTGCCGATCACCAACCATAGCATCAAATCCATAAGTTCTTTGATAATTTTGTCTCATGTATATTGACATTGTATAATGCAGTATAAAAATTAGGAGATGGGAAAGTATCATCAATTGACCACTGTTTTAGTGAAGGATGCAGCGGCGATGAACTTTTGGAAGATAGAGAAAAATATTGACAATGAATGAAGAGGGGAATGCTCTTAGGAGGTTTGAAGGTGGCTTTTTAAAAAAAGCTGTTTAGCCCTAAAAGGAGGGTTGTGTCATCCTAACTCCCGCTCATATACCAACCAGCTGCCATATTCTCTCATAGTTTCCTAGACAGGTTCCTCTCATCATCCACTGTCCTTCCTTCTCCAGCAGTTAGCCTCTAGAGCAGGCATCCTCAAAGTCGGTCCTCGAGGGCCGCTGTCCTGCAGGTTTTAGAGGTTTCTCTGCTTTAGAACAGCTGATTCTGATGATTGCAGTTCAGCAAAAGCCTGTTAATCAACTATCAATGTAAATCAGCTGTGTTGGAACTGGGAAACCTTTAAAACCTGCAAGACAAGCACCCTCAAGGACCAACTTTGGGGATGCCTGCTCTACATACTATCCCCAGCCAGCTCTCCCTGGTGGACTTCTACAATGTACCGCTGTCCTCCAGAAAAGCCGCAGACCCTCTACCCCCGCCTTCAGCACTCTATTTGCGCCGCAAACTTCTCAGATCTACTGCTGTGCTCCTCAGATCTCCTTCTGAGCTAGCATGGGTAAGCTGCCACCTCTGTAGTTCTTTAGCTCTGGAGGGCATGGCTGGCTTCCCCTCCCAGAGCTGGAACACTCTCATCTGGCATTCTCACTCTGATTTCCCACTGCTCCTGCCTGACCTCTTGAACATGTCTCACCTTACTTCTGTTGTCAGGGCAATTTGTACCCCTGTTTTGTGCACTTTCACTAAAACCAACATGGACACACGACAAGATAAAGTTGTTCACTCAGAGAAAAAACTACCGTATTTTCACGACCATAAGGCGCACCGTACTAAAAGGCGCACTCTCAGTTATGTGTCCCATTTCTGTATTTAACACACACATAAGGCGCACCGGACTATAGGGCGCGTTTTTTATATACAGGTACATGTCCTCTACTACCTTTAAATACCTCTACTGCGTATTTAAAAATACAGCGGGGGCAAAACTGAGTATGACTGTGCTTTATTCATGTATTTATTACAAAGTATTAATCAAACCTGGGAGCTGGCCGTGAGACAGACACATCGCAGACGACACAGCGCTGTGGTCACTCCTAAATTAACTTAAAATCCTGAAACCTGCCGACGGAATATTTTCGCTTTTATTACCGGTATCCTGGTGCCTGCAGTTTAAATTATTTAGATGAAAAACACCTGCCAGCAGCCGCGGTGAACCTGGAGGCTGCCTGGCCTAGAGGCTGCTGATGAAAGGATTTCTACTGTCGGTGTACCGCTGGTATGTGGGGGTCTGAGCGCCTCCGACAGAAATAGATTATCTGGATGAACTGACTGCAATTATTAAGTTTTCAGGTGGACTTTCTCACTTAAAAATATATTAAAACTACTTTATTCCCCCTGATCACAGCAAATATAGCTGCTAGATTTAGATTTAGGCCAGCCGCCGCGGTGATTAGGAGGAGACCCGCCCAGAGGCTGCTGTTGAATTAAGTTTTCAGGTAGAAAAATACAGCGGGAGCAAAACTGAGTATGTTTGTGCTTTATTAATGTATTTATTACAAAGTATTAATCAAACCCATCAAAGTCATCATCCTCTGTTTCTGAATTAAACAGCTGCACTAAATCAGACATGCCAATTTCCCCTTCTTCGCTGTCAGTCACTTTCCGTGCAGCGCAGCTCCTCAGAAATAATGCCTGCTTTTGCAAAAGCTTGAACAACAGAGCCAGCAGACACGTTAGTCCAAGCATCTACAATCCATCCGCAAACGGTGGCGTAACTTGCCCGGCGCTGCCTTCCACTTATCCTGAAACTGTGCTCTCCGTCTGTCATCCATCGCTCCCACGCCGCTCGCAGCCTTACTTTGAACGGCCGCTTCACACCGATGTCGAGCGGTGGAAATTCCTTTGTCAGACCCCCGGGATAACGGCGAGCACAGCGTTTATTTGATTCATCTTTTTTTCACATCGGCTGTGAGATGGGCACGCAGCGATGGTGATGCGTGGAAAAAACCACCTAGTCTCCTCACATACACCTCCCTCAGCCACGCTTTCATCATCTCCTCATCCATCCAGCCTTTTTCATTTAATATCATATGTCATCAGAGCGCTGTGTCTGTCTCGCTGTCAGCTCCCAGATCAGCTTCTCTGATTGGTTGATGCGGCGCGTCCAGCAGCAAAACTTCAATTTTTCCATCTCGAGCAGCAGCAGCGCGTTGGCGGTGCGTCAGATGCTTAAACGCTTCCCGACGTGCTGCACCTGCTGCTGCGGGACCTTTTGCTGCACCTATACGTGCGTCAACCATTGACTTTGCATGTAAACTCGCTGCTTCTGCTGCACCTGCTGGGTCCGGTTCACACCAATGTCGAGCGGTTGAAAGGCGAGCACAGGGTTAATTTGTTTCCCCATGTTTTTCACATCAGCTGTGAGATGGGCACGCATGGAGTTACATATTAACAGCGATGGTGATGAGTGGAAAAAAAACACCTGGTCTCCTTACATTCAGCCACTCTTTCATCATCTCCTCAATGAGGTGGTCTCAAAAGTCGCAGTTACAAAACACATAGGGCGCACCGCACCATAGGGCGCACCGCACATTTTGAGGGGGAAAAAAGACGTTTAAGTGCGCCTTATAGTCGTGAAAATACGGTAATCAAAACCACAATTACCAGCTTTTGGAATCTGTCTCCTTTATAATGAACAGCCAGTTGCCGGTCGTCGCCTACGTATCACATGAAAATTGTCAGAATATTGCCGATTGACCAGTGCAAGTCTAATAGCTACCTGTTAAAACTCCACCGTTCCACTGAAGGATTAAGCTACTTAGATCATAATGGAGTTTTCACCACTATGCCATAATGAAAACCTCTCTTATGATCTTGCTCTAAGGCCAGTACTCTTTGAAGCCATTAGGACCATCCAAATAAAATTATTTCTCATCAAAAGTACATCTTTCTTTTCTTCTTAAATGTCCCTGATATAACAATGCCTTGCCAGGTCTGAAGAGACTTCTCTTCTTTTAACCTGTCTCTTGCATTCAGATCTTTATGTTTGGCTAAAGTTAGCATAGCTGCTGTTAAAGGGATTCAAAAAAAATATTCACAAAATGAGAACTAAACTTTTCAAGTGTTAAAAAAATTAAAAACATATTTTATTATCTTTTTACTTGACAATTTTAGCTATGTTGTGATATCAGGTAAACTCCCAATATGATTTGTTTAAAGATTTAAATTTTGAAGTTAATGGTATCTGTGTGAATTAGCACACATGTGAAAACTAGAAAATACTTGCACATGACCATGCAAAGGTAGAAATTACCTTTTCAAAGTTTTTGTGTGTGTGTGTATTGCTTCTGTGTTTGTGAAGGTGCTGATGTCTCTTTGTGAGTTGAAATGCTAGCGCCTCTTTTCATTCTTCCTGATTCCCTTATAATTAATCAGCCATGCAATTACAGTGTAGAATGGAGAGAGAACAAGAGATGGGAGGAGAGAGACGGAGGGAGCATGGAAAAAGAATGTATAAAAAAATCTCCCATGTCTATTGTTAAGGAGCAGGGAAAAAAGTAAAGGGAGAGAGGAGAAAAGAGCAGGTTTCTAATGAAAGGTGATAATAAGGAACCCTTAAACGAACAAATGAAAATGTCATTTTTCTCTCCACCTGTCACAGCCTCCCTCCCCTCTGTCCTGTGGAGGGATAATGAGGGGGAAAAGGAGAAAGTGAGTGTTTCTCAACAGGAAACCTTTTGTTAAACATCTCCACACTTCGGCCGTCCTTCCTTTCTGTTCCTTGTATCTTGACAACGTTCCTCCTCCTCCTTCTCACCACACAGCCCACCTTTTTCTCCCCCGTAGGACCCTTCTCTCATTGTTTCATGTATCTAGACAGGTCTTTCACCACCCTGATCCGCCACTCTTTCTTGCACCCCTAATTCTGCCCTTTAATTTCAACTAAACCTCAAGATGATAGATTTAGATTAGGCCAAAGCAAAGGCTATGTCTCTCTCTTCGACCAATAGAAGAGTCAGGTCTTATGGTAATAGGACACAGTTTCATATTAGAACTACTCTCTTTGTTCTACATGAGTTTCATTACTCTAGAGAAGCTCTCATTACAAAGAGCAACGCCTCACAGCAGTTCTTTTATTCGGAAAATAATACAAGAGGCAAGAGAATAAAAAAAACATCTCCTTTCTGTAGCAATAAAAAGTAGTGTCCATGTACAAATGAATTAATGTTTAACTAGTTGAAGTGCATCATTCCTTTCCTAACATCTATGAAAAATGTTATTTCTTCAGCTAACACTTGTAATATACTTAAACTCACAAGAATAAACGTAAAGACTTGCAGTCCTTCAAGTGTCAGAAAATTCATTTTAGTGCTTAAATCTAAAGTATCTGCGGTATGGTGCTACATTACCTTCTTTGAAGCCTTTTCACATCATAGACTGTAGCTGCTGAGAGATCACCTTTCATCGATGAAAGTGCCATGCTTTTTCCCATCAGTTCACCACTTGACCGCTGACATGACAGACCTTATTTCTATGTCAGAGAAGAATAGCTAATCCTTGCTGTGGGAGATACTGCTCTGTGGATTCTGTTTTCTCAATCCTGAGTTCTAAGTGTGTTAGTCTTTTAGTGACAGCTTCAAAAGTACACAGGTCCTGTCAGAGGTTTTACAGCACTCATCCCTGTTTTTTTAATTCTTCTGGATTAAAAAATTTAAATGATTTATAGGAACTGCTCTTGTTTTGATTTAAATGATGCATCCTGAGCCTAATATCATTACATTTCTAAAGATATTGAAAGGAATGCCCATAACAAGTCATCAAGTACTGTAAATACTTCTCCAACCACCAATGTCCCTTTGCCATAGCTCTGGATGGTTTTAAGATAAAAAAAAATATAAATGTAGATGTGACTGATATTATTGAGCTCATTACGTGCAATATTACATTGGCGAGTAACCCTTGGATCAATTATTTGGTAGTATATTATGGGTCCATGCTTCCCAGGTGTCAATATTTCATGCCAGTAACATAGCTTTCCTACTGAACAAACATTTACTATGCTTAGTACCCAGCAATTGGTGCTCAGTCACAATCAATAAATGGATACTTAGAACTGAGCAAAGTAGAGTAGCATAGAGCTTGACGTGCTGAATTCACTCAAGAGTGGCGCTTATAAAACATGCCAGCACTTTAAGAAACATACAACTATCCAACTTAGGTAAAAACTGACCAATAAACCCTAGTAAAAATTAAAATAAAATGCAATTGTCTTGCATAATACATATCCTCAAGTCAGTCTTAGAAACAAAAATTCAAGGCATTGGCCACAGAGCTTGAAAAGATCATCCCTCATATTATCAATCCTGACCAGATCTTTGTCACCACTTTTTTTAGAGTAGTGGTACACTAAAATAATACAGCTAGATCAACAAAACTATTGAAAAATCCAAAAGAAAATTGATTATTTAGATTTGAAGAATGCCTTTAGAAGATAAACATAAATTTATATTTGGAATTAATATAAAGATTTGGCCATCCTTGTTCTTATGGGTGAAAATACACTATAGATCACCCAATTTTGTATGAAAACAAATTACTGCATTTTTCCAGGCTTTAACTTCTAGCTATTTTTTATTAAAGTATTGGTGGCTGCAGTTCATTACCGTAAAAAAGAAAAAATTATTTCAAAAAACAGCAAATAGTATCTAGAAAGTCTACCTATATGTTGATGATGTGAAGCTCTTTATGGAAAAGGCAAAGTTACCTGTCACAAAGACAATCAGTTTAAAAAATAGGCTTTCAACAAATTCAGACCACAACTTTGCTTTAGAACAAACCACAGGCCCTTCCTACCTTCTCCCCTGCACAGTATGTACCACCTTCAGAGACAATCCAGCTTCTTACAGCAGGGTGCAAGATACCAGCAGAAAATGAATCTACCATAGTGTACAGTAACATGTGCAGATACAAACTAGAGACCCCCAGGTCAAAATGGGAGCAATCTAAGGTGGTGGAGAATGAAAGAGCTAAGAGTCATGATGTTACAAAGTTCAAACCCAAAATGCAGAAAACCGAACAGAGAGACCAAGGAAAAGGTTTAATTGGTTTTATTGAAGAGGTTAAACAGAGAGAGAAGTGTTGCACAGAGCACTGCTCAACCGGAACTATAAAGTGAGGGGAAGACACAGCAGTTAGTTCAGGCTCAGTGGGGAATTCGACTCGTGAACTTGGAGAAGAGGATTTGATTGCCGAATCATGTTTCCAGAGAAATTATTGAATCCTTGACTCCTGTCTGTGTGCCGTGGTTCCAGTGTTTGCCTGATTCGGTGGAGAGCGGAACAGGGTTTACCCAGTATGCGGTTGTTAGTTGGTGAACGGAGAGACTGACTGCCACTAGGATTTCCTGCGGTACTTGAATGGGTCGCAGTGGAAAATAATCCCTTTCTCAGTGGGAAGCTCAAACGATCTCTTGGGGAAAATGGATCCAAACCTCCTGTTTGAACCCCAGCTCAGTTTGAAGCTCAGTTGATCCTTCCAGGGAGTGAAGGTCTGAGAAATCCAGTTTGCAGGATGACTTCCTGCCAAGAGGCAAAGACAAAAACAAAGTTAAACTCAAGTTGACAAAAACTCAGTTTGACTCAGCAAAACTCAGCTTGGCTAGAGTACCCAAAACTGGCAAACACTGGCGTTGAGGTAGTGGCAGTCAGCAGCTTAAGAACACTCCGTTAACGAGGGAACAATCAGCAGGTGTGTGAGGAGGCGGACCAGAACCAGGCGCCTCCTGGTGGATGAAGGGAGATAAACACAGAAACACAAACACAAAGACAGGAGTCATGATCCTGTGGAACTTCCAGAGACAGACAAAATGGTGGTTGCCATCCAAGTAGACATTTTGATAATTGATGAGCGGCACAGGACAGTCATATTTATTGCCATCTATAATGGAAATAGGAAAAAAGGATTACAGCCATTGGTGAAATACAAACTGATTATGAAGGAACTAGGAAGATCCTGTGGTCAGTGTTGTGCCTGAATGCGTTCATTGAACGAAAGTTCATGAACTCGTTTATATTTTGGGCGAACGTGAACTGAACGTACTGTATTACTGCCTGATGAACGTTATTGTGAACTCGTTCATTCTGGTGTCTGTGAACGGCACGCTCTCTCAGTTCAGCTCCGTTCAATAGGTTGCCAGATTTCTATAAAGCCCTCCAGGCGAAACCCCGGCTAAATCACATCGTAAACAGGCCTTAATATGTAGCGGGAAAAACACCCAATCTGGCAACACCAGCTACCAGTGTCGTAGCCTACAGCCGCGTGCGTCATCAAAACAAAATGCCGCGTGGAAGCCACAGCAGCGTGGAGACGACAAAGCAGCAGTATGATCACTTAAAACAGTTTTATGACCAGGTGGTCAGTGAGGATGATGGCAACAAGTTTGCCCGCCGGCTTTCAGTAAAAAAATCTGCACTTCAGTAACCTTAAATTCCTACCTCAGCCTGGTCCCTCAGTTTGTGTTAGTAAAATCTTCTTGAGCGGAGGTCTTCAATAGGGGATCCGCGACCCCTAGGGGGTCTACGGAGGTACTGCATGAGGGTCTGCATGGTTAGTTGATATTTTTATATTCCCCCCCTGCAATTTTCCCCCCCACTAATTGAAATGTCTTTAAATACTCATTAACATGAAATCAACACACTGTAGTAAACAGATAAATGGAGACAAAAGATGTCTTTCAGTCATCAATGCACACATTCAGCGACACACAGGAGCTCTTTCAAGCTGGGCACCGTTTCAATTCACAACACCTGTCCCATCAACCAGGAAGCAGAATCAGAAAAACTTTAATAATCCCAGGGAGAAATTAATTTCTTTACATTACTCCATCTGTAATAGAGTGACTATAGGACACAATTTCATACAATATATTTAGTTAGGGGGTCCCCGCTCCATCTCGGCATCAGTTTGGGGGTCCTTGGTCTGGAAAACATAGAAGACCCCTGTTCATGAGGGTTTTACTATCCATGTAACTTGTTTGTTAAACCTGCCTGGTATAATTTTCCAGGATTCCAGTATTCCTTTTTAGTATGTATTGAAATGGAATTTAAAATGGAAAAAATTATTAAAAAAAAAAAAAAAACATTTGCACCTTAAAGACTACTTTCCTATTTTTCTTTTAATAATTCCTCATAAAAAAGACCATTCAAGCAGCACATTTTTCCTGATGTTTTTGAGAATATACTGTAGGGGTGAAAGCTGCAGCTGCTACTAGTGTGAAGTGAATGGACAGCAACAAAGCATTAAAGCAACAATGGGGAAATCTGTCCCCTCAATGCTAATGGAAACCCTGGTTGGATAAGGATTCAAAACTGGATATGAAGATGAAATCTGACGCACAGTTTCAGTGTTACAACTGATAAAATAATTGCTGTCTGTGGTTCTACAGTAGGCTATGGTGTAATTGAGCAATATATGAAAAAAAAAAAAAAGAACTATGAACTAGTTCATTTTTTGGTTTTGAATTATGAACTATGAACTGAACTAGTTCATTTTAAAATGTGTGAACTGAACTTTGAACTAGTTCACGTAGAAAGAGAACTTTCCCAACACTGCCTGTGGTTATCAGAGCATGCAGGGCAGTTATCAATACCTAGATCAGACATCTCAGTCTCAGATACTGTGAAGAACCGTAAGCATACTTGAAAAACCTTAATAAAATTTTTATATTTATGGTCTTTTTGCCTGCCTGCAAGTTTTCTTAGACCTTTTTCTTTAGATAGAAAAACATTCTGTGCAAAGTCTAAGACGCCTTGTTTTCTTATTATCCAATTGGGAAACTCCTGTAGTAATCCATGTCTTTTATCGACTGTCATAGATATCCTGATTTAATTTCTGTAAGCAATTGCACTAGTTGCATCCACCACAAAGGAACAGCAGGCAGCAGAAAGGGTATCTTGCCAACCTTTGCAGCTGTTTTTTTCATGTATATTTTACTTCTCCTTGGTGTAATCTCAGTCTAAAATGGCTTTTCTTCTCATTGTCTTTGATAACTTTATCTCTCCGATTTACAACTATTATTGCAATTATTGTATAAGGCATTTCCCATAAGAAAAAAAAAACAACAACAGTTATGTTGGTTTTTGTTTGACCTTAAAAAAGGTCACACAGGCCTTAAAATCAGGGAAGCTCCACTACGAAACTCACAAATTTTGAACTTGAATGTTCACATCAGTGTTGTTGGTTTGTAGCCAGAACTTGTTTTTATTTTTTAAAGACTGGCCTGAAGCTGTTTAATTAAGTTCTTACTGGAACTAATGTTATTCTCCATAAACACTTCAGAACTTATTCACAGTTACTAACTTTCAAATTGATGGGACTTATTTTATGTAAAATCATTTTAGAATACAGTGCTTACAGCTATTTTTTTTTTTCTTGGATTTCTCTGGTGCTCCTTACTGGATACCTGCTTGAAAACACTTTCTTCAGTCCTCCTGCAGAGAAACAAGGATGTCACACTGATGGGCCGTGGGTCTGCAGGCGACACTCAGCTTATCTTCTGTGAGAGTTTAGGCTGATTCTGTAATGCAGCTGCAGGGAGGCTGACTCCTGTTGGATTAGACTGATCATAGATCTGAGAAACACACCGTGGAATCAGACAAGACTATTACTGAAAGCTAGAGAGGTTTTGTGTGTGTGCATGTGTGTGTGAGAGAGTGAGTGTTTTGTTCTCACCCTGTCCAAAATGACTGTTATGTGTGTGTGGTTGTTATCCATGTGTGCATAGACAACAGATGGGCAATAAAGGAATCAGTAAATTAATCCTCAGCACATCGTAGAGTGCTAACTACTGATTAACAAGCACTAGACTGCTCTGTCTTTTTTCCCAAACTTCACACACAGGAACCTGCTCAGTATTTTAACTTTACAGAAAATAAATATGAAATGATTGAAGCTAATTCTGTAGCAACATAATGAGATATATTGAAAAAATAATGGTGGGTTAGAATAAAAGGACGGTGGGGCTGAGGGACATGGACTAAGTCAGTGGATTGGCAGAATGACAAGGGAATGGATGCAGGGATGTGAGGCAAATGAAAGTCTATTGTCTTATATCAGATTACTTATTGTCTCTAATCCACTTAGCCTCACACAGACCTACACATGTTACCCCCCCACAAACACACACACACACACACACACACACAGAGACATTGAGATTCTGCTTGTTGATAAACGCAACGGAGCTATTAGTTAATATTGCTTTGTATCTTCTCTAAACTGATATACATTTAAAAATATACCCACGGATGTCTGGAGGACAGTGATTTCGTCTACATGTTATGAATGCTGGAGTACCATAAAGAATAAATTATGTACAGTTTAGTTCGTGCCTTCAACTCATTCCCCAAAAGAAGATGTTACTTGAATATAACAAAACCGAATATCTTCAGAACAGCTCCAAATGACACAAAACTAATATGGGTGAGTAGAACCTGATGTAATAACGTAAAATCAAGGGGCCAATGTAAAAAAAAAACAGTGTTCATCTTTAACTAGAAGCTTTAAAACTCAATTAAAACTGTGTCATGACTTTGTAACCTAAACACAGAATAAAAGGCAAAAAGAGTTGAAAGGAAAAATTAACTCAATAACATGATGCAATGATATCACAGTTCAGCATTTGGATTTGGAACGAGTTCAAATTAAAATCATCTAGAACAAATTGAATATGTTATAACCAATCACAATACAACTACAAAAGGTTTTAACATTTTTGGTGTAATCATATATCACAGAGGCAGCAAAGAGACTGATAGTGCACATATCTAACTTGTTCTTTAACATGTTCTTTAACAGGCTCAGCACTAAGCACAGTTATGTTTATTCAACTATTATGAGTTTACCTAGTTTTGCAGTATATCCGGTTAAGTGGCTGTTGAAAGTGGCTGGTGCAGGTAAATCAACCTGTATAGAGGGTTGTCTGATTTAATTCTGACTGTGGCTCCTTTTCTGGTGTAATGGGTATTTTTATTATTTACTTGTGTTTATAGTACTTTGGAACACCAATGTAAATGGCAAAATTAATAATACATAGTTCAATCATAGTTATAATTTTTATCATTATGGATAAAAGTTATTATCCATAAAGCTCATAGTCATTCAACCATCTAACCATATGGGTTAGAACTTCAGCTTTCTTTTGCAGCCACTCTCAATCTCTCAGTTGCAGATGCAATTCGCTCATTTATCATCTCTGTTAGCCCCTCAAGTTAGGCCGATCCTCCCCACTGCAAACCAGAGACTATTGTGAAACCATTAAAAAGCCATCCAATTAAGTGCCAGTAAAGTCTTTAAAAAAATCTCTTGTCATCTCTGAGTATTACATGTTATGACTAAAACATAATTTATTTTCAGGGGTAATTTATTTTTACAATTCCCGAGGTAACAACTTGGAGTCGTGGTGACAGATAAACCCACCGGCAATGATTTCATTAATCTGATCCAAGTAAGAAGACAAGTTCCTATTTAACTGCATCTACTGCAACTCATAAAGACAGAGCAAAATGTTTGTAGGTCTTCTGGGAGTATTCACAAACTTTTATGACTAAAGTTCACCTTGATTTGGAGTATAGGTGATGTTTGCTTCTACCAAATTGCCTTAGATAATGCACATAATGAGAGTCTTTTTAACTGTACCAAGGCAACATTGTATATGCGGTGCTAACCATTACAAAGAAACATCAGGCACAGAAAATAACTGACAGAATAAATCTACCCTTAACATTTCAAAAGCAATTTTCTCTAAAAAGTCTTGATTGTATGCCAATGTTCAGTTATTGTTCTGGCTTGCATTTTTAATATCCATGTAGCTAGACTGAAATAAAAGGACCCAAATAAATTCAATTCAATTTCAATTCAATTCTTTTATTAAGGGATAGCCCCTTGAGATGATCCATCTCGTTTTCGAGGGGGTCCCAAGAACAACAGAGACAAACAATACACACAGTCACACATCCATACCAAAGCTCTTCATCACTACAAGCTAAACAGTCCAACATCTCTACACAAATATATTTATGCAGGTAAACAAACAAATAGAAAATATATGTATCTATCAGTGACGTGCGGTGAGGTTCATAGCTGGTGAGGCACTGACGTCATCAGAATCAGATTTGCAAATAGATGCATAGATTGACAGCAGTTTACAGGTTATGTTTCACTTCTGCATCCTTACACATACAAACTGTAGCTCACAAAACACACATTTCCTTAAAAAACAAAACAAAATAAATGTTATTACTGTCTTACCTTTACTTATAAATGAATAGAAGTCCTCCTTATCTTCCTTCAGTTTTAAAAGTCTCTCTGTCTCAATGGAGATCACTGCCAGGGAAGAAAGCCTTCCTTGATCCGTCCTGTTCCTGCCTTATGTTTTCAGTCTCTTGAGCACCCCCTGCCATGAGGCAAGAGAACTGCCTGCCTCACCTCGAACTTGTTCTCTGCCGTTTATAATCGCTCATTACACGAAACACGTTACACAAACACAGTTGGTGACAAAAAGCTCTGTACATTATATACATAAGCCAAATTATTAGAAATAAGTTCACATATTACATTTGTTTAAACCATTTTATTGACGCCGTACAGCAACATGCTCTCTCCGCTTTGCAGCCAGCGCAGAGCCAGGGGTTGCGCAATCCAAGGTGAGGCAGAGCTCGCTGCTGCCTCACCGGCATCGCTTCCAAGCATTTGAATGGGAAAATAAGAAAATTCAGCGATTTTGAACAAATAAAAATCGAAATTGGTGAAGCTACATGAAAAATGAATATTTTTTAGTACAAACCACCGGATGAATATAACAATTTAAATTACTTTATGATTATATATTTTCTTTCTTTCCATGATGGCTGGTGAGGCACTGCCTCACCTGCCTCCCCTGACCGCACGTCACTGGTATCTATATATATAGAACACTAAGCAGAAATAAAATAAGAATAAAATACAAGTAAAGTACTCAGGAGAAAACCCACAATTGGAAAATCAGTTAAATAAATAAAAAAGATAAGAAGGAAAAATAAGCATGTATATATGCACAACCGCACACATGAATATAGGTACAGCAGCAGGTACATAACTTTTTGTTTTGTTTTGTTTTAAGGACCACGGCCAGGAAAGCAGGTGCACTGGTCTCTTGAATGCAGAAAACTTAATAAGGATGATTTAAAGTGAGGAAAAGATGAAATTGATCTCAGTGATCTGGGTAAGCTATTCCAGTCAGAAGGGGCTTTAAATCTGAAGGCACGTCTTCCTATTTCTTTAGATATTCTTGGAACAGAAAAGAACAAATGATCAAGATGTCTAAGTCCATAAGTAGACCTATATGGATTCAAATGGTTTTGTAAATAGGATGGATAATTAAAGAAAAAACATTTATAAATAAACTGAAACCAGTGTAACTGCCGTCTAGTCTTAGGTGATAAGAGGTTAAGTTGCTGATACATGTGACAATGGTGGGTAAGGTATGGGCATCTCAACACAAATCGACAGAGACTGTTGAAAACAACATTTAGAGATTTAAGGTGTGATTCTGTTGTATTCATATACACAATGTCAGCGTAATCAAGGATTGGAAATAAAAGCTGTGTTACAATTCGTAGTCTGATCTGTTGAGTGAAACAATTTATAGAGCGATATAAGAGTCTAAGATTGAAATTAATTTTCTTGACAACGGAGTCAATATGTGACTTGAAGGAAAGATTGGAGTCAAGCAGTAGGCCCAAATATTTAAATTCTTCCACATTCTCCATAAGAGTATCATCCAGAAACCTTATTGACAGAGTATGATCTTGCTTAAAACGGGTTGTCCTGTTGTCAAAAAGCATACTGTAAGACTTAGTCTTATTAAGTATGAGCCCATTCGCTGTAAACCACTTCTGAATATCATCAAAGTCTGATTGCAATGAAGACTCAATCAAACTAATGTCAGGTTTAGCAGAGTAAATAACTGTATCGTCAGCATACAGCAGGATATTACAGTTTGAGCATACTTTTGGAAGGTCATTTATGAATATAGAGAACAACAGAGGGCCTAAGCATGAACCTTGCGGAACCCCATTTTCCATAACTGTGTACTGAGAAAGACAGCCATTGAAAGCCACAGACTGACGTCTTAAATGAAGATAAGAATTAAACCAAAAAAGTGACTGCTTACACAGACCGATACCATGCAGTTTGTCAAGAAGTAAATAGTGATTGACCAAATCAAAAGCCTTGGTGAGATCTATAAATATTGCTCCAGTAGGCATGTTATTGTCTAAAGAGGATGTAACATCATTGACAAACTTTGTGAGGGCAGTAGTGGTAGAGTAGTTTGGTCTGAAACCTGATTGCATCTCAGAAAGGACAGAGAAGTCATTGACATATTTAAACAATCGCTTAAAAATAATTTTTTCAAATATTTTTGCCACAGTATTAATAATCGAAATTGGTCTATAGTTATTTGGGTCAAGTGGATCACCACTTTTATGTATAGGTGTTACTCTAGCATACTTCCACATGGCTGGAACTTCAGATGTGGATATGGATAAATTAAATAGATAGCATAGTGGAAATGCCAGGATGTGAGATGCAATCTTAATAAACTTAATTTCCAGACCATCAGGACCAGCACTACCAGATTTAGTATCAGAGATAGCCTGTTGCACTTCAGTAGGAGTTATTGTAGTTAGTGTAAAAGAAGTATTGGCTACTGGTGAATTTACAAGATTGGAATGGAATAGATTAGATGGGCATAATTTGCTTACAGAGGAAAAATGTTGGTTAAATGCATCAGCCACAGTAGCAGGGTCACTACTAATTTTATCATTTACACGAAGCGATAGAGGAGAATTCACAGCAGGTTTATTCAATAAGCTGTTAAGTTTTTTCCAAAATTGTTTTGGACTAGTGAAGTCATTAGACAATGCTGTCTTATAGTAATTTGACTTTGCATTCCTTGTTTTCACAGTACAGATATTACGTAATCTCTTATATTCGATCCCATCAACCATAGCTTTTGTTGATTGGTAACGCTTCCAGGCCTTATCCCTTTCCTTAAAAAGATGCAACAGGTCACCATCAATCCATGGTAGATGCCTACCCTTGACTTTCACCGATACCCATGGTGCATGCTTGTCAATCACATTGTGTACCTCAGTATGAAAAAAAGTCCAAGCATCCCCAACATAAGGAATAAGTTCTAACCTAGACCAATTGATATTTAGCAAATCATTAATATTTTTAATTCTTATGCATAGATGAAATATTTTTGGCCATTTCAGGGAAAAACCATTTGATATGGGCAGATGGAGGCTTCATTTGGCGAATATTTTGATGTATCAAAATCGTTACTCACATGACTGATCACAGCAGCCCTAAGCTATTTTGGAAACAAAATAAATGGATCTGATGGGACAAGAAACAAACTGTTGTCTTGTTTTTTTTAGCTGCATGTTTCTCCAAGCCTCTTTTTATTTGTTTTAAACAAGGTTAAAGAAAAATAAATGTTACCCTGTTTTATAAAGCAACATGTTCAAAGTTTTCTTTAAATGTAGATGAAAACATAGCTATTCTTGAACCCTAAAAAGAAATTCTTGTTGGCAGGACAGTTCTGTGATCACTTGGCATTTGGTTTTTTTCTTTAAGAGAACAGTGAGTACTGGATGTAGTGGAAACGGAGCGCTCATTACTCATAATAATGGACAGGCAGAGAGAGGGGAATGGAAAGAGGGAGGCCGACACAAAGAGAGTTACAGAGGGTGTGTGAGAAAATGTTCCACACTTGATCGTGCAAAATTACCTCTCTAATAGATAGTGGAAACTGCTGAGTTCTGATTTTCACATTTTTCTACTGAACAATTTATTTTGCTAACTGCTTCAGTCTATGAAAGCTGGTATTCCTACAGGAAATTACCATAGAGCTTTGACTCACCCAAAGATTTACCACATTAACCTTATCTCCACAAAAAACTACAATACATGGAGTTTTTTATTGATGAACTTGGCTGTAGACTCTTTGCTCTCACTGTAGCTTTTCTATCTTTTAAAAGGTAATTAAAAAAAGGAAACAATTAATTTTGTGCCATAATAAAAAAGTGTTTCAAAAAGCCTTCTATAAAACAATAATAATAAGAAAATAGGAATTTTGTTTAATTAAACATATTTTACTTACTTTAACGAGACAATTTCTACGTTTTTACTAAAGGTATTAGTATTTATTTGACCATTTACAATTAAAACATAGTTTGCTAAGCAGACTGACACCTCAGTAGTTCAGTCCTGAAACATCTATAAGCCTGTAGCCTATTTTCTTCAGTGTATTTCAGGTAAAACATTTCCACACTTTTCAGGGAGTGTAACGTCAAGTTAAATGGGGCCACCAAGCAAACAATCAAAGCATCATATTCAAGATGGATTTTGAAGCGACAAACATCTAGCTCAACTCAGACACCAGCTTGTCAAGTTACAAGTGGGAGCTATGAGAAAAAAAGAAGAGTGCTGCAGTTTTATGTTTTGAACACAGGTGGCAATATCATTAGAAAACTCTGTAACGCCTCTTTAAATCTACCTTAAAAATGATGCGATAAAAAGCGTTAAAAAGATGGAGATAATCTTTTTACTTTCAATGGAGTTGAAAGTTAAAAGTTATCTTTCTGTTGCTGTTGTTCGATAAAAGTACGTTTTAAGATATTTTGAGGTGAGAATATTATACTTTAAAGCGTCACTATACGGTCCATTTACCGATTTAATGGTAATTAAAAAAACTATTTCCAAAGTTGAAAGGACCGCGGCAACCAATGGACCTCCAAGGCTAACCGCGGCCCTCTCTCGGCATAGTCTTGTGTGAAGGACCGCTAGCTCTGATGGCAATTTTTGACTCAGCTTTTGAATCAGTTTTGGAAGGATTAGACTTGGGGTTTTTATGTTGAAAGGTGACATATTCGTCGTTTCAGCAACAGGCTGTTTGTTTACACTCAGCTTTCTGTCGCGTTTACTATGTCACAGTCAGTTGCGCTCATTGGTCAGAGTGTTGGCCAATAGTCACAGACATGGTTTGAAAAACAACGGGTTGTTCTCATCAACAATCTTCAGATATCTCATTCATTGGGGCCAGACTAAATTACACATTTAATCTCACATTTAGTCTGGTTTATCAGGCTAATTATCTGCTTGATAATCGAGGCCTCTTGGAAGGGGGAGATTGGCACGATTATCATGTTGTGTAAAAATAGATTTGATTGGAGAAAAATGTGTTTTCAATGTAAAAACAATAGATTAAAATACTTGTGTATTTAGATTTTATAAATTAAAATAAAATATTGCCACATGGACATCATCATGTTCTTTACGCTGCAATAATGTCTGGGTAATTGATGTATGCTAGGTCCTGGGTCTGTTTTTACGAAGCAGGTTGACTAAAAAACTCTAAGTTTTCTAAACTTGAAATAGGGGAAACTCTGAATATTCCATTTCACACAGAGAGTTTCCTCAACCTCTGTTTTAGTCATCCTGGTAACATTCTCCTAACCTGGTTATAGCAGGTTTTATTTGGTAAACTCAGAGTGTCCTCTGTCCCCACTTTCCCTACAGCCAATCATGTTGTTTTACTGTCTGTTTTAGTCATATTTTTGTCATGGTTTTGTTTATATATAAAAAAAAAATCATTAACTTGGTCTGTTTGACACATTAGGTCCTAAAAACTTGTAATCTTAAAAAGAAGGATCTCCAATTTTTGAAGAAATTAGTTTTTAATGTATCATAATTTTTATTTATTGGTAAAAGGGATTGTGCAAAGTATTGCTAGCCAGAATGCTAACAGGTATGTCTGCTCAAATCAAATATCAGCAGGTTTTAGATTTTTCAATGTAAAGTTGTGTTATGCAGGTAAATTTTGAAGAAAAAAAACACACATATATATATACATTTTGTAATCCTAACAAACAACACTTCTTAGTATGTTTGGGGTATATTTGCCAATGGCTACGATTTACATGAAACCCTCTATAGTGCTGATTGATGGTTTATGCCAAAGTGAAACAATTTCACTAATAGAACAAAGAAAATTCTACATGATATATTTTTGAAAAGATAAAGTTTTTTCAATAAATCAAACCCAAACAGATCATCCCACATCCTGCTGTTGCAACAGATCAGATTAACAGCAGCTGAGAACCAATATCACTAATGACTGACCTGATGGTACACTCTAAGTACACACACTAACACACAAGCCAGAGTTGGCAAGCAAGTGCAGTGTGTATGAGAGCGTGTTCAACAGCGAGCCCCAGCATGCATCTGTGTCAGATGTGGGTCATTGTGTTTGTGTGATCTATGTCAGATGATATTAATTTTAATCAGCATCTGTCTGTCCATACTGCAGGTGCTGTGGCATATAAAAGGAACAACTAGAGAGTACTGGGTTTAATAATGTGATGATGTCAACTTAGTTGGGTGTTTATTGCAGTTGGCCTGAAAATAGAGACTATTTTTTTGAGTGAATCCTCCCTTTGGGCCGGATGGGTGGAAATGGATGCATTTTCAGCTGCTTCCACTAATCAATGAAAACAGACTGAATCAGGGTAAAATGAAGTTTGCTTCCAGTAGCTGACCATCAATAAAGGCTACCTAAGTGCTTCTTAAATGGGTTTCAAGGATGTTGCTTTTTCTTAGATTTTTTCTATTGCATTATGCTCTAATTAAGCTTTGAAAAGCACATTAGAACAAAACTGATACTTAATCTTTCTTCTGGACACAGATGCATAGCAAAGCAAATATAGTAGGTATTTGTTGTATGAGTATTAAACATATAGTAAAGGGATTAATTACCATAGCCCTCTGACAGACAATAGAAACCAAACCAACAGAAACTAAAAGCTAATGGATTATACTCAATATTATAAATGTATATAAAGGTAATCACCACTTGGCTCAAAAAGAGATTTTAACTTAAATGCATGGCTTTTATGAGAATGTGGAAACCAACTGAGCATGCAACGATAAAAATGAACCACAATGTATTAAGTTCCTTTAATGAAGCACTTGGTCAATACCTGCATTGTACCATCAGCACATGGTTTGCTGTACCTCCTGCATTAGTCATGATCTCAATGTTGAGGCTACACTGGACCTTATTTAGACATGATTCAATGAAATTTCTACTTGCACTCCTGGTTAAGGCCTGTTTTTTTACTCATGTCAGCCACCATTAGCCTGCTAAAATCCTAAATCTTCTGGTCATTGGCTGATTCTGCCCTCATCTGCTTTCTCAAGCCTGCTATGTATTATTTCGCGTGCATTCCTGATCATATCAAAAACCTTCAAATGAATATTTTTAACACTCCGGGCCTGGCTAAAAATGTTCTCAAGGCCAAACAAAATTCTCTTGTTTACCTGAAGTCTTAATTTACTTAGTTTCTACTTAGGATGACAAAATAAGCTGTAAAATTATGCAAAGTGGGCAGGAAGTATAAACCAAAACTTAAAAAACAGTTTCTTTAGATTTAAAATGGAATTAATTTCTTTTTTAAGCTGTGATACTGCAGCAACAATGTCCATTCGGGTCAAATTTACGATTAGGGTAATAAATTTGTCAATATAGTATTTGTGATGCATGGACAGACTGGAGCAGCATTGATTGTAACCTAACATGTGGCATCAGCGAAACAAAGTTCATAAAAAAAAAAAAAAACAATCAGTGGATCAGATTGAATTAGAGCTTCAAAACAGATCTTCCCTCTTATACAGCAGGATCACCTTATTGAGTCTTTAGCAACTCTAAGATGAAGCACTGATAAAGTATCTCTATGGGAAAAAAAAAAAAAAAGTTATATGTAATTTGCAATTTAAAAACTCTTCTATTTACCTCTAAGTAGTAAGTAAAGCCATGCTCAACACACAGCAGGCATCCTAGACCATTATGCAATCTGAGCACATGAAGGTATGCAGGTTGTTTGCTAAGTCATTGATTAAACCACTAGAACTTAAGTATATCACAAGAAAGTGATTTGAAGGTCCTTAATTCCAACACAGCTATCTTTCTTTGCAAGTTAAGGTGGACTGAGGAGGAGGTTTTGTGATTAATTGGATGGGGGGGTTGGAGGCTTGGGGTGAGTTTTAATGCTGAATGGACAGATTCGGCTGTAGTGTCTGTTCGGCTGGAAACAGGAGATTTCTTCATGGAGGGCTTGTTGGGGTCTAGTTGAAGGGGAGATGCTCGCATTTTGGGATTTCAGACCTGTTTGACCTGTTTCGTTGAGTGAGTGGCGGCCTAGTGGTTAGGGCATAGGGCTTTGAATCCTGAGGTTGTGAGTTTGATCCCCCATTCCCACAGACTGTCACTTTGGGTCCCTGAGCAAGACCCTTAACCCCACACTGCTCCCTGGGTGCCACACAATGGTAGCCGACAGCTCCCCAAGGGGATGGGTTAAATGCAAAGAATTCATTTCGTTGCTCTGTACTTGTGACAGTGTAATGACAATAAAATGGAATTATTTTTTTATTTTGGCTGTCTTTATTATTCATTCATTCTGTTCGTCCAATTCCAAGAACTCGCATTCCAAGGCCTCAGCACAGTGACATATATCATTATGGAGACTCTTTATCTGGTTTTTATTCACATCATGCACTTTATCCAGGTAGTAGAAAATGTTGGAACCCAAATCCAGGAGTTCAACCTTATATAAAAGACTAAAAACCGGATGAATAAGCAAATTAAAGTTAGAAGCATTTAAGTTATGATCATTAAAATGTTCACATTTTGGACAAAGAAGATAGGTGGTTTGAGAGGGGCGTGAAGGAAGCCATCTATGTTAAGAAAGAAAAAACAACCTTAAACAGAGAGGGTGGGCTCACATTTCTGCTTTCAAAAACCTACAATTCAGCGATTGAGTTGATTCCTTCCCTCTTTCATCGCAACCCCTATACAGGGGAACGGAAAACCTCGCCTGTTCAGCCAGACCAACAACTCCCTCTATTGACCCCCTTTCAGAGAATTAGACAGGTATCAGGTATTGCAGGCGAACAAAGAATCCAAACGACCCACATTCCTAAGGGGCGAACCTGTCTGTGTAGTTCAATTTGCATGTTTCTAAGCCAAAACAAGGCTTTATTTTTGTTCTACTCTAAAAAGCCTCAAACTTAGCGCTATTTCAGAAATTTTTAATTGAAAAAGTTTTCTGGATAGGAAGCTAAATGTCTTCAAACTTGGAAACAGAGTCCAGTTGATTGTTTTTTAACTTTTTTGAAATCAATATAATCAGAAAACTAATAATAATTAGTTGGTTTTACCCCAGATTGTCTGCTGATTGTCTGGTTTGGTCCAATGATGGCTGATGGCTTGGTCCTGTGATTGGCTTTTCATGGCTTTACCCCGGCTGCTCATGGCCCGGTATCGATCTTCGGACCTGGCTGATGGTCTTATCATCTTCTTCAGTCACTGTCAGACTGAATTTTCAGAAATATGATCCTCAAACTGCAACACCTCTTCTTCTGCATGCTCTCCCTCTACATCATCATCAAAAAATAAATCCCTCCAAAATGAACTCCAGGACCCTCTGCATATATTTTGGCCATCTTCATCGAACATATGGGAAAACGAGAGCAGACACAAAAACACAGATCGAGACAGGAGAAGGACAGTATTGGTACACAGAACATCAGTTTCCACACTTAAACTAGCCCTGGGCCAAGTGGACCTGAACATCTTATATGTAATAGAAAAATGTAGGGGGTCATTAAAAACGTATTCTGATATATATCCTTCACAGAAAATAAGCCAAAGCCTGCAAGACTTAGTTTGAAAATTAATGAATTGTATCATTTCTTGCAGTAAATGATTAAAATTGGTCCCACCGACCCGAACATCCCATAAAGGTTAAGAAAAACTTTGACAATCTTTTCTTTAGCAAAGACAAAAGCAAGTGCTAAAAGTAAAAATAAACTCACATGAAAAACAAGACAAAAAGTCAATAAATTAAAAATTATGGTCCGGCTTAATGACAGAATTTGCAGTTGGAGACACAAGCAGTTTCAACCTCATTCTTATATCAACTCACTTTGGCATCAAATAGTTCTAAAAAGGGCCAGTTAATGCTGTATAAATTAAACCTTTGTTTTTATTATTTCATTTACAAAGATCTGTTAAGTAAGCCATCCAATAGGAGAAAACACAGTATTTGTGAATATAAACATTGCTTACAAAGGCAAAGTCATTTGATATGGTATAAGCTTATATGGCACACTGACATTTTTATAAGACTAACTTGACAAACATTCACTAAAATAAGCGTTTTAGGTTAGATATAAAAAATTTACCAATCTGCTCTTTTTAAACGCAATATTTTATTAAAGAGAAAGAAAATGGGTGAGAGAAAAACTGTTTCTGACCTAAACGGCACCCCATAGATGGCAAGTTATATTGTAGCCACAGCTGCCCTGGAACACACTGACAGAAACAAGTTGGCAACCACAGGCCTCACTAGGCCTCTAACCCCCCAATGCAGGTGATATGTCTTGCCCAGTGACACAAATTATAATTGTGTAAGGAAATAAAAACTGACATTAAATATTAATAAATCAGGTTCACTGTTGAGGGCAGTTAGGGAAAAAAATTCTTGGAGTAAGAAAAGCTGTAATAACAGGCTATACCGAATAAATATCAAATATAAATCTGTTCTGCTTCTGTTTGTGGCATTTCTATAATGAGGCGTCGTCCACATCTGCTGACCCCAAACTCAAAGAGATTAAACATGACCCAGGCTCATTAGGATGCTTAATTATCATAATGCTCTCATTATGTGATGGTACAGCTAGTCACACAATATTATCATTTAATCGTTTGTCTTTGTTTAACCTTCTTACGTTTGGCATAAAATCTTATTTTTGGAAATTACATCAAGGAGAAACGCAGATATAATGATGTAAAGTAAAAATAACCGGGAGATTTTCACACTATGACAATGAGAAGTGTTAAAATTATAAAATTTTAAAAAAGTTCATGGCTATAGTGAAAAAATGCTTGAGTGTTCAGTCTGACAGGAGAAGTGGTTTATAGATTGGGTCCATTTACAAAGGCGATATGCAAATGAGGACTCACAAGCATCTAAAATTCTTCAGGGATCCTTAGTTTTTGTAAGCGATGAAACAATAATTTTTGGGTGTACTGTAGGGTGAATATGAAATATCTGGCAGGTGTTCAGTGGAGTTGGTTAGAGCCAAAGAAGGTGCATGATTCAGCCAGGGGATTAAAGAGAAAGGGATATTGCTGGAGCTAATGAAGATGTGAACTGGTGAGTTTAGATACAGCAGTGTCTTGCCAAGGATATATTTGCAGATGAGCTGCTGTGATGGATGAGGTAGTACAGCACTGATAGACTTGCAAGAGGACTGCCCATAACTCCTTAATATCTATGAAAGTGCCAGGAGACCAAAATGGTTTTATTATAATGTGCAGGCCAAGTCAAGTACACACAGACTTGCGTAAGAAATGCCACAAAATCCAGTTTCATTTATCCGGGCTTTCATTTATCTGCTTATCCTTGCAAAAAATCAAAAATGAAGCAGATTCTTTTTACACACATTTAGGGATTTTTTTGTCAATTATCCTTGCACAGATGAAAAAGATATCAGTTTATATTTGTTGGTTATGAAAGTAAATTTTCTGCAGTATGAAAATGTCACTTTTTCAATGATGTTAGTTGATACACTGGGGTAAAATGCTGCAATTTAAAAACTGCTAAAAAACTTGAAAACTGTAGGCTGTATAAAATCATACAATATACTAGTATTAAATTAAAAAATTAAAATATTTGTATATATATTTTTCAAATAAAAAATTCAAATGAAATTATTTATTCATCTTTTAATGAATAATATGATTTGTCAAATGTTTAGATCAATCCATTGCCTAAATAGTAAAATTAAAACCAGCATTCTTGTATTAAAAACATCTAAAGGTGATATAGAATGGAAATTCTGAACATAATTTGTAATTTCACTGTCAAATATTGTTGTTTTTTTTAGTTTAACCTCCTTTACCACCATATTTATGGCTGAAGAGAAAACAGCTGAGACCGGGGTGTAAACTGGGTGTCAAACAAAAGATCACTGAACTTAACGGACACATTTGTACCAGCATATTTAGTAGTTATTGTATTATGCTAAATGACTTCAATATAGGCAGAAAGTGTCTTCAAAATAGGCTCTCAAAATTAAGCAAATTGCATTGCTTTGTTCTCCATTTTAATCTTGAAAAAGAGATGAATCAACATCAAATAGAATTTCATAAATATTCTGTTTTAATAAAAACCTGGCATGTAGGTTATAACATATCCAAAAATTAAGTTACAAAGAAAGTTTAGATTTAAATCCCCTCTTAAACGGTACTGATACTAAACACAACATCTCTGTGCCTAGATAAACACTAAATATGAACATTTGATCTGCTACCAATTGCTGATAATTATTGAAGGTGCAGATTTGGTCAAACACAGTTCAAGTGAAATAGTTAACTTGTTTCTTCGTTTTGGTTTCTCTGTTCTCTGCCTGTTCAGTCTGGATTTATGCTTCTGTTGCACCAACTCCATCATTAAACCTACAAGAAACCATCTCTGCTTCCGTCTCTGCATTTGGGTCCTCTACAAACATCCAGCAAACCTGAACCTCTGTATCAGCAATTGAAATCCTGAGTAAAAATTCAAAAAGCATTGCAGTACTTCATCAAATAATATCAAGATCATTTTCATTTATAAATTAGATTTTGCATCAATGGAACCATCTAATTTTGCAGTAATATCCCTTAAATGTCACATTTAGCATGAGTGCAATCAGACACTTTCACCAAATGTCTTAATACAAAAGGAGCTTAAAAAGATGTAAAGTTCTTTTCCAACACAAACATTTTCTCCAAACTAAGCCATGAAGCTTTATAGTAGCCACGGGCTACTTCGGTTATAGCGTAACAACTTCATCAGTCTGAAAGCTGGCTGGTGCTGAGGGCACACACATACTCACACACTCACACCCACGCACACAACATAAACATACAGTATGCCCAAATGCACGCTCCCACGCATAGAATATAGGCTACTGCAAGGACATATGACCAAATGAGAGCTGATATGCAGACTTTCACACACAATTTTAAATACTCAAGTGTGTACACTGCCTTACAATGGCACTCCCACATATGTATATAGTGACTGCCTTTTCAAGCCAGATGTAAGTAGGATTAGTGAAATTGGCAGAGAGTACAGAGCTCTTTATCCACTGGAGCTAATTCACTTTACTACAGTGGCGTTTTCTAGCTTTTCAGTCTTTATCTTTTGATTTCTCTCTCTGTTCCTTTGTTCTCTTAACATTTCTGTCAAATTTCCATCTAATCCCATCACTTTTATGCCATACCCATTTGCCTTCAGCTGAATCATTTTGCTGCCGAACTGAGGCAAGCAACTGAGAGCATATGTCACTTTGTGAAGGCTTTCTGAAAAATTAAAATGTTAAATGCTCCAACAGAAGGGGTATTGCATGTAATTATTTTACTTGTCATTAATAAATATTGCAACTGGCCTTCTTTTCTGACCCCTCCATCCAAGGTAGAAATCTATAGGCCCTACACCAATGGAGGAGCAGTCTAATACTGTGTGCCACAGGTGGATAGTTTTGTCCATAAAGTAAAGTAGTTTGTCAATGTCCTTTTTTCTGCCACTGTCTCTTTACAAAGTCCAGCCTCTTCCTGTGTGGTTGGTATATGTGTATCCCATCTTGCTCTTGGTTATGTCTATAAGGATCTGTTCAATCCCCCTTGGATCAAAATCTCTTTAAGGTTTTTGGCTAGCTCATCGTCAGTTTTCTCTTGGAGAAGGAAAAAGAATCAAAACAGTAGTCAAAGAAAAAGTATTATGACCTTCCTGCAAATCTTTCATCGTTGATGCATCCTGTCTGACTAACTTATTTGGTTAACCTGAGGTTCGAATACAGACCGAGTTTTTAAAGCTTCAACATTTTACCTTTCTCTTTAAGGCAGGGTTTATAACACTGTACAAGTTTTTGCCCTTTTTGATCTGGTTCTCCAGTTGTGCAAGAATTTTTTCCACCGGGCTTAGTTGAACCCTTATCTTGCTTCCTAAATAGTGTAGTATACAGGGGATAACGAAGGGCAATTAACCTCTTATGACCACCTCCTGATCCGTAATCTTAATGTTAAATCAGAAATCAGAAAACCATGTTTGAAATCCAGTCGGCCCTCGTAAAGTGTTTGTGAGCAAATCCTTCTGTTGAAGCAGAGCTACAAGCCTCTTTGAGCCGATTTACCTGAATCTCACATACTGTGTATGTGAAAATAAGAGAGTTTCTTCTTCCTCTTGAATATTGAAGAATCCGACCAGCGCCATCTCCTGGCACTGCATCCAAAGTTTGGTTTCTGGACATGCAGTGTTAGCTCAGTAGATTGCTTTAGAGCATCAGTGTAAGAACATACATCATGAGCTGTGAACCTTTAAACCCTGTGGTTTTGCCGAACAGTTTGAGCTGTAGCTGAGTAAAACAATTGAAAATATTGTACGGTGTATGTCCAGCTTTAGCCTTGGTCCTTAAGGCTCACTGCCCTTCGGGTTTTAGATGTGTTTCTACTCCAGCCCGCCATGATTCAAATGATTACATTACCTCGTCGGCAGCCATCACATGCTGCAAAAGCCTGTTGATCACCTTCTTATTCAGACTTAGACAGTCCTAGACGCCGGCATGGCGGTGGCTGGGGGGCTTCTTCGTGGCTGTCTCTCCTCCTGCCTTGGTGGGGGTCTGATTTCCGGGGCTGGCCCCGCCTTGGTGCCTTCGCTTCTGGGGTTTTGGGTCTCCCGGCGCTGGACTCAGTGCTCTGGGGGGTATGCCTCTCCGGCTCTCCACAACCACTATTGAGCATTTTTTCTATAGTTAAAACTTCACATGCACAAGTTCACCCTCACAAACAACTACAGGTGCTAGGCTTCAGGTACTTAGAGATTCACTTCCAAACAGAAACCCCACATTCATATCTTCAGGTAACACAGAGTACATGTCAGACTTAATAATATTACTTTAGCGATAGTTTCAAGGTGTTTGCTTTATTGTATATCTCGTACCATGTCTTTTGGTTGTGCTGTTCTTTTTTTTTTTCTCATCTCATTGCAGGTGATGAAGCAGACTGAAAATGTTTTGTCATTGTCTCCTTCCTATCTCCTCTTTCTTTCATCTTTTGTCCTTTTTTTTTTTCTTTTTCTTTTTCCTTCTTATTCTTCTGTTTTTCTGCTCTACTTACATTGCAGTGTCCATATGAACTGTAAAACTCCCTGCATAATTATAATAAAGCTATTTATATACATGAAACAAGTGGAGCAGTATGGCAATTGCGATACCGCTACACTTGTGAAAGTAAAATCTGTTGGGCTCCTTTTGGCATCAAGACAATTATTCTTATTGCCACCTTGTCCGACAGGACACTGTAAAAAAAAAAAAAAAAAAAAAAAAGACAGTCTTAGACTTATACAGTCTTGTCATTTTGTATACACAAGTGTATACACAAGTGTATACAAAATGAAATTTATCTTAAAACAGCTCTAGACAATTTCATTTTTTAGAAAAAAACAGTAATATAAACGTATGACTATATATATTTACAGTTCCAACATTAACTTTTTGGTAAATTTTGGTAAATGATTTTGGTAAATAAAATGACCCATTTTACACAACATTCAGCAGTCTAATGGCAGTGGGGAAGAAATTGTTATGGAATCTGCTGGACCTGCATCTGATGCTTCGAAGTCTCTTCCCAGAGGGCAGCAGGGAGAACAGTTCATGGTGAGAGTGTGAGGGTTCATCTATGGTGTTATGAGCTCGGGACATGCAGCGCTGGGATGAAATGTCTTTAATGGAGGGAAGAGGAAGAGGCTCCACACCACACAGTGAGACAGCTGGTCAGAACGCTCTCTATGGTGCTTCTGTAGAAGGTGGTGTGGATGGGTGGGGACAGGTGGGCTCTCCTCATCCTCCGCAAGAAGTACATGCACTTTTGTGCCCTTTTGATCATTGAGGGGGTGTTTACATTCCAGGTGAGGGTGTCTGTGTTGTTCACCCCCAGGGAATTGGTGCTGTTGACCATCTCTACAGCTGAGCTGTTGATGACCAGTGGACAGTATATAGTATTAAATTAAGCACAAAGTGTCTCAAGAATATTGATTGTGGATGTAAATAGGTTGAGGAGCAAAGTTTAGGGATACTTTTTCAAAAACACACATACATTGAATCATTCATTACAAAAGATAAGGCAACAAACAGCAACCAGCACTTTATACATTTTGGAATCACTACAACAATGGCTGATAACATGTTTTTAGTCTTTCCTGATAATTAATCAATACACCGAGAGATCACCTACCTCACAGACCAATATAGATATATATTTAGGTTTGAGAATTTTTTTAGAATTTAAAGATAGCCCATGCAGCAACCTGTTATGTCAGCCTCATGTTCTCCTTTCCTACTGTCCTTTGGCATGAGCAGACCCCTGCTTAAAACCTTCTATGACTGTGTGGTGGCATCAGCCCTCCTTTAAGCTGTCGTCTGCTGGGCTCCTGGCAGCGCAAACAAACTGGTGAGAAAGGTCTTTGCTGTACTGGGCTGCAATCTTGACTCAGTGGAGGAAGTGGCTGAGAGGAGGTTGCTTACATCCATGATGGACAACACCTGCAAAAGACTGTAGAGGAGCTGAGCAGCTCCTTTGGTGAAAGACTTTTACAAACTGTTTGTAAAAAGAAGCACTACCACAGGTCATTCATCCCTGCTGAAACCAGACTCTACAATTCAACACTACAAAGACAATAACCTGTGCAATGTATAATGTGCAATTACTTTTTAATACACTTCCGTAAAAATTCAAAAAATATCCCATGGACTTGGTTTAACGGTCGTTAAAGGGGGGATTGCCATTAACGACTGACCCCCTAGAATCATAGACAGGTTCAGATATTACAGGCTAACGATGGAATTAAACGACCCATTCATCGGTTACCATTGCATGTTTCCAAGCAATACAAGGCCTTGTCCATATAAGACTCAAACTCACTGCGGATCCAGACATTTGAATTGAGAAAGCTTCCTGGAGAGGTGGCGAAACGTCTTCAAATCTTGAAAACCAAGTCCAGTGGATATTTTTTGAATTTTTACGGAATGACTATGACCTGGATGACTGAGAACCTTCATCAGCATATTTTTAATACACTGTTCAATAACCTGTTTCTCTATATTTAACACCCAGTGCAATAACTAAATATATATAAATATAAATATACATCTATATAAATATTAATGTTAACACCTTGTGCAATAACCCTGTATAATAATCCTACTAAAAAATGAAAAAAAGCTGTCATATGTGGACACACTGTATATACTGTATGTATCGCATGCAACTTTTTCTTCCTTTGGCACATTCTTCTTCTCCTTTGACTATTTAAGCAGATGTAAATGTATCCACTGTGAGATCAATAAAGTCAATCAATCAATCAATAAAATTTTGGCTGTCATTGTTCAGAGCTCAACGACGACAAAAAATATGTTCAAAGACTATTTTTTGACGTACAAAAGATTGAATATTTTGATAAATGATTGGTTTCTTTTGCTTCAACTCAAATGGCAAAACAGGTTTATGTGTCATATTTATTATTATTGAAATTTTGCATGTAGTACATGCCTTCTCAGAAGAAGCAGGTATTGGGTGAATAGATGGATGCTCTTGTCATCACTAGTAAAAACAGCTTAGAACTCAAAGACAAAACTTTTGCCTCTATAAGTCATCATTTTTTTACAAATATAACCAATAACCATTAAAAAGTTGCTTTGAGTTGAGATTGCAGATTGCTATAGATTCATTTTTTTCTGAAAGCATATGGATGAAGAGAGCTTCTGCATTAAAGGGAAAGAAGAAGAGTTTCAGCAATCTGATAACTGACAGTGTGAAAAATGTGTGAATGATTCTCAATGATTCCAAGTTTATTATTAGATACATAACAAATAGCCAAGTTCATACATTTTACACAACATCTTAAAGTTACATCTGAATAGAGCAAATCACAGAGGGTTACATTAGAACAACATTAAAATTGAATCTGATCATGATTATGTGTTGACACCCTATGAATCTTCATAGTGCTAAAGGATTAGGAAAAGTTATATGTTTGCGTGTCGCCATTGGAAATATTTGTTGTTAACTATAATGGTTTTGATTTGGGAGTGTTTGGCAGATACAGGCACAGTGTACTACTAAAAAAAAACGTTATTTAATGATTGAAAAACACCATCTTTGAAATTTTATTTGCTCTGGATTTCACCAGCGGGTCAAGACTTAAAAATAAGTAGTTTTACTGCAGTTATCCAGACATAATACCCAGTTGAACAAATAGATTCTAATCATTGTTACTGAACTGAGGGGGCTGCCTTTATGCTGAGTTCAACTCAATAAGTGCAACCTAAAAGCACATTATAGAGCAAAAGAAAAGCAATAGACTTAATAAGTGTCATGAAAACCAAAGAAAAAATCTATTTGATCGCAAAGTCAGGCTAATAACCTAAGATTTATTAGATTTATAATTATTTTATTTCAAATAATTATAGAAAACATCATACTGCTTAAGTATTATTGAATGATTACATTTGCCTTCACTGTCTAATCATTTAGGAATGTTTTGTTGATGTTGCACCCAGGAAACAGTTTAAAAAAGAATTCCACCTGAGAAATACAGTCTATTATTTCCAATTGTATCATATGATATCATACCAGTTGACCATGTCAGACTTTATCATAGCTTGTTGTAACATTTGCTATGAAAAGGAAATATATAAAATTGTATTAACACAGTGACTCAAAATAAATTGTATTGTATCACATTATTTTGCATCATATCATACTGTATTATATTGAATTAAAATAATGTATTAAATCATACTGAACTACAATGTAGCCCACTGGAAGTTAAGCTTTATGTTTTATCCTACTGCATTGTTTTTTCTAGCATTATTCTGCTTTTATTCTTTTTCATAGCAAATTAAATTTAGTTACTTTGGATAGTATCACCTCACAGTATACTGTTTCCTGTATATTACATTATATTTAAAGACCTCAAACTGTCTTATTTCAAATGGTCTGAAAATGACATGTATCGTTTATCAACTGTCGTAATGTTAAATTGCATCATATCATATTATATTGTACTGTATTCCATCACATTGATTTAATCACATTATATTGTACTGTATTAGATTTTATCTCCCATTTGTTGAAGTTAATTGGATTTTTTTCGGTTTTTGGACACTTCTGTGAATTCTCATATTTGTTGTTGTAAAATACATACATGGTTAAAAAACGTGTAAAGACAAATGATGAGAACAATGTATATTGTAAGGCTACCTTTTGAAATGAGTTGACCACCTTAAAGATCCTTTAACAGTCCTTTAACAGCACAAATCACACCAGCAACGCTACATATAACCCCCAGACTCAGTATAGCCACATCTATAATCCGATCCTGCACAGTGAGCCGCCTCCACTGCAATTTGAGATGAAATAGAGATGGAAGTATGAGTGTCATTGCTGCTCCGGTCACACTCCCAGTCAGGCCCATTAGCAGAGAAAACCTGGGCACTAGCATGGACAGTAGGTATGACGACACCAACAAGGCGCCACGCACCATGAGAGTTGGACAAGAAATGCCATGACTTGTCTGTTTGGAAGAAGATGATAGGGAAGCATCTGGAAAGAGATCGAAGGAGAAAGGTTGGAAAGAGTTGCAGTGATGTTATTGGTGGCAAGCCTTACTGACCCAAACAACTTTTGTCTCATAGTTTCATTGGAATAACGTAATGCAACTCCTAAAACATAAATTATAAAAGTAACTTGCAGTAATATTGGGTGTTTAGTTAATCAATTAGGGGATGTTTAAACTCTTTGTTCAGATGCTTTTTTTTTATATCACAAATAAATTTATATCTTTTTTGCTACATTAAACTTCACCAAAACCAAAAATAGCCCTGTAGAGTAAGGAATAATTGTCCAACAAAGCCCAACTTTTGATAAAAAAATGAATAATTCATTCTGTATACAAGGGTGGAAACTAGCAACTCCCACTGCCCTACTGAGAGGAGCTTTATTTAAATAGTTCAGAACAAATTTCAACTAAAGGTTAAAAAAATGAATCTAGTTTTATACAGAAACACTCTAGAAATTCAGTCTGATCACATAAACAGAGTAAAAGTTAATTACATAAATTGTTCAACAATCCTAGTAGTTAGACAATCATGTCAGGTTGAGTTATTATTCAAAATGGTAAAACGTTTTCTGTCTAAAATAACCAGCAGATTACATTATGGTGTTATAACTGCTGCATTTACTTAAACAAACATGCTTGTAGTTAAAGGAGAGAAAAGAAGCCCCCTTTAACAGGATAAAACCTCAAAAACCTGGCTCTGGGTGAGAGACCTTTTGCTGTGGCTAACTAGGAGTTTGAAAAGTGGCAGGTACAGTAAATTGGGCTGACTCAACCACAGCAGAGTAGGATTCATAATGTGAACAGGACAACATCATGCAATATCCTTTGACTGACTTAGGGTACCAATGCCTTGGAGCTACCACAATACTGCTGCAAATGCCATTGAGTTGGAGCAGATTATCTGAGTGACATTAGCTTGCTAGTCCAAATCGATGGGTAAAATCCAAGCCAAGGAATTAACCTGAGGCTGTTTATTATAGCTGTTACAGTATCTTCATGTCTTTAAGTTTGACAAGAATGAAAGTACAAACATCAAACTTTAGAATAAGCCTTAAAACATTTTTAACAGAATATTCTTTTTCTGGAGCATTGCTGAAATAAGTGATTTTTGTAAAAGAAAATTTCCTGGCTGTCTCACCTCTAAGAAACCATGTTTGAAGAATCTCAGCAGCAGAGTAGAAGGGCAGAGGGAAGGAAAGAAGAGCTTTAGCTAGGAGACACAGATTGACAATAGGCCGAAGGTTAAGGGGCAGGTTGTCAGTGATAACTTCACTGGTCTCTGACCCCCAAGTCAACACCGCCTATAGAGAAGAACAATGAAAAGATACCCTTTACTAGTGTGTCCTCTTTATGTTCCATCGATATCACACCTGATGTTGGAAAGGGGTAGATCTGGGAAGTATTTATCTATTACATTTTTCTTTGTTAGAATCCACCACAAACTGTCATTCCGTTTATATAGAGATTCAGCATTTGCACCTACCAGTAGTGAAAAAGTGGTTTTCATGATGCATGCAATTCCATGGGTCCAACCCAACATGGTGTCAAACTGCCCTCTATCCTCCATGCTGCCTTCTAGGGAAGGTAGGAAGATCTGAGAGGTGTAGGAGAAGATGATGACACCTACTGAGACAATGAAGTCTTCTGGGTCCACAGACAGAGAGAGGGAGGACCAGGACCAGTATCTGGCACAACTCAGGCAGTACAGTATTACTAATAGGCTGACAAGGAGACAAAATATAAAACAAAAATGGTCATTTACTATTTTGAACATTTTAACAAGTGTACAAAACATGCTCTACTGGATCATTACAATTTCCTCAGCCTGGAATATTTCTGTTATTGTTGGGGTGTGTTTTTAAGCATAAACTTACCCATGTCAGGGTTCTGCCCTTTGTTTAGATTTCTTTTTAAACTGTACTGTAGTTGTTTTCTGGCTGTGTTGTGTTTTCTGTTCATCTCTATTGCCCCCTTGTGCTAGTCTCCTTTCCCTTTGGCTCCTTTCTAGCTGCTTCTGTCCACACCTGCTCCCAATTAACTAATTACTCCATTCTTGGTTCTATCTCCCATATAAATTTCTCCTCTGCAGTTCAACGGTGCTGATTTTGCAGTAACTGTCCAACATCTTTGGGATTATTTCATTCTGAAAGATTAGCAATGTAACCTTTTTAAGCAATACTTTGGTCAAATCAAGACATAACTACCTGCTTTTTTAGTTTTTTTCCCCCCTCTACTTCAACTAGTTTATTAAACCAAAAGAACAGCAGAGTGGATTTAGTAGATCAGGGAAAAATGTCCTGCATTACTATTGTCTAGACTAAGCTGTAATATGCCTGTCCAAAGGATTAAAGAGCAAGAAGGAGACTAAACAGCTCTCAGAACTCCTAAGGTAGACAATATCTACCCGAGTCTCAGCATTACTTGGTTTCAAACAGACACAAATATCATTAGAAATAAATCATGAAAAGAGCAAGTATTTTCAGTAGCAATTGAGAAAACCGTCCACCCAGCAGCAGCTGCAACAAGATTGTAGGGATGAGAATAAGAGCATATCAAACTGTCAACCTGAGTCTTTAAAAATGATGCATTAGCCTTATGTGTGTAGATAACTTCTTACTTGTCACAGTTCTTTGACAAATATTAAATATTTCCATCACCTTATCAGTATGTGGGCCAAGGAGCATAGCAGACTAAAGGTGGAGACTGGTCTGAGATCCGTCAGAAGCAAGCAGGGCAGAAGGAACATCAGTGACATCAGAGAACACACAGATCTAGGAAGAGCTACTCCTGACAGACTGTCACACAGCAAAGTAGTGGAGACGAGCAGATACAGGGTGCAGGTCATCAGCAGTTCAATTACCTAAAACGGAAATTTTACAGTTACTGGACTGGGGTAAAGAAAAAGAGTAATCATCCATGTCTTATAAAGTCACCTTTTGCAGGTCTAAGACTAATACATGCTCTTAAAAAACACAATATTGATACTTCTTTTACATAAAGAGCTTTGCACAAAAATGAAATAAACTTTTCCAACAAACACAACATGATATATTGTAAGGGTGATTTTTAAAGGTTAGCTGCCTGACTTAAAACTGATTTTTTTAAGGAAAATAGGTCAGTGAAGGGGGTTAAGAACAGAGTTAATATAATCTCTGAAGGTTAAGTAGGTGAGGCTATGTGCTGTTGAGGTATTGATGTACAGGAGTTTGTTGAAGAGTTTGGAAAGTGAAGCCTAAGTGATGCTGTCACAGTAATTGAATCAGAAAAATGATAAATATCTGAGTAAAGTTTTAGATGTAGAGAAGGAGACTGAAGGGTGAAAGAGAACAATATTTTTTGAGATATTAATCTTGACTGGTATTCAACTGTTAGATGAATGTCAATGAATGAGGCAAACCTTTCAGTAGGGTGTTGTCGCAAAGTTTTAGGGCATAAGTTGTTAGAAGATTCATTAAAAATTTGGGGTCATTTATTAACATCTGTTGTAGTTTCGTTGGAGAAAGCTGTGTTGGATCTGTAATTTAAATATTGTAGGCGAGTTAGTATAAATACAGGGGGTTTGGAATTTGGTCTAAACATGGATGTACATGTTGTCCGCATAGCATGTTGTGACAAATAATATGGCCAATTGGGGGGACATGAAAGACAAATAGGTAAGGACCAAAAATAGAACCATGGAGAACACCCCGTAACAGAAGGACCTAGACTTGCTTACATAAATGAAGTGGTGTGTAACACATTCGTAATCAGATGAGGGCAGAGCTCTCCTAGCTAATGCCATTTGATGTCTCTGTTATAACAATCCAAGGAGTTAGAGCACTGAGATTGTTTCATACATATTTATCTGCTACCCACATTGTTAGAAAAAGTGTAATACTGTGTTCTTCTTAAGCAATCTTACCTGGGCTAAATTGATCAGCCATCCTCCCACTACTGACCAATTTGGCCACAGTCCTTTACAGCATGCATCCATGATATCCTGGTAGCTGTGTCGGACTCTGACCTTTGACACATCGTTGGAATCTTTTCTAAAATGTAGAAATATATCATTTGTTATACTCTTTCATAGTCTCTTAAATCTCAGTGACTTTAAAATCTTAGCTTTACTCATACGCTTTTATTGACAAGAAATTATAGTTTAAAAGAGTCAGATAAACCGAGTCAAAGTTCAACTGATCCATAAAGTAACTCTAAATCAGTGCTCTCGAACTCCATTCCTGTAGGGCTTTGGTCCTGCAACTTTTGTCTCCACATGAAAACACCTGACTCCAAAATGAGCTTATTAGTAGACCTTGACTGCTGCTAGTAAGGTGGGACAGCCATTTGATTTAGGTGTAGGGCAAAGGACATATCGAAAAGTTGCAGGACACCGACCTTGAGGATTTCAGTTTGACATTTTCTCTAAATGATGCAAGAAGCTATAAAAAATAGCTGTACTCTAATAGAAACTCTACCTGTGTTCCTCTTCGTACAAACAGGCCACCAAACTCCTTCCTGTGTGGTTGCAGACCCAGGCTGAGAGCACCAGCACCACCAAGCCCATATAACCCGATTGAACCAGAGCAAAGGGCAATCCCAATACAAATATACCCTTAGAGAGTGAAACAAGAAATTAAGAATACATTTCTAAAATTGAAAGAGGTAACTGACAAAAAGATTATTCAAAAACAAATATTTTTGTCCCTTAATTTTCTCACAAGGCATATTTGACAGTCGTATATTAATCTCCAATTTTCCTTTTTGTTACAGCAGTTTTTGTCTTGTACTCAATTTAAGATTTCCTTCTGTTCAAAATTGAATCACTTTTATCTCACATTGTTATTCAACAACTTGTCAAATTGGGTTTATTGCTGAAATTACAGTCAAATTTCAGGAAATGGACTGCCATTCATAGGTCCCTAAGAGGAGAGGACATGCTAGATGCTGAAAGGCCCTTTATCCAAAATCCAGAATTGAGGTCAATATTCAGGCAATGGTCATTTGTAGGAAGGTAGCTGCTGCAATACTAGGCAAAGTATTTGGGTAAAACTCAGCAGTCATTAGGCAGAGTGATTAGCCTCGTGAGACCATCCTGATCTCGCGAGCTTTCAAGATTTCACTCGCTAATCAGTCTGGAGACTCTCCGTTGAAGAAAATTTGGAGCCGTTCACCAAACGAACGTCCAATCAGCGTTGGCTTTGAGGCGGGTTGAGGTGTAACGCAACAAGAAGCGCTACAGTTCAGTCTAAAGAACATGGCGGCTTCAGTCTATGAAATTAGCGTTAACGTGACTATTGAGCAAGTTTTATCGGAATTACAGAGTATTTCTTCACTGAAAGAAGAGCAAAACACTGCTCTGGAGGCTTTTCTCAGAGGAAAATATGTTTTTGCTCTTCTCCCGACTGGTTTCGGCAAGAGTAGCCTGGCTGTTAGTACGTCACATGCTTGGTTGATCTGATTGGTTTATTTGGCCCGTCTATCACCAACATAGGCCAATCAGCTAACCAGTATTTTTGCCCCTTCTCAAAATTACTTCAACGGAAGGTTTCCAGATGGATATGTGGAGCATATCTATGGATACCTATGGATATGGATATGGATATGGATATGCGGAGCAAATCCATCTGGCGGAGTCAGGTTACAGAGTGATGGCCAATGCTTAGATATCAGTTCAACATTTGATATCTGTCATAGGCTATAAGACAAAGAAAGGTAAATCTGTGGGCATCAGCTGGGTATACCACAAGAAGCACTAGTGAGTCAGATATAAAATTTCCACTGGCAGTGGGTCAATCAAAATTCTGGAGAGGAGGCAGACAGTGTCCTTAACTATACTGCAGGCCAAAACTGAATAAGGTAGAAAATCAGGAATAGCAAAGGTGGAATAAGTTAGGTTAATTACAGGGGTCGGCAACCCGTGGCTCCAGAGCAACATGCGTCTCTTTAATGCCTCTCTTGCGGTTACCTGGAGCTTTTTCAAAAATGTATGAAAATGGAAAAGGATGGATTTTTTGTTTTTTTGTTTTAATATGGTTCGCAGGAGGAAACAAACATTCATTATATTTTCCAATGCTGTAAAAGGAAGTATACGTCATAGCCTGCAACACAGATGGCTGTTGTAAACAAACTGGCGGGTGTGTTTCGGGTCATGGATCCCAAAGGGAGAAAAAGGAAGATAGATGATGACAACACAGAATTCAAAGAAGAATGGGCCCAATCATTTGCTTTTGTTATCTATGCGGAAGGATTGTCTGCATGTTTGCTTCGTAATGAGAAGCTGCCAAGTAATGAAAAGAGTAATTTGGAAAGGCATTTCCAGGTAGGTCATGCTAGATTTGAAGCTGAACTCCAAGTTGGTAGTGAGAGAAAAATTGAGTTTGCAAAAATTCTGGATAAATTGCAGGAGCCCAAAGATAGCTTTTAAGAATTGGATTGCATCTCAAAACTACACTGCAGCTGCTAGTTTTAATGTAACCATGGAAAACTGTTCACAGGTTTTTTTTTTCCCCCCCAAAATATTCGAAAATAAAAATAACACCAAAAAATAATTTTTTTATTGTGTTTCTATAATTTCATCAATGCAACAAAACCTAACACATTAATATTGAAATGTAATTTTAACTTAAAGAATGGAATATCATACAGGAGACTTGTCACATGATGTGACATTTGCTCCAGCATAAACATTTATTCATGAATGCTTATTATACATTTAAGCTCACACAGTCCTTTTTTTAATAGTGGGCTAATACACTTAGAACATTTATTTATTTCTTTTTGGTCCATTAAGGCTCTTGGAACAATTTGGGTTGCCGACCTCTGACTTACAGCATGGAGTAATGAGCATGACATGAAAAATGTATCATTAAATTAGCTTCTGCATATAAAATCTGACCATATATTCCCCAATATAAGACAACGTCCCTTATCATACTTCACTGAGAAGATAAAACTGTGCAAGTCCAAGCAAACGCTCTCCTCTGCTGCTAGACTGAGACCAATAGTTATGTGGTCTGTCTTCATTGGACCTGTTCTGCTGAGCTCTGTTTCATCAGAACAATACCCAGCAAAATGCTCTGTCCCAGTTGAGAAAATTATTCTAGAATAAAACATTTTAAATAGGCCTTCATGTATATAAAAAAAAAAGAGACAAAAATGTCATGGTCTTGGTTCTGTTGATTTTTCTGAGTTTTCAGTTTCACGTTGATCCATGTTTTTTCTTTGTTTTCTTTGGTGTTTTCTGGATATATTTGAGTTCTTAGGTTTTTCTTTACTTGCCCTCTGTTGATCTCTTGTGTTGGTCTCATTTTCTCTAGCTCCTTCTAGAACCCTTTGTTAAAACCTGCTCCCAATCAGCTCATTAGTCCTGTCTTTGTTTAGTCTCCCATAAATACTCTCCCTGTGCAGTATCTCAGTGCTGGTTCATCGTCTTACTGCATCTTTCCCTGGCTCCTCGTGCATGATTTCCCACATGTCTCCATTGTTGTGGTTCGTTTTGCATTTTTATATTGGATATTTTTTTTTTATTCCTGCCTCTGTTGCCTATAAGAACTAAAGAATTAAAACTACAAAAACCCACCTCTGCCTCCTCTCCTCTTGATGAGGGTTCTCAAAACCTCAAACAAGCCAGATTTATTAGAGTAAGGCAATATCAGCCAACCATCAATGGATGTTTTAACATAAAGTCATATGGCTATTTTTAAATATTTGGGTGTTTGCAACAGCTATTTCAGTTTGATATATCTAATAACTGATGGACACAGTAATTTTTTGGTATTGAATTGAGGTTTGACTAACAGAAAATGTGCAATATGCTTTAAAACAAAACTTGACAGGTGTAAAAATGTGGGTAGCCTACCCTAATCATTTAATAGATTTGAATACTCTTAACTACTTTTCATTGACTTACTGAAACACAAAATTGATTTGGTAACTTCATTAAGATTTAAACTTCATAGCAAGGTGTATCCAATCATGAGACAATATATTTAAGGTGGCCAGTTCAAAGTTGTTCTTCTGTTTGAAGCTCCTCTGAAGATTCATCATGGACACCTCAAAATAACTCTCAAATGATCTGAAAACAAAGTTTGTTCAACAGTCATTCAGGGGAAGGATACAAAAAAGTTGTCTCAGAGATTTAACTTGTCAGTTTCCACTGTGAGGAACATAGTAAGGAAATGGTAGACCACAAGAACAGTTGTTGTTGAGCCCAGGAGTGGCAGGCCAAGAAAAATATCAGAGAGGCAGGGAAGAAGAATTGTGAGAATGTTCAAGGACAACCCACAGACCACCTCCAAAGACCTACAGCATTATCTTGCTGCAGATAGTGTCACTGTCCATCGTTCAACAATTCAGTGCACTTCGCACCAGGAGAAGCTGTATGGGAGAGTAATATGATAGAAGCCTTTCTGCAAGCACGCCACAAACAGAATCGCTTGAGGTATGCAAAAGCACATTTGGACAAGCCAACTTCATTTTGGAATAAGGTCCTGCGGACTGATTAAAGGAATGGTCATTAAAAAAAAGGCGTTATGCATGGCGGCAAAAAAACACAGCATTCCAAGAAAAACACTTGCTACCCACTGTAAAATTTGGTAGAAGTTCCATCATGCTTTGGGGCTCCATTGCCAATGCTGGCACTGGGAATTTTGTTAAAGTTGAGGGTTGCATGGATTCCACTCAATATCAGCAGATTCTTGAAAATAATGTGCAAGAATCAGTTACGAAGTTAAGTTATGCCAGAGATGGATATTTCAGCTAGATAATGATCCAAAAACACTGCTCCAAATCTACTCAGGCATTCATGCAGAGGAATAATTACAATGTGCTGGAATGGCCATCCCAATCCTCAGACCTGAAATCATTAAACATCTGTGGGATGATTTGAAGCACACTGTCCATTTTCGGCGACCATCAAAATTAACTGAACTGGAATTTTTTTTGCAAAGAATGTTAAAAAATCCCTTCAACCGCGATACAGGAACTCATTTACAGCCACAGGAAGTGACTAGAGGTGGTTGTTTTTGCAAAAGGAGGGTCTACTAAATATAAATGTTTCTTTTTTTGCTAGGGTGCCCATGTTTTTGTCCTGTCAAATTTTGTTTTAATGCATACTGCACATTTTCTGTTAGTCCAATAAACCTCAATTGAATACTGAAATATTACTGTGTCCATCAGTTATTACATATATCAAACTGAAATAGCTGTTGCAAACACCTAAATATTTAGAAATAAATAATTAAGATTAATAGGGGTGCCCAAACTTTTTTATATGATTGTAATAATTTTTTTTTTATTTGTTTCTGTCTATTGGCATGGACTCACCCTAAAAAAGTGTTTTTTTTCTTTTTTTATTCATGGACCATCCTGGCTGAATAAATAAGTAAATAAAAACATATTTTATTGTCTTAAAATGCCTGCAGCATCTACGAGACATTGTCTTTGTTATCCAAGGTACTAGTGCCTGTGATAGAGCTCTGCTCAGGCAGTAGCCACTGTTTGTTCTGCTGTGTTTACTACACAGCTCACACTGTGCTTTCATCGCCCCTAACAGGCCGCCATCTTGGTAGTCCAACAGCGTATTGAATTTATCACCACAAACTTGTGTTAGGATTTTTAAAATTAACATTTTAATGTATTGAACACTCATGTATTTGGGTGTAGATTTCTACTGGGCCATTTTGACACAAAAAAATTATTCTTAATTCTGATATGTCGGTCAGGCTCCATGCTTTGGGTTGAGAATGGAGAGCTTCCCCTTGTTTGTTTTTCAGTTAGATTTTTTAAAAATCTTTTAAAATTATTATTTATGGCTGTATGTTTGAAAAAGATCAAATATTTAGCATACACATGTTTTTCAAATCTACTTTTAAGTTTATATATTTAAAGTCTGTACACGATGAGCATGTTAACCAAAATCTAAAGTGAACTCAAACATGGCCAATCATGGCCTAAAATTTATTCTGATTGGTTGAAAGTTCACACGTTTTTTGCTGTATCCAACAGATTACTTTCTATTTACCTGAATTTATTTTTCATCAAATCTGTCATATTCATATTAATGTATAAGGGGTGCTTAAAGCCATAAATATTGTTCTGCATAAACAGGACATAAGCATTTTAGTTTTATGTCTCCTTTAAGAGGTAGAGATTGTCTTAACGGCATAGTTAAATCAAGACGAATCCATTGCTTGATCCAAGAAATCGCGATCTTTCATTACTCTGTTAAAGGGAGTTCTTCCATAAATTTAGATTTAAGGCTTGCACCACCAACTGAGAAATGGACCTTCTTTTGATTAAGAGTTTTTCTGATTAAGACTTATCCATCTTAAACCATGCTTTTTCTTGAACTTTTCAATAAAACACAATTTAGTGTTGGAGTTATACACATTTTAATAAAACACACTGAAGTCTTCAGTTTTAATGTGACTAAATTTAAAAACATTAAATAATTATCAACAACTTTACCAGTCTCTGTATTTTTACATAACACCCATTAAATTATAAGAAATCCAAATTAGCATGGGATAAAGACAGCTGAACAGCAAAGGAAGAGAAAAGAGATGAAAGAACTGTTCATGGTTGGATGATGAGAAGGCGAGAGGAGAGTTTTGGCGAGACGCCTGGAGAGTCTGAGGATGCAGGAGACCAGCAGGAGCTGATAGAAGAGGCGAGTCTGGCTTTGGCCTTATACCAAGACAGAAATGTATGTGTCTGCCAGAGAGGGAAGATTGAGGAGAGGGAGAGGAGGTAGAATAGAGGGGGGCTATTGGGGGTGGGGTGGAGATGGGGCAGGCAGTGAGGGTGAACAGAGCGAAGGGACATGAGCGAGAGAGACTGTGGAAGGAGAGGTGAGGCGTCTTTGTAGAGAGCACAGGGTCGGATGATGGGAGATCAGAGGAGGCAACAAGCTACTTTGAGTAGGTCGTTGTGTTTAGAATGTTGGAACATGCAGATATTCAGACTCACAGAGAGATCTGTGGAAACACATCACACTCTGCAGACACAAACACACACTGTGGATACATAAACAGACAAGTGAACATTCTCCCTTTTCAAGTTTCTATTTGGTAACTGCTGTCTGTTAGGCATATGCTGATGGAGCTTTGATGTTCAAATGGAGCGGCTGGGGATGAAAGCACTTTGAGAGAAAACTGACACAGAAGTATTTGATTTCATCTCTTTTTGCTCTTCTACTGCACTTATTTTTCTCTCTATGTTTTTGCCAGCTCATTGGTTAGTCGGAGCGCAACCTGAAGCAGCTCCCAATCACAAAAGAGCACAATGTTTTCTGTCCAATCTTTTGATACCGATGGAAAAAAAGTTGCAGTGGAATTTGTCTGCTCTTTTGCTTCAGCTAGAATTTTCCAGTGCACAATTTTTAATCCTTTATCTTCTACTTCATATCCAATATTTAATGCATGCGCATCTTTAAAATTGATGTTTAGGCTGCCCTGATATGAGCAGAACCAGACAGGTCAGACATTTAAGTAACAGTACAGTAACTGCTTTTTTTAAGCACAGGACAAGCCCCATAGTTTTATAAAAGTGTGTTAATGTTAGAGAGTCAATTCAAAAGAGGCAGTTTTATTTTCCACGTCACTGTATACAAGTTTAAGAAACATACGCCGATGAAAAAAATATCATTACAGCCTAAAATAAGTTATATCTTGAATGTTTTTCACATTTTGTAAAGTTACAGATACAAACGATAATGTGTATATATACCCTCACCGGCCACTTTATCAGGTACACCTGTCCAACTGCTCGTTAACACTTAATTTCTAAGCAGCCAATCACATGGCGGCAACTCAGTGCATTTAGGCATGTAGACATGGCCAAGACAATCTCCTGCAGTTCAAACCGAGCATCAGTATGGGGAAGAAAGGTGATTTGAGTGACTTTGAACGTGGGATGATTGTTGGTGCCAGAAGGGCTGGTCTGAGTATTTCAGAAACTGCTGATCTACTGGGATTTTCACGCACAACCATCTCTAGGGTTTACAGAGAATGGGCCCAAAAAGAAAAAACATCCAGTGAGCAGCAGTTCTGTGAGCGGAAATGCCTTGTTGATGCCAGAGGTCAGAGGAGAATGACCAGACTGGTTCGAGCTGATAGAAGGGCAACAGTGACTCAAACCCGTTACAACCAAGGTGGGCAGAAGAGCATCTCTGAACGCACAGTACGTCGAACTTTGAGGCAGATGGGCTACAACAGCAGAAGACCACACCAGCTGCCACTCCTTTCAGCTAAGAACAGGAAACTGAGGCTACAATTTGCACAAGCTCATCGAAATTGGACAATAGAAGATTGGAAAAACGTTGCCTGGTCTGATGAGTCTCGATTTCTGCTGCGACATTCGGATGGTAGGGTCAGAATTTGACGTCTCCAACATGAAAGCATGGATCCATCCTGCCTTTATCAACGGTTCAGGCTGGTGGTGGTGGTGTCATGGTGTGGGGAATATTTTCTTGGCACTCTTTGGGCCCCTTGGTACCAATTGAGCATTGTTGCAACGCCACAGCCTACCTGAGTATTGTTGCTGACCATGTCCATCCCTTTATGACCACAATGTACCAAACTTCTGATGGCTACTTTCAGCAGGATAATGCGCCATGTCATAAAGCTGGAATCATCTCAGACTGGTTTCTTGAACATGGCAATGAGTTCACTGTACTCAAATGGCCTCCACAGTCACCAGATCTCAATCCAATAGAGCATCTTTGGGATGTGGTGGAACGGGAGATTCGCATCATGGATGTGCAGCCGACAAATCTGCGGCAACTGTGTGATGCCATCATGTCAATATGGACCAAACTCCCTGAGGAATGCTTCCAGCACCTTGTTGAATCTATGCCACGAAGAATTGAGGCAGTTCTGAAGGCAAAAGGGGGTCCAACCCATTACTAGCATGGGGTACCTAATAAAGTGGCCGGTGAGTGTATATATATATATATCTATATCTATATCTATATAGATATATAGATATAGATATAGATATATTTATGTATTTTTTTTTTTTACCATGATTTATTTACCATGATTTTATAGACATAATCAGCACATGCTTGTCAGATCGAGGAAAACATATATGTGCTGGTAATGACAATGGAAAAATTGCAGTGTCCATTTGGTTTTTATCCTGCAATTGTTTTCAAATCCCTCAATACAATCTAGTGGAACCGCATTCAGAAGTCAACATTCAGAAGTCAACAAAGGATTCGACTTATGAGTAAAGCAACCTTACTATATGTAAGTACAGCTCTTTTGTGAAGAAATAATATCATAGAAAGAACAGAGTCCAGTGAAAAAAAGTTATTGGGAGTTTTTAAACAGTGTTAATATTATGGAACATTATAAAAAATAGAAATAATCAAGGGAGAACTATTCAAGTTATGATCTAAAAACAGAAAAGGTGTACGTAACAATACATCAGTATTAATAAAAAAAAAGACTGGCCAACAGCCCATTAAAGTCTGGAGCAGCTAAAGGATTCACAGCTCAAGTGGAGCTTTAAAGTTGACAGCAGGCAAATAACCCCCTGTTGAAAGAAAAGTCAGAAATCCAGTTTGCATTTTGTTGTTTAGGGAATATGTAAAAGAATGTGATCCATTCAAAAAGGAACAGTAACGTTTTGCTTAGCAAGGAAAACCCACAATATGTGTGGTAGAAACTGTACATTACCTTTCACACAGACTGAGCTAACATTATGTTGAGGGATACTTTTCTTTAGCAGTGCCAAACTATTTATAGATTATGGGAAAATTAATAAAGCTAAAAAATTGGAAGATCCTTAGTAACTACTTCCCTCTCCAGCAAAACCACAACTCTTTCCTAACTCTTTAGCACTGGAGCTACACTAACACTCTTTAGGAGAAAGCACATCCAGGTTATTTAATGCATGAGTCAAAGACATATTTTTTCTTATTGCCTATAGAGAAGTTTTATTAAAATCCTAACAAAGTGCATAGAAGTCTGTCATGTAACATGAAAGCATATGAACTGTTTAAGGTCTACTGTACAGATTGCAAGATTTTAAAGTTCATCCTCGTCTTTCAACTACCAAAACAGTCATAGAAACAAATATGACAAACTGGACAATTTCTTAAACAAAAAGAGGTTATCCATCCCGTAAGCTGGATTTGTATCTAAACAGGGGCATTAAAATAATCTTTATATCAATCCACCTCAGCATCATCAGCTTTAAAAAGGATAGTTATAGCTGTATAAATTAGACTTTTAATTTTATCCTTTTTATTCACAAACGACACAGTGCTCTAGTGTTGTAATTTTACTCCCATTTATTTAGCAGCTTTATTGACATTGTAAGAGCAGATGACTGGGCCTAATGATATGATATGCCTTTTTTAACTCTTCAGGGTTGGATGAATTGCTTTAGCGAGTTGGATGCAGGCCATGAATGGCTTTAAGATTCAAAATCACCTCATTTCCTACATTTTCAAAACTTTTTAAAGAAAATCAATTTTTAAAATACAAAAGGTCCTCTAGTGCTAAGTATCAAATCAATTTAAGTCTTCTTCTCTGTGAAATTGAAAAATTAAACAAAACTTGCTTAACACACACTGGTGCTGCCTCATTAACAATCAGGCCAGAAATCACAGGGAAATTCAAAATATTTTCACACCAAAAGCATTAAAAATGCAGTTTGATGTCAGTTTTTTATACATGTCTGGCAGCATGTTTATTTACCCATAATAAAAACTTTATTAAGTTGGCAGACATTCATTTATCGCATTATCAATAAAGAAAGCAATGGAAAATATGTATTTTCTTCTCAGCTTCAGTAAAAGTAAAAGCTTCAGTAAAAGCTTCTGCTTATTTATCCCAGAATAAGGTGATGTAGTTGTCAAATATTATGGTTTGCAAATATTCTTCTATTTCATGACAAAATGCATGCAAGCTTAAAATAAATGCACATTTTAAATAATTTTTATATTATTTTACTTAACAACTGGAGACACCCCATTAAATTTTAATGGGCAGTTCGAACCAGTAATGTGGAATAGCGTATCACATAATTGATTTTACTAGGAAACTGAGAGTCCTTGTGTTGCCAGGCACAGTAACTTGGCCAAAAAAGGAAATAGAAACAAATCCTGGCACTTAGATAAATAATACATGCACACAACTTGGTTGATTATACAGTATTAATTACTGTTTTTCCTGGAATATTGTCTTTGATATTAAATACATTAAGAGTGATTAAAAATGCTTTTTGCATTTAAATACACAAAGATAGTGAAGGCAAATTCCCCAAACTGCTAAAAGGATGTGCTTGCGTGCATCGTCAGCATTTGTGTGTTTTTTATGTGTTTGTTCAGCTGGATATTGATGCCCTAATGTCATAATGGATTCTCAAAGGACCCGGTGACACTGTTCAATTACACCACAGCCATTCATTGAAAGAATACATTTACATGAGTGCAGTGGTTGAATACAGCCCAACATTAGCAGCATAATAAGCTATTAGCTTTACTGCAATGCAGACACTCTGACCAGATTTTCTTTTCTTTTTTTTTTTAATGATTTGATTCACACTTAATTTGATAATGAAGATGAGAGAGCGTCTGACAAACAGCCTGTGAGACTACAAAGCATTGGCTGGTGATGTAGAAAAAAAAAACAGAATAAGAGCAAATTAAATGGTATGCAAAATGCATAATGCTTTTTTAATGCAGTGAGCAGCTTATCACCCCAGCAGTTGGCATTTATGCTTTGCATTTGTCTTTTACGGAAAAGGGCTGAAGAATGGCATCTCAGGAAAATTGCGGCTGATGTGTGAAGACTGAGAAAAAAGTATAATTTCAAAGTAGGCTGTTATCAGAAGAAAAACATTAGGACTCTGAACTGTTGTAGTTTAAACTTTAAAGTAGCTGCTGTTTTCACTAAGATGCTACAAAGGAAAAAAAATAAAAAATGTGTTTTAACTCTCAACCATTAAATAGCCTAGACGTGATTAAGGTCAATAACTAAGTATGAGCAGGGCCAGTGCTGCTGATACCAACACGGATACTTATAAAGTTTGATACAGTAATAAAAAAACTTACATTTTTTGGTTTCTTTTTTAGTTTGTATTTTTGGATTGCTCAGTCAAAACCTTGGATAGAGTTTCTCTGACTTCACATTGACACCGCGCTTGAGTTCAGCGCCACTGATCGTTTTGGTGAAACAGCAGCAGCCCAACAAAGACTGAATTTTAAACTACATTTGAGCAGTTAGGGTCTTTGAATAATATCATGAATCATGACAGACCGACAGGGTTTCAGAGAGAAGAAAGGTGCATAAGAAATTACAAGGCCTTAGTTATATTGTGTAAGACGGAAAAGATTTTTTTTCTTGATATACAGTGGGTAAAATAAGTATTGGACACACCGCCATTTTTCTCACTAAATATAATTATAGAGGTGCTATTGACATTTTCACAAGATGTCATACAAAGAAATCAAACCATAGATGTCCCAAAATGAAGTGATATGCCAAACCGAAAAATATTGAACATGTTTACTTAAATGTATTGAATACATTTTACAAAAGGCTTTGTTGGCAATAACAGCTTCAAGACGCCTCCTGTAGGGAGTGTTAAAGAAAAATGATTATTTTTTAGACTTTAATACAGTTAATCTTATGGCATGTGTAAACACTCTCACTTGAACATATTTCTTAATTTTGAATAAGGCTGTGTTGATGATTTAAAACTACTAATGGGTAAGTATTTAGAGCACCAGGCAATAGAATGAGTATCTCCTGGGGGGTGAATAACAGTTAAGCCTGCAGGAGAGATTTCTGCTTGGTTTACAGAAGGTCAAAAGTCTTCCAGAATAAACAACCAGGGATGGTGTGAAAACTGAATCAGGAAAAAGGCCCCCGCATTCCACAAGCTGTCTGTGGAAGCTTATCTTGTGTTTTATGACTTTAAGAATTCTAGATGCCAGGACAAGCTTTCCGCCTTTTCTTGTTAAAACAAAGAAGCAAATGACCCCAGATGTTTGCAGTAAATTAGGTAAAGTTTTAGGCAGTGTCAGAGATGGCTTTTGGTTGGAGGACCGAGGGCCAGCCCTTTTTGAATGGATTAGATACAAGAGGATAAAGCTTTCTAAATAGAAGTTACAGATCAGATTTGCCCTTGCAACTCTCCAAAGATGTCTCTGTACTCTTTGCTTTCTTTCCTCCTATGTCAGGTAATGGAATGTATGTCTCTGTTGTTCTGCAGTTTTGTTGTTAATTCATAAGTTGTTTTTTGTTGGATTAAATTCTGTGATTCTGTGACGTTCGCATATCTTGCTGGTTTTCCTTGGGGGCCACACGCAGCTCGCTGAGCGCACCTGGGAGAGGAAGAGAAACACCCAACCTTTTTCCAAAGTTAACTATTTAGAATATTTTCTTCCTTAACAGGAGAAATTAGTGGCATGCATTGCTTAGATGTGATTTTGGCCCATTCTTCCACAGTCTTCAAATGTTGAGAGTTTCGTGGGCCTCTTCTATAAACTCTGATCTTTACTTTTTTACCTAGATTTCCTTTTGGATTCAAGGCGGGTGATTGGCTGGGCCATTCAAGCAGCTTTACTGTCTTTCTCTGAAAGCAATTGATAGTTTACTTGGCCATGTGTGCAGGGTCATTGTCCTGCTGAAATGTCCACCCATGTTTCATCTTCATCATCCTAGTAAATGATAGTAGATTTTTGTTTTATCAAGAATATCTCTGTGAATTTTTCCGTTCATCCTTCTTTCAATAATTTGAAGTTTGTCAGTACCAAAAAAACACCCCACACCATGATGTTCGCACCTCAAAACTTCACTGTTGGTATGGTGTTTTTGGGCCATTTGAAATCCAAACATGATGTGTATTATGCCATCTGAAGAGTTCAATTTTGGTCTCATCTGACCAGAATATATTCTCCCAGTATTTCTCAGGCTTGTGTAAATGTTGTGCAGCAAACTTTAGACAAGCTTCAACATGCTTTTTCTTCAGCAATGGAGTCTTTTGTGGTGAGCATGCATACAGACCATGGCAGTTGAGTGCATTACTTATTCTTTTCTTTGAAACAATTATACCTGCTAATTCCAGGTCTTTCTAAAGCTATCCACAAGTGGTATTTGGCTCTTGGACAACTCTTCTGATAATTACTCTTGCAAGAAGCATCTGATCATGGTGGGTTCATGGTGAAATTATGTTCTTTCCACTTCTGGATTATGGTCCCAAAAGTGTGCACAGGAACATTTAGAAGTTTAGAAATCTTTCTGTAACATGTGCTATCATTATATGCAGCAACAAGGTTAATGAGTTCTTGAGAAAGCTCCTTACTTTTACCCATATGTTTCTTGTGGGATACCAGGGTCACCTTTTCTATAAGCAATCATTTTAGACTTAACCAACTGATATTAGTTTGCACTTAAAAGGGGCAGGATTGCTTTCTAATTACTGAGAGATTTCAGGTGGTGTCATGGTTTTTCATGACTTTTTGCACCTTGCATTCTTCCTGTGTTTAATACTTTTCCCCAGCGGCGTAGGAAGCGGGGGGGACGGGGGGGACATGTCCCCCCCAATATAAAAGCCAGGTGGAAATGTCCCCCCCAAAAAATTGTACCGCAAAATATTAGATTTTGACATTTTTTTAACTAGCGTGCTTTTATTTTGAAGTCGCCGCATACCGTTACGTCACTGTACTCCCCCTCCCCTCTCTGAACTGCTGAGTGTTTGAGCACTCAGAAGGGAGGGAAACAGCAATACAGAAGTCAGAAACTTGTGAAAGAGGTAAAATGGTCTGTCGGGATGCTGCTATGAATATTGCCTATTTATAACCTCTTGTTGTCAGTTCACTTTCATATATAGAAACTGAATCTTTTTGGTATAGTCATTTTAGTCCTGTACGGAAGAGGATTAGGGCCACTGAAAAAAAAAAGAAGTTAACTGATTTTTAATATTTTTTCAATTTAACATGGGGAAAAAGTCAGAATTCTGAGATTAAAGTCAGAATTCTGAGAAAAAAGTCAGAATTCTGACTTTAATCTCAGAAATCTGACTTTTTTCTTCTGACTTTTTTCTCAAAATTCTGACTTTAATCTCAGAATTCTGACTTTTTTCTCAGAATTCTGACAGATAACTAACATATCAGCATCAAGCCATAGCCATGTCTGTTTTAGAGACTAGCTCTCTTGTTTTAATGACCTTCTGCTCCTCCATTAATGAGGGGACCCTCGGGCATGTAAAAAGTTGCCTAATTGCATCATATTCCACCAATGTGTCACTGGCCACCTCAAATAACTCACATCTTTGTCAGTGAAGCTGAGTGCTCCACATCTCTTCCTTCATGGTGCCCATCTACATTAAGATCCAAAATTATGAGATTAAAAGTCAGAATTCTGAGATTAAAGTCAGAATTCTGACTTTTTTCCTCAGAATTCTGACTTTTTCCCCGTATTAAACTGAAATAAAATTTAAAAATCACTTAACCTTTTTTTTTTTCAGTGGCCCTAATCCTCTTCCGTAGTGTTGGGCTGATCACTCATCCAATATTTAACTGCTAACTTTCTCTAGACGTTTGCTACGCTAGCCAAAATGTTTTTTTTTTATATATCTCATTTCAGTACATTGCCACCACCAGCTAAAAGGCTGAAACAGCAGCAGGACTTACTCAGCTTTTTTAAAAAGAGAAACGTCAGTGTGAGTAACAGTCACACAACACAAGGGCAACACAGGTGTTGAAATTAGCCCGGTCTCGGCGTGCGTTTTATGAGGATTTTTTATTTTTTGCGTGGTTTTGCTTCGCCGAAATGGACAAATGTTATACCTGCCGCGCTCCTGATCGTTAGTTAAAACCAAAGGGAGAGTTAATTTTAATTCTTAGCAGCGGCGGCTGCATTGGTTGTGCAGTGGACTGATGCACAACCACTAATTAACCAACTAATTAACTTCTACATCTTTATTTCCTCAGATAAACTGCTGGCTCCTCTTTTTAGACTATAAACAGATTAACACAACATTGACAAATCTGTAGTTTTCTCTGTTCTGTACTGCAAACTGGAATTAAAGGCGCCATTTCTACCAAAGGTCAGACAGACTGGCCACCTGTCTAGGGTGTACCCCGCACCAGCACCTCCCGACCCCACTAAGGGACAGGGTGTACAGAAAATGGAAGGATAGATGGATTTCTACCAAAGGTTTAGAATGCATTTTTGAACCAGATGCTGCAAAGCGCCCTGTCCATAATTCTTCAACACACTGTCAGCTCCCTCTGTCAGTCAACCTATATAAATTCATTTTTGACCATTATTGCAAGTTTGACAAAATAAAACATATCAAACTTTGCACTTGTGTGACCCACTGAATTGTTTTTAATCAAACTGAAATATTTGATTTTCTAGTGCGTATGCGGACACTAAACATGCCGAGGGCTGAAGCCCTAGAAAGACATCTCCCTTTGCTTAATAAAAGACTCCAGTCATTTTGTTTGGTGATATGCTCACATCTTATGAACAAATGCATTATGTAAATTTTAAATGCATTATTTTTGCAAGACACATTTATAAAGGAATAAAGTAAAAGATTAAATAGCCTTTTTTAAAGTAGCGTACTTAAGATATGTTTCTGTTGAATATTTACGAATCTCAGATTTCCGACATGTGTCCCCCCGAATTGTAAACATATTCCTACGCCCTTGCTTTTCCCTATGCCATTTCACTTTATTACACACAACTTAATTTCTAGATATCTATCGACTGATTTCTTTGTATGTGTGGATTGTTAACAACATCTGGTGAAAGTTAATGTCAATAGCACCTCTAGAAATATATTTGCTGAAATAAATGGTGCCATGTTCCATACTTATTTTACTTACTGTACAATATACATAGTTATGATCAAGAATTTTAAATATGAGAACATCAGCAAAAACTGGACATCCCTCATGACCTAATTTAAAATGCATTTCATATGCCATTAGGTGGCAAGAAAAAAAAATCATTTTCTGCCAATGAAGAAAATCTCCTTAAAGCATTCAAAGAAATGTGACATTGTAGTGATTTTGACTGTTTGATAGCACTACCTCTGTCTTCCCCTACTCCTTTATGTGCTGCATCAATTTGGATCATTGTTTTCCAGTGCCTAACCCCTACTTGAACCCTAATTACTTCTCATTTACTCCTCTTGTTCTACTGGCTTCATATACTGTTCTCTGGCTGAAAAAACAGTGCCAGATTTTTGAAAGCCTTTGAGGGAATAGCATCCGGTCTATCTTTTGGATCTGTCAGCCTGTGTTCAACCTTGCTTATGTGCCCTGACAACCAATTCAAGTTTGACCCTTGGATCCTTTTGCCTATTTCTGCTTACACGGCTTCTACCAAATTTCTGTCCCCTGATCACAGATTCTTGTTAACATCCCTTAGCAAAAAGTAGTATACTTGAAGTAAATTCTATTAAAAATACTTAAGTATAAGTATAAGTTTAGAAAGTATACCGAACAATGTACTTTTAGTGTACTTGAAGTATTCCTAAAGTAATACTTCTTCGAACTAAATTGGGACATTTTTAAGTTTACTAAAGTATACTTTAAGTATACTTTAGTAAACTTAAAGTATAGTTTATCAGTAAACAATAGTATAGTCAAGTACACTTGACTATACTATAAAATATAGTTTAGAATAAATAAACTCTAAGTGCACTGCCTGATTTTAAGTATGAAAGTAGTGCACTTTTAGTATACTTGAATAAACTACTTTTTGCTAAGGGCTCCGGTTTGCAAACCTGAGTGTTTTTCCCAAGTATTCTGATTGTTGAGCCTCTGGACAGAACTCCCTCTGTTAACTGAGGAGTCTTCTTCAATGCCTGTCAAGTCCACAGTGACGTTATTCTGCCACCAGCCTGCTATATCAAGGAGCGGGGATTCGGTATCCCCGCTTTCTAATGGATTCTGAGAAGGTTAGTGGTCTTATTTTTCAAACTTCACCTCATCCATGAGTTCCTTTCTCTCTCCCATCAAAGGTTCCTGATTCTTTTGCTGGTGGCTTTCTACCAATATAGAATATGATTTGCAACAAATACTTTAAATTCCATCTGCTGTGCCTATTCCAGAATGGAATATTTGCCGGTTATTCATAAAACAACAGGTAACATGTATTTTTTTGTTTTACCTTCAGAACCACATACAGAAAATGGTTAAAGATGCATATAAAAATTGACATACAGTTCCAAACCATAAAACATGACCAATCTGATCACGTGAAAGTAAAGGGTCAGATCAGTTAATTAAACTATGGTAAGCTTTTTTCAAATATTAAGATCTAGAATGCACCACAAACTAGTGTGATTCTAAAGTATTTGTCCTGTAAAAGTCAAAGTCAGAACTGGCTCTTGACTGTCAACCACATATCTGTGCAGTTAGATATTTTCTTCTCTTACATTAGCAGTAATAACATTGTTTAGGTTTGAGGAAAAAATTACAAATCTTCCTGGGGATATATGTACAAACAGAAATTACAAACCTTAAGATTTGTTTATTTATTTTCTCTGACTTGCTTTTTTTTACTCTTAGAGATCTGTTATAAGTGTGAACAACCTCTGTGAGTTATGCAAGGATAAAAGGAATCTTTGTGACAGTACAAATAGTTTAATCATACCTGTATGGCATTCGTGACATTCCAGCTTGCCTCCCAGGCAGTGATGGTGGAACAGGAATTCAGAGCTTTGGAATTGGTTCTGCGGCTCTGAACTGGTGTGGCCAGACTTGTCGTGGCACATTCTTGTTCAAGTGAAGTTAAGAGATCAAAGGCGTTCACCATTTTTACATCTTCATTTTCCTTTTTTATGTCTTCTGGGTGTCTCCCGCAAGGAGGTCTATGCATCACTGAGAAACTGATTCTTTTCTCCTGATTCTGGTTTAGGTTTGTCTTTCTATTGTTAGCTTGCTTCTCAGACAACTGCTTTTTCTCATTACTGCCTCTCGAGGTCTTGAACAAGCAGGAATCAGCAGAAACAATGATTTCAGATGTAGAGAGACATTCAGAATCTTCTGTTTCTGTAAACATTTGACCTTGTGGGCTGGCATGGAATGTGTATTTTGAAATTTTGCTTTTTTGCTTCTGGGTTTTGTCATCTTTATGTGTGAAAACCAGCCTGGTTTCCTCTGTGGATGATTGGTTTCTTTTGATGTCATCATTCTCTGTATTATGTTGGCGTTTGATGCTTTTACTGGGCAATCTCTCACCCTCAGTGTAGGCTTGACTCAATGCATCGTTGTGAGTCAGAACTAGCATCTCCTCGTCTTCTTCAAAATTCCTGTCCAGACAAAATATTTCTTTAAAAGGTATTTTATAGGAATTTTTTAATGGGATCTCTAAAGTACTATCATTCAATTGATCATAATTAGGAAAACTAAATTCTTATCATGCAGTTAAACTTAAAGGTTTTCAGACATTTTATGAATACCAAACAATTTTGTTAGTAAAATTGTTTCCATCGAAATATGGTTTGAAATAACAAAGAAGCTATTTTTTCATAATATTGTATTAAACATATATGGGTTCAACATATAACCGTAAAAAAACACAGAATTAAAGACTAGTTGAGAAAATAATTTTCCTCATGAGATGAGACTCACCGTGAGGTCAAGTCCAAGTGTAATCTTGACACAGCTCGTCCCCATAGAGACCAAACAACCCTCCAGGGCAGCCTAGCACTTGGACCCCAAAGAGGAGACCCCATCTTGAGCCAAAGCCTCAACACCCTCTGCCTCTGTATTCATGAGCTCTGAGTTATAACCTCACCTATTCCTGATTTATTATGTGTGCACAACACACACACGCAGTTGGACATAGTCTGCCCAAAAAAGAAAGTTTTCAAATATGGCATTTACATAGTGATTGACAGGTTGTTGAGCTGTAACTTTATAATTTGCCTGCGCTTTCAGCAGTGAAAAACTAAACATTTTAATGGTCTTCACAGCAGGTATGTTTACACTCAAAGAGGCAGTCACTGGGAAAAGAGCAGCCTTAGTATTTATTTCAAATTCTAAATCTTATTCTCATGGAATCTGAACCGGGTTTAGACTGCTTTGATCCAGTTGAACTTTCAGAGTTAGCAAAACTATTGTCTTCATCTAAGCCTTCAACGTGTATGTTAGATCCAGTCACAACCAGGTTATTTAAGGAAGTATTCCCTTTGATCTCACCCTCCATTTTATTTGATTAATCTATCTCTGTTACAGGGATATGTACCAAAGGTTTTTAAGGTTGCTGTAATTAAACCTTTGCTTAAGAAACCGTCTCTTGTCTCAGATGACTTGGTCAATTATAGACCTATATCCAATCTTCCTTTCTTATCAGAATTCTTGAGAAAGTAGTTGCCAAACAAGTGTGCGATCACTTACACCATAATGAACTTTTGAAGAGTTTCAGTCTAGCTTTAGAGCTCATCATAGCACTAAAACCGCCCTGGTGAAGGTTGCTAATGATATTCTCATGGCCTCAGATAATGGCTTGTATCTGTGCTCGTTCTGTCGGATCTCAGGGCTGCATTTGATACAGTTGACCCTAATATTCTTTTAGAGAGATTTGAATATTTTGTTGGAATTAAAGGAACAGCATTAGACTGGTTTAAATGTTATCTATCTGATCGATTTCAGTTTGTTCATGTTAATGACAAATCTTCCACATGCTCAAAGGTTACCTGTGGAGTACCACAGGGATCAGTGCTAGGACCAATTCTCTTTACTTTATATATTTTCCCAATCGGTAGAGTTATTAGACAGCATGGGATTAATTTCCACTGTTATGCTGATGATACCCACCTATATCTGTCTATAAATCCAGATGAAGCTAACCCATTACATAAATTACAGGCATGTCTTGAAGACATAAAAACCTGGATAACTCTTAACCTTCTCCTTCTGAATGCAGACAAAACAAAAGTTATAGTCTTTGGACCAGAGTCTTTGAAAAATAAGCTGATTAGTCAGTCACTTCATTTGGATGAGATTAAACTGATTCGAGATAATAAAGTAAAAAATCTTGGTGTTATTTTCGATCAGGACCTGTCATTTAAATCCCAGATCAAAGAGGTTTCTAGAACTTCCTTCTTTAATCTGTGGAATATTGCAAAGATTAGAAATATCCTTTCCAGGGGTGATGCTGAGAAACTAGTCCATGCATTTGTTACTTCAGGGCTGGACTATTGTAATTCTTTATTATCAGGAAGTCCACAAACTGTAGTTAAAAAGCCTTCAGCTGATCCAAAATGCAGCAGCCAGAGTTCTGATGAAAATTAAACAGAGAGATCATATCTCTCCTATCCTGGCTTCTCTTCATTGGCTTCCTGTTAAATCCAGAATAGAATTTAAAATCCTCCTTCTCATATTTAAAGCCCCAAATGGCCAAGCTCCATCTGATATCAGAGATCTGATTGTTCCTTATGTTCCTAACAGAGCACTTCGCTCTCAATCTGCAGGTTTACTAGTGGTTCCTAGAATTTCTAAAAGTAGAATGGGAGGCAGATCTTTTAGTTATCAGGCTCCTCTTCTGTGCAACCAACTACCAGTTTTAGTCTGTGAGGCAGACACCCTGTCTACTTTTAAGGCTAGGCTTAAAACTTTCCTTTTTGATAAAGCTTATAGTTAGAGTGGCTCAGGTTATCCTGAGCTATCTCTATAGTTATACTGCTATAGGTTTAGACTTCTGGAGGACATAGGGACCCCATTTCATCATTGAGCTGAATTCTATCTCTATTCTCCCACTCTGCAGAACATTATGCTCTCTCTGCTTTTTCTCATTATAGCTTTGCCTCATCTGTTCCTGTTTGGCTGTGACTCTATCCTGGAGAGAAATATAAATCTTCACATTTATATCAGTTAATATTTTTTTAAATTGAGGAGCTCTCCAAGGATGCAAGAGCTCTCCAAGATATATATATATATATGCACCAAAAGTTTGGACACACATTCTCATTCAAAGAGAAAATTGAAGATGAGGAAGTATAGGATAACGCACATTGTAAAGACTGCAAGGGAGTTTGAAAACTAGAATCATAAATAGGTTATTGTGCTGCTTAAGTCTCAAAAAAGGTTGTTATAGATGGTAAAGCTCTGAGCAGAAATGATATGAAGAAATGTATCTCAGAAACTTATGCTGCCAGATTACTGTTAAGTTGAAAATGCTCACTGTTTTCCAAAACAATCATTACTGTCAGACTGTGAAAATTAACTCCAGAGCCCTCACATTACAGCCAATGCTTTCCATGATACTTTTACAGGGGTTTTAAATGATTGGCTTTGATGCTATCATCTCTAACATTTCACCCAATCCTTATTTGTTGACAGTGTCCCTGTTGGATCTCCCATGCAGTTTGTTGTCCAGCTGACTAGACATTTCATTGATTGATTTTACAGACCTGTAGGACTGCTCTATTTTGCAACTTTTTTTGGCACTATGCAAGGAACGCTAAAACGTATCAGTTTCATCATGTGTTGAGATAAATCATGCTATAAGCACGTTTCAGAGGTGTCAAGTAACCAAGTACAAATAAATTGTTACTGTACTTCAGTACACTTTTTAGGTATCTATACTTTACTCCATTACTTATTTTTCTTCCTACTTCTGACTTCTTCTCATTACATTTTCACACAAGTATCTGTACTTTCTACTACTTACATTTTTAAAACAAACGTTACTCGTTACTCTTGGCTTCGGTTTAATTATTATATTATTTCACATCATGTGCGCCATCCATTGCAGATCATTGGCGCCAATAATATATAATAAAAACTAGTGTAATTGGATGAGTCATATAACGCAAACACTCATTGGTTAGCTAAAGGAAATCATCAGAAGCAAGCAGGTGTTCTTCAAACTGCAAATGCGAATTGTCTATGCCATACTACAATGTTGGATTCAGAAAAAGATGTTTAAATGTCTGAAAGGTCAGACACAGGCGAGAGCGTATTGTGAGATAAAGACCAACAAGACCTCCCTCATCGTTGGTCCTATCTCAAAGAATCTTTGAAATAGTCGAAAAAATTAGCTTTCAATTCATATAGTGTCATCTGGCTGTTTTTTTTTTTTTAAAGATTACTTTATACTTTTATACTTTAAGTAGTTTTTGGAGCACATACTTTTTCACTTTTACTTGAGTAAATAGGTCAAGTTGATACTTTTACCAGAGTGTTTTTAAACTGCAGTATCTATACTTCTACTTAAGTAACAAATGTGTGTATTTTTGACACCACTGGCACGTTTATATAACAAGACAATGTTGCCTTTACATTTTGTAAGCTTATTGGGTGTCTGAGCTTTGCCCCAGTCTGTGGTAACTTGTGCAGAGCAGCAGGAGGAGCTGTAGAACAATAGTGTATGTAGCTGAGAGGTCTCCATAAAAGAACGAACTAACTTCTGGATTCCAGATGTGGGCTTTATCTGTGTATTGAACTTTCAGTTCCATATTAACCAGAAAAAAAAAAAAAAAGATGATATAACACTTCATTTGCTTTGTACTGTTGAGGCTTTTATCTCCAAGCTCTGTTGCAGAAAAAATACAGGTTTGCTACATTTTAGGACCCTTTGAGATGCCGCGTTTCAGCTGTCCCCTCACCTTAAGAGGTTTTAATGTCCACATATATCCATCTATCTATCTCTCCGTGCCATCGTGAAGGAGGAGGAAGGAGGAGGAGAGGGGGATAAAGGGGGACAGGAGGAGGAGGAGAAGGAAGAGGCCTGCGGGAAAAGTTTGGCTCAACTTGTGTGAAACTTTTCTGTCATTCAACACCGAAGCGCCGGAGAGGACGGCGCGCACTCCGCGGCGCGCAGCAGGACATCAAACCACACAGAGCGAAATGGATCGACTACTTCATCTTTCCCTACTGGTGCTTATCGACGCGTTGCTATGGCAATCCTGCCATACCCAGCAGAGAGGTGAGTCACCAGAGAACCGATAGTTAATCGATGCGCGCGCCGGGGTCGTTTCTGACATCCAGATCTGAGTTTACCTTTACTTTACAGCTAAATGCCCGATAAATATCTGACACAAACATAAGAAAAGTAATCCTCTGCTCCATTTTTTCCATTTGCATGTTGCCTTCTCTAAAAAGTCTGTCCCATAATGTGAATGACTTTGTTTTAAAGGGGCTCAATTAACTGCTTGGCCTTATCAATGAACACAAGCCCACATGTGTGAGAAGGCTGTGGCCTGCCTGTTTGCTGTGTTTGCACAGAGAAACAAAGGGGGTCAGAGATTACAGATGGATGTGTTATTTCTTAAGCCATAAATTATGCTGAGTGCTTGAACTTTTCTACGTGATGACCTTTTAAAGCTGCTGTGCAGATAGGAAGCTGGAAAAAAAATGCCATTTGGCTGCTTTAGCCTACAGTAGCAAAACTATCAACCTCACTGTATTACTCTTTCAAGATGATTTTTTTTATATTATACATTTATACTGCAATATAGCATCAACTCAACGGTTCTTAACTTCTTATTTAATCAGTTAACTCATTTGTTAATTGTTGGATTGTTTGAATTTTAGGGTCTTTTTAGGGTCATGGAGAGGATGCAATTATTTAATTTTAATATCAGAAACTGGTATGAAGCTGCCAAATATCTTTAACTGCTGGGATTTATACATCTTCCAAATTCTTTGTGTTTTAGTTTTAGTGTATATATTTTGATTTGCAGTTACGAATACATTTGTAAGTCTAAATATAAATAAACAAAGCAGATTTTGTGAAACAAGTTGTTGCTCAACAATGTGGTTTAGGATGAAGGACGCAGATATATCTCTCTCTTTTATTTTAACAATACTTTATGATTACCTGAGCATGTTGGGGTAAAATTTTAAATCTGTATACAGAGTTTAGGACTGTCACCAAGTTAGATTAGCAGAAATTCAGACTTTTAATCCATCGGAGGCATTTGCAGGATTTAGAAGGCATTGAGTCATAAATTTGCCTAATAGTGCATACAAATACTAGCATAAGAATAAGTGTTAATATTTTATAAAGATGCCTAATTCAGTGCGATAGGCCTCAGTAAAAGGTTGGTCACACTAAGCATGGTTTGCTGGAGGTTTCTTAGAATTAAAAGGGAGTTTTTCCTCTCTAGTGTCATGCATGCTCAGTGTGGGAACTGCTGTAGAATCAATGACAAAGGAGGAGCGCGTTCTGCAAAGTCCTTACCAGATCTATCCTGGGGCATTTGTCCATAATCATACTACTGCGGGTAACATTTCCCTCAGATATATTTTCCATAAAATTTAAAAGGAAGTGACAACTGTCAACTAAGAAGAAAAGAACACTGGAATAATGGGATTTCCCAACAGCAGGTCGGCGGAGTTTCTATTTTCACTGAGGCATAAATTACCAAATTCAGAAAACGCCAAGCCTGCATAGAGTCCTGATGATTGGTCCAAATAATAAAATATACAAAATCTGATCTTCATATGGGCCAGGTATCAATTCACTTGCAGATCTATTTGTAAATTGTCTGAGCTCCAAACTCAATCACCAAACTTCAAGGCTTAATTTGGTTGTGTTTCTCTCTTGGTATTACAGGATAGTGATAAATGTGATTCATGCATTTCTTTTGCATAGAATGCATCTTTATAAAACAGTTTTTAAATCATTTCGACCTTTAAACATATTTTGTACTCTAAAATGGACAGATCTTAACAACAAACAGCTATCAGTTATCAAGAGTTTCTAGCACACACATCTGTGTGTGTGTGTGTGTGTGTGGGGGGGCTTACAAAAATAAACTTAAAAAATCGAAATAACTAAAATCTTAAAAGACTTTATTAGGCTCCAGTGAGTAAGGAATTAGACTTGCATTGGGTTAGTTGTGGAATAAAATGCCATATAATGCAACAGAAAGAATGACTTGTGTTATTTGGACGGTGTGTATTTGCGGGTGTTTGGGTCGTGACATTGTCAACAATGAAAAATGAGAAACAAAAGCCTGGTGGAAAGATCAGGGTTGATATAGTAAGACAGAAAAAAAGACAAAAAGAAAAACAAAATAGCTTGGCTAACTAAAGAGCTCAAAAATTATTGCAATAACTGTATTTTGTTTTGTTTTGTTTATATACTTCAAGATGTCCAACTAAGAAACAGATAACAGTACAGTAATTGTTTTTTTTTCTTAACATAAAAACACAAAAGAGATCATTAAACTGCCTAACAGTCAGATACTTTGTTAAATCATATGCCTAATTTGAAGTAGGATTCCCCTCTAAGCTTAGAACAGTCTGGGTTTGCTTCGCATAAAACATTATCAAATGTTGTTTAACTTTGTGTTGCATGAAACCTCAGAATGCTGTTGCAATGCTGTGGTCTAAGCACAGACGAGACATCTCTGCTTACAGCGGTGTTTGACTTCTTACAGAAGAGTGATGCTGATCAGAAGGATGCGTGTCTGCATTTTTTCAGAGCCTCTTAAAATCCTGAAGCAAAATGATCTGAGATGGTTCTACATTTTGGATGCGCATCATTTCAGTGCAGCATTGACAGAGTATCTAGAATAATTTAGGATATCTGTAATCAGAAAATATATGAATGATTATGACAGTGTGGATTATAGGAAGAGGGTGCTTTACATTTACTTGCTCTTTGAGTTGTTTTAAGCTTTTATCGTTTTTGTAGCACTGGCATTTGTTTTTCATTCTGAAACATACCGGTACTATTTTAGCCATGCTCTCCTTGTTTTATTGCTTTATTGCTTCTCATTAAATATACTGTACTCAAAAATATGATAAAGTTAGCTTCATGAATATGCCTTCTCTAAATGATGTTGGTTAGATAGTGTCTTCTCACAGATGTAGGAGCTCAAATAGCACTTGAAAGGGATGCATCACTTCATACCTGCCTTAAGCCGGGCATAGAGTGTACGATTATTTTATTTTTTTGCCCTTTTCGGGCCGAAACTCCTGGAATTTTTGATTGGGCTGAGTTTCAGCTTCATCGTGTGTCGTGTTGTGTACAGGGGGGAACTAGGGGCAATTAGCCTTTCACCAACACCTCTCAATCAGGAATCGTAAGGTCGGGATAAAGTCAAACATGTTTAAAATTCAGTTTGCCGACTCACAAGAAATCTAAGAAATCAATGTTCTCTTTCCAATCATAACCAAATACTCTTTAACTAACAGGTGGTGGTTGTCATTCTTTACTACGTACATTGCTGCTTGATGTTGTACCTTAACAACAGCTTCACCAGGGATCACAACTGACCAACCACAATTTTTTTTTAACAGAAAGATGCTAACTCCAGCAAATGTTGTGCTGTTGTACTTGCAAAGGCCCACTTGAAAGGCAGGATTAGTTAAAACTCAGAATGAGTAATAAATATCTGCATTATAGGGTTATAACGATTAATTGGATTAATCATGATTAGGGAAATACTTGCTCAAGAGAGCAAGTAGAATGCAAAGCACCCTCTTTCCATAATCTGATTATTTTGTATAAAATGTTACATTTTATACATTTGGCTTTAAGTTTTAAAAGGTGGCATAGTGTACCCTGAATTAAGTTACTAATGGAAGTTACTGTGTGAACCAACTGTGATTGGGAGCATGATTTGTTAAACTTACCCTTAGTCTGTCTCATTCATTGACTTGTTCTCTGCCACAGTAAATCAATTTATTTTGCTTAAGCAACAGTTTTGCTTTTTGTGAAATATGTTGTAAAACTGTCAATTTACCATCATTGGTATTTGAAGTACAGCTGATGAGAATGCAGACTTAGAAGCTTCTTACTTCCTCTTGCTGGCATAGTTGATCTTGTTATATGCTTTTCATTTAGATTTTCTTATCTCCAACGATGTTCAATTCCTCTTCAGGTTAGTCAGTTTGGTCAACTGACTGCCTCTCTAGCAGTTTCTCATGCAGCTTCTCCATTATAAACAATTTACGATCCTCCATTTATCATCTAAGGTATAGTTGCAACAAGGACTGAAACAATTAATTAGATTGATAGTGATTAAGCGATTATTGAAATTATCAACTAATTAGGCAATTGATTAATAATTAACTGGAGTTTAGAGACTCTAAAACTTACCTTTAGCTGAGAGCAACCTGTGAGCTGTAATTGCACCAAAATTGTAATAAAAAACAAAAAAAACCCACTTTGCATTTAATAGAAAATCTTTTTCAATATCTTTTAGCCAGAACTCTTAAAGTGTAATAGTTTTAGTGTCACCTGGTTTAATTTTGCAATAAGTCTTCTTTAAGCAACCTTGCACAATCCAATTATTAAATGATTAATTGAAAAAATTATTGACAGATTATTCATTTGCAGCCCCAGTTGCAAAGCATTTGGTAAATATTATTATTGCGATGATTTAAAGGCTCTATATCAGGGTTTTTAAGCCTTCCGTACAGGCATATATATGATGGAATAATACCTCTGGCACTACAAAATGCAAAATATTTATTTATTCTAAAATGTTTCTGCTACCAGCTTTTTCCAACCAGCAGAAAGGCACTTTTTTCACTCTAATACTGATTTTCCCTGTGTTGGTACCACCCATTTCATCTTCTTTAGGAAGGCTGTACAAAGTCAGCCAAATAAAAAAATACACTTTTTCAGGATAAGCTTTACATACTCCAAAAGAAAAGAGACATTTGTTCTTGCATTGGCAAGTTAAGATTGTTTTCATGTTTGGTAATAATTTGGTGCTTTTTTTCTTCAACCTTATGGGAAGAACGTATTGCCTGCCCTGCTTTTTTCTATTTATCTTCTTAAGAACATCCCCTGTTTCTGTTTAACCCTGGAGTGCTCTGGACCTCCTGCAGAGGAGTTGGAGGGGGGGGCTGCCATCAGGATGGGAGTGTTTCTGCATATTTGTGTGTGTCTGTGTGAGGGAAAAGACAGTGAGTAGTAGAAGAGAGGCGTGAGAGGCCATCTGTGTTAGCAGCCTCATTACTAGGCGTGTCAACCAGGCATGCTCCCTGTCAGCGGCAGAGCTCAGACAGACAACAGGAGATAATCAGTTGAGGAAAAAGAGAGAGGGATGGGAGGCTTAGTTCTGTAAAAGGAAGGAAGGAGGGGTGTTCTAGAGTTTTTAGACATTGAATGAAACCCTAACAAAATAGAAATGGAAGGTCTAAAGGAGCTGAAAGGGAGAAGGAGGTTTTGAGGACATGTTACAAATCGATAAAAGAAGCTTGAGGTATAAGTAGTGACTAGATGTACTCTTTTTTTTTTTTTTTTTGGGACAGTCCCTAATTTGGACAACCTGTTTGCACCGAAAGCTGTTCTAGGAAATCTCTCAGATTTTTAAGATCTGATAATTAAGAAAATGTTTTTATTTGTGATGGGCCTAGATTTTTTTTCTAGTTTAATCTCACTGTAATCTTGGAATTAATCTAGATTAAATTCACAAATTTGAATTCTGCCAAAGAAATTCATGACGTGTGGGTGCTACGCAGTGGAGGGGGTTTTACGTGACCAACGGGGAGCAAAAGATAGTGATCATCTGTCCAAACGGTCAGTTAACGGAGTTCGCTGTAAAGTCCATTATGCAGCCTGTAACGCTTAGGGTTGTGTTTAAGGAAGGAGAGGGCGGTCAAAAACTCACGGCCACACTGGTAATGGGAGTTCCACAGTGTCGTACTTCAATAGAACACGCTCCTCACCAACCATACAAGGTTGAACGGCTGCTATATTATCACACATGACAAATGAGCAGAGTCCAGGCAACCACTAACATTACAAAGAAAAATAAGATGAAAATAATACGTCCGTCTGAGTACGTGTATCTCTCTGCATTAGCTCTCCCGCTCTCTACAGAGAAGCAGTGGTGCGTAGCAATTTCACACAATCTTGAAGGGACAGTACACAATTACAGCTGTTACAAGTCCTCTCTATATAGTAATTAAGGGATTTACAGGGTATGGCGGACATTCGGGCACAGTAAGCTTGTTTGCACTATGAGAAGAGGAACTTTTTAACAGAGCATGCACTTAATAGGCTTTCCCTCTTGGGAGCAGGTACAGGGTTGTGCATGTGCATTTTTTTTTTAAGTGGAGAGGGTGGATCTTTTAAGAAACTCAGGAAAATCCAATACCTTTAAGGAATGTGCAGACCTGTGAGAGGCAGGAGATGCAGCCTCCGAAAATACAAGCAGGTGTTTTCGGAATACAAACCCAGTTTCATGGAACTTACAGCAATAAACCAGCATTGATGAACTGCAGAGGTGTTGTATATACAGTAAAAGGGACAGAAAAAAGAATGGGCTAATGACCTGATAAGGAGCAGAAGCAACTAGAGAGTAACTCAGAAAATGCAACACAGCTTAAATATAACACAAAATGGAAAATTTACTAAAGATGAACAATACAGAATGACATAATAATTAATTAATAAGATTTAATTAATAAGAAAATATAAATAAGTTTAATTCATGCTGTAACTCTATGAAACACGCATTTTATTCATTTATACCCGTGCCTCACCCGTGAAACAATGTGTTTCTTTCTACCCGTTGATGTATGTTTCATACGAATACCAGCATGTACCCGATCTGGTGCAGGACTCTAACAGTACTTTATTAATAATACTGTCCCTTTTTTCATTATATTCTTAGGAAAGGCTAGCAGCAATAAGAAGCAACATATTGTTGCTGTTACAATTCACTTTAATTCCTTATATATGTTAACATAAATGAAAGGGGGTGGGGCTGGTTGCATGGGTGGAAGAGAAGGTGATAAATCTTATCAGGATGATTTAAAAAAAACAACAACTTCTAAAATAATGCCAATAGTGTAATTGTGTTTTATTTAAAAGTTAGATGTTTCACTGGTATTATATTTATTTATTTATTATTTTATTGCTGACTGTGGAGGTTTCTGCCAAATTTCTGAAGGTTTTGTTTTACTGTCAGGATCAAACCTGCCGACTTTAAGAGCTTTTATAAACAGTGTGTCATGAAACTAGAGTTTCCTCTAATCAAAGGCTGTTCCGGAGGGTCTCTTTTTAACAATGTGTTCTTTGGGTTTACTGTTTCATTCACTGACTGTGTGTTGATACTATAGACCTGCTTAATAAAAACATTGGATGATTTTTCCATGGGAAGCAGTTATGGTGGGGAAGGTTTGTTTGGGAAATGTATTCAGTTTTTTACATTTTAAAAAGACCAATTTTTTAATTGAATCAGCATTTTGAATCAACTGGGAATTGGACATATTCGTTAATAGCAAAAACATATTACTGTTATTGCCATTTCCAACAGAAGCCTCATTATCTAGTTTTAATAAGCAAAGAACCTGAAATGTTAGTAAAACTGATGTTTATCCCTTTTTAATATAATCACATGTGCAGAGGGAGACTAATTTGTTCTTTTGTTTATTTATCTTTATCTCAATCACAGGAAGATTAACCTTGGAAAATTGTATTTTATAAGTTGCAGTAAGTACAGTATGTCCACTCATTATGTTTATAAGATATATTGCCTTAATTAGGGAATATAATGATGGCTAAATTTTGCCAAATGGATTTGAATTCATGTAATAGATGAACTCCTCTGGTTCCAAGCTACACTGAATAAAACCCTGACAGACTGGAGAGACAGATCGATTTTCACGTCTAAATATAGAATTTATACATCTTTGATGCCCTTATATCTATTAATGGAAAAGGAAATAAAGAAAAAATAGTGTAAATTTTAGCTTTTTCTTATAACCCCTTGAATGCTAATACTAACTCATTAAAGAATTTGTATGCAATGGCCTCATGCGACAGGTTTGATTGACAGAAAATATCTTGCCAATAACATTGTTCCAAAGACGTTGATCACATGAGCACTAACAGGTGTTTGTATGTGTGGTTATTAGCAGATCCTTCTGACTGCTAAAATTAACCAGGTGCTAATTTGGACTAGTGTTGAATGGCTGTGGTCAGGAAGAAAGACTAGATCTTAAGGATCTTAGATCCTAAGGAGTTATGTGCTTCAGTTAATTGTCTTCATTTTGGTTTGAATATTGGTTAAAATGAAACCTAAAGAAAACTATGCACTATGCGTAAACTATTTCCAAAAACAAAACGGTAAACTTGTTCCAAAGTTTTTAGAGAGTGAATTCGATCCACAGCATTTTGATACATAAACATACTTCCCTTGAGTGGATGAATGGTGTTTCTGCATCCATTGTTTTATAGTAGATCGGCATGGAGTGCTTGCTGACGTAAAGTTAAATCTCTGTGTCAAAAATCATGTTTATTATGCCCTACCGTCACCTTAAATGCTTAGAAAAATATAGATTTTGCTATTGAAAAGTAACTAAATAGGTTATATGTGAACATAAAAGAAAAAAGGTATTAAAAATGGAGGAAAACCCTGACATACAATGGTGTTACAGTGTTGCATGGATTTGAGGTGTAGAACCAAAGTTTATCTTTAAAATTCTGAATGAGGTTAAATTAGCTCTTAAACTTTGAAATTTAGAACAATTGACCAATAAAAAACGAATACTTAAATTAAGATTTTTTTTTTTTTTTGCTGAAGTATTTATTTTGTATACACACCGTTTATACAACTGAATCCTAATCTATGATTATTCCTGCGGAAATAACGAAACTTAACATTTATTAGTGCTAGCGGTGCTCTAGGTGGACTCACACCTGAAGAGGAGGTTAGCTATTAAGACAAAGACCTAAGGGTTGTGGCGTTTTTAGCTCTGTGACTTATTGAAGGAGCTGCTTTCCTTCATTCTCTGCTGGATTCCAATCCTTTCTGCAATACTACAATATAGCGAGGGAGAGACGTGTAGAGAGCTTGTTCTTTGAAGCAGCTCTACTCAACATTTGATTAAGTTTGAAGAATTTTGTCCTTGCCAGCAGGGACATTGTCTCCTTTTCTTGACCTGAGAGTCACGATAAAAGAGAATGTAAGGTGTGGGGGAATAGAGCTTTTATTACATCCTTCACAGGGGATCCTCGGAGTGTTCCATGACGCTTCTCCTCTGCTTCACTTTTTTATCAGCATTGTATCCTCGTCCAACCAATGTTCCATAGTTGGCCATATTTATATTCATGTAGATGTTGACTAGTTTAAATAATGGTTTCCTGATAGGTATTTTCTTAATTATTATGAGCAACATGCAACTGATATGCTAAATTTGGGTAGATCTGTTGAAATTATAATTTACTCCTGATAAACCTGATAACCAAAGATTTAATGTAATTCGTGTGAAATAAATAAACCTTTCAAGAGGCTTACGAATATAACATTCCTGTAATTGCAAAAGGTGAGTTTAAACTTGCTACACATTAGCTGTCTGACGATTTACAAGCTTTGTTTTTACCTCTTCATCTGTGCTAAAACATTTGGTACATTGTTTTTTTACATTTGATTATTTGCGTCTATCATTGTATACCAGGTTTTAGCTTTAGTTTTAGGTTTTAGTTTAAAAGCAGCTGTGTCTCCTAAAAAGTCAAATATTTTTTTTCTGCATGTGTGTTCTACTGTGTGTGTGTGTTGGCTTTTTTTGTCAGAACAGCATTGATAATGCTGAGGAGAAAATCAATAGTTAATTCTACCAGGGACACAATAGTGGCTTTGCCAAGCTCCATTCCACGATGGGCTAAGACTCAGATAGAAACAGGGCATGAGTTGATGAATTGCTAAGTGTGTGTGTGTTTCCAAGTTCATAGAAAGGGGTGTGCATTGTGTTAGGCATCAGCTACATGATACAGATAACTGTGCCTAAAAAAAGTGAGGTGAAATTTTTGTAAACGGTATTAAACTTTAAAAATGTAATGACACTTTTTTGGATCCTGTGACACATCCAGCTGTGATTGTACTATATATTTAGAATTCATACAGTAATGCGTCTGAATTAGGCTATCCCATGTGTTTGCATTGTTTTCTTTTAGCATACAAATAAATTTTAAATTTTATTGAAACCTAAATTAATATCTACACCTCTGGACTTTTTTTTTAGATTTTCTTAAACATCTGCAGCAGCTGCTGCTCTGTAATCGGTCAGCTTGATTTCTGGTGTTAAACTTGCTGAAAAGTCTATAGATTTACCTCTGGAAATTACTTTTTTGATTAGGCTGTAATGCCAAGTTCTCCTTTCCATATCCTAGACTGATAAATTTTTTTCTGACCCTTACTTACTTAGTTGTTGTTGGTTTTTTTTTAAGCATAATTTGCAATAACTCAGTCAGCCTTGAAACTTCATATGAAAAAGCATGTTTAAGGATGTGGCTAAGACAAGGCAAATATAAAGATTAAGACTTTCAGTTCATAGGTGATAATAAATACCACACACATAGATGTGTATATCATTCATGTGAGTAAATCCTTGTAATTATTGCACACTGTTCCTTTACCCTACTCTCCACTGACTAATCTCATAACACAACTCAATCTGTCTCCTTTGGTCATTAATTCTCCCCTTAATCTCCCACTCTGATTTCTTGGGACAGGCTTATTATTTTAAGGTTGTGATCCATCATATGTGTAGTTGTACACTTTTAAAGTCTCTTTGTTGTCTGCGTTAGCAGCGTTGTCCTTTGGGGCTGCTGTGACGCTAAGTGAACTCAACTATGTTTCATTACTTCCTTTCCCTGTTACATATACGGAAGAAAAATATTCTCACAAAGACGTCCCAAAAAGTTCATATATTGCATTTTGTTAATAAAAAAAAAACAATTCATCACATATTTTTCTGTACATCTCTAATTTTAAATAAACCTCGCCTTTTTGCATACCCAAATTGGAAAGCAAATAACTAAGGAACTGTAAGCCCAAATCACAAATGTGATATATCATCTCAAAGCTAACGCCTTCCTGTTTCTGAAAATATAAATACCAAATCAAATCAAATGTGACTAAAACACAGCCTAAACTGCATTAGTTCAAACATGACTCAAAGTTGCTTTGTCTTCTCGAAAATAATTGGTCTTTTTTGAATAGCAGTAACAAGGACATGCTTTAGAAGAGGCATGTGTCATTGTTTTACATTCATTCTGCATTATGTCAACAACAACTGTAGAAAATTTCAGACCTCAAAGTATAACAATTCTTGAGATATGGGACTTTGAAATTCTGGAGTCATCAGCATCACCAAACATCTCCACAATATGCCAAATTATTCCAAATTGTGCTTTTGCACAACAATTTTACCCCAAAAACACACAAGCCACAAAATATTTTTGAAGCAAATATATATTTTCTTTCATTTTTGTAACTTTTCATCTAATTGTCTAACATTGATTCAGCCTCTGTGCATTGTATGCACAACTATATATCTGGGCTGCACTATTCAAATTAGCCATGTTTAGCCTTGTTTTAAAAGCCAAACATTGCATGCGGACATAACCAATAGCGCCCGGACTTTATGAGGAATAATATGAGTCGAGTCATGCATAAAACACAGCGGCTGAGCCAAGAGCTTTGACGCTCCGAGGGCTGACCCTGCATCAAATCTCAAAACGGGGCGGGAGGGGACAATTTTGTTTTATAGGCTGGAAGGTGAGAAAAACAAACATAGCCAACATTGACCGGATACATCTATGTGTAATGGTAATTAACAAGACGTTTGGCATTAGCTATGAGAATTGAACCTTTCTGATGATAAAAAATGACTTTATTTGATGATTTTCTCATAATGGAATGTTTCTCTTGCGAATATGCTGGATTAGTTTTAATCTGCGGACTCTTACGGATGAATGAATTTAAGATTGGATATATAATATGGCTTCTGGATGCCTTCAAAGATATGTTGTCAGAGCTGCTTTTTAATATTTATGTTTTACCATGCTGCTATATCTGTGTTAATTGTGCTTTGATGCTCACTGTGTCCATAAAATTAACTTGGTGGTTGAATTGTGGAGAATCTAAGCTTACTAACGGTGTCTAACATGTCTATATAGGTAAAAGTTTAACTGTTGTTACATTTGTGGTTCCGATTTGTTAGTTGGAAATATGAGAAACTGGTTGTCGGCGAACCGGTGGATTTTAAGACAAGTGAACCTGCAATCTGCTCATTAAAATATGGCAGAACACATATTATTTTAGAATAATCTAGTGATAAAGTAATGGAAGTGGTTTGTGATCATTATAACTATAAAAAAGAGGTTGACCCATGAACTGTAAGACATCCTAGTGGTTAGAGCAGTGCAGTTCGATCCCCACAGCCTGTACTCTGGGTCCCTGAGCAAGACCCTTAACCCCACACTGCTCCCTGTGCGCCAAACAATGGCAGCCAACTGCTCCCCAAGGGGATGGGTTAAATACTGAGGTAAATTTCTCCAATGTTAGGTCAATAAAGTTCAATTTAACACTGCAAATAGTTTGACCTATGTTTTAGCTTGATTTTAAATTTATTAAATTCTTTTTTTTTCAGGTCAATATGAGGGACCTACAGCACTGTGATGCTAACTCTTTTCAAAAATGTCACCTATATGACTTGAGAGAGTCAGATCCATTGCTGAATGCGTTATGCGATCTAAACTGCTTTGCTGTGTAGGTGTCAGATGGGCTTTCAGATCTGCTCGACCTAATAACGTCACAACATGGCAACGCCACTCAAGCAAACTGTATTGCATTGTTTCACAAGAATCTAATCTTTTCTGGGGTCTCAATTGATCAATACCTACAATTTCCATTATTTTACATTTCCTTTGGCAACCTAAAGGAGCCGAAAGTAGAAAATAATCAGTGCCGTGTTCTAAGACAGGCTTAGCTTTGCCATTTAAGAAGATGACTCAAAATTCTACTACTTCTTTAATTAAGATCCAAAGGGAGGGAAGGTCAAATGGAACATCTTACAAATAATGTCTTCTGTGGAAATTTTTTAAACACAGAAAATAATACTTATTCTGCTTGTAGATATTGGAAGGTCCGTGTTAACAAGAAGTTAAAAGTCGTAACTGACCAAGCTAACAGAGGCTGATCTGGACCTACCACAATGTTGTGCGTCACCATGGCAAAATTCAACCAATCGTGTGGTATAACGTCACCAGCAGGTGCAACGCCCAAGCAGATCTGACCGCCGTAGCCAATCTGGTACCTACTGCGGTAGTCGGCCGCAAGATGTTGTTAGCGGCAACGACACTTACCTGATCAGCCAGATTTTGGGTTCTCTGATGTAAATATTAGCCTGAAGAGGCATTGTTAAAGTTACTGGATAACAGCCAAGAAGAAAACAGTAGTGTTTTAAGAAGAAGAGAAGAGAGATTTCCTCAAATGTAGCTGGTCAAAGGGAGTATACTTTTTCTGCCTGTGATTGTACACTTAGAGTTGCTCATATTCTTAAAACTAGTTATAAAATAAGCTACAGAAAAGATATGTCCTTCCAAAAAATACAGTAGTATATGGATCATACAGAGAAGTTGTAATAAAACAGCTTTGGTGAACTTAAAAAAATATACAACATGGGTTAAAAAAACTAAAATATTTTGAAATATTTGTTTTGCTTTTCACAATTATTCCAATGAACTGTTAAACATTGAAAATGTGGGTATTGACAATTTTGTGCAATAATTTTGGCATTTATTTTTTTTACTAAATATTTTAAAGGAATTTTCAATTAGAGCAACCAAGTACTATACAGCAGTGGTTTTCAAACATGGGACTCGGATCCAGTAGAGTATTACATTCCTCCCCAGCAGCCAATAAGGCTGGAGTGGCCTGCCAATCACCTGTTTATTAAGTCAGTTTTAACTCAGTCAGGGAAACGCTTGGAAATGCAGGACAGTAGGTCCTAAATAGTGAGTTTTAAAACCACTGTTATAGAACAGTCACATTATTTTGTACATTTAACAAACACATTAGGCATGTTTGCAAAAAAGTATCACATCACTATCAACAATACCGGACTGTATTTTACTCTGTATCAAATTGTAAAGGAAATTGGTGGTATCAGACTTATTTGGCATGGTGATTTAAGGGACAGAATCTTTTAAATTTCATATAAAACTATTTAATTAAAGAAACCAAAAAATTTCAAAGATTTTGCTGTCAGGAATCAAAAGCTCGCATAAAAATCATTAATCTACCTTAGGATTTACTTGAAACTTCTTTATATTGTCAGCTGTTAATGTTTGATATTGTCAATGTTTTGTTTCTTATAGAGGTGTTTTTTAGGTGTGTTTTTTTTAGTATTTAGTATCAAATCTATTGTAAATTATCTAGCAATGTTAATATTACAATGTTACAATTGTTGAAAGGAACCCCCAAGACCTCTGATTAATAATCCATTATTAATCAGTTCAGATTAATTTCAAAGCAGTTGATCAACTCCAAAGTCTCCGTGATCCTAAAAACATCTTTCTTCAAATGAATTGTATTACAACAGAATGTGTTCTTTCAAGAAAAACAATGTTTACCAGATGTTGTTTGTTGAGTCTGTTTGCAGAATCTGATCAGGTTTACTATCGAAATCCCATCAAGCGCAGCAGACGAGGGGTATTTTAAACATTCATATGTCTACAAAGGATAGGAGGTTTGTTAGACAGATGGACAGAACTGTATATGTCGGCTGTGGGATTCGATGCCCTGAGCTTGCTGCTGCAGCATGGTACGCCTGACATACAGATGCACTGCTGTGAAAACATACGCTGCTGACCCTTACACACATAAACACACAAACGTCTGCAGCTGCAAAGAGTTTGCAGTGACCCCCGCCTCTTCATCTTTCTATGCAGTTCTCTCATCTTCCTCCCCCTGTCTGATCTTTTGGGGTGCTTATATTTTCCCAGAAGGCTTCCTGTGGTAACACATGGTGTCAATAATGAGTCCCCTCACAAAGGCGCACACAGACATACGGACACTCCTTCTCTGCAAATCCCACTCTTTTTTCCCCCTTGCCTGACTTTTTTATTTATTTATCCCTCATCTGTGGCTTTTCCCCCTCTTGTCATTCCTCAGCCTCCTATTTACTCCTATTTTCACTTAATCACATATATTTCCTCTGTTTTTTCCCTTCTTATTACTCATTACATAGAAAAAAACATAGAACTATTGAGTCGGACAAGAAACAATCAGGTTCTTGGTCAATTAATAATGACATTTTTTTTCTTTTTAGCACTAAAAGAATTGTAAAGTGTATGCACTTTTACTTCTACTATTCCTTTGTGTGCATTCCCTCTGCCCCCCATCTCCTCCATCCCACCACCCCTTCACTCTATTCCTTTTATCCTGTGTAGGAGTACCGCTGACAACCTCTGCGGCCATACCGAAGCTCTCTTTCTAGCCTGGGATTGTTTGCCTTGCTTCTTCTTCCCCGTCAGTTCTGGAGGTCCTATTGTTTTGTTTTACTTAAATCACTTCAGCTCAAAACCTCTGTTTATCCACAGTGCGCACACTAAGAGCAAAGCTGTCTTTTACAGGAGAAATCTGTCTGACACAGACAATTCAAAAGGAGCCATATAGCAAGCAAACACCCCCCAGCTTTATTTTCTTTTGCTTTTTTCTTTAAGTTTGTTGGATTAAGTTTGTACAAACTTTTTTTTTGTGCTTGAGAAACTCAGAATTTGGGGAACTAAAGCGCAGCTGAAGTTTGGCTCCACATTATCCAACATTTTTGCCATTAAATATGTTCAATGCTATTCTAGTAATAGTTAAAGTGACTATGGAGGCATCACAGTGTTGTAAATAACCATTGGTTTCCACAGTATATCACAATAAGTGGGTTTAAGAAAATAATGCACCAGCAACACCCCATCAAATACTGTAGAGTATTCTTAACCTGACTCTGCCAGATGGATTTGCTCCGCATATCCATCTGGAAACCTTCCGTAGAAGTAATTTTGGGAAGGGGCGAAAATACTGGTTCGCTGATTGGCCTATGTTGGTGATAGACGGGCCAAATAAACGAATCAGATCAACGAAGCATATGACGTAACAAAGCGACGACGAAAAGGGGACAATTGATAGATCAAACTCTTGCCGAAACCAGTCGGGAGAAGAGCAAAAACATATTTTCCTCTGAGAAAAGCCTCCAGAGCAGTGTTTTGCTCTTCTTTCAGTGAAGAAATACGCTAGTTTCATCGGCTGAAGCCGCATGTTCTTTAGACTGAACGGTCGCGCTTCTCGTTGCGACACACCTCAACCCGCCTCAAAGTCAATGCTGATTGGACGTGCGTTTGGTGAACGGCTCCAAATTTTCTTCAACGGAGAGTCTCCAGACTAATTAGCGAGTGAAATCTTGAAAGCTCGCGAGATCAGGATGGTCTCACGAGGCTAGAGTATTCTGGCTAGATTGCTGGCTATATTCAAATTTAAATTGGTAAAACTAAGTTAAAGAAACAGCTTTTAGTCTCATGGTGCTCTATGCAGACACTCTGGCTACACCAATGAATATTACCTCAAAACCACATGCTGAATGTGTAACGTGTCAGAAATAACCTGACACTCTTTTCTAAGTCTTATAATAATTATTTAACCATTTAAGGATTCATACTTATAGACTGTTTAGAGTACTGAACTATCATCCTAAGGTGGTCAGAAGATAACTACGCATAAAAAGACTGTAACAGTTCTCTACATATACCCGCTATATAAAACAAACTATATACATTTTAGTACCTTTTAATTCTAAGAGCAGTGAATTATTTGCCTCTTTCTTGGGCTTTTTGTCACAGTTTCATATCATATTTTATCATATATAAAAGTTTAATTAGTTTTGTGCCACTAGTGGTCTTTATTTGAAAGCTTAAAGACAAGTAGGAGGTGAAAAAGAGTAGACATTTCAGCAAAAGTCTCCGGGTGGGAATAGGAACCTGGAACGGCTGCATTAAGGACAAAGGCTTCCGTTATGGATTGGACACTCTATCCCTAAGCAACTGCAGCATCCTAAATATATTTTTCTAATTTGATTATTCCATCTAAGTGCAATCCAATAAAACTGGCCTAATATGTAGAAGTAATTGCTTCATAAATCTGGTCATCTCCATCAAGTATGATCACCAAGTGAGAACAAGTTCTCAACATGTTGAGGAATTTTGATCCACTTCTCTTAATAATAATAATATTTAATAACAATTGAACTTTTATTGATCTCACATTGGAGAAATTTACCTCTGCATTTAACCCATCCCCTTATAAGGGGATGAGTTAAATGCAGAGGTAAATATAGGGAGCAGTGGGCTGCCATTGTGTGCCGCCAGGGGAGCAGTGTGGGGTTAGGGGTCTTGCTCAGGTCTTTTCCAGATTTACCAAAAACCGAATAAATCCAAACAAGGTTTTTGAGCAGGAATAGGTTGATTAAGGTCACACCACAACGTTGGAAGGAGACTTAAATCGAGAGATTTACTTGGCCAATCAGAAAGAAAAAAATGTCATTAATATATAAGCCTATAAATGGTACGGGACTTGTTTTGTCCTCGCATGCCAAGGTCAGAGACTGTGTGAATGCAGCTAATTTTCAAAGCTGCTCTGTTCTGTTAAAATTTTGAACAGGTAAAGCTGAAATTTCCTGCAGTTTTGGAGTTTGTATAATTCAAGTTGCACTTTTATTCCACAGTTGTAGAAGTAGAATAATACAAGTCTCCGGTTTTCATTTTTGCTGAGAAGTGGAACCTTCTATCAAGAAAAGCTTATTTCTGTTTTAAACAAGGTAATTGCTGTCACAAGTTTTATTGAAGTTTCCAATTAGTTAAGATGTGGTTTACAATCCCAGAATCTCCAGACAAATAAAAACTGACTTTTGTTAAAACCCGTTTAACAAAAATGATTTACAGATGTTGGCTTAGATAGGCTTATATAGTCTTATTTCCGTTAAGTCCTGGAGTTTAACTCTCATTGTACTGTAATGAAAAACTAACCTTTAAGTGTTTTTAATTAACTTTTATTTAATTAATCTTTAATGGCTTGAACAATCAAAAATTTATTTTAGCTCTAACATTTGTTTTTTCAATGTAATGAGATTGTGACTGAATAGTTTTTAGGGCAGATCTCTGGAACTGATTATACCCTCGGACATAATAAAAAAAAAGTCACTCAGCCAGACTTTCACCAACGTCACAAATTATGCGTCACCTTCTTAGTGGAGGAGCGGATTCTTCTGCTCTTGTCTGCTCTGCATGTCTGCTGCGGCACCCTCTGTTCGAATGTTTAAGTTGCGGCTCGTCCAGAAATGGGTTTCAACCAAGTCTCTGAAGATGTGTATCTAAAACAGCTGGCTTTAGACACTGCTGGAAATGATTAATTCCTTTTTATACAACATCCCTAAACAGCACATGGTCTCAACATGCTTTCAACAATATGCCCCTGAGCCTAAGAAACTAAAACGTATTATCATTGGATACCTTGGGATATGTGTTGACGCAGTTGTTATTTCTTTGTGCGCTGCTGTAACTATTTTGTGTCCTGACCTTTGATATAATGTGACCTCTAACCTCTCACATTTATGAACTTTGACCTAGCAGAGGTCAATTTAGATGCCATGTGTTATTGTGAGTACAGCCAACTAAGTATAAAAGGACACCCCAAAAGTCACACTATCTTGAAATGTTGATATAAAAGGGATGGAAAATAACAATTTGGTAAATAAAATTGGAAAAAGTGTTTGAAAAGATACACTATACTGTTCACTCACCCATCCAAATGATTTAAATAGTGTCATGATTTTATCTAAGGATCGGACCCACATGCAGGGAAGCCAAACAGAGAGACACAGAGTAAAAGTTCAACGGGTTTTATTGAAATGATTTGATCCCGGTGCAGAGTTTCTCCGAACTCTGCTCAGCCGGAACTGGAAGACGAGGGGAAGACAGACTGTTAGATTCAGGCTCAGTGGGAAATATGATTCATTGATCTTGAAGAAAAGGATTTGTTGCGACTCACGTTTCCAGAGAAGTGGAGAATCCTTGACTCCAATCAGTGTGTTGGTCTTCCAGAGTTTGTCTGATTCGGTGGAGGGTGGAACAGGGTTTACCCAGAACTCGGACTGAGAAGTTTGATGCAGACGCTGGTTGCCACTCAGATTTCCTATGGTACTTGAACGGGTCGTGGTGAAGATGATTTCCTTACTCAGTGAGTGATCTCAACGATCTCAAAGGTGGCTGGATCCAAACCTCCTGTTTGGAATCCGTCGCTCAGTTTAAGGCTCAGTTGATCCCTCCTGGGAGAGGCGGTCCGAAAAGGTCAAGTTTGCAGGAAGGCTTCCTGCTGAAAGGCAAAGACAAAATAAAGTTGAATCTCAGGGAGACAAGCACTCAGTCAAACTCAATGAGATCTCAGCTTGGCAAGAGTAAAAAAAAACTAGTAATACAAAAACTCAGATTAGACTCAGTAAAAACAAGGCTTGGCTAGAGTACCCCAAACTGGCAAACACTCTGGCGTCGAGGTAGTGGCAACCAGCAGCTTAAGAGCAGTCCGGTGATGAGGTAACCGTCCGCAGGTGTGTGAGGAGGCGGACCGGAACCAGGCGCCTCCTGGTGGTGGAAGGGAGAACAACACAAGACAAGACAAACAGACAAACACAAAAACTAGAGTCCTGACAAATAGGGTTTTCCAACCACTTACACTGCCATTATTGTGCATAAAATAAAGCAACATTGATATTTGGATTGTTTCTATCGACATTTATAAAACAACCGCTTGCATTTAGGAGCTACCTGAATGCCAGTGGGATGCTCTGATGTGTCAAGTAACAAAGTACAAATACTTAAATATTAATTTTGGCTATCTATACTTTAATTTAATTTAATTTTTTAAGAAAATGTTTTACTTCTTATCCTTTCATTTATTAGCAATTATCTCTACTTTCTATTCCTTAAATTAAAAAAAATAGACTTAGTATTTAAAAAAATAAAAACCATAAAAATAATTTGTTTTATCCAGACTAATTCTTTGTCTGGAATTTGTTGTTTACGACATACCAAAATTAAGTAGTTGTTCATGATGATGCAAAGTTAAATTTAACACTGTTACCATTAGTAATACAACTAAGAAAAATAAGTATAAGGAAGTTATCATCTAGAATTAAAGAAAAATGTTCCTTTAATGGGATAGTGCAGTAACCAGTACCAGTCTCTACCTTGATATACTGTATATAAATTATTTATTCTTAATGCACCTTTTGCCTCCTTGTTTGCACCTTCTTTAATTACTATGCCAATATGTGACCAGTGAATTTCTCCGCTGTGAGATCAATAAAGCTCATCTAAGCTAATCTAAGTGTCCTTAGCATTTTTGGTGCATGACTTTTATGTTTTAAGTAGTTTTAAAAATGGTACTTTTGCACTTTTACATGTGTAAAAAGCTTACGTTGATACTCTTCTTACGTTGATAACTTCTACAAAAGCAGCAGGATTTATACTTCCACTTAAGTAATAAACATAATACTCTTGACACCTCTGCTGATAGAATGCCACCTGTTTTATCAGTCCAGTGGTGAACATGCTGTCAGTGGTATTGAAACAACGTGGAGGTCTTCTCGCTCAACATTATTAGCCTGTGACCTCACAAATGAGCTTCTGTAAAATGTCCCCTAAACGCACTCCTACAGTTTGTTGACCGCCTTCCCAGAAGAGATGAAGCTGTGGCAGCTGTTAAAGGTGAACCAATGTCATATTGAACCCTGTGGATTAAAAATGGGATATCAGATCGATTCAAATGCAAGCTGAGGCAAGTCAGAAAAAAACTTTTGGCTAAAATCTGAATGCATTTGTGTTTAAATTTACTGAAACTGTCAATGCTTTTCTAATCTCTAAGTTTTTCATGGGTCCTCAAATATGCTAAAGCAACACAAACATTAATGAAGAATTAGCACAGATACTAATTTACTGATGCCTAACCTACAATTTTTAGGCACAATCAAACACTGTTGTCTCATCAACTACGTATTTATGCCAAAGTATTTCTGTACTTACCAGTCTGGGTTCAGAAACGAAATTAGCGCAAAATAAACCCTGATTAGAGAAGTAAATTAATCTCTGATCACTATAGAATTCCTATTTGACCTCTCCTTGACCTCAGTGCACCTTTTTTATGCTGTTAATTATTTTGTGCTCCTTTAACACATTAAACGTAATCTAGGTTTAAATGGTTCTGTTCCATTTGGTTGGCTCTATACCTTCAACAACAACAAACAAGGTTAATCAAACAAAAAATTACACTCATTATAAAGGATTAGCCATTCTAATACAATTTTAAAGAAATGTTTATGAATGTTCGGTGCAGACTAGTTCACTGAAATGATTAGACCTACTTTTCAGAGCAATTTTTCCTTTTTTATGAATTTGAGCTAGCCCTGACATGCAGGAAACAGGCAAAATCTAAAACTTGACTGTTCAAAGTAAAAGTCATCAATGATATTTGAAAATATTTTCAATAAATGGGACCAATGTATAGATATATCTATATCTATATACATATATCTATATATATATATATATATATATATATATATATATATCTATATACATATAGATATAAATATATATATAAAGACAGCAAATTATGTGTCACGGGGTCCTACTATTTCACGGAACTGCTTTTTAAAAATCTAATTGTACACTATATTTTGAGAAAGCATTTCCTCATGTTGTTTCCTTTATATGAATGCTGAACAAGGTTTACGATCTCTTCTGTCCAGAAAACCAAATTTTCATGAAATGTGCTCTAAGCAACTAACGGCTGCTTTCACGGTGGAGATTTTTGCTAAAAGAGTAGCTTTTTCTCAACTTGGAGCCAAAATGACCACCTTTGCCTCTTATTATAGCTCCCTTCTTAGAGAAGGTAATTGTTTAGTAGGCAGTTGCGGTGCAGTCAATGTAGCTGCTTCCAGGAGAGGATGGGTTAACACTGTCCACTCGCTCATCAAGGACATGGAGCAGAATTCATGAGGATTATTCAGATATGCATGAATCAAACACAAAAACTATTTAGGCATGGTTTCAATGAAGGAATAACAATATTGCACAGTCAAAAGCTAAAAAATATGTTTTGCATGACATGGGTCATTTTAGTTTTAAGATTTCTAGTGAGAAAATAAAGCTTTAAAAAGACAATGGACAACTCCAAAAACTCAGATGAATTTAGATTTAATTATTGCATCTGTTTAGGGACCCTTGACGCTAATCTAAAAACATTTTCTCAATAACTTTTAATTGCCCTTAAATCTATGCAGCAAAACTTAACAGCTATTAAATGAATAAATGGTGTTCCAAAACCCAACAACTGCTATTTCTGTGTTTATTGACTGATTTGTATGCTGTGCACATGGTTTGTGCATCACAGCTTTGAGATAGAGGGGAGCACACATTCACACACTGAGAGGCAGCAAACAGAAAGGCCATTATTTTGGGGCTGAATGTTTGTGTGATTGAGCTGATAAAACGTCAGAGGAATAAGAGTCTATTAGGCTGGCCTGGTTAGCTATGGATTTAACATTTATACGCACCTCTGTCCCTGGGTGTGTGGGTGTCTGGCAAAGAGAGTTAAAAATGCTGGAAGAATGAATGAGGGCCATAGACACATATGTGGTGTATACAGTTTTTGCTTTCCCGTTATTCTAGTTGTTTTTCTCATCAATATCTCTGTGTTGTTGTGTATTTGAGGAGTGACATATTCTGTATGTAATTTCACATTTCTATTATATATTTTTTGTATTTCCATTATTCTGGTCCAAGGCAAATCCACAGAGAACCTAATGCAGAGCAAATGTGCACATGTGACACAAGTCACAAGTCAAATTGATGTGTGAGTGTGTGCGTGTGTGGGTCGGGTGGGTTGGTGCATGCATGTATTCGCTGACAGACCAAGGAAACCTTGCAGTCCTGTAATAATAGACTTAAAACACCTGGGAATTTTAGGTACTGGGTTGTGATTGGGCAAGACAGAAATGGAGAAAATGTTTTCACATTGTGTTATTTGCTTTGTTAGACAAGCAGCATCATAGTTATTTTGGAAAATAACATAATAATTACTAAACTTATCTTTGCCTGGTGTGTGGGACAAAATAAAATATAAAAAAAACAGAACATGGAGCCGATGTAACAGGCTGCTGCATGCTCAGCGCCATTTTTCAATTTAAAAAAATACCAAAACAGATATAAATCCAGATTGTTAAATGATGCATGTGTGTTACTTCCTAATGGCATCATAGTAACAGAGTTAGGGTTAATATTTTCTTTTGAACATTTGTACTGTTATTTCTATCCCTAATTAATGCATATATTTATAAAACTTGGCTCACAAAACACACTTTGATTCATAATCTAACTGACTCATGGCACCAGGCTTTCTCACCTAATATACTTCCATTTACTCACATCAGTGAGAACCTTTAGAGCAGCATAACATCTCTGCACTGCAACAGTTCACATGGTCTTTGATTTTTTCTCTCATATGTTCTTTGGTTTTTAACATGGCTTATATCTCTGAACAAATGTCAGCTATTGAAAATATATTAAAAAAAATTTTATATAAGGGTGAGGAAGAATGGTTTTATTGGGTTATGTTAATAAATTCATAAACCGACTTCCTTATGAATTTGTCAGCTATGCTTTTCCAGAAAAAGCCCTCTCCAAATCAAGCTCCTTGGCTGAATTTCAACCCTATCCTTGTTTGGACATCAATATTTGACCAAAGCTGGAGGAAAACCCACTAAAGAGATCAACAAAAGATGGAAAGAGAAAGACACAATCACAAAGTTTAGGTACATAAAATAGACTAAATACTGTAAATGATTAATAAAGGACTTTGAGGTAAAATGCAGTGGACTTTGTGGTAAAATGCAGTGCTGTTCTGTACTTGCAAAACAGGTTGTAGAAATTAGTTTTGAACTGTAGTTCAGCACCCAAATACTTCTTAATGTTAAAGATATTAAAGAGTTGCCACATGACCATAGGCGTAGCCAGAAAAAAGACATTAGGTGTGCACCAGCAAATACTGGGTTTGCCAAATTTATTTTCAACATTACACCTCCACAAAAATTCTTAAGAATGTATCTCTCTCAAATACATTAACATAACACAGCACTGTGTCTGTGCAGTAATTAATTCAGAGCAGGAGGTCAAAACGTTTACATGTCAAATGCTTTCAACATAAATCAATAACTAAGTGGTAGGAAAGCACGCATTCTGTTCTAAAAAACAAACAGGCAAATCAAATTGCTCAGAGACATTGCTGCCCAATGAAAATAATATGGTGAAATATAACACAACATAACTACTCAGCATGCATGATCAAAGTTATTATTATTGTCCTGCTGGAAGTATAGTCGAGGTTTTTTAAAATAATTTATAAGGGAACTCTGTTTCTTAGACGGCTAATTAATTAGCAATAGTCTTCGCTCCTCGATGCTTGCTGGTGGGATGGGTCACAATCGGGACAGTAGGTTCCCACAGGTGTGCCATCTGCCTTTGTAGGGACACCGGCACATCCTGGTTCACCCATTGCTACACCACTGCAAATAATGCCTTCAAATGATGCATTGTGGCTCTTCTATGTTATGGTGTTCTGAGCAAACAGACCTGTTATATATTTTAGGTAACAATGTGATGCATATACATGTGTGCATAACTCTTGGTGTTAAAACTCGAATTTGTTTTTGCTTGTTCTTTTCAAGGCCTTAAAAAGAACATTAGGCCTCCTATTAGCTGTAGCTAAGGGAGCATTGAGTTTCAACCAACAAAATGTCCAAGTAGCTCCAGTGCTATCAACTGTTTTGGCATGTCTCTATTCTTCTGAGGCAGTGTGTGAGGTAGAGAATATGATGGTTATGAGTCATCTGAAATGTCTCCAATAGCAGATCCCTGGGGTACAGAACTAGAAATACATTTCTTTACACAGTTCATTTCAGCATTTTAGTTTCTGGATATTTCATACATAGAGCAGTTAGTTAATATTCTGACCCTAGGCAACAATTACTAGACAAATAAAACAGTAATAGCTGACATAAAATGGGGTCAATCAGCAGCCTTGTTTTTTTTAGATGTCCACATCTGCAAGTATAGACAAGAAGTGATCTGTACACCCATATGGTGCAAATTCCAGTAGTCGAGAGCACACCTGATGTTTTTCACTAAGATTTCGACTACTGGGATCAATAAATTCTACAACTATGAACAACTCCCTAACTCAAAAGCAACTGTAACATTATGAAAAACAAGGAACCGTTTTTCGATTAATCCTTTTTTTTCCACCTAAGAAGGCAGAAACACTCATCTTTTTAGTGTCTGTGGGATTCATTCTTTAAGTCTACCCACAGAAGAAAGCCGACCAAAGCACTCAGCTGTGCCCAAGGCCTGCTCAGGCAATAGGTGGGAGGTCTGTCAGCACATTTATTCCCACTGTTATCTTCTTGGAACTCAACTGACTCATAGTCTTTTGTTCAATAGGTAATTTCTAACAGACATTTCCCTGTTTGAAATGTAGGGGTGTTGATCTGCTCTGATATGAGACTTGACATTTTATTGCTGTTTTATCACTAGATCGTTTTTAATTTCATGAGTGGTGCCAGTCAGTCTCTTTTGCAAAATATTCATTAAAAAGTTTGATTAGGATTTTCTGCATTTCAGCAAGTACATGCTTAATGTTCTGTTAAACCATAAGCAATTTTCTAAAACTCATTGGATGTCTGGTGATTTTTAATGAGCACATGCTTGTGTGACCAGATGTTGATTACATAACTTTCCCTCTGACCTTCAAGCTTACAGTCTATACTAAAATGCTATACTAAACGTTTTTTACTCACTTTTTTACTTTCAGTAGTTATAACTTTCCCTACCAAATATTTTCCCATGTCTTTAATAATCTATGTGTGATAAAAAATACAGAGATAAAAATAATTAGGCCCTCTTGATTACAAAGAGTGCTTCTAAAATGTTCTAATACATATTTCAATAAAATATTGTTCTCTTTTCAAGACCACATTCAACAAAAGAATGTATTCTTTTTATGTCAGGGCTCAGAACAGAGGATACAGTAATCAAGGCAGACAGACAGATTTCTCAAAAAGGTGTTTATTAAAATAAAGGTGGATCTGCAGTGTCTGCAAGGACGTCTGGGGCAGGGACCTCTGCAGGCAGAAAAACCTAGGTTAGTGACCACATTAATCTGACGGAGGATGATTACAAACACGAGTCACTAACCTGGTCTTAAAATTCAGTCCGTGCACAGAGGAAGAGGTGGATTCAAGCCGAACGGTTGCCAACACCATGTGAAGAACTCTGCTCAAAGAGTCCCAGACGATAAAGCCTTGAAGGCTGCAGATTAGGCAGGAGATCAGATCCAAGCAGACAAAGTAAGGCAGGATTATCCAGAAGGCAAAGGCAATGTTGGTGTTGAAGAGGTTCACAGGAGTCCGAGTCAGGAAGCAGATTCAGGTTCGGTCAAAAGGCAGAATCCAGCAGGAGTCTGAAGACTGGTCAGGCAAAAAGATCAGAATGGGAACAGGCAGGCTCAGAGGTCCAGAGGCAGATTGGGACAGGATCAAGCAATTAAAACACAATCAGGTACGCTAGAGAACTCTCACCAATGACTCGAATAATCTGACACTAATGACTGGAAGCAGGCTGGTTAAATAGAGACTTGAGCATGTGACACAGATGAACGGTGATGACAACCTGGGCATAGCTCGACAGGAGAATGGAATGAACAATCAAGCTAGTCATCAGTGCCAAGATCATGACATATTTATCTGAAAAAAAATCTAGATTTTCTAAAGTTTTTCATCCTTTATATTTGCAGGGAAATTTAGACTTTATTGTATTATTGTAGTTTAGTGTATTACATGACAAAACCATTGGTACCCCTTATTGAATAAAAAACACAATGGTCTTGGTGTCTGTAGCATTTTTACTCAGCTTTTGTCTCGGTCCCGGACAGGTCTCAGGTACTTTGAACAAGTCCTGTCAAAATCATTGCTGATAGACTTTCTTCACACCTTACTAATAAGACTAAAAATGAATCATTGGTAGAGCAATGATTTTCCCCAGAAGCAGCTGCTGCCTGCTCTCTGCCAGTGTGACACTGAATGATGCACCCTGCCTGCATGGGTGTTGCCATACGATATGTGTCACAATACTGCAATATCACTACAGGGCTCGATGTTAACCATCGCCCGATCGCCCGGGGCAAGTAGTTTTTATTGTCGGGAGAGTACAAATTTCATTGCATTTGCCCACCGGGCAAGTGCAATGATCTCAAAAAAAAAATATTATTTATCACTCAAAATTACTTCAAAATCACCAACGTTCGCTGAAAACGACCCACAAGCATTGCCGGCGCCATTTTTGTTGTTTTGTACGCATTCTCGTGTGATTTGAAAAAGCCGCGTGATTTTCCGCTAGATGGCGTGATTCAGCTCTTGGGGAGAGAATTCTGCCGAGAAGCAGCTGGATGATGAATTTAATCTATACTAAAATACACGCTAGATTAAAAAAGAACCGGGCAGGGATTAGGAAAATAATAATAATAGTTGTATGCGCACAGTGTAAATATTTCTATCATAAGGCAGTCTTCTGTACAGTGGTCATGCATTAAAAAATGTTCATTAAATTTTTTTCTCTTAGACATTGGAGTGGTGCATTTAAAGGTTATAGAGCTAAACATGTTAAATTGGTGGGTAGTAGTAGTGTAGGTTTTTAACCTGTCAATTTTTTTTAGATTTTTAACATTACCATTTATATTTTTCCAAGCACACAACAGTTTAAAGCAAAGTTTAGTTTGAAAAGAATTGAAAAGCATGTTAACACGGTAATGTAGGCTTGAGTTCATTATCTGACGCATGCATTACACCAGGAACCTGTAGACTTAAAAAATACTGAATTACAAAAAACATTTTAAAAACAAACATGTTTCATTGATATATATACAAAAATGAATATTAGGAACTATATTTATCAAACATTATACTGGGCAAGTAAAAAATTGTTTCTGGGCAAATGAAAGGGCAAGTGGCAAAAATCATTAACATCAACCCCTGCACTATATGTTGCAATATTTCTCCAGCTATGAAAATTAAATGTATGGATAAAAATGATTAGTTCTATATATGTTCATCAGAAGCTATTGATCATTTATTGTGTGAATGCTGTAAAGCATTCACACTATTGAGATCCTGTTTCTCTTTATTGTGTGAATGCTGTAGGCATTCACACTATTGAGATCCTGTTTCTCTTTATTCTTTATTATTGTGTGAATGCTGTAGGCATTCACACTATTGAGATCCTGTTTCTCTTTATTCTTTATTGTGTGAATGCTGTAGGCATTCACACTATTGAGATCCTGTTTCTCTTTATTCTTTATTTATTATTATTTTTATTCTTCCGACCATTTTTTGTAACGCTACTACTTCTGCATACTTTATGCTATTTCAACCATTCAAATTTCACAATATTCAGCTCATTTAGGACATGTCGGCTATGTCTTTTTGTATTTCTACCTCTTTTGCTTTTTAAATTATTCAGCTTTTTCTGCAAATGTTTGCCTCATTGAAATGAATGGCATTTTGCTAAAATTCTGCTAAATCTTCTGCTATTTTGCTCTTTAACTACTTCTGCATACTTTCAGCTAGAAACACCATTCAACTTTTAAAATGTTTCCGTATCTTTCTGCTATTACAGTTTAACTCGGCTTTCAGCTAACTTTTACAGTTTTTCTTCAGTGAAGCTTCAAACTTTTAAACAATTTTTAAAGATTTTCAAATTTATAATGGAAGTCTATGGACGGAATGTTCAGCTGCTAGAGTGTGCCACTCTGGCGTTTTCAAACATTTCACTCATGCCGAACAGCTTCAACTCACTCGCTCATTTTTTACTCTATCTAGATGAATTTTACATCAAAACGTAGGGATTTTTGTCAGGATTCAGGAAATGTAACCCTCATTTGTGTGGCATTTACGGTTTTCCGACAGTTTGGCCCAGACCACGAAGAAGTCCACACTTCCCCAATAGAAATCCAATGAGAGCTCTCTGAAAATCCAAAGTGAAAATTAAAAAAAACAAAGTTTTTCGTATCGCTCCCATTTGGGAACCGTTCAACGTAGCAACATGAGCCTTGGTGAAGTTGTTCCTCAGACCTTCCTAGCACTCACATTGAAGGAAGTGTGTCGATATCTTTTATCGTTTAGCTAGGAAAAAGGTTTGTTCGGGGGTAACAAATCTGTCCAAACCCCAAAATCATGATTTTGACAATTATACACTTTTTTACATCGTCACCACGCCTAGACCAAATATTGTAGAAATATAAAAGTTACACCAGTTGTAGTCCAAAGATGGCTGACGCTCACGGTGAAAGAATTTTTTGAATACCTAATACGGTTTTTGCTCACCGCTCGTTTGTTCGGAGGGAAAGTTTTGCTTTTGAGAGTTCTGCTCTACCATTGTGCTGCATGTTAATCAATGAGACCAGCAGGATTTCTCAAACCTTTTTATTCCTCCTTCCCATTAAGGTTGTGAATAAGCTACATCCATGAAAGTTACCCCAATCGGAGACAAAGGATAGCTCTCGCTTAGACTGAAAAAAG